>NC_141685.1:741166924-741840257 GCF_964263255.1 Lissotriton vulgaris | reverse complement strand
AATGCGAATACAATCTTCTCAGGACAAATCTCAAAAAGTATACAAAAGAATACAAAATCAATTCAAATCAGCAAATTAAAGCATCGATGTGAAGTGGTTCTCTTGCGTCATCTACAGAAAGAGAAAATTAATCAAGTTAAATCTGTCCCTACTCTATACTAAGTGACATCCCTACTTCGCAAGTTCCTAACCTAGAAAGGTATCAGCAGTTTGACTTCCAAAGAAGTTCAAACTCTCTTAGCCTCTAAAGGTAACTTAAGTTTAAGAAGCAGTACCCTTGCTGCCTACCCATCCGCTCTCTAAGGGTCCTCGGCCTACTGCTCTCTTGCGCTCTGATCTCTCTCAGCGCATCTGTTCAAGTCATCTACTCTGAGCTCTCTATGATGGCCTCTGCTCGGAGCTGTTCACTATCGCCTTCGCTATCTTCTCCCCGGGGTGCTGTCCCTAAAATACACAATCACAGTGTGGGTGGAACGCCCCTTCGACGCCCACCACGGACTTTCCCCGTGAAGTCATCTTCTAGCTTTTTCCTTGCTTCGTCTCTTTCGCCGTCCGTTAAGTTGACCTTTCTCCTCCGATGTCATCTTCGTCTTCTTGCTGTTGACTTCATCCAATATTACAATTGACACTTTCAGAACTTAAGTTCATAACCTCAACAGAACCCTAATCTTTATAGTTATGTATATAACCTTTCTTGGTCCTGTGAATGGACTTCTCAAAACAACTCTCAAATTCCAAGCGCTTCTTATCACGTTTAGGCCATAAACTTCGTCCAGCGTTGTCACCTTAAATCTAGCAAACACTAGACTCCTTGGCTCACACGTTCACATCAAACTATTCACGACTCCTGTGAGCCCACTAAATTACAACCAGCGGACTACACTCCTGCGAACCCTTGGTCAGTCAGGTTAAAACCACAAATGACCCAAACCCTTCTAACATTTCTTACAAGAAGCCTTCTACACAGTATAACCTTTAACACACATTTATATACAATCCTTTTTAGCAAATCCTTTACGTATAAGTGAATACATTGTACATAGAAATTACATAGAGTATAACTTTATTCTCATTTGTTACATCGCCGTATTTTCTCTGCACATCTCTCCATGTTACATTTCACGCGGTTTCTCCATTTTAAAGTTACACACGTACATGAATTCTACTTCGCACGTTCTACATTTCGTAAGCATTCCTACATTAGCCCACTACGTATACGGGCCTTCTAAATCTAATACATGTTCTAACGTGAATACAGTTACATTTCCTATTTTACCTTGACTTTAACGGTTAACTATATGCTATAAGTGTCAACTTCCCATTACGATATACATTTCATTCCTACGTTATACGATGTGCTTGTAAATATGGCTCATGCATATTTTTTTTATTCAAATTTGCGCTCTCTCACTACCTCATTAGTTATGACTTGGTCGAGGACCTAGTGTATTCTACTTCAGCATGCAACATGTTATAACTTCTGCTGGTCACATTTTCACTTAATCCTTTCACTTAATTTCTTCACTTCTGTGTAGTCGGAGGCTTTATTACCACATTTGGTTACTGGGATTAAGGTTTTTACATTTTACATTTGCATGCACACTAATCACATTACCAATATAATCAAGATTTACTCGAACATTTACATACTTTTGTAATTGTTTATTTGGAACATTCAGTACATAATTATCATTGTTATTATTTATTTGTTTGGTTATGAATTTTTCAAAAATATATGGCATATTTTAGGTTTTGGTCACTTGCATGTCACTGCACAGCGCAATGTTTTAACCCTTCCCTGCTCATGACAGAATGGTTCCGCCATGAGCCACAGTGCTCATAAGCAAGAAATCCCTCTGCTGTAAACAACAGAGGGATTTCCTTTTTTTTTTTTTGCCTAGTTGGGGAACCTTCCATAGCATTTTTTTTCAATGTAATGAAGATCGTGCGCATGGCACGCTAACATCAATATACTGAAACTCAAACTGAAAGGAGCCGATCAGCTTGTTTCAGTTTCAGTGCTTCGGCGCTTGTGGGGCAATCTCAGCCCTCGAGCACTGAAACACAAAGGAGAGGTATTGTGGAAAGGGGAGAATCTCTCCCTTCCAATGGTACCCCTTCCCAGTGGATCCCTGCTTGGGGATCGCCGCAGGAGTCACCTGGGGAGTCCAGGGAGGTGTGGTTTGTGTACATCGTGCAACGTTTTCTTACCCAGAATCCCCTGCAAACCCAAATTTAACTAAAACGTCACATTTCCCTCACATTTCTGTGTGGGAAAGTTGTGGGATCACCGGGCTGACACAAATGTCCTACCACACAGCGTTTCCCTAAGTCTCCCAATAAAATTGGTACCTCACTTGTGTGGGTGGGCCAAGTACCAGCGGCAAGGAAGGCCCAACATGTATTGTGGACACCTGTGTTTTTGGTCCCGGGCTCGACGGCCATCTAGGGAAACATACAAAGCCCAGACATTTCTGAAAACTAGACACTCGGGCGAGTCCAGGTCGGTGTGTCCTGCATGGATCTCCAACATTTTCTAACCCAGAATATCCTGCAAAACTCAAATGTAGCGAAAAAATCTAATTTTTCTCACATTTCTGTGTGGGAAAGTTGAGGGATCACCGGGCTGACACATTTTCCTATTATGCAGCGTTCCCCTGCCTGTTCAAGAAAGCTGGGAAGATGGTGATTTTATCTCCAAAAACCCTCTGTTGATACCTTTTGCAGGAAAAAAACTGAAGATGTCTTCTGCAGCACTTTATTCCCAATTTTCTGAGAAAAACAAACATTTGCTGTATTTTGGTTAATTTCTCAAGCCCCTCCAGGGAAATCCACAAACCCTGGGTATCTTTAGAATCCTCAAGATGTTGGAAGAAAAGGACGAAAGTTTAGCATGGATACCTTATGTGGACAAAAGGTTACAGAGTCCTAAGTGTGAACGACCCCAAATAGCCAAAATAAATGCTTAGCACGGGGGCACCGTTTAAAAGCGCACGTCATCCTTGATTGAAATTCATTGAATATCACCGAACTAAGGAAAAGCTTCGGCTTACGCGATCTCGGTAGGTTGGTAAAAAGTTGGTACTATGGGTGGAATTTGTTAATAATATTCTTGCTACATGACCACATTTTGGTATTTTGGATGTATATTGTTTCTTTTGAAATGTGACACTTTTCAAACTTATGGCACTTATGTTTTAAGTATTTTACTTCGACATGCAACAGTTTTAAGTTCTGTTGGTCACATTTTCCACTTAATCGCTTCACCTAATTTCCTCACTTTTATCTAGTCGGAGTCTCTGTTACACATTTGGCTACTGAGATTAAGGTTTTTACATTTTCAGTTTGCATGCACATAATTCATATTATGAATATAATTTGTATATGTGTTTCCAGATGACTCATGTTGCCAAGAGTGTTTAATTTTATAATTACCTCTGACTTAGGACATGTTTTGCCGAAACTTAAGGAGAATTATAAGTTTCAAGGCACTGTTTCGAAATCATTACTATTAATCACATCGGCAAACCTGATGCATTACCAATGCTTGTTGATAAAGTTGTTGTCCATTTTAATTCTGATTACTTTCATTTATCTCTTGGTGGTATATATTTAACGTACTATTTTTATACCAAGCTATGTTAGGTTACTTATTCCTTACTACATCTCCCAGCAACGAATGCGGAAAGAATGCATGGGCCCACGCCGTCTAAAGTATACCGAAAACTGTACTTCGACCTAACTGTGTGTGTGAATAGTTATTTTGGGGTATTTTAATCTGGGCCAATGCGCGTTATTCAAGTAACAAGTGAACCATAGTTATGTGCATAAATGCCAGGTCATCAGAATTTCAATTATCACCAGGTCTGGGCGTAGTTCGCGGAGTATCAACCCAGTATTTCTGCACATACGTCTGCGTATTATCCTATAATATATATTTCCATTATCATCCAGTATTTCTGCACATAAATCTGCCTATCATCCTATAACTTGCCATATGGGTGATAAGTGTGCCATACAAATCCGCATTCCAATGCAGACCCATATTTACTGGAGTGGAGTTCCACAAAGAATTCTCAGTTATATGGGGGATATATGACGGTACCACGCGTACTTTTACAACGCGTACCGTTACAACGCTACTTTTACCACGCAAGTCGTTACAACGACTTGCGTGGAGGGGCGCTGGATAGTAAATTTTTTAATTTACTATTTCAACTCCAGTCCCCGTGGACTCTAGGGAAGGAGTTGGATAGTAAATTAAATTATTTACTATCCTGGAGCGCCCTCCAGCGCAAGTCGTTGTAACGACTTGCGTGGTAAAAGTAGCGTGGTAACAGCACCGCGTTGTAAAAAATGCGTGCTAACCACTGTATACCGTTATATGGGGTTTAATGCAGACATTTACCACTTGTTCTGAGCAGATAGTAAATGTTTGCACAGTGGCCTATGCGGCAGGATTGAGGGGAGGGAGGTGAGAAAAAGCGTGAGCGGCGGAAGAGGGATTGTTGCTTGGCAATGGGGAGCATTATATGCTTTCCCTGTGCCCAGTGCTTAATTTGTGCCAGTGATTTACGGAGCTCAGCACAGCACTTAATTGTCAAACACTGGAACTTTTGGCAGTCTGCCACACAATGGAACTGTTTGTCTTATTTAGAGTAGACCAGAACAACAGTTGCATATTAATTAAAAATGAATTTAAAATGTCTATAATATCTGCTGCCCAAGCCAATCTTACATCTTTGTGATCCTGGAATCATCTGAAATGTCATCATTGCAGCAGTGTGCTAGGTAGTAGATTTGTAGGAAGTCATTGGCAATGCTGGCCGTGGCAATGGGTGGTGCAAGCTGTAGAGACCTTCTGACTAGAGCCCTGGCACTTATTTCTTTTTTACAAATTAGGCACTGGATATGAGTCACTAGGTGCTAGTTAGCTTTAAGCCAGACATTGCTACACACTTGTTACTATGTGAAAGCCAGATGATTTTAAGGCCTTTCTGAACCTTAATAACTGTGGAGGAGGTGGAATTTCCTTGGGGATGATATTCCACATTTTGGATGCTTCCCCTCTAAAGGCCCCACTGCCCTATTATTTATATTTAAACCAGGAAACTGCTAAATTTGCCTCGTTCCAGGATCGAAGATGGCTGGTGAGGGGCATGTATTTAAAATGTTCATAATAGAAATTTAGGGACAGAGTTGTGAAAGATTTTGAACATATAGCAGGCAGATTTGAAAGTAATGCTCTGTCCTAGAGGGAGCTAATGTAATTGGCGAATGTATTTGGAGAAAAATCAATTTTTTAAGATAGAATATCGCTCTGATAAGAGTGTTTGAATCTTTTGTAGAAGATTCAATTATTTTTTTAGGGAGATCTAAATAGGCTCAGGTTCTGTGATCTAAGTTTGATTGAGCAAATACATTAGCAACAGTTATGCTTTGAGAAAAAGAAAGAAAAGGCATAATATCTCTCAGAGCATCAATTTGCAGGAACCAGGATTTTGGGGCATTAGTAATGTGTCTGACAGGCAGGAAACTGGATTTGAAGGAGGTTCAATAATACTATTATTGGTTGCTGCATTATTGTAAAGGTTGTCCACAATTATTATGATTTTGTCAAAAATTATTTTGCTAATTAGTCACTTTTTCTTGGAAAGGTTTGATGTCCTTAACTACACCGGCTTGGTTGAAAATAATTCTAGTTATTTTAAAAAATAGTTTGCTTGCAGAGGTCTGTGTAATCTTAGTAGAGTAAAACAGTTTTTTCTGACAAAGTGATTATATTTATGCTTTTGCTTAAAATATGTTTGTTTGCTGGAGAATTGTAGGTTTTAAACCACTTCCTTCCTAGCAAATTTAGTAGATTATTGGCTTTGCCAGTGGTAAATTAGGGATGAGGAGCCGAAGCTTCTGTGGTAAAGCTAAGAGAAGGCATGTGGTTAGTGTTAAGTACTTGTTTTGTGATTATATTTAGGGCCTTATTACGATATCGGTCGGAGAACAATCCGACCGACTACTTGTTGGAATCGGTAAATCAGTTCTGACCAACTCAGGTTCAGAGAGTCTGACCGCCGCTTAAGATGTTTCCGCACACACTTTCGGTCGGACTCCCATTGACTTCAATGGGAGCCTGTGTTATAACTGACAACACAGGCTCCCATTGAAAAAAGGGGTGGTTGCAAAAACCCTTGCACCCTGTCGCAGGCACCCCATGGTGCCTGCCACACTGTGCATGGTTGTAAAGAGGGAACCCATAGCTACCCCCACGGACCCCAACCGGCGGCCTCCAGGTAAAGAGGGGCCTGCAACTGGTCCCCAAAGTCAGTTTCTGACAGCCATTCTGTATCGGACAGACCAATTTGGAAAGGCTGCCCCAATCCAACATCGTAATACGTCCATAGGAAATGCAGTCCATAGAGCTGTACGACTTGGATTTTTGAATGCCGGTCAGAACCAATTCAGAATGACCGAACGGTTACCTTCCATCGTAATTAGTCAGTTGGAAATGTTTCTGAGTCGGTCGGAAACATGGGTTCCGATACGGGTTAGGTAAATCCGAATGCCTTTCTGAGCCTTTCCGACTGACATCGTAATGAGGCCCTTAGATGTTAATGGGGAGAGAAGAAATATGGCAAGCATCATACACTCCATGTTCCAGAGGTTGCTGGAGCAGTAGATAGTTTCTGGTTCACACTGGCAGGCTTCAGTCATGTTCAGGCACAGGTGGGTGCAGACAGTCTTGCCTTTGGTGTACCAGTTAACTGTACCCCTTACTCTTTGGCGCTGCAGCCAGTAGCATAATGCATAATGATGGGCCTCCCTGCAGAATGTGATGAGGGCCCCAAGTCTCTCACATCTCACAGATATTCATTGGCCTTAGGCTGTATGGGGTCTCCATGTAGGGTTGAACGCCCCCTGCACCATCGAAGCTGCAGGGGCCTGCGTTACGGCCCTGGATTCAGCTGCCATTACATGTGCTAAGGTAAGTGGGAGGAACAGGCAGAGATCACTGTCTCTGCCCAATTTAAGGCAAAAGCCAGGAAAAGGGAGGCAAAATAAATTAATCAGTGGAACCAAAGAATTAAAATACCAAATAGGAATAAAAAATAATGAGGCTAGGCAACCTAAGAACCAGGTAAAAAAATAAAACAGATTTAAAATAAAAAATAAAAATTAAAAACAGAATCCGGGAGGACCAGGCACCTCTGGCCCAGAGGGGTCCAGCTACAAGCAAATAAAACGAGGCAGGTGATCACATCCAAAGTTCAACGCTTGTTCATAGCAGGGCGCCTTAAACAAAGCTATATTTTTGTCATACAAAAAGAGCTGTGATGATCACTCAGTGCTAGTAAGTGTAAGTAAAACGCTATTAGTTCAATTAATACAAATCATTACAAAGTTGTATAAAACCTACGTTAACCTTGCCACATCCTTGGGAATTGTACTCATTGACTGACATGTTATATTGGGTGTTACCGTTAAACTGCTGTTACAAATGCTCGTGCAATCACGAAAAAAAACAAAATCACCAATATGGGCCTAATTTAGGTCTTGGAGGACAGGTGACTCGATCACAACGGAGACGGATATCCGTCCGCCGAAATATAAATCCCATGGAATATGATGGGATTTATATTTCAGTAGATGGGATACCCGTCACCGTTGTGACGGAGTAACTCGTCCACCAAGATCAGGCCCTAAGATATTTAAAAGCCGAAACATACTCATGAAATGTACTCGGGTGGCTTCCAGCCCTAGGCATTAAAACATTTAAAAAAGAAAAAAATCATGCTACTAAAAACTACTTGAGAAACATATAACCCTAGTGCAAGAAAATTATGAAAATCAATTGTCCAAAAGTCCTACTTGACTTGGTTAGTATATTAAGTTTTTTGATTTTAAGTGAATCCAAGATAAGGCCACTCCCACGCAGTTCACTGAGGGCGGCCTATTATGGTTACTAATTCCTTCACTGCCAAGTCTATATATTTGGTTTGTCAGCAGATAAGTTAGCTGTCAGTGCCTTGCAGGCACTCTAGTAAAGGAGATTCAATAGTTTGGAGACCCAATCTGAGGAAAAAAGGATGTAAACGTTTACAATGCAATTTAAGCAAATAAGGATATATGCACATGCATGCTTCAAACTCATTTCCATATAACACTGGGCTGCTGGTGAAGGGAAGGTTAATAAGAGCAAGGGTCCATTTGACAGATTACCAAATTCCTCAATGTTTTTGGAGTAGGATCGACATTTTAAAGCTTTTCTGGCTATGATCTTAAGAGCACTGTCCTGAATATCACTTTGGCTTTCTGCCAGCAGATCCCATGATGGTAATATTTTGTGCAGATTAACAATGCCACTTAGAGCTTGTGAATTAACATGCTCGCCTAATTCCTTTCAATTGAGATTCTTTAGGGTCCTGGCCTCAGAGTTCTTCTGCCTGAAACATTATTTTAGGAACAGCAAGTCTACCGATAAGCCAAGATTCATCATACCAAATTCTAGTTATAATTGACTAGTGCTGTGTTCCATAGGAAACCAAAGACTATACAAATTGCTGCAGAGATCTTATCAAACTTTGGATTTAGTTTTGCCCCATACGTTGGTGCAAAACAATCTAAAATTGAAGAGCCTGTTGGACTGTGAGGATTGTGATTATGATAAAATCTCCACAAATTGAGTTGAAAAAACTTTGCTCAGTTTCCCAATGCTGCTAAGTGGGCTTTATGGCTTAGCTTCTCATTCTGCCTCACACCTAGACACTGCTATACTTTACACTGATCAACATTTTCTCCACCAATACTCCATGTGTAATTACTGATGGTTTTACAAAACTGTATTATCTTCGTATTTTCCAAGGTCCGCATAAGATAATTCTGTTCATTATACGGGCGGAGGCTTGTCAAGGCTCTTTGTAGACTAATGGGTGTGATGTCTAGCAGTACAGTATTCTCAGCATATTGGAGAGAAAGAATGTGTGTAAAGTCTAGTTTGACAGAGAAAATTCTTTCTTTCCTCAAAGTTGGAGCCAGATCGCCTGTGTGAAGATTTAATTGTAGGGGCATGACCACGCATCCCTGCACGATTTGGGTAAATATTTCTTGTCACTGTCCTACCTAAACCAGTCTTCATTCTTACTCATGTGTTGGTATGAAGCATTCTAATTGATCTAAACAGCGGTGTTAGAATTCCTCAGGATTACAGTTTTATGCACACTGTATCTCTATTTACCTTGTCGAAAGATAAACTAAAGTCCATCTAAAAACATGTAGAGTTGTTCCTTGTTTGAAGGAGTTCTGAGCCATTCGATTGATCGCTAGAATATTATCCAAGGTCTCAGAACCTTTACTGAAACTGGTCTGTTGCAGTGGTAAGATATTTTTGTTGATGGCCCGATTCTCAAGTTCCTCTAGTGGGATTCGGGCAAATATTTTTACTTCACTATGGAACAGATCTATTATTCTAAAATTCTTTGGATCGCCTTTGCACCCCTTTGTGTGGATGAGTGCAATATTGAGCCTCTCCAATACTATGGAATTGTCTCTGTATTCATTATTCCAGAGACATTTTTCTGAAGTGGTTTCTTCCAGCTATCAAAGTTTAATTAAAAAAAATTAACAGGTACGCAATTTGGAGCAGGTGCACTGAAATTTCTAAATGAAGATAATGCCTCCAAAAATTGCATCCTCATTGATCAAGGAAAAAAAGTGAAGTCCAGGCCCCTGGATTCACCTCCGCTGATGCCTTCATTTTGGTGTAACTCACAACTGCAGAAGGCTGCCCAAATACAGGAGAGGTTGCTGGCTCTAAGATCTGGTTAGCCATTGGATCAAAATACAGTTCTGACAAATAGGTTCGCCAGGTTACAGCATCTATGGTGTTATGCACTGGAGATGTTTGTTCGAGATTATGAATCAACCCCCAAAATCTTTTTTGCATTGTACATTATGGCCAGTCACAGTCAGTGGAAATGGCACAGCTAAATCATCCATCCCTTCGCCACATACCTTGACCCTGGGACAGGGATACATGCTCATGGCAACTGAGACATTGACCCTGAGGTGAGGTAATAGAGCTCGGTCCCCAACAGTGAAGCTGCCACCAGAGCAGAGGACTTTTTTTTTAATAACCACAATATTGTGCTCCTCGGTTAGTTTAGGAAAACAGCGGCAGTTACTGTGCAGGAAAAATGAAAACAATTCATGTTCAAGCTTTCCATGCCCCTCAGGTTGGCCACACCTCACCAAATCGCAGAATGGTACACAGAGACGCAGGCTTCCCACGATTACTCTAAATGGCTACCCGGGTACCAATAAAAATTGCCTAACTAGAAACACCTGTTGTGACACGTTGGCAATCAGTAAATCTAAAACAGCAGGTTCCTTCAATAACTCTAGTTAGCTGCTTTCAACCAATCGCAACAAACTCTCTGTGGTTGGACTATTCTTATTGGCAGCTCGGCAACTATTCAGAGGGGTACTGTCCCTGCCTGCACATCCCCTCATGCACTACTCTAGACAGGATGTGAGGGCTAACAATCTCACAATGGTTCATGTGCAGGATGATACTGCCATGATATCTGTCTCTTCCCATCTTTGAATCTTTGCTTGGGTACCGAACGGTCTGTAGAATGGGTTTTAATAGCCCCTGAACGGAGTCATGAGAGGTAAAGGAATTATTTTGTAATTTCTTCTCTCTGACCCCAAAATTGGAACCGGTGTGTTTTTGTGCAAGACATAGATACATTGGATGGCTTGCCAGAAAAGTGTAAAGTTAATGAGATGCCAGACTGAGTTGAGGAGTGCATCAAAGCAGAGATTTCTAAGATGTTGGGCTTAGTAGTGCTTGATCTTTTCCATACTCCCTAGGTTAGTCCAGAAATTTCGGCACCCATGCAAGAATCCAAAGATGGGGAGAGACCAAAATCCTGGCAGTATCATAGGTTTGTAGGTGGTATGCCATGGAGAAGTAGTAGGTCTCCCGAGCTTGCTCTCACATCTCTCTCATACAAAAGGAGGTTACGTTTTGTTCCTGGGGTAAATGACAGTTTTGGGAAATCTAACTCTCAAAAAGATCCCTATGAGTAGCATGACTACTACCTTATCAGTTGTGTTCCCCAGTGGTACGGCCTCTGGACTCTTGGTGGCATGAGCCACCATAATAAAAATATATATATGTATTGCCTGATGCTGAGGTGGGGCCAACTGGACTACCAATATCAATGCCTACCCATTTAAATGGAACACTTACTACGGGCAGTGTCACTAACAGCTCCTTGGTCTTAACTCTAAACTTACTACTCAATAGGCAGGTGCAAAAGGTGGTTCTTTAGAACCTCTCTGAGCCTGGACACATCCTGGTCAATAGAATAAAGCGTCCAGTTATCCTAAGGCTTCGTTATGTCCAGGTGGGCTGCTAAAGGCACTTCAATGGGCCAGTGACAAAAGAAAGCTCCTGTGCACTAGGGGACTTTCTAGCCTCTTTCTAGCTCCCGGCTCAGGATTCACTGGCTCACTGTACTGCAGCAAATCCTCCCATCCAACATAATGGCTTTCAACCACTCACTGACCTGTTCTTGAGCTTCCTTCCATAGTTTCACATGTTTAGAGCTACTAGCAAACCTAGCAGGTCTGGCAGTGGCACAGACTCCAACACGTGGTCCACTTTGGGTTCCTCTTCTTCCTCTCACTGTGAAGTAGGGCTAATCTATGAATCTGCCCTGATCCGCTCGCTGCCCTTATCTGGTCCAGGAAAATCTTGGATGGTCCGAGTCTTTTTCAGAGACTGATGGTCTGCTCAACACCTCTGATACAGTCTAAGCTATGTAAGTCTCAGGTCCTGGTACTAGACCAGAAGCATTCAAGTCAATGCTCGAGAGATATCCTGGATCTAGTCACATAATCGGGTACTCCATGTCATCTACACTGGCTAACCTTAGTTAGTTCCTTTCTATAACTTTAATTAATCTGAAAACAAATGTTTGCCTATTTATTTAACATCTTTTTAATGTTAGGACTGGGTCAAGCAAACAGCAGTGCTGCTGTTGACAAAAGGGCCTCAGCTAAAGGTCAGGGGGGCCGTATGCGACCCGAGCCGTACTTCGAGTATCACTGCCCTAGGGTATTCAGATGGATATTCTTGGAAACATCTCGGTCCCTTTCACAAACGTGCATTACTATTAAGCTGAGTAACACAGTGCCCTCACTCAATGATCTTAGAGACAACACATTTGCTATAATGGGTGCAGCCAGTACAGGGTCCTTCTTCTAACCATGCCTTTATAGTGCAGGTCCTTGTGACACCTCCGGCAAGTAATAACTTTGGGGAACCCCCTTATCTTCCTTTACCTACGCGTTCCTGACTAGCAACCCAATGTCCTTTCTGCCTGTGCCCTCTCTTGGTCCCTTTGGTATTGCCCTGGAGCTTATTACCCTGTGTTCTGGAACCAGTCTTTTGAGAAGTCCTCTCTCCTTTTGTACTAGAGATATGCTGCTCCAGCCATTTGTTAACCCTTTTAAATTACTTTTTGTCAGCCTGCTAAATACCTTTTTGTCAGACAACACTGCCAGTGTCTCTGGATACTAAAATCCGACAGGTATAGCTAAAGTTGAATAGAACACCCATATTGAAGTTGCCCTTTTAACATCAACTGGGTATTGGCATGAAAAGACTTCTATGCCACTCTGCCACTCATGTCAATCATGTAACACAATGTGAGTCAAAGCTTCAAAGAGAATATAGTCTGATATCCTGCTCTCCTTGAATCTCTCAAGGCACTGAGCTGGCTTTAGCGTATAACATTATTATCAGAGCTTCCTTCATTCATTCTGCCAATTTATTAGCTACAGGCATTCTCCTAATGACTGCTATACCCTGAATGGGCAAGCGACTACCTGATGTGGCTGTCCTAAACACATTAGTAAAGCTGTGTTCTACAACTGACATAAGAACTCAAAAACAATGTCTAAATATATTGGCCATCCACATACCTATGCACAAGCTCTTTTGGAACCTTTGCAGGTACTCCTGCTGAGTTGGACAGGGAATCGATTTACTCAGTTGTAGCTATGTCTGTTGCGATACTGAATATTTCTGTCTCTAATGCTAGCCACTTTCTCTCCAATTCCTTGTCCTTTTCTTTATATTCCCTTTCTGTTTCTGTTTATTTTCCCTGATTTTCTTTTTCCCTTTCCATCTCCTCTCTCTCCCTTTTTTATTCTTCTTGAGCCCATTCTTCCTGTCCCTCCGTCTCCTTTCCTCTTGTTCCTGTTGAGCTAATCTCAACTTTTCTCTCGCATTCCCTGGCCTTCTCCTCTTCTTCAACCTTAGCCTGCTGAAGTGCCAGTTCAGAGTTCCACCCCATCTTAACACACTCACGGGAATGACTCTAGGAGTCGGTCACAGTGGTAACCTGGAACTGGGGGTGAGGGGCAGTAGGCAAGAATATCTCGGAGAAATGGAAAAACCAAAGCAAGCAAGCTTGGTGACACAGTTGAGGTATGTCTAGAGAAAAACAGTGATAAGAGACTGAAAGAGCCTGAATCTATGGCACAGCCTTGCTGGGTTCATATCTGGGTACCCGCTCTAGGATCCATCACAGTTTCTTTCCTGCCATCTAGTTTCTCCAATTGGTCCTTAAGTAAACCTACAAGGATCTCCCTATCATTGTTCCTGGGAGCCTTTGACCTTCTCACCTGGCACAATTCCCCTAAATGATCTAAGGACAGTGTCTTCTTTTTAACACAAACTTCATTGCGTTTTATTATAGACATGTAAATACATATGGCGGGAAATAGCGGAACACACATGATGATAGACGGAATGTTGCACAATGACAAAACATTCACCCCCAGTCACAGATCTGGGTTTAATCCATCGTTATTTTGCTCAGCAAGCCACTCCAGTTCAGACATGGCCATATGCAAATCAGTCTTGAC
Organism: Lissotriton vulgaris; assembly: GCF_964263255.1. Taxonomy (NCBI): domain Eukaryota; kingdom Metazoa; phylum Chordata; class Amphibia; order Caudata; family Salamandridae; genus Lissotriton; species Lissotriton vulgaris. The sequence goes on along the minus strand of NC_141685.1, from coordinate 741,826,319 downwards.
CCTGTGCCTCATGGGAACAGTCTAGCCCGAAATGCCAAGCCATGTCTTCCCTGGACCGAAATCAAGCATCCTAGGACCGGTTTCTGGCTATCAGCCGTCTTCAGCCAGGATTGCTTGACTCCAGTGGCGTAGTGAGCACGGGACCCACGTCTGGGCATACCCTTCCCACAAAGGGTGAACAGAAAACCCCACAAGAAAATAGTGGACCACAGCTCTTTTCATAGACATCCTGGAAGTGAAAGCATACCATGTCGAAATTTATAACACAAATGAGCAAAGTAATAATGGACGATTCTGCCATACATATGGTTATTAAGTGCAGCGTATTAATGTCAATTCCCACCAAACTTTTATCTGCTATTTTAATGCATAATTCATGCTGCGTTCAAGCTGAAATTGTTGTTCTAGTTGGAACTGGAACTTGCAGATCCTACACTGCTTGCTGTCACTTGTCATACCCCATTGGATGGGTCTTAGGCAGATAGGCGCCACTTGGCCACAAACTTGGTGGTTGCCATCTTTTGTCACTGGCATCCTGGGCACATCCAACTATGACTCTGAAAACTGGGCCAAGTACATCCTTTACGCACTTGATGGTCAGAATATCAAGAGCAAGCAGTCTCTGGGGGGCAATAGCTCAGAACTCAGTAGTCAAACAAAAAACACAATAATATAGTGTCCTGTTCCTTGGTTACCTTTAGTTAAAAAAATAGTACTTTCCCAATTGCCCAATTCACTATAACCCAATTTTTTTGCAGGCAATGCAAGATAGAGACTTCTATAAATGGAGGCAGGGAAGATGCTGAATGCTCAAGGGCATGATTACTAATGGGGAAATTAAGTCCTTCCTTCAGTATGAACCAGAATTTAAATGAGAGGAAAAGGAAAGACTGAGATACGCTCAGATCCGACATTGGGCATTACAACCTGAAAATAAAACAGCAGCCATTAGAGAAAAAAACACTATTTAAAAAGACATTATAAGGAAAATTTGAAAGACAGAGAAATTACATGGTTATAGGACATCCTGGTGCAGCCACAAAAGAAATCTCATTGACACATATGGGAAGACGGGAGCGCAACTTAAAGATGAACATACAGAATATAAAATTAGAGGTGCTAATAAGAGATATACACAAAAGCTTGATTAGCACTAAAAATAGAGAAATATCTTATAAAGTAATGTATGGTAGGCATTATATACCAGTAGGACTAAAACGCATATACCTAAACATGAGTGGGGAGTTCCAGCGAAGATGTGTTGGAATGCGCACTGTCTTTCATAAATGATGGAAATGTTTGTTGGTAAATCCTTTCGGAAGGAGGTGGGGATGACCGTTACTCAGATTTTAGGCAACTGTTACCGGAAGACCGAGGAATGATATTAGGTCTGCACCCTGTGGGGATTAAGTCCTTGCATAAACAAGACTGGTATACATTTAGGCAGAATCTAAGGGCGGTAAACATAACACAAGCATATAACTGGAAGAAGACTCGTGCGCCTCAAATTGAATAATGTTATTACAGGCTGTGGAGAATAAGTGCAAATTAATATTTCACTTATAAGATGGAAGAACAATCCATGGATTTGGAACATAAATGGGGAACCTTACTTTAGATATTGAAAAAAAGGATTGGGTCAAAATCTATGTCCCCGGAGATGGTAAGCTAATGTCCTATGGACCAAAGTCTAAATATAACGGAAAGAATAACTCTGGCTTGTTGCCACCAAGATGTGTTAAACGGTTCCTACCAATCGATTAGGACTGTGTATTGAAAACAACAAACGTCATATACAAAGACTGAGTCTTCTTATATAACCAGTAAATGTTGGTCTGTTTGGCTACCTCACAGTACCGCATCTAAACTTCTAAACCTACAGCGGAATAGATGTTGTAAGTAACTAGGAACATGACCCTCAGATTACCAAGGAAATCATGGACACAGATCTAACCCTTTTGTTTGTCACTTTTGCATGCCCAAGGTGTCACAAAGAAAAGATACAATATTGAACTTTCAAACATGAACTGCATTTGTAAGAAAGATGAGACACATTGTTGTAATAAGTGTTATCGAACTAGTGAAAAATAAAAACAATTTAATCTTGGTATTTGTTCATAACTAAGCATGGGCGTAAAATCCGTTCTGCTCGCGGAATTTGCGGATTTTCAGCAAATTCGCAATCCGTGAATTCTCGCGAATTTCCCGAAAATTCACAAATTCGCACGATACGGATTTTTTTGCTTGGTCGTGCTTGGCAAATACAATATTATACAATATTGCGGCGCGCGGCGTTCACTTACCGTCATTCAGCGTTTGAAGAGTTGTTTTTCTCCATGTTTGCATGTGCTGTGCCATTTTGGATCTTGCTGCGGGATCCCGCGGGAGTTTGTCGACTGCGATTACGTCATCGCAGCTTGCAACCTTGCACAGCAAGAGTTTGTCAACGCGAGTACGTCGTAAAGGCCCGTGATCACGCATTGTGGGAGTAAACACTTGCGAACACGTAGATGCGGCGGGCAGCGACAATCTCGCAATTGCGAAATTGCAAAATTTGCAATTCTGCACAAGAAATCCACCAGCAGGCAGCATAAACCTTCTGAAAATGATGATTTTTATCAGAATAACTCCACAGGTTGATATTTGCCTGCACTTTTTTTTGCAAGGAGTCCATTTTGGGGGGGGTGGGAGGAAGGAAGTGCCCCACAGTCTCCAACTTCCTCTTCCTGTCCAGCCCAGTGTTTTGTTCATGTCCTGGTGACTTTTATTTGGATCTTGACCTGGAAGGATTACTTTTTGTGGATGCTGCTGGATATTTCGATTTGAGGCCTTTTTGACTTTCTTTGGATCACTTTTGGATTAGAAATTTCACAAGTAAGAGTGTTTGGGGGATTACAGTTGCTGCAACTACAATTTTGGAACTTTTTCAGAACATTAAATAAAATATATTGTGGGTAGCCACAGTATCCAATATGACCAGGGTTAGTTATGGGTGCATGATACAACTGTTTTGTTGAATTTCAACATGATTTAGGACATGGATGGCATTGGATTGTGGTGATTTTTGTGTGTTTTTCGATTTTTGGGGGTGGTGTTGGGGCCTTTTGCCCAGGGGTACTCAGTGGTGCATGGACTGAGTCTTTCTGTGGGGTCTCTTTAATGTAAACATCATGGAGGGCATGGATGGCATTGGATTGTGGTGATTTTTGTGTGTTTTTCGATTTTGTGGGGTGATGATGGGGCCTGTCCATGTGGGTGGGGGCCATTTTGAGGACTGGTACAGGCAGGGCCTGGCCATGTGGTGGGGGTCTAAGGGCCATTTTGAAGCCAGGAAGTGTGCTTTGTTGTGCCATAGGCCTGCACCCAGTCTGCCATACTTCATCCATTATGCCCAGGGGTACTCAGTTGTGCATGGGCCTAGTCTTTCTGTGGGGTGTCTTGAATTTGAACATGATTGAGTGCATGGATGGCATTGGATTGTGGTGATTTGTGTGTGTATTTCGATTTTTGGGGGTGGTGTTGGGGCCTTTTGCCCAGGGGTACTCAGTGGTGCATGGATTGAGTCTTTCTGTAGGGTCTCTTTAATGTAAACATCATGGAGAGCATGGATGGCATTGGATTGTGGTGATTTTTGTGTGTTTTTTGTTTTTTTGGGGTGATGATGGGGCCTGTCCATGTGGGTGGGGGGCATTTTGAGGACTGGTACAGGCAGGGCCTGGCCATGTAGTGGGGGTCTAAGGGCCATTTTGAAGCTAGGCAGTGTGCTTTGTTGTGCCATAGGCCTGCACCCAGTTTGCCATGCTTTCATCCTTTATGCCCAGGGGTACTCAGGGGTGCATGGGCCTAGTCTTTCTGTGGGGTGTCTTGAATTTGAACATGATTGAGTGCATGGATGGCATTGGATTGTGGTGATTTTTGTGTGTTTTTCGATTTTTGGGGGTGGCGTTGGGGCCTTTTGCCCAGGGGTACTCAGTGGTGCATGGACTGAGTCTTTCTGTGGGGTCTCTTTAATGTAAACATCATGGAGGGCATGGATGGCATTGGATTGTGGTGATTTATGTGTGTTTTTCGATTTTTTGGGTTGATGATGGGGCCTGTCCATGTGGGTGGGGGCCATTTTGAGGACTGTTACAGGCAGGGCCTGGCCATGTGGTGGGGGTCTAGGGGCCATTTTGAAGCCAGGCAGTGTGCTTTGTTGTGCCATAGGCCTGCACCCAGTCTGCCATGCTTTCATCCATTATGCCCAGTGGTACTCAGTGGTGCATGGGCCTAGTCTTTCTGTGGGGTGTCCTGAATTTGAACATGATTGAGGGCATGGATGGCATTGGATTGTGGTGATTTTTGTGTGTTTTTCGATTTTTGGGGGTGGTGTTGGGGCCTTTTGCCCAGGGGTACTCAGTGGTGCATGGACTGAGTCTTTCTGTGGGGTCTCTTTAATGTAAACATCATGGAGGGCATGAATGACATTGGATTGTGGTGTTTTTGTGTGTTTTTTTATTTTTTGGGGTGATGATGGGGCCTGTCCATGTGGGTGGGGGCCATTTTGAGGACTGGTACAGGCAGGGCCTGGCCATGTGGTGGGGGTCTAGGGCCCATTATTTTGAAGCCAGGCAGTGTGCTTTGTTGTGCCATAGGCTGCACCCAGTCTGCCATACTTCATCCATTATGCCCAGGGGTACTCAGTTGTGCATGGTCCTAGTCTTTCTGTGGGGTGTCTTGAATTTGAACATGATTGAGTGCATGGATGGCATTGGATTGTGGTGATTTTTGTGTGTTTTTCGATTTTTGGGGGTGGTGTTGGGGCCTTTTGCCCAGGGGTACTCAGTGGTGCATGGATTGAGTCTTTCTGTGGGGTCTCTTTAATGTAAACATCATGGAGGGCATGGATGGCATTGGATTGTGGTGATTTTTGTGTGTTTTTCGTTTTTTTGGGGTGATGATGGGGCCTGTCCATGTGGGTGGGGGCCATTTTGAGGACTGGTACAGGCAGGGCCTGGCCATGTGGTGGGGGTCTAGGGGCCATTTTGAAGCCAGGCAGTGTGCTTTGTTGTGCCATAGGCCTGCACCCAGTCTGCCATGCTTTCATCCATTATGCCCAGGGGTACTCAGTGGTGCATGGGCCTAGTCTTTCTGTGGGGTGTCTTGAATTTGAACATGATTGAAGGCATGGATGGCATTGGATTGTGTTGATTTTTGTGTGTTTTTTGATGTTTGGGGGTGGTGTTGGGGCCTTTTGCTCAGGAGTACTCAGTGGTGCATGGACTGAGTCTTTCTGGGGGTCTCTTTAATGTAAACATCATGGAGGGCATGGATGGCATTGGATGGTGGTGATTTTTGTGTGTTTTTCTATTTTTTGGGGTGATGATGGGGCCTGTCCATGTGGGTGGGGGCCATTTTGAGGACTGGTACAGGCAGGGCCTGGCCATGTGGTGTGGGTCTAGGGGCCATTTTGAAGCCAGGCTGTGTGCTTTGTTGTGCCATAGGCCTGCACCCAGTCGGCCATGCTTTCATCCATTATGCCCAGGGGTACTCAGTGGTGCATGGGCCTAGTCTTTCTGTGGGGTGTCTTGAATTTGAACATGATTGAGGGCATGGATGGCATTGGATTTTGTTTATTTGTTGAGTGTTTTTCGATTTTTGGGGGTGGTTTCGGGGCCTTTTGCCCAGGGATACTCAGTGGTGCATGGACTGAGCCTTTCTGTGGGGTCTCTTTAATGTAAACATCATGGAGGGCATGGATGGCATTGGATTGTGGTGATTTTTGTGTGTTTTTCGATTTTTTGGGGTGATGATGGGGCCTGTCCATGTGGGTGGGGGGCATTTTGAGGACTGGTACAGGCAGGGCCTGGCCATGTAGTGGGGGTCTAGGGGGCATTTTGAAGCCAGGCAGTGTGCTTTGTTGTGCCATAGGCCTGCACCCAGTTTGCCATGCTTTCATCCATTATGCCCAGGGGTACTCAGTGGTACATGGGCCTAGTCTTTCTGTGGGGTGTCTTGAATTTGAACATGATTGAGGGCATGGATGGCATTGGATTGTGGTGATTTTTGTGTGTTTTTTGATGTTTGGGGGTGGTGTTGGGGCCTTTTGCCCGGGGTACTCAGTGTTGCTTGGACTGAGTCTTTCTGTGGGGTCTATTTAATGTAAACATCATGGAGGGCATGGATGGCATTGGATTGTGGTGATTTGTGTGTGTTTTTCGATTTTTTGGGGTGGTGATGGGGCCTGTCCATGTGGGTGGGGGCCATTTTGAGGACTGGTACAGGCAGGGCCTGGCCATGTGGTGGGGGTCTAGGGGCCATTTTGAAGCCAGGCAGTGTGCTTTGTTGTGCAATAGGCCTGCACCCAGTCTGTCATGCTTTCATCCATTATGCCCAGGGGTACTCAGTGGTGCATGGGCCTAGTCTTTCCGTGGGGTGCCTTGAATTTGAACATGATTGAGGGCATGGATGGCATTGGATTGTGGTGATTTTTGTGTGTTTTTCAATTTTTGGGGGTGGTGTTAGGGCCTTTTGCCCAGGGGTACTCAGTGGTGCATGGACTGAGTCTCTCTGTGGGGTCTCTTTAATGTAAACATCATGGAGGGCATGGATGGCATTGGATTGTGGTGATTTTTGTGTGTTTTTCGATTTTTTGGGGTGATGATGGGGCCTGTCCATGTGGGTGGGGGCCATTTTGAGGACTGGTACAGGCAGGGCCTGGCCATGTGGTGGGGGTCTAGGGGCCATTTTGAAACCAGGCAGTGTGCTTTGTTGTGCCATAGGCCTGCACCCAGTCTGCCATGCTTTCATCCATTATGCCCAGGGGTACTCTGTCAGTGGTGCATTTTATTGGTCTTTCCATTTTGGGGGGTGGGTATAATAAAAATGCTTACTTGCAAACTATTAATTGAAGCGCTACATATGCAACATTTATTTAACTGATGTTCCTCTGGCTTCGTTTGCTTTTAGGTGCAGAAAGACGAATCATCAGCCTCATCGTTCCTCATCAGTGCCAGGAACAAGTCCTGCTGCGGTGTGTGCAGCACAAAGTCACGTATGGCCACAGACAACTCTACAACTTGTGCAACTGCAGCCTGCTGTTCTGACATCTGAAGAAGATGGCCCCAAAAAAAGTTGCCCGTATCTCCTCTAGCAAGAAAGTTGCCAGTAAGGAGCAGAAGAAGCAAGTGGCGCCTATACCTGAACATGAGTGGGGAGTTCCAGCGAAGATGTGTTGGAATGCGCACTGTCTTTCATAAATGATGGAAATGTTTGTTGGTAAATCCTTTCGGAAGGAGGTGGGGATGACCGTTACTCAGATTTTAGGCAACTGTTACCGGAAGACCGAGGAATGATATTAGGTCTGCACCCTGTGGGGATTAAGTCCTTGCATAAACAAGACTGGTATACATTTAGGCAGAATCTAAGGGCGGTAAACATAACACAAGCATATAACTGGAAGAAGACTCGTGCGCCTCAAATTGAATAATGTTATTACAGGCTGTGGAGAATAAGTGCAAATTAATATTTCACTTATAAGATGGAAGAACAATCCATGGATTTGGAACATAAATGGGGAACCTTACTTTAGATATTGAAAAAAAGGATTGGGTCAAAATCTATGTCCCCGGAGATGGTAAGCTAATGTCCTATGGACCAAAGTCTAAATATAACGGAAAGAATAACTCTGGCTTGTTGCCACCAAGATGTGTTAAACGGTTCCTACCAATCGATTAGGACTGTGTATTGAAAACAACAAACGTCATATACAAAGACTGCGTCTTCTTATATAACCAGTAAATGTTGGTCTGTTTGGCTACCTCACAGTACCGCATCTAAACTTCTAAACCTACAGCGGAATAGATGTTGTAAGTAACTAGGAACATGACCCTCAGATTACCAAGGAAATCATGGACACAGATCTAACCCTTTTGTTTGTCACTTTTGCATGCCCAAGGTGTCACAAAGAAAAGATACAATATTGAACTTTCAAACATGAACTGCATTTGGAAGAAAGATGAGACACATTGTTGTAATAAGTGTTATCGAACTAGTGAAAAATAAAAACAATTTAATCTTGGTATTTGTTCATAACTAAGCATGGGCGTAAAATCCGTTCTGCTCGCGGAATTTGCGGATTTTCAGCAAATTCGCAATCCGTGAATTCTCGCGAATTTCCCGAAAATTCACAAATTCGCACGATACGGATTTTTTTGCTTGGTCGTGCTTGGCAAATACAATATTATACAATATTGCGGCGCGCGGCGTTCACTTACCGTCATTCAGCGTTTGAAGAGTTGTTTTTCTCCATGTTTGCATGTGCTGTGCCATTTTGGATCTTGCTGCGGGATTCCGCGGGAGTTTGTCGACTGCGATTACGTCATCGCAGCTTGCAACCTTGCACAGCAAGAGTTTGTCAACGCGAGTACGTCGTAAAGGCCCGTGATCACGCATTGTGGGAGTAAACACTTGCGAACACGTAGATGCGGCGGGCAGCGACAATCTCGCAATTGCGAAATTGCAAAATTTGCAATTCTGCACAAGAAATCCACCAGCAGGCAGCATAAACCTTCTGAAAATGATGATTTTTATCAGAATAACTCCACAGGTTGATATTTGCCTGCACTTTTTTTTGCAAGGAGTCCATTTTGGGGGGGGGTGGGAGGAAGGAAGTGCCCCACAGTCTCCAACTTCCTCTTCCTGTCCAGCCCAGTGTTTTGTTCATGTCCTGGTGACTTTTATTTGGATCTTGACCTGGAAGGATTACTTTTTGTGGATGCTGCTGGATATTTCGATTTGAGGCCTTTTTGACTTTCTTTGGATCACTTTTGGATTAGAAATTTCACAAGTAAGAGTGTTTGGGGGATTACAGTTGCTGCAACTACAATTTTGGAACTTTTTCAGAACATTAAATAAAATATATTGTGGGTAGCCACAGTATCCAATATGACCAGGGTTAGTTATGGGTGCATGATACAACTGTTTTGTTGAATTTCAACATGATTTAGGACATGGATGGCATTGGATTGTGGTGATTTTTGTGTGTTTTTCGATTTTTGGGGGTGGTGTTGGGGCCTTTTGCCCAGGGGTACTCAGTGGTGCATGGACTGAGTCTTTCTGTGGGGTCTCTTTAATGTAAACATCATGGAGGGCATGGATGGCATTGGATTGTGGTGATTTTTGTGTGTTTTTCGATTTTGTGGGGTGATGATGGGGCCTGTCCATGTGGGTGGGGGCCATTTTGAGGACTGGTACAGGCAGGGCCTGGCCATGTGGTGGGGGTCTAAGGGCCATTTTGAAGCCAGGAAGTGTGCTTTGTTGTGCCATAGGCCTGCACCCAGTCTGCCATACTTCATCCATTATGCCCAGGGGTACTCAGTTGTGCATGGGCCTAGTCTTTCTGTGGGGTGTCTTGAATTTGAACATGATTGAGTGCATGGATGGCATTGGATTGTGGTGATTTGTGTGTGTATTTCGATTTTTGGGGGTGGTGTTGGGGCCTTTTGCCCAGGGGTACTCAGTGGTGCATGGATTGAGTCTTTCTGTAGGGTCTCTTTAATGTAAACATCATGGAGAGCATGGATGGCATTGGATTGTGGTGATTTTTGTGTGTTTTTCGTTTTTTTGGGGTGATGATGGGGCCTGTCCATGTGGGTGGGGGGCATTTTGAGGACTGGTACAGGCAGGGCCTGGCCATGTAGTGGGGGTCTAAGAGCCATTTTGAAGCTAGGCAGTGTGCTTTGTTGTGCCATAGGCCTGCACCCAGTTTGCCATGCTTTCATCCTTTATGCCCAGGGGTACTCAGGGGTGCATGGGCCTAGTCTTTCTGTGGGGTGTCTTGAATTTGAACATGATTGAGTGCATGGATGGCATTGGATTGTGGTGATTTTTGTGTGTTTTTAGATTTTTGGGGGTGGCGTTGGGGCCTTTTGCCCAGGGGTACTCAGTGGTGCATGGACTGAGTCTTTCTGTGGGGTCTCTTTAATGTAAACATCATGGAGGGCATGGATGGCATTGGATTGTGGTGATTTATGTGTGTTTTTCGATTTTTTGGGTTGATGATGGGGCCTGTCCATGTGGGTGGGGGCCATTTTGAGGACTGTTACAGGCAGGGCCTGGCCATGTGGTGGGGGTCTAGGGGCCATTTTGAAGCCAGGCAGTGTGCTTTGTTGTGCCATAGGCCTGCACCCAGTCTGCCATGCTTTCATCCATTATGCCCAGTGGTACTCAGTGGTGCATGGGCCTAGTCTTTCTGTGGGGTGTCTTGAATTTGAACATGATTGAGGGCATGGATGGCATTGGATTGTGGTGATTTTTGTGTGTTTTTCGATTTTTGGGGGTGGTGTTGGGGCCTTTTGCCCAGGGGTACTCAGTGGTGCATGGACTGAGTCTTTCTGTGGGGTCTCTTTAATGTAAACATCATGGAGGGCATGAATGACATTGGATTGTGGTGATTTTTGTGTGTTTTTTTATTTTTTGGGGTGATGATGGGGCCTGTCCATGTGGGTGGGGGCCATTTTGAGGACTGGTACAGGCAGGGCCTGGCCATGTGGTGGGGGTCTAGGGCCCATTATTTTGAAGCCAGGCAGTGTGCTTTGTTGTGCCATAGGCTGCACCCAGTCTGCCATACTTCATCCATTATGCCCAGGGGTACTCAGTTGTGCATGGTCCTAGTCTTTCTGTGGGGTGTCTTGAATTTGAACATGATTGAGTGCATGGATGGCATTGGATTGTGGTGATTTTTGTGTGTTTTTCGATTTTTGGGGGTGGTGTTGGGGCCTTTTGCCCAGGGGTACTCAGTGGTGCATGGATTGAGTCTTTCTGTGGGGTCTCTTTAATGTAAACATCATGGAGGGCATGGATGGCATTGGATTGTGGTGATTTTTGTGTGTTTTTCGTTTTTTTGGGGTGATGATGGGGCCTGTCCATGTGGGTGGGGGCCATTTTGAGGACTGGTACAGGCAGGGCCTGGCCATGTGGTGGGGGTCTAGGGGCCATTTTGAAGCCAGGCAGTGTGCTTTGTTGTGCCATAGGCCTGCACCCAGTCTGCCATGCTTTCATCCATTATGCCCAGGGGTACTCAGTGGTGCATGGGCCTAGTCTTTCTGTGGGGTGTCTTGAATTTGAACATGATTGAAGGCATGGATGGCATTGGATTGTGTTGATTTTTGTGTGTTTTTTGATGTTTGGGGGTGGTGTTGGGGCCTTTTGCTCAGGAGTACTCAGTGGTGTATGGACTGAGTCTTTCTGGGGGTCTCTTTAATGTAAACATCATGGAGGGCATGGATGGCATTGGATGGTGGTGATTTTTGTGTGTTTTTCGATTTTTTGGGGTGATGATGGGGCCTGTCCATGTGGGTGGGGGCCATTTTGAGGACTGGTACAGGCAGGGCCTGGCCATGTGGTGGGGGTCTAGGGGCCATTTTGAAGCCAGGCTGTGTGCTTTGTTGTGCCATAGGCCTGCACCCAGTCGGCCATGCTTTCATCCATTATGCCCAGGGGTACTCAGTGGTGCATGGGCCTAGTCTTTCTGTGGGGTGTCTTGAATTTGAACATGATTGAGGGCATGGATGGCATTGGATTTTGTTTATTTTTTGAGTGTTTTTCGATTTTTGGGGGTGGTTTCTGGGCCTTTTGCCCAGGGATACTCAGTGGTGTATGGACTGAGCCTTTCTGTGGGGTCTCTTTAATGTAAACATCATGGAGGGCATGGATGGCATTGGATTGTGGTGATTTTTGTGTGTTTTTCGATTTTTTGGGGTGATGATGGGGCCTGTCCATGTGGGTGGGGGGCATTTTGAGGACTGGTACAGGCAGGGCCTGGCCATGTAGTGGGGGTCTAGGGGGCATTTTGAAGCCAGGCAGTGTGCTTTGTTGTGCCATAGGCCTGCACCCAGTTTGCCATGCTTTCATCCATTATGCCCAGGGGTACTCAGTGGTACATGGGCCTAGTCTTTCTGTGGGGTGTCTTGAATTTGAACATGATTGAGGGCATGGATGGCATTGGATTGTGGTGATTTTTGTGTGTTTTTCGATGTTTGGGGGTGGTGTTGGGGCCTTTTGCCCGGGGTACTCAGTGTTGCTTGGACTGAGTCTTTCTGTGGGGTCTATTTAATGTAAACATCATGGAGGGCATGGATGGCATTGGATTGTGGTGATTTGTGTGTGTTTTTCGATTTTTTGGGGTGATGATGGGGCCTGTCCATGTGGGTGGGGGCCATTTTGAGGACTGGTACAGGCAGGGCCTGGCCATGTGGTGGGGGTCTAGGGGCCATTTTGAAGCCAGGCAGTGTGCTTTGTTGTGCAATAGGCCTGCACCCAGTCTGTCATGCTTTCATCCATTATGCCCAGGGGTACTCAGTGGTGCATGGGCCTAGTCTTTCCGTGGGGTGCCTTGAATTTGAACATGATTGAGGGCATGGATGGCATTGGATTGTGGTGATTTTTGTGTGTTTTTCAATTTTTGGGGGAGGTGTTAGGGCCTTTTGCCCAGGGGTACTCAGTGGTGCATGGACTGAGTCTCTCTGTGGGGTCTCTTTAATGTAAACATCATGGAGGGCATGGATGGCATTGGATTGTGGTGATTTTTGTGTGTTTTTCGATTTTTTGGGGTGATGATGGGGCCTGTCCATGTGGGTGGGGGCCATTTTGAGGACTGGTACAGGCAGGGCCTGGCCATGTGGTGGGGGTCTAGGGGCCATTTTGAAACCAGGCAGTGTGCTTTGTTGTGCCATAGGCCTGCACCCAGTCTGCCATGCTTTCATCCATTATGCCCAGGGGTACTCTGTCAGTGGTGCATTTTATTGGTCTTTCCATTTTGGGGGGTGGGTATAATAAAAATGCTTACTTGCAAACTATTAATTGAAGCGCTACATATGCAACATTTATTTAACTGATGTTCCTCTGGCTTCGTTTGCTTTTAGGTGCAGAAAGACGAATCATCAGCCTCATCGTTCCTCATCAGTGCCAGGAACAAGTCCTGCTGCGGTGTGTGCAGCACAAAGTCACGTATGGCCACAGACAACTCTACAACTTGTGCAACTGCAGCCTGCTGTTCTGAAATCTGAAGAAGATGGCCCCAAAAAAAGTTGCCCGTATCTCCTCTAGCAAGAAAGTTGCCAGTAAGGAGCAGAAGAAGCAAGTGGCGCCACTTACCAAGGAGACTGGTGTGCCGACGGCCGCATTTTTTGGGAAAAAAAAGTACGCCTGCAGCAGCGGGGTCTGCTGGAGACCAAGCTGGGAGCAGCACCCCCGCTCCATTGGGCTCAGTGCCACCACCACCACGCCAACTTAAGTCCAAGCCCTTGAGTGCTGCAGAGGCAGCCAGTATAGTTGTTCAATCACCATCGACCAGTGATGTTGGCTCATCGCATGAAAGTAGCAGCATCCCTCAATCAACACAGGTTGTTGTAACTCATCTGACGGGTGTTCAACAACCACAGCCGCAACAACAACCACATGTGGAAGTACAAGCCCAAGTACATGTGGAAGGAGAGGCGGCGCAAGGAGATGCGCAAGCAGAGGTGCATGGAGCAGCACAAGTGCCCACAATAGGAAATCGACATTCAAGCCGGGGTATCATTTGAGGAAGCCACTCCTCCTGCTCATTCATTGTCTTCCAGATCCCTAGCAAGGAAAAGATCAAGGATGGTGTCTACATCTTCTTCAAGCACCCTTCCTTCTGATGATATGGATGAAAATTGGGAACCAGCACGGCCGTCTGAGAGTGAGGCACACCATGATCTGACAAAGGTAGCTAAGCGTAAAAGGAAGGTCCCCGAAAGTCTCGTACTTATGGAGTGTGATGATGACGCTGAACAAGAAGTGGCGTATACTCCTGCTGATGAAGACTCTCACGACGATGACGCAGTCATCATAGACGTCACTGAAGCCCCAGCGGGCATGCAGCAAACATACATTTTAACCCTAGCCCAAAATGCTGCTGAGCGTGATGTTGTCGACGTGGCAATGGGACCACCAACAATGCAGTTAACTAGTACTCCACCACCTACCGCTTCCATATTTTCTCACCAGAAGGGACCTCCATCCACCTCGACCTCCATTTCCTCAATTAGTGGTGCTGCAAGTGCACAACGTAGTAAAGTTCGGCAACATCCTCCAGTTCATCTGGCATTAGCATTCCCAGTATCGCCTCCTCCGCCCCCCACAGACAGTTGAAGTCCGCAGTTTGGGACTTCTTTAGTGTTAGCCCAACAAGGGAAAACATAGCCATTTGTACCATTTGTAAGCTTCGAGTTAGTCGTGGTAAGCTTGGTACCAACTATGGTACCGGAGGCCAGAGAGGTCATCTTGAGAGACAGCACATTGTCAAATGGCATGCGCACCTAAAGGAGATCAAGGAAGCCCGAATTGCAAGTCAACAAACTGTATCCGTTGATGTTTCATCTGATGATGACGAGGAGGAAGAAGCATCAAACATTTCTTCACTTACACCCAGTACCCCTGTCTGCAGAACACCCCCTGCAAGATATATGAGCCACACTAAGAGTGTGGGAGAGAGTGAGACACCAATGCGAAAAAGTTTATCATCACCAAGCGTAACTGGGTCGAAGAAGTCATCATCATCCCATAAAATGGTCCAGCCCACCATTAGAAGCATGTTGTTTTCAGATGCGCCATTTGAACGCAACCACCCAATGACGCGTCTGTTCTCTGTTAAGTGACCTACTCCCGTCTGAATTCGCAGAGTTTGAGGACGAGCTCTTCTTCCCAGACACTGAGCCCTGAAAATGAGTCAATGAATCACTAACTTTCTTTTTCGTCCTAATTCAATTTTATTCCTGTGTGTCTGTCTTTCTTTGTTTTGCAAAATCTATATAAAAAAAACTTTAATCACCTAATCACAAAAACAAGCCCATCAGCAGAACTGTCTTCAGTTATTTGCTTATTGATTTGAAGGTGCCGCAGTCTGCATTCCTTAGGTTCACAAGTTCACAAGAACATGCTCCTCTATCCTCCTCCTCCAGACTCCTATTTCACTCAAAGCAGATGGCTGGATTACGCCCAATGAAGAAAGACTCTGCACTTGTGGCGGTGTTCTACTTCTTTGCGGGTGAGTTGACGGGTCTGGGGCATTGCTGTGAAGGTCTAATACCGGATAAAAGTGGTTTGGACAAAATCGGAGGTGATATTTTTTTGCGTTTTTGCTGACTTGCTTGTCTTTGAGGTGCTGTTTGGGGGGGTTCCGGGTGTTTGTGGGTGGGTTTTGGGGTCTGGGAGCACTGCTGGGTATGGACACTTTTGATTGCAAGAGGTTTGAAGCAAATCCATGGTGGCAAAGGGGAGTTAGGGCCTAGCTGCAGAGCGTGCGTAAAGTGATTTAGCAAATTTGCCTGAAAATTTCTAAGTCCCCATTTTTGTAGTTTTGCTTTTTGGCTGTTTGGGGGTCTTCCACTTCTCTCCGCCTGGGTTGACGGGTCTGGGGCCATTGCTGGGAAGGTCTAATACGGGAGTTAGGGCCTAGCTGCACTGCGTATTTGGACTGAATTGAAGGTAGTAGGCCCATTTTTGCTTTTTGCCTGTTTGGGGGTGTTCTGCTTTTTTGCGGGTGGCTGCAGGGGTCTGGGGCCATTGCTGGAAAGGTCTAATACCGGATAAAAGTGGTTTTGACAAAATCGGAGGTGACATTTTTTTTGCATTTTTGCTGACTTGCTTGTCTTTGAGGTGCTGTTTGGGGGGGTTCCGGGTGTTCGTGGGTGGGTTTTGGGGTCTGGGAGCACTGCTGGCACAGTCTAATGTTGATTGCATTTGTTTTTCAGGACATCTATGGTGGAAAAGGGGAGTTAGGGCCTAGCTGCACTGCGTATTTGGACTGAATTGAAGGTAGTGGGCCCATTTTTGCTTTTTGCCTGTTTGGGGGTGTTCTGCTTTTTTGCGGGTGGCTACAGGGGTGTGGGGCCGTTGCTGGGAAGGTCTAATTCCGGATAAAAGTGGTTTTGACAAAATCAGAGGTGAAATTATTTTTGCGTTTTTGCTGACTTGCTTGTCTTTGAGGTGCTGTTTGGGGGGGTTCCGGGTGTTTGTGGGTGGGTTTTGGGGTCTGGGAGCACTGCTGGGTATGGATACTTTTGATTGAAAGAGGTTTGAAGCAAATCCATGGTGGCAAAGGGAAGTAGGGCCTAGCTGCAGAGCGCGCGTGGAGTGATTTTGGAAATTTGCCTGAAAATGTATAACCCCATTTTTGTAGTTTTGCTTTTTGGCTGTTTGGGGGTCTTCCACTTCTTTTCACCTGGGTTGACGGGTCCGGGGCCATTGCTGGGGAGGTCTAATACCGGATAAAAGTGGTTTGGACAAAAACGGAGGTGAATTTCTTTTTGCGTTTTTGCTGACTTGCTTGTCTTTGAGTTGCTGTTTGGGGGGGTTCCGGGTGTTTGTGGGTGGGTTTTGGGGTCTGGGAGCACTGCCTGCACAGTCTAATGTTGATTGCATTTGTTTTTCTGGAAATCCATGGTGGAAAAGGGGAGTTAGGGCCTAGCTGCACTGCGTATTTGGACTGAATTGAAGGTAGTAGGCCCATTTTTGCTTTTTGCCTGTTTGGGGGTGATCTGCTTTTTTGCGGGTGGCTGCAGGGGTCTGGGGCCATTGCTGGGAAGGTCTAATACCGGATAAAAGTGGTTTTGACAAAATCGGAGGTAAAATTATTTTTGCGTTTTTGCTGACTTGCTTGTCTTTGAGGTGCTGTTTGGGGGGTTCCGGGTGTTTGTGGGTTTGTTTTGGGGTCTGGGACCACTGCTGGGTATGGATACTTTTGATTGCTAGAGGTTTGAAGCAAATCCATGGTGGCAAAGGGGAGTTAGGGCCTAGCTGCAGAGCGCGCGTGGAGTGATTTTGGAAATTTGCCTGAAAATTTATGTCCCCATTTTTGTAGTTTTGCTTTTTGGCTGTTTGGGGGTCTTCCACTTCTTTCCGCCTGGGTTGACGGGTCTGGGGCCATTGCTGGGAAGGTCTAATACCGGATAAAAGTGGTTTGGACAAAATCGGAGGTAAAAATCTTTTTGCGTTTTTGCTGACTTGCTTGTCTTTGAGGTGCTGTTTGGGGGGTTCCGGGTGTTTGTGGGTGGGTTTTGGAGTCTGGGAGCACTGCTGGCACAGTCTAATGTTGATTGCATTTGTTTTTCAGGAAATCCATGGTGGAAAAGTGGAGTTAGGGCCTAGCTGCACAGCGTATTTGGACTGAATTGAAGTTAGTAGGCCCATTTTTGCTTTTTGCCTGTTTGCGGGTGTTCTGCTTTTTTGCGGGTGGCTGCAGGGGTCTGGAGCCATTGCTGGGAAGGTCTAATTTACAAAAGAAAGTGTTTTGGAGACAATCCCTGGGGAAAAAGTTTTTGCAATTTCTGAGATTTCGCTCATTCTACCGTTCATGGGGGGCTGTTTGTGGGGGGGGGGTTGCGAGTCTTGGAGCAATGCTGGGTAGGGATACTTTTGCTTGCTTGCAAGTGGTTTGAATACAATCCATGGTGGGTAAGGGGGGATTTGGGTCTACTTTACTTCCAAAGTACGTTTTGTCACCATTTTCTACTAGGCCTCGTTTTTGGAGATCTGATTGGGGGTCTTCTACATTTTTGCGACTGGGTTTAGTAAGGGTCTGGGAGCACTGCTGGGAAGGTCTAATTTTGTTCTAAAACACAGTTTACAGTACACCTAGCTTGAGGGGAAAGATCCGCTAAATTAATTCGCCCATACTTATTTATCCTTCAAAAGGAGACTCAGACAGAGTACGCACTTTCAAAAATATTGTACTGTCTATTAGGAAACTCAAAGTGTGACTTTTTGCACTACACAGCGTACATACCTTATATTTATTTGTCAGTGGTGTTCTAATATCACTTCCTGTTTTTCCATCAATAATTACAGGCCGGGTTTCAGCCTGTGCAATGTGAAAAAAAGGATGAAGTCAGGCTTCACATTAGCGAGCAGCAATTCAGCATCCACCAGGCAGGCAGTGGACAGGGTGTCTTCTGGTCACCAACATTGATGGACGGAGCGTCAGATGGAATGGAGGAGTCCCGCTAATAAGAGGTATGGTTGGATGCATGCAACTTACCAAATTCAACAGGACAACTACAACAACATACAGATACAGTATCCGTTCTTTTCTAATTATCTTTTAAGTAATGTTATTGCTGTAAACTTCTATGAGTGTGACTCTGCATTTCTTTGATCTCTGCTTCTAAATTCATCCCTACAGCCATTGTATAGGTTTTACTTCTGCTATTTTTCAAACCTAATTTAATGTACAAAGTGTTTCTCTGAGTGCAGAGATAGGCAAGTGAAAACGCGTAATGACTGCAGGCCTGTACTGTCGCATTCTTTCATTCACGGTTGTCTAAAGTACTACTTACTTTTCAGTAACCTTGCATGCAGTAGTGCATGCACTTCCTTTATGTCACTTAAAAGATTTATGGATAGCTTTGTACCCAAAGATTTGTTTATCTTCAATTATTGTTTGTCCATGCTGTGCTTTTTTTTCTTCTCTCACCAAAACTTTCCCAAAATCCCCCATTCCCATCAATTTTCCAAACCCTAACCCTCTTCCCCCAGGCTGTGTGGTTTTGATTGATGTGTGACTAAATGACAGCAATAATTCCACACACTTGCTGGGGAGGATAAGGTCATAGCAACAGGCTGGTGAAGGAATCCGAGGATATATTCTTACTCAGCTTGACACAGACCCATGACTTTTGGCAAATGAAAACAGATTTTTATGTGCGCCATCAACTTGATTGCTCATCAAGAACATCCTCCTCCTAGGCGTGGCAAATGATTACGCTGCTGTGTCCTTCACCTTCAGTGCTATTTCTTGCAGTAGTAGCCAATGTCAAAGAAATTCAACGCAAGTAGTAGTTATACTTTCAATACTTTACCATTTGTTAGGCTACATTGTGGCACTGTTCTAGTGTACTGTCACCTGCTATATTCTCTATTGTACCGTTCTAATGCTACGGTAAGGACAAACAAGGTTTCATTTTCTTTTTTTTCAAATGCTGCAACTGCCACTTTGTAACACCACTAGTACCACCGCAATGATGACATTTCATCCGCCCAGGATTGCCAACCTTAATCGGCATTTCCCGTGCAGCCAGCCCTGTGCCTAGCCCTATTTCCAAACACAAATTACAGGTAAGATAAGCGTTTGGGGGGAGGTAGTATAAAGGAGTATTAGGAGAGACGAGAGACTGACGGTCCCAGGACTATTGAATTCACTTACTCTTTGAGAGGCACTTAGTTTTGAAAACATTTGGGCAATTACTACTTACACAACTTGAATCAAGAAGCCACTTAAGTTTCAGGAAAACAAACTTACTGTTAAACCCCCACCCACCAGCCTCAAAAGCAGTAAAAAACACGTATGCTAAGATAAAGTTTAAAGTATATTTATATCCCTAACATAAATAATCTCCCGCAAGACCCAACCCAACCCCCCTCCCGAACCCCAACGAATGTCTGTGAAAACTAAGTCCAAAAAAGTAGAAAACCCAACTCCCAATTCCCACCCCCTAGAAGTCTTTAAAAAAGGGGCAAGGGACAGTCTCCTCCTACTGCTGGCTGCTGTTGACTTTTCGGGCCAGGTCGGCATGCTCCTTGCGGAGGGTCTCGAGCAGGGTTTTGGTGTTGAGCAGCTCCTGCTCGAGGTGGGACACCCTTAGTGAAAGGCGGTGAAACCTTTTCTTGGTACTGCTGTTGGGGGCAGCTGATTTTTTTGCTGCTCGGCGGTGGCGGGTGGCTGCGGTACCCCGGCTCCATACCGCTGGAGACCTGCTGCACTGACTGGCTGACCCAGGGAGCGCGGAGGAGGATGCAGGTGTCGCCGTGGATGTTGTCGACGTACTCTGCGTGTCCTCCTCCTCCTGGGCCACCAGCGGCCGATATTCGGCGACAGTCGCCTCCAGCCTCCGTTGCCGGGCCCTTTTAGCCAGCTCCTTCCATGTTGGTTTGGAAGGAGCATCTATATGAAGAAAGAAAGACATAGTCTGTAACCAATGCTCTTTAATATTAACACAAAATGATTCAGCAGAAAGTTGTGTCACAGTAGAAATAGCAACTTGCAAGCGCAGTACATAACTATTGTGGCCAGTATCTATCTAACCTCCCACTTCTTCATCCTTGCTCTAACATTAGTGGAGTTTAAGAAATCAATTATACGAGCACTATGGACTCACTCCATTAGAGTCGACTATGACAGTACACCAGTCTTATTCTTCTTCTTCTCTCTTGTTTAGCAAAATTGGTACGTTAACTTGTGCAAGCCGGCATAATGCCAGCGCAGTCAACTTGCACCCGAGAAAAACAGACGCCCGCCATGATGAGTGAGACAGACTTGCGTTACTGTACCAGTCCAGTACATGCAGGTGGTGATGCTCTTACTTTTCTATTACAGGTGGCACGGGTGTTACAAGGGCTACTGCTTAATTAATTTAACTTTCACCCTACAGTGCCAATGAATACTAGAAAAGGAAAATGAAGAAGATAAATAATCTGATTATCTATCACTGCACATGGTATGTATTTGCTTACATATGGGATGACTTTAGGTGCTTTGCTTTTTATTGAGTGAACAGTGATACATCCACACATGAATGACCGATTTCTACTAAACTTATTATCAGAGGCCGTGAGTGGCCATCGTAATTGCCGGATATATGCTGTGCTTGCAATACAAACTACCGCTACTATTCATGGTAGTATTCGGACAAAATTAAAACTTCTTTTCCTTGCCTTTCCTACACCTGTACGGACGTGCGAGTGCGGTGTTACATGCTCTTCAAAGTAACACTTAGTTCATCCAGTGACCGTCTACTCTCTCTAGATACACATATGCTATCTAAGAGTCAGATAGTACCATGATCCAGGCATCCATCAATTCAAACTATATGTCAATCATTCTTCTTCATGTCTCTCATCTGGACAAACCTTACGTTTTCTCACGGGAAAACAACCTTTTCATTTTATTTGGGAAACCGCAAGCCATACATCCGTGCTTGACTTGCATTTGAATTTCAACCAAAGGATATATTGCGCACACATACAGTTTCTGTTTCACCAATACAGGCTGTTCTCCTTCCACCCATCCTTGCTTCATCCTTCACCCAGCCATGCATCATATTCCTTCCGAGCCACGTCGGGCACCAATCAAACATGTATCTTTATCAGTCATCATTACTTTTAACTTGCTTGTCCTTCCACACTTACTTACATCCTTCTTTCGCTTTTCGTTCATCCCATCCATCAAGTTCATCTCAGATCTGATTTGGATTCTCGAAAAAAATGTCACCGCTGAGTTGAAGTAAATTTAGAGGAGGCTACTACCTGGTTGATAAAAACTTTGTTCTAAATTTGAAATTCTTCTTAACAGTATAGTAACTTAACTATACAACATATATATACTACACCCATGCAGAGAGCACACTCTCCAGTCTGCAATCTCAATAAGTAAGGAATATAAGAGCTTACCACTGCCCGCCACTACTGTGGCAACCCTCACAGCAGTTTCCTCAGGCACTTGCACCGCCTCCTCTCCAGAAGTGTCCTCCTCCACCTCCGCGCTGGGCCCGGTACCAGATGTTCCACCCACAAAGTACATTTAAGAATGTTAGATGTCATAGACATACACCACTCACTAGTATTTTGTCTAGGAATGAAGAAATGTGAATACAGAAACCAATCTAATAATTTGTGACTGTCTACTCTAAAGTAAAAATGTCCCTTTTTCCAGGGAAGGGAGTTGTCTTGCTGCACTTTTCGGCACAACTGATGAATGCTTGCTTTTTAACACGCACCATTTTTCTCATAACAGACAGAAGCTTCACTTCTAATAACAAGAGCAAGATCAGATCATCATCACTAGGACGGAGTGACCAACGATTCAGAACCAAAAAGAAAAATTAAAGTTCAAACCAGGTGAGGGCTCGGCTCGCCCACAATAAATGTGTGAAATAAATCACTAAGCACTTTTCCATTTCTAATCAACCGTTTATGTTTTATGACAAGCTTGATTTTAATAAATGTTTTTACTTTTAATAAAGCTTTAAAACTTAAATAGACTCTGTGGTTTTTGGTCAAGAGTGACTGAGCCAAAGGTTTTGCAATTTGCAAGCATGAGTCCGTGCCTCTGACACTTCTGGACTCTGACTCCGTACTCTTGTCCTGCGTTGGATAATCATCATTGGGGATCAATCATCGATGAATTCAGGAGCTAAATGACTCTGCCACACTATCTAGTCAGTAAGGAGATTGGGGGTCTATATCACTGAGGTATGTGGAAAGACTACCTGCGCCTATTATAATTGATTAACAATGTACTATTTAGTGTCCATAGTTCTGTTTGTGCAGATTTGTCCCTGCAACAGTAGTAGTATGGATTGTCCTCCTATCCAAACCAAAAGTAAAGTAGTATCTTATTCTTTCTTGGTGGTCATTCACATTTTATTGTTGGGAATTGTCAAAGCATAAACATTTAGAAGACTTGAAAAGACATTATGGACAATCCCAGAGGACTGCTCTCAGTGCATAGAGCTATTGCTGACTGGAATGGGAGTTTCGTTTGACACCTTTTGCCAAATGTGCAATCTTAGTTAGCTACACAGACAGACTAATAAGAATAATCTAGTAATACCACAGGGAGACATAGTAGAGGCAGGATAAGAATTTAGATGCAGTCTACAAGAAGATCAAAGACGATTTAGAAAAAAATCGAATGACGAACGCTAGGAAAAAATAGGTACTCTATATTAAAATTAAAACTTACCGGGGCCAGCAAAGGAGCCCTCGCCTGACCGATCCTGGCCTTGTAGAGCAGCAGCAGCCGATACCCCCTCCTCCTCTGTCCTCTTGCCCCTGGGGGGAGCTGATGTACAACATGAAAGAAAGAAAGACCCGAAAACATGGATGATTGTTGACAACCAAATGAAACATTTCAAAAGAACAATAACAAAATATTTTGGCGAAATAGCAAATAGACAACTACTCCACGGGATATATTGACCTATCTCATGTGGCCTACTACGATATTAGTATTGCTTAATTTGCAGACCGTCGACTTGGAAAGGTATGTAACTCACTAAACAAACTACTAAAAAGGTTCGCCTAGGACTGGCAGGCAGCAGTCCGCAGCATGCGAAGTGACAGACAAACTCCATTGTGATTGCAGATCAGTGACAGCACTAAAAGGTTTCCTACTACATTAACCAGTCATTAAAATACTCAAACTATCAATCCACTACCACTATTTCTTCTTATTGCCAGGTTTACAAAGGAAGGACTGCACTTGAGTCTGTAGGGGCAGATTTACAAGCCCCTTGCGGCTCTTTTGCTCCGTTGTTGCGTGACTTTTGTGATGCAGTGGCAGAACAAAATAGGCGCCATGGTGTGGCGTATATTAACAACGTGACGCATATGGGAGATGCATCACGTTGTAAAGCCCTGCGCCATCAGGGGGCGTTCCGGCGCAAGGGAGGGCGTTCCTGCGCAGGAACGCATCCTAAAAGTGGCTGAGGGAAATCTACAAGATTTCAATCAGTCACTTTTAGGACAATGATGCGTCACTCAAACCCTGCGCCTGCTTGAAGCAGACGTACAGCTTGACGCAGCATTGGGGAGATAGGGCACCCCAGAGCATTGCTGGAGCTGCGCCATCATTGCGATGCAACTCCAGCAAATCGCCGCCTTTACGGCACAGATGCGTAACGCTTCGGTGACGTTTTGGGCCCATGGTGCGCCGCATTGTAAATACGGCATACCATGGGTGGTGGTGGCGTGGCGCACAATTACTGGTGCATCCCTGCTACTTTGCAGGGATGCGCCGGTAATTGCACATCTGCCCCTTAGTGTCTAGCATTACGCAGTTCTGTAAACTACACTTATACATAATTTCTCAGGCCAATGAAATGAACACAAAATCGAAAACAAAGAAGCATAGTAGCAACTCTACTGAGAAGGAGAGCAGTGCGCCTGAAATGCACAGAAGATTTTGAAATATAATTTACCTACAATGTAATCAGCAGCATTATTGCTCTTGGTAAAAAACACAAATTTGCAATATAATAACACGCAGAGCAGGAGAAAACAGGAGAAAACAGAGTAGTAATGAAATATCTACTACTACTCACCAAGCCCGGGGATCTCGATGCCGAGCAGGTCGAGCAAGTCGCGTTCCCGGTCCAGGAGATCCGTCCAACGGTGAGTGGCCTGGTTGTAGGTGCGCCGGACCCGAGAGTGACAATACATGGACCGGCACACCTTCTCCCACCGCTTCCGGCGCTCCCGGAGCCCGTAGCCGCTTGCGATCTTGCCGCCTGCCATGATGGTCCTGGGGAGGAGGCGCTGTACATAGAAGACTTGTGCGGCCACCTCCTCCGCGCTGAAGATCTCCCGTGGCATCACTAGCTCCCCCCTCAAACGCCTGCACGGGAGCCGGGCACGGGATGCGGGACCCTTCCGCTTCTCGGGCTGCTTCCTGGCTCCCTTTACCATGGTCTGGGCAGAAAGGAAGGTAAATAATAAATAAGAAATAGAATAGGGAAGAAGAAAAGAAAAGAGTTTAAAAAAGTAGTTTAAAATTAACTAAAAGTAGCAGAAAACACAAAAATATAGAGTTAGAATAATAGAGGGATAGATAATAAGTAAAATAGATAAAAAAAACTTCAAACAAGTAAAGGATGGCAGAGATTCAGAGAGGATACAGAAAGCATGCCCAGAACCATAGCAATGAATGAAAAACATGATGGCCGTTGCCGTTCACGACCGCGTGGGTAAGTTCGCGCGACATTTACCCCGCGATCACACGCGAACTTGTACTAGCGAGCCCCACACTTTGCGAGATTACACATAGCGCCCGGAAACGGTAATGCGTCACGCAAACAAGATGGCCGCGCCCATGTACGACCGCTCGGGTAACTTCACCTCGTTGCGCTACCAGCGGCTTGCGAAAACGCAAAAAACCACGCGAACTAACATGCCGCAAAAAAACAAATCGCATATTCGCACAAATTCGCGGCTTCCGAATTCGATCTCGTGCAAATTCGCGCCCCGCGAATCCTGCGAAATTGCATAAAAATTATTTTTGCAAAACTGAAAGCACTCAGCAGGTGCAAAAGTTCAAACTCATCATTAGTAACCATTCCCTGTAGTGCTTCCTGAGTGGCCCCTCCAGAGTTCAGTTGCCTACTTGCAACTATTCTATGACCCTGCTCTGACCCTCACAGCAGGTTCAGAGAATAGCTACAAGTATGCCACAAAGATCCTGTTAGAAAAAAAAATTGCACTGCAAGAGAAAGCAATTACAGATAAGGAAGCAGGTGCCAGACTGGAAGTTCAAATTCAGTGACACATTAATCAACCCCTAATTCATTCATGTCAGTTGAGGCAGGGCAGGTGTGCTTTTCCCCCCATAATCTACAGTGATGAACCAGAGGGTGGCAGTGATGTACCAGAGGGTGGCATGGGTGAGAAAGAGGGTGGCAGTGGTGAAACAGAGGGTGCTGTGATGAACCAGAAGAAAAAACAACATGGTCGCGACTGTTGCAACCCGACAAGTAAGTTCGAGTTTGCGAACTGGCAAAAAAACCCTCGCGAACTGGCAGAAACCTTTGCGAACACAAAAAAAAGAAAAAATCCGCAAATTCGCGAAAGTTCGCAGATTTTGCGGATTGCGAATTCGTGAAAATGCAAATTCACGAAGCGCGAATTCGCAAAATTCGCCCATGCTTATTCTTAACCTTGCTAATGTTACTCCTATCTATTGCTAGCTGCTAAGCTAAAGAGAGCCTACCGGAAATACCCATCTGCCCGGTCTATTGGAATGACCTAAACCCATACCATGGTACTGTATGCCCGAAAGCCAGGATCAGTGCATCCACGGAACAGTGTACAGTTATCTTGCTTCTCAGGATGAAAGTTGAGGACAGCAGGACTGCATCTTACAGCAGAGTTCCATAATGACTCAGGCAGGAGTGCACCTATCACCAGGTTCAGCATGAACGTGGTGAAAATAACAAAACAAAGAGCTTATCACACTGTGCCAAAGGTGCAGAACTGCATTTTACTTAGACTAAAACAGAAGATTCATGTTCTCGCAAGCACAGAAAAGAAAACAGTGCCTCATGTTCAGATTTCGTGAGACCCTGGAACTAACTGTGCAGACTATGGGAGATAATGCCTATCAAGAACAAATGTGTGCAAGGGCCATTCTTGCGATAGAAACAATTGCGCAAACAACTATTAGAAGTTACAACGAGAACTAAAATGGAAGCTAAATACAAGCCGCATTACACCCTCTTCTTGGTCGAAAAATAGACGACTCAAAGAGAAATAATCAATCATATAGAAAATGCTTAAAAGATGGGCATTACGTATATTAAAAAAAGCCTTACACATTTTACATAAAAGTCAACACAACAGCAGATGCTAAAAACATATTTAAAAAAGCCATTTAAAAAAACATGCAAACTAATAAAAACCTGCCAAACAGAATTAAATAAAAAGCCAATTAATGAGTCTAAGGGGCATCCAAATTAAAATGCGGCATCTCCAGTAAGTCCAGGACACTCTGATCCAGAATGTCGTCAGGGCCCAGGACAGAACCTGCATTTGCTGAGACCACATCAGCAGAGGCCGGAAGAACAAGATCTAAATGGTAAAGAGAGTCCTCTCCAGCCCACTCAACAGAAGTCGAGGGCAACTGTGGTAGTGGTGCAGCCCCAGTAGAGGAACCAGAAGTCAAAGAAACATCCGGCCTAGGCTCATAATTGCCATCTTGAAGTAAAGGGAGCAGAATCATAGGACAACACAAATGGTGCAACTGCAAAGGATGCTCAGGCCAATTAATTTCCGGAAGCTGGGACAATTGCATGCAAAGACATAGGTTAGTAGCACACTCGAAAGTGCACCATGGGCAGTGAAACACAGTCTGCACTCTCTGAAACCACACAGACCAGAAGGACATAGACCAGGTTTCATTCAGTTTAAAAAATAAGGACACGCTGAAATACTGTATCATGCGTTCATGACACAGGAGGACATGTAGTAGTTCTATTACCACCAGGTCTTGATGTGGGACAGCCTTTGCAGATCAACAAAAAAAGAACTAAAATAGTGACCAGAACAAACAGCATAATCACAATCTGAATGCCCCCAAAAGTGCTTGAAAATAATGAATGTATAAAAGATTGATTAACTCCAAGCACATTCTGAAATGTAGAAACAACTCCAGACCCAATCACTTTAACAAAGTGTACCACTCCAGCGGTGTTAGAGGAATAAAAAATGTACCAAAAGGCTGTGGTAATAGAGTGTGTACACTGATTGTCCTTCAGCTGACGAACAGGCAACTTGGAGATCAAACTTTTCTCGGGCAGATGATGAAGCCACATCTTTTTGAAACAATAAGGCTTTCAGTTTGCTCAATTTATCAAAGTAAATCTGTGAAAGAGGAATTTCTGGCCACAAAGTAAGTTCCCCAATATAATGTGTATGAGGAACTAAGACGTTTATACAACCAGTTACAACCTTGGAAAAATTGATTGCATAAGGGACACCTGGTTTCATCCCGCAGCAGCTCTGATCATTCAAAATTGAGTAACAGCCATTTGAAAGTAATACAAATTCAGACGTTATCAATGGCACAGGAACACCCTTTAAACAACACCCAAGGTTAGCCATTGAGGAATTACAGACACCATGAAGTGTTATCTCCCTGCAAACGTAGGAGCACCCTAAAGAAGTTCCACAGTCTTGTAAACTAACAAAAACCTCTTAGTTGTTGTGCATACATTGGTACTGAAAAGCTAAAACCTAGCTTCATGTAAAAAATGTGTGCCTATTTCTTGATACCTTACCACAGGAAAGTGTTGTTTGGACAACGGAGCAGTTATTGATGATCGCATTAAATTCACCTTTGCGTTTGTGCCCTTAGATACCACTTGGTTGTAATAGACTTCCGTACGAGACAACAATAGTTGCAATTAGACAACAACAGATCTGATTGGTCTGTGGCTGGTCTTTCGCTTCGGCATATGGCCATTTGTGTCTTTATAGCAGGCATTGCACATGGTGCACAGGTGCTTCCTTTCAGTTTCAAAATGGGGTTCTTACATTGTCCGACATGCTCCCCCTTTTTATGCCATCTTGGGATTACCTTGTTAACAAGGTGGCATTGATCAAAGTAGTCTTGTCCCCTGCTAGAGGACATGAAGGCTACACAAGTTCTACACACACATCTTTCCTACTTGGGTCACCTCTTAAACATTATCCTTTCCCTTTTCTCTTCTCTTTTTCCTTTCTTCTCATCTTCTTTTTTCTTTCCTTCTCCTCTCTCCATCTTGTGGATAGACATATGCATGATATTGTACATATTGCTTGATATTTTTAAATGCCTGGGTATGGTGTATATTTATGTCTCTTGATATTATATTGTATACATGTTTTTATATTTATATGTATAATACTTTTGTGGCATGAAATAAGGTTGTTGTTTTGTTGTATATTGTTCTTTGTGAATGTTTTGTACATATGTATGTCTTTACACTTTCAGCCCTGAAGAAGTCCTATGTCTAGAGGACGAAACGCGTTGACTGATGACCTTCAGTTGAAACAGAATAAAAAAGAAGAATAAAACAAGACAACTTTGCATTAGCAGTGATATTCTGTATCAAATTAGTTTTCTTGAATAATTATGTACACATTCATTTACTGACTTTATTGTTGACAAACTGTGGTGTGGAGCCAATCTGGTCGTTTTTTGTCTTGCATCCCCTTCAGTGGACAGGTGCTCAGGGACAGTGGGCCCATTTGGCTTTCAGCACCCAACATTGTCTTTGGTTTATATTATATTGGTGATTGATGGTACGGGTGCTGCACTTCGTATATGGTCTCCAGTCCATTATCTGTTTGTTTAAATCCATGGAGGAAGACCTGGTAGGTGAGTTTGAGGTCACTGCAGAGGAGGGTAGGGTGAGTTTTAGGGGCAGTCTGATACTGTCTCAGTGGATGTGGGATGAGGTGGGGTACTTTTTCAAGGCACTTAATGGTTGGGTGAAGGGTAATGTGGTGAACATATGTGAGGGGCTGTACAATTTGATTGCTGGAGAACAGTCACAGTTTTCCTCAGCTATACCAACACCAGGTGGAGTGTCAGTTCTCAGGCCCCAGGAAGCTTGCACTCGAGACAGACCTCTTGGTGGATACCAGAGGATCTGGAAAGGCATTTGGGAGTGACCCTAAAGAGAGTGGCTCAGGTTTACTTCGACCGAGAGAGATGGGGGAGGTTCACAGTAGCCCAGATAGGTCCCAGTGTGGTGGGATGGGTAGAGGCGCCCATGTGCCATGTGTAGGAGGAAAGGTGTGTGTGGTCAGAGGCCAGGTTGCCCAAAACCCAGTCCCAGAGCATGTATGGTTCCCAGAGGGTGCACCAGGAGAGGGGCCTAGTCTATACCAGATGACCATCCGCTGAGGAGGGCCCCATTGTGTCAGGAGAACTTGGGGGAGGTGGCTGTAACAAGCATCCCACCAGTTCAGGTGTCTGGCTGTATCACTCCAGAGAGGAGGGTGCAGAAGTCCATATGGAGAAGTGAGAGGGGGAGACAGCCCCCTGTGGGGGATTCCAAGGTTCAGAGTCACCCAGTAATGACCCTTTTGACGCTACTCCTGTCTTGGGAGGACTCCATGCTCTGTTAGATGGACAGGGGAGAGGAGATCATTGCCAGGCAGACTTTTGCACAACACTAACAGGAAGTGTTTACCTTGGGAGGGGGTAGTTGTAGGTCCCTGGAAGTCCTGTCTAGTAGCCACATGCTCAGCCTGAGGGTAGAGATCCTGGTTTGGGGGACCAATTTCAGGCTAGCACCCCTGAACTGGTGGGAGTATTGTGCAGAACGGCTGGCACAAGTGCCCTGACAGTTCTAGAATCAGGAGGTATCTTTCCACAGTGGAAGGTAAAGGAACCCAGAGGGGAGGACAGGGTCTGGGAGAACCCACCCCGGTCTCCTGTTCAGCCTTCAGGGTACAGACCCTGTGCTGAGTGACCAGTCTCCAGATACCACCCCTGAACTAGTGGAAGGGAAGTGGACAACAGGTGCCAGTCACCTAGGGCTTCCATCCCCCATTCAAAGAAACCACAGAGGTTAGAGAGCACTGAAAGTCCTGGGTCCTGGCTCTTGTCACTGATAACTGTCAGTGGCCACTGTGGGCTGCTGTCTTCATGTCAATTGTAAGAACAAGGGTATGCAGTTCCTACAACCTCCCCATTAGGAACTGCATACCCTTGTTCTTTCAATTGACACATAGGGGCACGTATGCTGGACCTGTGTAAAGCCCCACTCTCTCTCTTTGTGGGCTGCTGTCCTTGTGGACAGAGTTGCCTTTGATTTGGGGACAGGAGTCACATCCTGATGGTGGAATAGGCCAAACCACTGTGTCTGCCATGGTGGTATTGTCTGCCTACTGGGATACCTCTGTGAGCAAAGTAAGGTTTGGTCCTGGACAGATTAGATCTACAGATAAGGAAAAGGATTCCCCATGGGTAGTTTAGTGGGCCCTGGGAGTTTGGACAAAGGGATCCACTGGGTTAAAAAAAGGCAAAGAACTGGAACATGCCCCTGTTAATGCGGGACAGGGTCCATGTTCAATCACCCTAAGAAGGGAAATTGCCACAGCATGAGTCTTGAGCACCCTGTCACTGACGTCCTTGGCACCCGCTCCGACTCCGACGAAGCACCTGCTCGTGGCTGAAGAACCAACACAGCGCCTGCCTTGCTGCTGCGAAAATAGTCACAGCGCCACTGCCAAATCGACACAGCTCATCTGGATTTTGAGTGCAGTATCCCTCAACGCCGACTCTTCATCAACACTGTACCACAATAAGGAACCAAGGCCGAGAGTCCGGAAACCGATGCATCACCTCCTCTGCCAGTAAGGAACTGATGCATTACCTCCCCTGTCAGTAAGGAAGCAATGCATCCCTTTGCTTTTCTGGTGCCTCATCTCCCCTGCATCTTGCACCGTCTTTGATTTTTGATGCATCTAAGGTACTTTGTGCTAAAACGAATGCATCCATTGATTTCTATGGACTAAACTTGCTTAATCTTTTAAAAGGGATATTTTAACTTGTGTATGATGGATTTTTGTTGTTTTGATCTTGAATTATTCAGATAAATATTTGCCATTTTTAGGTCGAGCCTAGAGTCAGCGCGCAAGCGCTGCTCTAGGGAAGATCTGGGGTAGTTCAGTACAGGAGAGAAACCCCACCCACTACCCCGCCCTCATTTTTCATTGGTTTGTGTCTTTGTCCTTCTTTAATGCTGGCTTCTGATTTCTTCATAGACTTTTAGTCACTCCTTAGTGATATCAATATCGTCTTTTGATTCCTCCCATGGCTACTGGCCCCTTTACTTTGGTTCTCACACCGTAAGCACTATATTCTTTATTGGGTTTGTCCTACTTGTTGCAGGACGATGGGCTTTGTTTGCTTTCAGAGCGCTGTGCACCATATCACTTTCTGGACAATCTCGCCCGCTTGTTTACTACGGGCATGCCTAGGTACTGCCAATGAACAAATACAGATAGGCATGCTCCTACAGCGTAGAGAAAAGTTAACAAAAAGTTGGTGCATGCTTAAAGCCAAGTTGGCTCAGGGAGCCGCTGATCTGGTCTGTTTATTCCACTGAAAACTGGATAAAAACACTCCTATCGGAGAGAGAGTGGAGGGGATTTCGAATTAGTACTTCGGACAAGGCAGTGCTGATGTTGGCATCGCCGATAGTGAGAAAGGAAGCCCAAAGGTAGCTGAAGGGCAGAGGTTACACCAACCTTACAGGAAACTCAATATTATACACCACCTCCACTTCAGTGTCACTCGCTGCCCTAACGGCCACTGACCCACCACAACATGAAACGTGATCCCATAGGTGAACGCAATGCGTTTCAAACACAATGCATGCCTGGTAGTGCCGGAAGTTACGTCAGTACTTCGTGACGTTTGCGGAACATTACAATGATGAGAAAATTGTCGGGTTGTTTTGAAAAGGAAGACTATGGCTATTTTTCACATTTTATGTTTCGCTACGGAGAAGGATTTTGCCAGTAATCGGGTTACTGTCTGTCCTTGTAAGGTAAGGGGCATGCATTTCTTCCCCGCAGTTAGAGATTTACCCTTCTGCCCAGTACTAGCCTTGGTCTTTCCTTGGCCAATTGGTTTGTTTCATCCACCGCTTGGGACAAATTTGTAATATACCGGGGTTTGTATGTCATCCTTCCCTTTGTAAGTACATTGACATTTGCTAGCTATTCTGTAACATCCCATCATGGAAAACAGCTGTTGTGGTTACAGTTTATTTAAAAAGTCAGGCTCATGTTGAATTTTAACACACTTTAAAAACCTTTGTGTTGTTTACTTGTGTCATACCACGCTAGGCCCTCTTTTCACGGTTGTGATGCCATTAAGGCCTCTTCCTATTGAAAGTCGTTACTTGTCGAAACTGAAATTTTGCCTTCCATGCTTAGCATTTTTGATTATTTTCCTTTATATAAAAACAATCACGATTCAAAGATGTAAATAAAGTTTGATCTTAAATTATATCTGTTCGGCGTCCTGAGAGATCTGCTTCTTTATAAGTTTGTCAGGACCTTATCTCTTATGTGTCCTGAGTTCTTCCTCCGTCTGGCTTGGTAATCCTTTCTTGTTTGCTCTGGCTGTTTTGCATATAGCTGCTTTCGTATAGTTCTTGGGGTCTGTTGGTCATATCTGTGTGGACTGTTATAGGGAAATAGCTATCACTCTATAGAAGTAGCTGTCATTCAACATAACGTGCTTTGGTAATTGAGTACATGTACCAGAGATCTTTGTTATCTGTAAATGTTTGGTCTTCATTGATTTTCTTTCCCTGACATTTAAACGGCTTACTGTTCTGTATGGTCTGGTTGTTTAAAAGTATGTCAAAAACTGAATCTTGTGTTTAGAAAATGCCAGGCTACCCGGGGAGTTACCCCGCCACAGAGCTTTGTGACTGTACTCATGCTTATTCTCTCTCTGTTTTACTCTTTATTTTTTGTAATTTGTAGTAAATTGATATTCAGTTTTGTCCTTGCTGAAGAGGAGCTTTGGCCTTCTCTATGTTGATTTTCTTAACTACAGAATTTGGTTGGTCAGAGGCTGTATATTACGCTTTTTTCCTTGTTGGAAACCTTATGCTCATTACAGCAGACCTGAATTGCCTGTGATGACAAGCCAAGGATGCCTTCTGTTAGATGCCACAAATCTGATCTGGTATTATGAAAAGTCCCGAAGAAGGCTGTGTGCATGACATTTATTGTAAGAAGCATATGTTAGGCCTTTAACGGTGCGTTATTACTACACTAGGATCATGCTCACTAGAGCATGATCATAGTCTGTGGTCTTTGCTTTTTTTTCCGCACAATTAAGGATTTACCACATTTTCCCCATAATCCTTCATCTGCTGCATAATCTGCAGCTTTGAACCAAAACATTGTTTCTAGCTCAAACGGATCAAAAGTTAAAAACATTATGGAACATATGTTGTCATGCTATGGAAGGTCCTTTGCTTAACTAGTTGTCTTTTAGTCGTTTATTTCTATATTTTTAGTTGGGAAAATGGTACTAATGAGGTGAAATCTTTGCCCAGACAGTATTAGCATCTGTAAAAATGAGAACATTATGAATACTATCAAAAATGTCTCATTGTGCCGCATATTTTGGCTTTTCTTGATGCATAATTTAGTCATACCGCCCACATAAATTCATGTGCCCCTGTAACATTATTGAAATGACCCTGAGTATGGTAAAGAATTTACAAAGGTATTTTAATACATGTAATCTCACACAGATTGCAATAGAAAGCAAGGATATTGATTATGATTAACCTTTCTCACAAACCCTTGGAAGTACAAGATTTGCACTATAGCAATCCCTGCTAGGCCCAGTTAAGAGAAGAATGTCGTTTTGCTAACTGTACTGTTCTACATATTTTAAATGTTATGACTGTATGCCAATGTTTGCCTTGTGGGAAAGCATACAGTGAGTTGGTATTGCGACAAGCCAATGAAAAAGGCCGAAGTCCCTGATTTTATATTCCAAACAGAGCTTTGGATTATTCCATTTCCCACTGAAAAGCAATATTTCTCTCCATGTGTTCCCATACCCGGCGTGTCACACAGTTTGGTTCTTACTTTCCCTCCATGTTAAAGAACAGTAGATGTTTCAACACCCAGGTTATGTGCTGCATAGCTAAATACATATAAGGTCCCAAAGGCGAGACTGATTGCATTACAAATGCTTGTTCTGAACTGGTGTGGGTTCCATTTGTAGTGTTTTTATTGTGTTATCGTGTGAGGGTATAAATGCTTTACACATTGCCTCTGAGATAAACCTGACTTCTTGTACCAAGCTATGAAGGGGGTGATTAGTGGTTATCTTAGCTTTGTGACTCCCTTACCCGGTCTAGAGGGAGGGTCCCTACTTGGAAAGGGTGCAAACCATTGCCAACTACAGACCCCATTTCTAACAACAATCTACATCAGTAGCTGTCAAGGGAGTGACCCACTAAATTAATCTTGGATGTAAGGCTAGACCTTTTAGCCACCTTTGGTACAGTCTGCCATCGCACCCTAATAACCCGCCTCCACAACTCTGGGATCCAAGGCAAAGCCCTGGACTGGATCACCTCTTTTTCCTCCGACAGAACCCAGCGAGTCCACCGCCCTCCCTTTCGCTCCGCCGACACCAAGATCATCTGCGGCGTACCCCAAGGCTCATCGCTCAGCCCAACCCTCTTCAATATCTACATGAGCCCCCTCGCCACCATCGCACGCAAACACAACCTTAACATCCTCTCACACGCTGACGACACCCAGCTGATACTCTCCCTCACCAAAGACCCAGCCACCGCCAAACTCAACCTCCAGGAAGGAATGAAAAACGTCGCGGAATGGATGAAACTCAGCCGTCTGAAACTGAACTCAGACAAGACTCCTGGTGGCCTGCAGAACTAGGCACCGCACCGACACCCACTGACCAGGCACTCAACCTGGGATTCATCCTGGACTTCTCTCTCACGATGACCAAGCAAGTCAACGCCATCTCATCTTCATGCTTCAACACCCTGCGCATGCTCCATAAGATCTTCCGGTGGATCCCTACCGAAACTAGAAAGACGGTCACCCAGGCCCTCGTCACCAGCCGACTTGACTACGGGAACGCCCTATATGCAGGATCCACAATCAAACTCCAGAAATGACTCCAACGCATACAGAACGCATTCACACGACTCATCCTCGACATCCCCTGGCACAGTCACATATCAGCCCACCTGAGAGACCTGCACTGGCTCCCCGTCAGCAAAAGGATCACGTTCAGGCTCCCCAACCACGCACACAAAATGCTTCACGACATAGGCCCCGAATACCTCAACAACCGCCTCACGTTCTACACTCCAACTCGCAAACTCTGCTACGCCAGCCTCGCCCTCGCCACCGTCCCACGAATCCGCAGAACCACCGCCGGAGGAAGATCATTCTCCTACCTGGCGGCCAAGACGTGGAACTCCCTCCCCGCCCCCCTACGTCTGGCTCTTCGAGCAGTAGTGGCACCTCCCCCCCCATCCCCCCCAGCGCCTTGAGATGCTCACGGGTGAGTAGCACGCTTTACAAGTGGACTGATTGATTGATTGATTGATTGATTGATTGATTGATTGATTGTTAGGAGCACTGGCCTTGTTGGTGGCCTGTAAGGCTGGAACAGGAGACATCACAATGATGTGTTTCCCCTTGGCCAATGTTACATTCT
This sequence comes from Lissotriton vulgaris, assembly GCF_964263255.1. Classification (NCBI taxonomy): domain Eukaryota; kingdom Metazoa; phylum Chordata; class Amphibia; order Caudata; family Salamandridae; genus Lissotriton; species Lissotriton vulgaris. The sequence continues at coordinate 741,790,531 of NC_141685.1, read as the reverse complement.
TGTAGAACAGCTGTTTGAAATGCAGTAAAAAAAAATTATGTTGATAGTTCCGGGCACACCGCTCTCTAGTGGCGAAACTGATCGCCAAATGGGGGATATGACCACAGAGCCCAACCAGCACCTAACCATACAGTATCGGCACGTTATGGGGAGAGGCCGGCACCTTGGCCGCTGGTTTGAGGCGTCACTCCATACCCACGCGGAAATCACCCTGCACCCACTCCGCCACAAGTGGGAACTGGATTTGGGGAGGCAACTAGCGGATAAGGAGTGGGAGAAGATACTCAAAAGTCCGGTACGTGTCCCCAGAAATATGAGGTTCTGCCAAATACAGTTGTTGATAGTACATAGGGCATATCTCATGCCTGCGCTAATCAACATGTATTTTAATCGTAATGGTGAATCGTGCCCCAGGTGTGGTGAACAAGGGGCGGAGTTGTTGCACATGTTATGGACTTGCCCTAGGCTAGATACATACTGGCATACAATGAATTGACAGTTACAGGTCTGCACAGGCCCCAGCATACTCCTGGAGTGGCTGGCGCATTTGCTGCACCACTTCAGGAGAACCCCCACTGACAAGGTGACGTACCGGTTCCTGGATCTGGGACTAGTGGTTGCAAAGCGTCTCATAACAAAGCATAAGCAGGCACTGGACCCACCTCATGTGAGAGCCTGGCGCTTTTCGCTTCTGGCATGGGCTAAGGTGGAGGGAGTTGCCATACAGAGGGAAGAAACACTGGGGCTGTTGAAAGAACCCTTAGCGACCCATTGGGAAAGAATGCTCAAAGTGCTGTGACTAATGGAGGAGGAGGGGTGAAGGCTTAATCTAGTAGGACTGTGTATTTAGAACAACAAAACTTCCTAATGCAGAGACTGAGTCTTCTTATATAATCAGTAAATGTTGGTATGTTTGTCTAGGTCAAAGTACTGCATCTAAACTCCTAAATCTACGGAGTTATAGATGTTGTCAGTAACTAGGAACAAAACTCTCCAATTCTCAAAGAAATCGTGGGCACAGGTCTTACCCGTTTCGTACGTCACTTTTGCATGCCCAAAGTTCAATGAAGAAAAGATACAATATTGCATTTTCAAACGTTTATTGGAAAGCTCTAATCTTTGCAAATAAAACATAAACTGTGATTGTAAGAAAGATGACACATCCTATTGTGATAAGCGTTATTAGAATAGTGAAAAATACACAAAATTCAATCATGGTAATTGTTCATAATGTTGCTTATGTTACTCCTATGTACTGCTAGCCTCTATGCTAAAGACAGCATATTAGGATTACCCATCTGCCCGGTGTGTTGGAATGACCAAATACCAGACCTTGGCAATGTATGTCAGGAAGACATCATCAGTGTATCCACAGATGCACCTCCAAGTGTACAGCTATCTTCCTTCTCAGGATGAAGTACAGGGACTGTCGGACTGCATATTACAGCAGCCTCCATGATAACTTCGGCAGACCTCCCACCAACTTTAGCACAGATGAATTTTAAATAACAAAACAAGCTTATCACAATCTGCAAAAGGTGCAGGACAGTGTTTTAGTTAAACTAAAACAGAATTGTCGTCTCCTCGTGAGAACGCAGAAGAAAACAATGCCTTATGTTCTGATTTTGTTTGACCCTGGAACTAACTGTGCAGACTAAAGGGCGACAATGCCTATCAAGAAAATATGTGTGCACGGTCCTTTTTTACGATAGAAAAACATGTGCAAAACACTATTAGAAAATGAGAGACTAAGTTAAAACGAGAACTAAAATGGAAGCTGAGTGCAAGCCGCATAACATGTAAAATGCAGATGATGACTCGTGATATACTCAAACCGGGGTAAGGAAGAAGGTATTTTTCTTCCTTTTTTTATGTTTGAAAGCTTTATTGAAGAAAATCATGGTAAGCAAAAAACATCAGCAAAAACGGTAAAGATACATAAGAATGTTCAGAAAGCTAACAATGCAAATGTCAATGATTGAAAAAAAATGAAAAAAAGCATTTTATGAGGATTTTAAGGATCTGGGGAGAGGGGGGAGAGGGAAAGGGAAAGAGAAAATGTTGTTGTAAAATATTAATACTGAAAGATAATTCCGGCATATAGGCAAATGGTACAAATAATCCATACAAAATATGCAGTTTGAAAAGGTGATATAACAAATGAGTCTGCAAAAGATAACAAATAAATAGGAATGAGAGAGTACAAGCTGACATGAATAGATTTCTTTAGAACAAGTCGGTCTAGGTATGTGGTAAGGGGCAACCAGTAAAGATCAGTGTTACGTATTGGTTTGCAGGAAGATGCAAAGGCGACATCAAGTCTGTGAAAGTGACACAAAGTGTTCCACCAACCCTGTATGGAAATTTTTGTAAGGGATTTCCCGTTGGAAGAAATATGTTGGAATGCGAGGGAAAGCATAAGATCGAAGAGACCATGTGAATGCACAGGAAGATCTAAGAAATCAGAAAGGGTACCCAGAAACAGAAAGGGTGAAAATGCGAGAAAGGTATGACCAAACTTTGTCCAAAAAAGCAGACACAGCAGGACAGAGGAAGAGTAGAAGTAGAAGATCGACGTTTAAAGAACCACAGGTCCAACATTTAGAGTCAGAAGAGGGTATGAAACGGGATAAAGCCAGAGGAGAAAGATAAAGCCTGTGATATAGATAAAATAAAGATTGAGTTAAGGAAGCGGAACAAGAGACTTTTAAAGACCTGGACCGAAGTTTGTCCCAAACAGCAACAGACCAAGCACAATCAAAATCCGCCTCCCAAGCAAGTTCCAATTTGGTTTTGGCACGGTCTGGTTAGGAGAGGAGACAAATGTATAAATAAGATGCTTTAGAGAGAGTAGAGAGAACTACAAGAAGAGGAGATTGAGGTGTGAGTGAAGCTGAGGAAGGACTAGAGTAATAACGATCAAGAATTAGTGCCATAAGAGTGGTAAACTTCTGCAGAAAAGAACGAGACAGCGGAATAAAAGTTGAAATTGAGGAAAAGAGCATGGTAATAGACCATCAAAAAGTTGGTTAACCCACATGATACCCTTTAATCTCCAAGATATCCGACAAATGGGTCTATTTTTAAAAAGTATAAGTGAATTATACCAAATGGGGGTATTTAAAAATGATTCACGCGTGATGATAGTCAGAAGAAGCAAAGGGTTTAAAAGAGAAGAAGTAAATTTAAATAAGGGAAATTAAATATAAGGGGATTTGGTAGAGAAGCGCACCACTTCATCAAAAGAAAAGGGCAACAATAACGTTTGTTTAATGAGGAGCCAGAGTGGTGTGAAAGGGGAAGGATTTTATGAAAGCCATTGTGATGCCTGACCTAAATGAGAAGGATTTATGGTAGAGACGGAAATCTGGAAATTTAACTCCACCATTAGGCTTAGATTTCGAAGGGCTGTAAGAGATATTTTATGCTTTTTATTCTTCCAAAGAAATTTCGAGAGGGAGGAATCAATGCGTTTGAAGTAGAGGTTAGGAACATGAACTGGTAACATGGAAAACATATAAATCAGAATAGGGGTAATCATCATTTTAATTGAATCTAATCGACCCCACCATGAAAGAAAAAGAGGGTTCCAGGAGGAGAACAATTGATCAAGTCGGGACAAAACTGCAGACATATTTAATTTAATTGAAGTAGCGATGGAATTGGAGAACCAAATACCAAGATATTTAAACTTTGAACTATTCCAAGCAAAGCCAGTCGAGGAAAAGAGATGAGGAAGACAATGTTTGGTCAAGGGGAGAATTTCAGTCTTATCTGAGTTAATTTTATATCCAAAAACTAGAGAGGATGAATGAAGTTCCAATATTAAAGGGGGAACAGAGACTTCTGGGTTTCAAAATAAACAAAAGGATATCATCTGTATACGCTGAAAGTTACAATTGATTATTACCATAGGGAAAACCAGATATGGAATTATTCTTACGAATGGAAGTCAGAAATGGCTCAAGAGGGGGGGCGTGGCCAGGCGCCAACGAAGATGGATGGCTGCCTAATCCCCGAGCTCCGCAGGGACCGTGACTGTCCCCGCAAATATCCTTCCATCATCCTGGCCAGGGCGCTTCTCCATCGGCGCCCTGACCCCCTAGAGGAAGCGACCACTCTTGGAGTGAAATTCGGAGCTCCGGGGCGCAGTGCGGCCGAGTCGCGGCCGTCTTTATCACCACGGCGAACTGGGAGCTGTCAGTCTGGTCCCGGTGGGCTGGGTGCCCACCTACTTGAGCACCTGACTTTAAGGCCTACCTTTGCCACCCGGGCAGGAAGAGGGGGTGGTCCAGACAAACATCCTGCGGCGCGGTCATCAGGACCGCATATCTCCTGTCTGCCAGCCGGGGCCTGGTGGTGGCGCGAGGGCGTGGGAGGCTGCACCTGCCCCCGCTGGGCTCAATCCAGCCATCGCCAATTTACGGGCCTGGCCGGAGCCGGGAAGAGGGGCCTGGTAGCGTGAGAGAAGAGTGGGGCCCAAAACAGGCCTGCAAGCACCTCCGCTGCTGTGGGGGAGGAGCCCTGGCCCGGTGGACACATTTGCGTGACCCAACAGAGGTGAGGACCAACCTTGGGACAGAGAGCCCCAGAGACCCGGAGCTCCTGCACGGTGGTACTGGGCACGCTGCCTGGCAGCATAATCACCGGCGCTGGGGGTGGTGTCTGTATCACTGCGGCGGACTGGGAACTGCCGGTCTGGACCCAACGGGCCGCCTGCCCATCTACTCAAGCCACCGGCTTCAGGGCCTACCTTCGCCACCCGGGCCGGAGGAGAGGGGTGGCCCAGACTAACATCCTGCGGAGCGGTCGCCGAGGCCGCACATCTCCTGCCCGCCTGCTGGGGCCTGATGGTGGCGCGAGAGGCTGTGCCTACCCCCGCCGACCTGATCCAGCCGGAGCCATTTTGCGCGCCTGGCCGGAGCCGGGGAGAGGGGCCTAGAAGTTGTGAGAGACGAAGAGTGGGACCCAGAACAGACCTTCAAGCACCCCGTTGCTGTGGGGAGAGGGGCCCGGCCTCGTGGACACATTTGCGGGACCCAACGGAGGTGAGGTAGCCGTTCTGACACTAGGGATCGGTGGGACCAACCTTGGGGCGGATAGGCGCAGAGAGACAGAGCTCCTGCACAGTGGTACTAGGCAAGTTGCCCTGCAGCATAAACACTGGCGCTGGGATTGGTGTCAGGGCCCGGGTTCGGCGTGGAGCCTGAGAGCCCGCAATACCAGTCGGAGGGCGGCGGGGAGTACTTGCAACAAACGAAGGTTCCTCCCCCAGAGTGAAGATGCACTGGGCCTGCCGGCAGCTGAGATTGACCTGTGGGAGACTGTGTGCAGACTCCAACTGTCGAGGGTGGCATGGAGAGGCCTGTCGGGGTTGGACACACCGCCGCATTGTTGTAGAAAGGTTGGAGCCCGGGGGCCTCCCACCCATCAGGGGGCACCGGCCATAGGGCGGAGGGGGCACCCACAGGCTATCGCCATCGTGATCCTCTGCTTAGCTGGACGGAAGAGCTGCCACTAGATCACCATGCGGCCCAAAGGGGGAATGTCCACCCAGAAAAACAAGCTGGACAAATGCGCGGTGCCGCTAGGGCAGGGACAGCCGGGAGCGGTGGCCGGAGACCAGGCGGGCTTGTTGGAGCCCTCCCTCACCTCCATATTGGCGGAGATCCAAGCGCTGGGAACCAACCTCGAAACAAAAATAGATAAAATCTCCATTGAGATTAACCTGATTCGCGCGGATCTGGGCAAGACCACAGACCGATCCAAATCAAACGAAACGGACATCAATGCGCTGCAGGTGTCGGAAAAACGGCTCGAAGGGCGGATCAACGAACTGGTACACCAACACAACAAAATGGCCCTACGCCTCGAGGATCAAAAAGGGAGGGCCTGTAGAAGTAACATACGCATGGTAGGTGTCCCGGAAGGAACAGAGGGGCAGAGTGTGGAACTATTTCTTGAGGACCTGATCCTCCAACACCTGAAGCCCAAACGGTTATCCAAGATCTTCACGATCGAACGGGCTCACCGTGCGCCGGTCCCTAAACCTAAGCCGGGGGTGCCGCTCAAAACGATAATAGCAAAACTCCTGAAATTTACGGATCGAGACGCGATCCTCCAGGCAGCAAGGCAACAGGGCGATATGAAGTTTGAGGGAGCCACCATCCGTTTCTTTCCCGACTTCACTTTGCAGGTCCAGCAAGAACGGCGCTCCTTCCAGGGAGTGAAAGCGACGCTCCGTGAACGGGGCATAAAGTACATGATGTTCTTCCCAGCCAAGCTTAAAATCATCGTGGAAGGGAGATCATTGTTCTTCACCACGCCAGCTGCGTCCAGGAGTGGCTTGACGCGGCAACGCCAACAGCCGAGGGACAGCGGGAACGCGGCTCATTGCGGGAGCACCGGGTCCCCCCACCCGGGTCAGCGGCAGACAAACATGAGGGCGACACGCAGAGCCAGCGGTCCTGGCGCTCCAGATCAGCCAGTCCCCAGTGGGACCCAAGTCAAGACGCGGCTGCCCGCTGAGGACCTCCTCTGTGGAACCCTCCCCTTCTGAACTGTAACTTATACTGTGGTTATGTAGTGGCTGCACTTGACTGACTGTGGAGAGGATGCTTCAACCTGCCTGAACTCTCCGGGACATTGGGTTTGATTTGTGGTGCTTTGTACTTAAAGGGACAACTGGTATGGGGACAGCGTAGGTATGGCGGCGGGAGGTGGGGCCGGCACACGTTTCCCCTGACAGAGTTTCCTCGGGAGAGGGTGGTTCCGCACTCCTGGGTTGGGGTTGGGCGAAAGGCGCTCTGCTAATTGGGGTAGTGGGTAGTTTGAAACCTACAGAGCAGGGAGAAGGGTGGAGGGGTTGGCGTTGGTGGGAGGATATGGGGGAGCTGAACCGGACACAGGGGGGGGGAGGGGGAGGGGAACGGGGGTTGGGGGGAGTTGGGGGGGTTGTTTGTTTGGTCACTACTGAATGGAACTGAGAGGGCCCGCGGGCGAGGAGAGATCCCTGGGGCTAAGCAGACTGTGAAACGTGGATATGGCTAAGAAGTGGGACAAAAGCCTCAAGATACTGAGCTGGAATGTAAATGGGCTGGGGGATAAACTGTAATGCACAATGGTACTGCAATTTGTTAGACGCCACTTGCCTGACGTTGTGATGTTACAGGAGACTAATTTGCTGGGCAACACATGCCACGCCCTTAATCGCTATGGCTACACCCTGGCAATACACTCTGGCTTACCACTGGGTCCAGGGGGCGGGTATCCTCCTGCGGCGGGCCTTCCCCTTCTTCCCTGACCGCACTGACACTGACCCGCAGTGGTGGTTTGCCGCAGTCGCAAGCACATGGGAGGGACGCAGGCTGACTCTGGTGTCCGCGTATATCCCGCTTGGTCTCCAGTCACAGGCATACACAGACCAGGGTACACTCCTTCTATCCCTCCCTGACGAGCAGTTGTTTGTAGGGGGGGACTTCAATGCGGTGGTCTCCGGCACAATGGACAGACATCCACCCAGGGACATACCATGGGGGCAGAGGTGGTTGGGAGATTTCCTTGGGACGCTCGGCCTCACGGACATATGGCGTCTGGCACATCCCACAGAGACACAATACACTTTCTTTTCAGGGCCACACCACTCCTTCTCCCGCCCCGACTATCTCCTCACTCCTCTACACCGAGACACAGTGGTGCGGGCGGCGACGCATCTGGCAAGGGGCATATCCGACCACTCACCGGTACTAGCCCACCTTACGATTGGAGACAGGAGGGAGGGGTGCGTGGTACCTATAAACGCCTGGTACCTCCGTGATGAGGAAACACGTAGGGTACTGACTCTCTCCCTCACAAACTACTTTAGCACCAATGAGGGCACAGTAGAATCGGCAATCACACTCTGGGAGGCGTTTAAAACGGTCTTTAGAGGTGAGGCCCTATAGGCTATTGCCGGTCGCCGTAAGGACAAAGAGGTGCAGCTGGTCGCGATTGAGGCGGACCTGGACGAGCTGGAGGGTGCGGCACAGACTGACGATACGCAGGGGGCACACCACCGGCTGTCCCTCAAGACCGCGGAGTACCAGGCAGTGGGGACGGAGGCAGCGAAAAAGTGGGCAGTTTCCAGGGAGGGCAGAATATACGACCAGAGGGACAAGGCATGTAGGCTCCTTGCGTGGCTCGACAAAAAGCAGCAGGTCACTAAGGTGGTGGCTGAGATACGTACAGCGGACGGCTCCGTACTTACAGAGCCGCACAATATAGTCGCTGAATTTGCCCGTCACTTCTGGGTAGTCTACAGTAGGGGGTCAGACCATCCGGAAGAAGACTCGGTCGCACTCTTGGTGGACATCCGGATGCTGGCCCTTTCTGATGAGGAGCGCGAGCTCTTGGAGTCCCCGCTCACCGCGGCAGAGGTGGAGCGGGCCATTGGAGATCTCCGTTCCGGTAAGGCGCTTGGGCCCAACGGCCTTCCGATTGAGGTCTACAAGCTCAAGCCGGATGCTGTCAGCCCCTATCTTAAATGTATGTTTGATGAGAGTAGGTCCAGGGGGGTGCTCCCACGTGACCAAAGGCTAGCAACGATAGTGGCAATTCTTAAGGAGGGGAAGCCTTGTGAGCTCTGTACCTCATACAGGCCTATCTCCCTGCTAAACGCGGAACCGAAGATATTGGCGAAGGTCTTGGCTAACAAACTCCAGCCTGTCCTTACCACATTGGTCCATCCGGACCAATCCGGGTTCATGCCCCATCGTAATAGAGCGCTGAATCTTCGTCGATTGAACGGGGTGCTGGGAAGATGCCACGCGATAGACGAAGTCGCAGTGGTAGTGTCACTTGATGCAACAATGGCCTCCGACACCCTCGAATGGCCATACATGATGGCAGTCCTTGGCAAACTGGGATTTGGCCCTAGCTTAATTTCCTGGGTGCGGCTCCTCTACTCAGAACCACTCGCCCAAGTGGTTGTAAACAATAAGGTCTCTGAGGCCTTCACCCTGGAGAGAGGGACCCGCCAGGGGAGCCCACTCTTGCCCCTTCTGTTTGCGCTCTCTCTTGAGCCGCTGGCCGCCTGGATTAGGCAGGATGTTTCCCTAAGGGGACTCCGATGGCTCGCTGGTTGAGAGGACAGGATTTCCCTGTACTCGGACGACATCCTCCTCTATCTCTCGCGGCCGCGACAATCGCTAATTGCTGCTTCAACATCTTTACCAGCTTTAGTAGGAAATCCGGATATAGCATCAACTGGAGTAAATTGCTTTTATACGTCCTTCATGGCGCCACCCCCAAACTTCCACGCGATTGTCCCATGAGGGGGGTCACTGAGGGCTTCAAGTACTTGGGCATGTTTATGTCGCTGGACAAAACCGCCATGTTTAAAAACAACCTGCTTCCGCCCCTTCAGAGGCTCAGGGGCGACTCTGCGGCCTGGCAGAAGCTCCCAGTTTTGCTGTTGGGCCGGGCGGCGCTTTTTAAAATGATGGTGCACCTCGGATAGCTCTGCAGAAATTGACCTTGGGGTGGTACGATGGAGGGATCGCCCTCCCTGACATCCCTAGGTACTACTGGGCCGCCCACCTTTCAGCCATTAACCAGGGTACCTATTGCGATGGTGATGATCCGGGGTATGGAATGACAGGTGGCTCCTGCCGGGAGGGAACTATGAAATAGCACTGTACTCGCGGCCGGGCAGACACAAACTCACTGGGCCTACTCTCCACTCAGTGCGACTGTGGCATATGGTCCAACGCAACATGGGCTGGCATAATAAGCTTACCTTGGCCACCCCGCTTTGGGCTTCCGAGCAGCTTGGTCGCCTAGGCTGTACTAAGGGGTTCCGGAATTGGGACCTTATTGGCATCTCCCGTATAGGGGATCTATGGGTCTCATGTGGAGTCAAATCCTTCTCATCCTTGCAGGCCACATACGAGCTTGTGGATACGGAACACTTCCAATATCTCCAAGTCCGCCACTCACTGGAAAAAAACATCCCACGAGGCACGTGTCCCCACAATCATCCCCCCTTGAAGACAGACTGTTGGACGGTCTGCTACAAGAACACGCGATTTCCCTTACCTACAAGAAACTGATAAACAATCTTCCTGATCTACTCCTGGGCCTTAAAAGTAGGTTGGAGGCTGATGGGCTGGAAATGGACGAAAAGGAGTGGAGGAGTGCTCTAGCCTCCCCTAAGGAGGTGGCTGTTTCATCTAGATTACGGCTCATCCAACTTAAAATACTACACAGAGTGTACATATCGAACACCAGGCTGAAACAGATGGGCAGGAGTGGGAAGGATGGATGTGGGAGGGGGTGCGGGAGAGTTGTCACCTTCTTCCACATGCTATGGGAATGCCCAGTGCTGCAGGCCTACTGGGTGAAGGTGATGCGTTTGTTGTATGCAGGACGTTTGGGGGGTGGAGCTGCGTACAGAGGCGAAGCGGTGTGTCTTAAATATCTGGAAACCGATAGACTTGCTGGCTCGAGGCAGGATCTGGGCAACGCTTGGTCAGATGATAGCTAAACGCAACATTGCAAGACTTTGGGGGGCGGCCACGCCTCCGAGACTGGCAGAGTGGAAACGCGACATGGATTGGTGTATGTTGCAGGAGAAGACAGTTTATGTGGCCCGGGGATGTCCCAAAAAATGGAGGGAGATATGAGATAAATGGAACGAATATAGAGGCGGAATTTGTTGCCCCCCCCCCCCAGGCACGACGTTCGGTGAATGAGGCCGATACCTAATGGTTTTGCTATGTTGTAGTCTTAATGCCATAACATCTGCTGTAACATTGTGCTCCCTTTGTGATCTACTGTACGCCTTTGATGCCCTTCTCTGTGACCAGGTTGACGCTGTTTGGTCTTAACTTCAAATAAAAAGATTTTTTTTAAAAAGAAATGGCTCAAGAGCTAGGACAAATAGAAGTGAGGATAAGGGGCACCCCTGAAGGGTAAAGGATGACTATAGTTGACCATTCACAAGTACTGAAGCTTTGGGTGCAGAATATAACAAAGATATAATGGATATGATTTTGGGACCAAAACCATGCCAACGTAAAGAAGAAAACACAAAAGACCAATCTACTCTGTCAAAAGCCTTTTCCGCATCAACAGAGATAGCGGCTAGGGGAATTGAGAGAGATGGGGATTTATTCAAAACATTAAGAAAGAGACGGTAATTATCATAGGTAAGTCTACCCTTAACAACACCACACTGCTCCTTACCAATACGATGAGGCATAAAGGGATCTAAGCGGAATGCAATGCAATCAGTTTAGAAAAAGATTTGTAGTCCACATTAACTAAAGAAATTGGACGATCATTTTTACAAAATTTAGGATCACAGCCCTCCTTTGGAATAAGACAAATGGTGGCATCTTGATAGGTGCCTTCTGCCTTACCAGAGGTATAGAATGATTGAAAGAGCGTTAAAAGTCTGGGTTATAGAAGATCAGAGAAATGTAAATAAAATTCAACAGGAAAACCATCAGGACCTGGTGATTTACCTTTCGTAAGAGATGTCAAAGCTGCGGATATTTCGTGTAATGAGAGGTCAATTTCAAGATCTGGAAAATTAAGATGGGAGTTAGAAGGGCTGGGCAATTTCTCAAAATAATTCTGAATAAGAGAGGGAGTGGGAGGAGACTCTGGAGTATAAAGCTGTTGATAAAACAGTTGAAATTGGTCAAGTATTTCTTTATCTTTATGTAGGAGAGTGTTATCGGAAGAGTAAATAGATTCTATGAGAGTGCGTTCTTTATGAGATCTAAGATAATTGGCTAAGAGTTTTCCTGTCTTATTATGCCCACCCTAATAACGAGCACTACTACGGAGAAGAATGGAAGATGCATTGTCAGTACTAAATTTATTAAACTCTAACTTTGCACGCGAAAGATCTGGAGACATAAATTTGACGGAAAAAGTATAAAACGTATGTTCCAAGGACTTGATATGTGCTAGGGAATGCTTGCGCTTCTGAAGATATTGCTTCTTTTTCTTAGAAACAAAATCGATGATGAATCCCCTTGCAGTAGCTTTAAAGGAGTCCCAAAGAACATGAGGAGGGGTACTAGGGTTAGAATTAAAGAGAAAGAAATCATTAGTAAAAGAGCGAAAAGAAGAATAGAAGTTAGGGTCAGTAAGAAGTGCCCTATTAAAACGCCAAGGCTTAGGATGTGGAGGGAGCAAGTCAAGGTCAGTTACAATGGGGGCATGGTCTGAAATAACTATGGGCTCAATAGAAGAAGATAATAGGTTTTGAGATGGAGATTGAGACAGAAAATGTTGCCAAGACGAGAGAAAGATGTATGAGGAGGAGAAAAAAAGAAATAATCCAAAGTATCAAGGTGTAAAATTCTCCAAGAGTCAGTAAAACATGATTGTAAGATAGTGTCAAGAAACTGTTTATGTGTGTTGTGGGGAATGAAACGAACTGTGGATTTACGATCAAGGAAAGGGTCAACAAGCTGGTTACAATCTCCACCTAGGACAAACTAATCATCCCTATTTTGAATACATTTGTTCGCAATTAGAGGCCAAAAAAAACAGTCAGGATGTGAGGGACCATAGATATTAAAAACAGTTAAAGGTATAGAATTAATAAGCAATTTAGTCAATATCCATTTACCGTCAGCATCATGTTCTTGAGATAAAAGTTTACATTTCAATTTTTTATGAATTAAGATGGCAACTCCATTCTTTTTGTTAATGGAAGGGGAAAATAAAAAAGTACCAACCCAATACCTTTTTTAATTTAAGGGATTCAATTTCAGTAAGGTGAGTTTCTTGTAAAAGGACTATATCAGGGTTATAAGACGCTAAATGGGAAAATACTCTCTGCCGTTTAATGGGATTATTAAAACCTTTTACATTCCAGGTAACAACTCTAAATAAAAACTATTGAAAGATGAATAGGCACAAGAGATGCAAAAATGTGTATATTGAAAGGACAGCCGAAAAGAGAAAAAAAGAAATTGAGAGAAAGAAATGTAACAAACAACATCAAAAAGAGAGTTAGGGTGAAGGAAAGGAAAGAAAAGGAAAGCTGCATAGGAGAAAGAGATGAAGTAAAAGAAGAGACAGTACATATCCAAAAGGATGACTGAAAAGAACATACCTGAGGGGGGCATACAAGAAGGAAGTGGGGTAATGGCGACACTCAACAAGACGGACCGCTCAAAAAATGGGAATCCAACCGCACCAGGACATAAAAAACCAAAGGAGAGGAGCCACATGGGTTGAGGGTTCAAAGGACATGGACCTATGTAGAAATATCGGAAGACAAATAAGAAGAAGAAAACAACATTAGGAATGATCAATATAATGAATACATCAAACAAACATGCATATCAATATATTCAAATATTCTCAAATTAAATTTGAAGTGAAACTCCAACAGAAGTGCTGCAAGAAGAAACAAGAAAACAAACAAATATAAATGACAAATCAATCTGCCAGTAGGAGAAGTAGAGGTATCCATGCTACTATTGGATTGAATATGAATGAAGTTCTTAAGTTCTCCAGGATCTAGAAAAGTCCATGTTCGATTTTGATGAGTACCTCAATATTTCGCAGCCAGCAATCTGAATAATGTATACCAGAGCCTCACAGTGTTAACGAATGTAGCCTGTAGTTTGTAAATGTAGTGCACATAAACTGTAATCATATGTTCCATACACAGATGTAATATATTTTCTTCCTTTTTAGAAATATCAAGTGGTTCTCCAGAAGAAGGCGTGAATACGCCGAAACGCGCGTAGAGACAAATCAATTACTCCACTTGCTTGGTCTTTTTACTTGTTTTTTAAAAATATATGTATAAATTGAAACTATTGTTATTTGCATTACTGTTATTTGTAAAATCTATGATAAATTAATTGTATGATTTTTTAACTGTGTCAGTGATTTGATTAAGCACTTTTTGTATTTTTAATAAATTAATCATGAATAACACTTTTTCTTATTGTTGATAATTGGATGTGCACTACATTAGGTGATCTATTTTTTGGCTACAACAATTGATGTTTCATAGTATCTGTTATTTTTTCAGGACATATTAGTTGCCTAAGATAAGTTATTTATATAACGATTTTGATGAGTGACCTTTGCAAGTGCATGGATGGAACAAGCCGTATCTAGCACCAAAAGGAGTGCGAAGACTCAGAAATTATTTTTTTCTCGGCGTGGTGGCATTGGAAACATCTTGAGACAGAAACAGTCTTTGACCAAGCCAGGATATTTGACGCTTGGATCTTGCTGCAGAAAGGACTGAGAGTAGCTCGGTAAATGTCAAGAAGAGAATGATGACTCCACGTGGTTTTGTTGAAGTAGATGAGCGAGGTCCAAGTCTATGGGCTCTTTGGATACTAAGAGAAGTAGTGGGTGGCATATCCAGTAATTTCAGAAGGGAAGAAGTGAAAAAAGTCACAGGATCATCACCCTTCAAGGATTCTGCTAAACCGTAAATACGAAGGTTGTTCGTCCTATTTCCATTTTCTAAATCCTCAGTATGTTGCTTGAGAGTCAGGACCAACTTTTCCAAAGAAGAGATGCGTTGAGAGTTAGTTTGTATCTCCATAACCTGCTGTTCCACAGAGGTGATTCTACTATCCATTGTCGACCATTTTTCCTTCAAAAGTTGCATATCAGTTTTAGTCTCCTCTATAAATGGACGTAGAGCGCAAATTTCCTCTAAAATTAACTCCATAGAGATAGGAGAGGATGAATTGTCAGGAGAAGGAGGATCATGCTTCAAGCGCTTAGTCGAGGTAGTAGGTGGAGAGGATTTGTTAGACGCAAACTGTGTTGAAGAAGAACGGTTAGGTGTTACTCCAGCCATTTGAATTCCAGCAGTAGGAGAACTTGAGGCTGAGAAGGATGTCGCTTGTACACTAGTGGAAGGCACAAAAACAAGTTTTAGTGTGCACAATTTACCCATAGACTTAACTCAAATTGAATGTAGGTTTGAAGTTAGAGCTGTGAACAATGTAATGGACACAGAAGTAGATGCTGTTCGTCAATCTGTGAATATGAACATACGAAACTAGAAGGTGGAGTACATGACACAAGAAAGAAAACTTCAAGAAAATAATCGGCTCACATAATCTGAGTTGGCTATCGCTACACACATAGGAAATCATGCGAGAGTGCACAGCAGAAAGATTCCTGAGGAAAAGCCAGCAGGTAGTGGTATGAACAATCATTCAATTAGGCACAAATCCACCTAGAGGAGGTTAAGCAGCATGGCTATGAGAAAAGGAGGTAACGTGAATGCCAAATGGGACTTCAAGCAAATGAATTCCCAGATATTGTTAGTAGGCAGTGAAAAAGTTTATGGAATTAATATACGGCCAGGCAGTAATTAAAACGTCATTCCTGAGGAGATAACAACTTAAAATATAAGTGAATGAAAAAGTGTTCAGCCCATATTTCCAATGACTGTGAGTGTATGTAATAGCAAACAATGTAACAGAGGCCGCAAGGGGGACAGCTTAGTTCAGCAATTCCTCGTTGCGGAGCCAGTATAATCGCGTGCTCAATGCCATGAGGAAAACGTTCACGCAGAAAATGGCGGGCGTTACCGGGTCTTGACACGGCAGCGGTGAAAAGCGATGAAGAGCAGTGCAGCGAGTGCAACAAAGGGGCTCATCAGATGCCGGTCACATTCCCATTGATGAATCTCGCAAATTCGGCACAAAACTCAATGCAGGAATGCAGGCAAGGCACCTTAATTGGGTCCGTGCGGAGGAGAAGCCTCCTCAGGCGGCCATATTGTGTGGCGTCGTAGCTACGCCCCCCGTATTTTTCTTCTTTAATTGTCTACTTGTATTGGTAAGAGATCAATGAGATAAAACAAATGTTTTTTGACTAAAAGACAGTACTTTAATCTCACAGAATAGTTACATTGCAGGGTTTGCGACCTCACCTGTGAGTTTTAGCGAAGTATTACACCCTCTGCAGTACAATCTTTCCCACATAGGAAGCCCCCAATGTCTATGGTAACTAAAGCAACCCAATGCCTACAAAGCCCCCTGGGACATTGGTAGCTTACTATGACGTTCAATCCGTATCATCCTTGACCATCTACACCACGTAGTACTGGGTCAGTATTTCCCTATCCCTCCCTGTGCAGGCATGAGCAGGCAGTTGAGACACCCATAGGGCCATCCCCTCATGCACCCCCGTCCCTTGTGACCTTCAGCCCACGTGTGTCTCTTTTCTCCTACATGCTCACTTGTTGAATCCACTTGTGCCCCCCTCGTTGCCTCATTTGCATTTTATTTCTTTACCTTCTGTCATATCCACTTATAGAGAGCACCTGCAATGCCTTCGTTTAGAAGCTCCACTGGCTTAATTTGCACTGTTGTGCATTTTAGAATTCATAGCTCCAACCAGGTTATTGTACCTTTTGCAAAATATATGTCTTACTGAAAATGATTGCTGTAATTCGTTCCACTTATCATGTGTATACATCTCACTATTATTCATTTTTCCAGTGCAGTGACATGACTGTCGGTAATTATCTTTCTTTCCGTCTGACATGATGTATTCAGAATCTTTAACTACCAAAAAGATGAAAAACTTTATTAAACATTGTTTTAAAACAAAATGGTAACTAAAGCAAGGTTAAAGCTATAGGCATTGATTAGGCACCGGTGCAGATCACTGTCAATTACCCAAAATTAGTTAATCAGTTCATTCTAGCAGCAAGTTTAACCTTTGCATGAATTGTGGATCGTGTCTTGCTTTATGCGAGTTCAATCTTATGTTGCCTGCTCAACAGATTTTTATATTAGTGGCACTGGTTCGTGTGGTCAGCAAACTTGCACCTTCTGTGACAATGTCATGTGCGGGGGGCACACTGGCCACTGGTATTGAACAGCACAATAGGTATGCTCAGCAGGTGATCGAATTTAACAGCTGTGGCCCGAAACAGTCAGATGCTCTTCATAGGCTGCTGCATCGTACGGGCCAGAATAGGCGGTTCCTCACAGGTGAACACCACAGTCAGGCAGCATCAACAATAGGCCTTCCGGGCCTGTGACAGGAATTCTACACATCTCAACAACATTCTCATGATTACCTTCTTTATGCAGATTGCAAAAGGAACAGCACTGGGAGACCAGGCACAACCTCACAACTTGGGTTGACAATGGTTTTGCTTCCTGAAGGCAGGTAGCTAATTCTGGGTATTCCACACACTAGGAACATACTGGGATTGTCCTCCTGGAAACTCTTTCCTCCTGCTAAAAGAGGTGCTCTTTCCCTCTCTGAAAAAGTATGCAGGCTTGTAGATGATGGGCAGACCCTCAGCTTCTTCAGCAATTTGTGGACTTCATGTGATGTCTCCTGTCCTCTGGGAGACTAGCTGCCATACAGATACCAGCTCTGGGTACACAACAGTCTTTTGAGTGTTCTGCTAAGCACTTCTTTCTTTGGCAAAGAAGAACTTGGAATTGGAACAAAGTGGAGTGGTTTGAGTAGCTCTTTTTTACTCATTTTCAAGGGAAAGGATTTGAATCATCTTTTAAAGGTTCTGGGGTGGTTCCCTTTCAAATGTAATTTCCTGACTGTAATTCAGATACAGTCTTTTCTGCAAAGTGATGGCTCTCAGAAGGTGTCAATGATGCTGCCTCCAAGAATGAATATCCAAAACAGAAGAACAATGAAGTTATACATCTCTGCACATGCTGGCATCAGCCTTCCCAAAGCACAGAGTAGGGGCGGATACAAGGGCAGGCTGTGCCTAGAATCTTCCCTACCTTTATCAACAGAAACTGCTGGCCCATCCCTCACTCGTATCATCTATCAAATGGCTGGTCTCAGGAAGAACTGCTCAGCAGCCCTTCGCTATCATGGGTGCAATTGGTTTTCTAAGGCTAGCTTTGTCTCTTCCCCCACTTTGGTGTCTGGGTTCCACTCACAATCCATAGGTATGCAGTCCATACCCTTCTACTGTCTGGGAAAGCTTGACCACCCACCATCCTATGCCATATTATTCCGTGGGCCATCCAAAATGGATCCCACTGGGAACAGTACTCAGACACTCACCATACACAAAGTCTAACACCCACATGCACATATATCCACCACACATACACACATGGCACACACACAGAATGCTAGCCAAATGTCTGGGGGGGGGCACAATAAAATGCCACTTTACACGGTAACTAGTCACAATATCGAGAGAAAAAAATATAGACTGGACAGAATATCCAGTTTTTTATAAAGAATGGACAGAAAATTGAAAAATATAGTGGTGCAGAATATCGAAATTCAGGTAAGAAATATCGATTTTTATGATATCGAATTAAGTAATACCGACAGTCATAATATAGTTGTTAAAAATATCGAATTTTTTGATAGTATTTTAAGTGTTAGTATATGTGTTAAAAGTATGTAATATTTTTGAAATGTATGTTTGAATTTTTTTAAAGTGATGAATTTTATGTTATTTAATTTTTGCATAATTTAATTCCGTAGCGGGTTGTGGGTTTATAGGGGAATAGGGTGGGAGGTAATTTAATTATAGTAAATCAAATATTAATTTTTAGGAATTATTAATTCTTTTTAATTTAATTTTGCGTTTTAGTTATGTAGCGGGTTGTGGGTTTATATGGGAATATGGTGGGAAGTTATTTAATTGTAATTAAGTAATTATTTATTTTTATTTATTGGTATTGATAATTAATGTATTGTTAATTAATTATGAATTGGTAATTAATTTTGAACAATTGGTAATTAATTTGTATTAATTGATTAATTGATAATTATTGTATTAATTTATTATTCGGAGCAGGTTGTGCGTTTATAGGGAAAGAGGGTGGGAAGTAATTTAATTGTAATTAAGTAATTATTCAAATAATTTTTTTGTATTGATAATTAATTTACTGTTAATTAATTATTAATTGGTAAAAAAAGTATTACTTATTCATTTTTGGTATTGAAAATTATTTTGATGTTAATTAATTAATAATAGGGGAATCATTTTTAATAAATAATATTTATTGGTATAATTAATTAATTATTAAATATTTTATAATTGGTAAGCAATGGTAATACATTTTTTATTGGACTTGATAATTAATTTATTTGTATTTAATTATTAAATCATTACTTTCCCTACTGTTGCACTCACTGGAGTGGGAATAGTAATTTTTACCTCTACATTATCCAACACTTTCCCTACTTTTGCATTCTCTGGAGTGGGAATAGTCATTTTTACCCCTCCGCTATCCAACATTTTTCCTAATGTTGCACCCACTGGAGTGGGAATAGTAATTTTTACTCCTACGCTCTCCAACACTTCCCCTACTGTTGCACTCACTGGAGTGGGAATAGTAATTGTTTCCCTCCCGCTACCCAACGCTTTCCCTACTGTTGCACTCACTCGAGTAGGCATATTCATTTTTACCCTCCAGCTATCCAACGCTTTCCCTACTGTTGCACTGACTGAAGTGGGATAGTAATTTTTGCCCCTACGCTATCCAACGCTTTCCCTACTGTTGCACTCACTGGAGTGGGAATAGTAACTATTTACCCTCCCGCTGTCCAACGATTTCCCTACCTTTGCACTCACTGGAGTGGGAATAGTAATTTTTACCCTCCCGCTATCCAACGCTTTTCCTACTGTTGCACTCACTGGAGTGGGAATAGTAAATTGTACCCTCCCGCTATCCAGCAGTAAAAATATTGAATATTTTTTAATATTATTAAGTTAACATTTATATGTATTAAAAATTAAAAATGCATGTTTATTTTATTTTTTATTGACATTAATTATTTATTATTTTAAGGTTAGTTAAGTATATTTAAGTATGTTTTACCTAATTATATTCTTTATTTAATTATTTTACATTACTTTGAAGACATTTAAAAAATTGGATATTTTAACAAACTATATTATTTACAACTATATTTTGGATTCAATATTTTTGTACTTACCTGTTTGGAGATAGGAATTCGATATTCTGGTGTTCTATATTATGTCAGCGATATTCTGGCAGCACGATATTTTGATTGTCCATATTCTGTCAGTGATTCACTTTACACATGTGTGGTCAGTAGATCAAACTCTGCTCTGTCACAAAAAATGTATATTATCAAAAACACTTGAGGGAGGTAGAGCAGGTCGTTGGATTCGTGCTCCACAACAATAATTAAGTAAACAAGATGAATCCAACTTAAAAGGGGGGAAGGAGTGATCAATAGATGTTGAAGCACTCAGTGTTTTGTAAAATACCCCTCACACACCAAAAGGCCCCTTGGTGTCATGCTTCATCATTGGGGTCTTCGCACCAATCTATCGGGATGCGGCGTGCTGCGACCTACGGCTACGCGGGAGCACTTATGGTGTTGACTATGTGTGATGTCCAGTGTGTGGGGTATATTTAAAGTGAGTGGGGGGTGTATAGTGAAAAATGTTTTAAAAGTACCTGCCACTAGAGTATAAAAAGAAAACAATTTTATTCTGAACTCTGGCTGGTACTGTTAAAAGAAGTGCAGGACGAGGTCTAAGTTGGTAATGAACAAGACCTCTGGTGTGCGTTGTTGTCGACATGTTTCGGAGACAAGCTCCTTCCTCAGGACGGGGGCACAACCTCCCCTCCCTACTCACGTCTTTATTACTAAAAATAGTGTTTTTACAGAAAAGTGAAATTGAAAAATTATAGGCTAAGTGTGCCTACAGCGGTCTGCTACAAGCACAATGACCTGTAGAAAGACAAAAATAACAACTAATGGTTACCCAAGTAGCGGGTAGTTCAAGCAGGTGCAGTCACCTGGAACCATACCATTCGCTTATTTTATAAGCCTGTTAAAAGGGGGACTCACAACACATACAACATAAAACACATAAAGTACTAGGGTTTTCTGTAAGATGTAATCCTACTTGTGAAGCTTCTTTGTAGGCTTCATGAGCAAAATCGGGACGTCGGGGTGTTGCTCCAATGGCTATCTGTGGTGGAGAATGATGCAGCTTTAATCATTCATTCTATCACACTTACTTCTGTAGAGGATTGCAGCTGGTCGTATGTACTTAGTTGTTCAGTATCGTACTCACAAGAACAGGATCCCTAGTGTCAGAACGGCCACCTCACCTCCGTTGGGTCCCGCAAATGTGTCCACGAGGCCGGGGCCCCTCTCCCCACAGCAGCGGGGGTGCTTGAAGGTCTGTTCTGGGCCCCACTCTTCGTCTCTCAACACTTCTAGGCCCCTCTCCCCGGCCAGGCCCGCAAAATGGCGACGGCTGGATCAGGTCGACAGGGCAGGCGCAGCCTCTCGCGCCACCACCAGGACCCAGCAGGCGGGCAGGAGATGCGCGGCCTCGGCGACCGCTCCGCAGGATGTTAGTCTGGGCCACCCCTCTCCTCCGGCCCGGGTGGCGAAGGTAGGCCCTAAATCCGGGGGCTTGAGCCGATGGGCAGGCGGCCCGTTGGGTCCAGAGCGGCAGTTCCCAGTCCGCCGCGGTGATACAGACACCACCCTCAGCGCCGGTGTTTATGCTGCTAGGCAGTGTGCCCAGTACCACTGTGCAGGAGCTCCGGCTCTCTGGGGCTTTCTGTCCCAAGGTTGGTCCTCACCTCTGTTGGGTCACGCAAATGTGTCCACGGGGCCAGGGCTCCTCCCCCCACAGCAGCGGAGGTGCTTGCAGGCCTGTTTTGGGCCCCACTCGTCTTCTCTCATGCTTCTAGGCCCCTCTTCCCGGCTCCGGCCAGGCCCGCAAATTGGCGACGGCTGGATCGAGCCCAGCGGGGGCAGGTGCAGCCTCCCGCGCCCTCGCGCCACCACCAGACCCCGGCTGGCAGACAGGAGATATGCGGACCTGGTGACCGAGCCGCAGGATGTTTGTCTGGGCCACCCCCTCTTCCTGCCCGGGTGGCGAAGGTAGGCCTTAAAGCCGGGGGCTCAAGTAGGTGGGCACCCGGCCCGCCGGGATCAGACTGACAGCTCCCAGTCACCGTGGTGATACAGACGGCCGCGACTCGGCCGCACTGCGCCCTGGAGCTCTGAATTTCACTCCAAGAGTGGTCGCTTCCTCTAGGGCAGGGGTCTCCAAACTGGTCCTGGAGGGCCGGATCCATGCCAGATTTTTTGGATATCCCCATTGAGATACATGTAGTAATTTTAAAAATCTGGCATGGATCCGGCCCTCCAGGACTGGTTTGGGGACCCCTGCTCTAGGGGGTCAGGGCGCCGATGGAGAAGCGCCCTGGCCAGGATGATGAAAGGATATTCACGGGGACAGTCACGGTCCCTGCGGAGCTCGGGGATTAGGCAGCCATCTTCGTTGGTGCCTGGCCACGCCCCCCTTCTTGAGCCGTTTCTGACTTCCATTCGTAACAATAATTCCATATCTGGTTTTCCCTATGGTAATAATCAATTGTAACTTTCAGCGTATGCAGATGATATCCTTTTGTTTATTTTCAAACCCAGAAGTCTCTGTTCCCCCTTTAATATCGGAACTTCATTCATCCTCTCTAGTTTCTGGATATAAAATTAACTCAGATAAGACTGAAATTCTCCCCTTGACCAAACATTGTCTTCCTCATCTCTTTTCCTTGACTGGCTTTGCTTGGAATAGTTCAAAGATTAAATATCTTGGTATTTGGTTCTCCAATTCCATCTCTACTTCAATTAAATTAAATATGTCTGCAGTTTTGTCCCGAATTCATCAATTGTTCTCCTCCTGGAACCCACTTTTTCTTTCATGGTGGGGTCGATTAGATTCAATTAAAATGATGATTACCCCTATTCTGATTTATATGTTTTCCATGTTACCGGTTCATGTTCCTAACCTCTACTTCAAACGCATTGATTCCTCCCTCTCGAAATTTCTTTGGAAGAATAAAAAGCATAAAATATCTCTTACAGCCCTTCGAAATCTAAGCCTAATGGTGGAGTTAAATTTCCGGATTTCCGTCTCTACCATAAATCCTTCTCTTTACGTCAGGCATCACAATGGCTTCATCAAATCCTTCCCCTTTCACACCTCTCTGGCTCCTCATTGAACAAACGTTATTGTTGCCCTTTTCTTTTGATGAAGTGTTGCGCTTCTCTACCAAATCCCCTTATATTTAATATCCCTTATTTAAATTTACTTCTTCTCTTTTAAACCCCTTGCTTCTTCCGACTATCATCACGCGTGAATCATTTTTAAATACCCCCATTTGGTATAATTCACTTAGACTTTTTAAAAATAGACCCATTTGTTGGATATCTTGGAGATTAAAGGGTATCATGTGGGTTAACCAACTTTTTGATGGTCTATTAACATGCTCTTTTCCTCAATTTCAACTTTTATTCCGCTGTCCTCGTTCTTTTCTGCAGACGTTTACAACTCTTATGGCACTAATTATTATTATTTTTTTTTTTTTAAACCTTTATTGTGCAGATAGAAGCATACAAATACGGGCCTACAACCAGTCAGGCCGGCCACGACATATTATGAGAAGCACATAAAGCAATAAGGAGGTTTCCCGGCAGCACCCAGCATTGTGCAAGCAAGTAGTTCAGTCTGAGAAAAGCTGAGCACGACCGCTGAAAACAGGATCAAAGAAGGTTAATTTTATAATAGGGAGTATAGCAGGATCAGTTGCAGTTTTTAATCATCTGAGTTCCCATAGCGGGCTACGAATCAAACAACAAGACATAAAGGCATCGATAAAGACAGTCATCAGCAACAGTTCACATCAGTCAGGATATAGACGCCATATTTCAAATCAGTGCCCACCGTGGCCCGTCGCTTGTCCACCGACCACCTAATTATCGTACTGATACATAACGGAGGAACCAGAACAGCAACAGTGGTTACAGTCATCCTCTATACTAACCCAATTAATAAGAAAAAAGGGGGGAAGGGGAGGGGGGAGGAAGTATTATAAAGAAGAAAAGAAAGAACGCCGCGCTGCTGCACGTGCCCCACACCGATAAAGGCGCGCAAACTGACTGAGGATCATGCTATCTGGGTAGGGCGTGCAAGTCATAGTATATGTGCAATCAATACTGTAGAAAGAAGAACAACTCGTCCCCATCCCCACCTGCAATCACACCATGGGAGACACGCACAGACACAGCGCCCCGACAAAGGGATACAAAAGAGCCATAGAACTAAGGGGAAAAAGAACAGATAAGAGGCCCCAACCCCCCCACCCCGCCCTGCACCCCTGCAGAAGGCTATGGCCTACCTCCCCAGCAGCGTGCCTGTCGCCCTAAATAGGAACCTGAAATATAGAAAAAGTCAGAGAGAGGGATAGAAGCAAAAGAGGCAAAAAGGAAAAGAACCAGGGGGGGGGGGAGGAGACCATCAATCGAATCGTTCGGCCCCTGCCCCGCCCTCCCACACATTTATGCAATATCAAAACGAGATCGACACTGTCTCAGGTATCATAAGCCCTCAAAGGAATCGTCCATATTATCGTGATTGGGGGCATTCCTCATCTCCATCCGTTAACCAGTAGTCCTCCGGGTGCAGTCCGGCTCACCCCTGTCCTTTCCTAGTCATCGCCACCATACGTGATAAAGTAGTGGGCAGCAAACATTTCAAGGTGGAGAGGCCACTCGATCGGAACAAAACGGGACAAGGGTGTAAGCCAGGGGACCCCGGCAACCAGCAACAAAGCAAGATCTTTTCGCGGCAGTCCAGACTTTCCAGTAGTGACAACTGGAGCAGCAAACAGTGTGGGTGCAGTCTCTCCGCACAGGAAAGTAGAGTCTCCCCCGCAAAGTAACAACGGGAACTCACCGAAGCAGATCGAATCGGCAATCCACATCGCTCCCTGAACAGTCGAGCAGGAACGGGCCCCAACGTGGAGCCCACACCCGCGCGCGTCACAATCAAAGCTACCTGGAGATTAGGGGCCGCAGGCGTACAGTCTGGTCGATGCACGGCGGCATCACTCCCCGCAGCAACTGAGGGGGACGAGGCAGCGCACACTCGAAGTCTTGCACAGGGGCGACGGGGGCCATGGCCGCATGTAAAGACTGTAGGGCGTCAAGGACATCGCCAAGCGTGGGTTCACGCTCACAGGACCAGGCCCCCGTGCACTTCAGCGACACAAGTTCACCGCCCTGAGTATGTTTATTTATTTATGAACTGTGCGATTACTTAAAATCATTACAGTATAGAAAAATACAGTTTGGTTCAATAAAATACAGTAAAATGCAGTAAAAAGCCCCCCCCCCGCTCGGTATACACTGGTCTGGCCCATTAGTACCGATATTTGTTCTCGGTGCGGACTATGTTCACTGGTGCTATACATTATTAAAGGAATTAAAAATTTAGAGTCAACGTGAGACCTCGCTTACTAGAGTCCTGAGTAAATCCGTGACCCAGGGCGTCGGCCGCCATCTTGCGGGTCCGGCCGCGTCTCCACACGCCTCAACCTCCGAAACATGTCGACAACAACGCACACCAGAGGTCTTGTTCATTACACAACTTAGACCTCGTCCTGCACTTCTTTTAACAGTACCAGCCAGAGTTCAGAATAAAATTGTTTTCTTTTTATACTCTAGTGCCAGGTACTTTTTAAATTTTTTTCACTATACACCCCCCACTCACTTTAAATATACCCCACACACTGGACACCACACATAGTCAACACCATAAGTGCTCCCGCGTAGCCGTAGGTCGCAGCACGCCGCATCCCGATAGAGGGGTGCGAAGACCCCAATGATGAAGCATGACACCAAGGGGCCTTTTGGTGTGAGAGGGGTATTTTACAAAACACTGAGTGCTTCAACATCTATTGATCACTCCTTCCCCCCTTTTAAGTTGGATTCACCTTGTTTACTTAATTATCGTTGTGGAGCACGATTCCAACGACCTGCTCTACCTCCCTCAAGTGTTTTTGATAAGGTCTAGGCAGCGTGCAGCTGCGGGAGTACACCCTCTTACTCTCTTCACAACACATAATCACATACACTAGGTAAACTGTAGACCACAGCGGTCACAAAAATATGGAGGACGAACATGGCCTAACCTTTGGCGAGGACGAAATCGACAGAATCTTAGCTGGACCAAACCCTTTTGAGGGACTCAGCTACCCAGAAACCGGGCCGAGTATAAACGACTGGAATGAATTGGTAAAACTGAGACGCAATCAAATCAAGGCAGCTCTACATGGTCTATTAATGACGGGATATCTGAGGAACAAAATGGGCCCCCCTGGTTTGATCGTAAAAAACGAACCCTTCATCTTCCAGACAGACATGCAGTTCATAAAGGAGTGGTCATTGATCTCAAGGCACTGCACCAGGGACTGGTTGGTCCTGATTATAAAAACGGCAACCAGAATCACACAAGAACTCAAGATCGAAATTGGAAAGATTGAGGTAAAACTAAACACATATATATCAACCGAAGATTTAAAAACCAGATTAGACGAGCTTAATCAACAAATGACGGAATTTGAATTCACCTTGAAGCAAAGCAAACTCAACAAATTGAGTAAAGATAAAGACAAGTTTACACCAGAAGGAGCGTACCCATACACTAAGGCTGATTATGTGTCCATGAACAGAAATAACGACACTGACAGTGATGGGTCAGACACAAGCTCGAACAGTTCAAATTCCAGCAGTGGAAGAAGAAATCGCCAGAACAGAGGTGGTTGGAGACAAAGAAGGCAACAGTTCCCGAGACAACGAGGGTGGAGAGGATACCCACCCCAATATCCACAATACATGGGACAGGCGCCGTTCCAGCCATTTCAGTTCAACCACCCTACTAATGCTCAGGGCTATCCACAATGGAATCCAGACTTCAATGGAGGCTTTTATGGTCCACAACCTTTTTTAGGGTCCCGCCCAGGGAACCGGGCAAAGAACCGGAAAGGCAACAATGTCACTTGGGAGGAGAAAGACCAAGAGAACCCACGGCAAACCAGGAGCATGACGGGCTCCCTACCCAATCAAGCCTCAACCAGCAACCAGAGAGGGACCTAGTGGTCAATTTAACTTCCAAACCACTGACAAGAATACAACAACAGGTACTAAATAAAGGTTTAGGTTTCGTACCAACACAGAGACCAGACATCTTCAAGATAAACGTGGAGATACAGGAGTTTGTACGAAAATTAAAACTACAGGCTTTCTTTTCAGACAAACCACCACAAGCCCCAATAACAGACACTGGTCTGAGACCAAAGTCTACTTTTACACCTCCTGACTCAGCACTCCCTCTAGAGTTACTAGCTTTTGAAAAAGCCATAATGACAGAGGTCAACAAATTGAACATGTCCACCACACGGACATTTCACAATACAACCAAGGAAGAACAAATTGCCTTAAAATCCCTGTCCGAAGACAAAACCATGGTCATAAAACCAGCAGACAAGGGGGGAGCAATAGTGTTACAGTCAACTGAGGACTACGACAATGAATGTATAAGACTCCTATCAGACAGACGCAACTATATGGTCCTACAACAGGACCCAACAGAAAACCTCAGAACACGAATCGGAGGTATGATTGAAGAAGGCCTAACACATGATTGGCTAAGTAAGAAGGAAGGAGAATTCCTGGAGCAGAAAAAACCACGCATTCCATACTTTTATTGTATTCCAAACATACATAAGAACTTAACCAAACCTCCAGGAAGACCGATAGTATTGGGCATTGGCTCGATTCTAGAACCTCTATCGAAATTCGCAGATGCCTTTTTGCGACCTTTAGTGCAATCCACAAACACCTACCTAAAGGACACTAAGGCAGTCCTACAACTACTGCAAGAGACAACATTTGACCCACAAACCCAACTTCTGATGTCCCTAGACGTGGAAAGCCTCTATACTAGCCTCCCTCATGACGAAACATTGGTTATTATCGAGGAGGTTCTTTTTTCCACACCTTGGAAATACCAGACACCGCGAGGATTGGTTCTGGAATGCATTTCTCTGGCCTTACAAAAAAACTTTTTCCAGTATAAAACCACGCTTTACCAACAATGCCATGGGACCAGCATGGGAAGCACCTTCGCTCCGAGCCTAGCCGGTCTCTATGTGCACCATCTTGAGACCAACAAGATCCTCCATGACCATAATCCATACAGGGCAAATATAAAGTGCTGGAGGAGGTGCATAGATGACATCCTGGTCATCTGGGAAGGTGATCAACAGTCAGCGGAGAGCTTTCTGGAATGGTTGAATAACCAAAATGCCTTCCTGAAATTCACGAGCACCACTTCAAACGAAACATTGGTCTTTCTGGATCTGAACATTTATGCAGAAGCAGGACTGCTGAAAACCACTACTCACTTTAAACCTACCTCCAGGAATTGCTTGTTGAGATATGACAGCTTCCACCCAAGACACCTATGGGAAAATCTGCCATATGGACAGTTTTTACGCCTTAGGCACAAATGCACAGAGGTGTCTGAATTCAAACAACAAGCAAACGACCTCAAAGAGAAACTCAGACAACGAGAATACCCCAACAGAATCATCAACAAAGCAATGAAGAGGGCAAAGAATAATAACAGAGAGGCATTACTCGAGGAGAGAACCAGGGAACCCACAGAGAATAAGCGACCAATCTGTGTGACAACATTCAACACCATGTCAAATGAAGTGTCCAAAATTGTAAATAAACATTGGAGAATATTAACATGTGGCAAACTGAACTTTGAGAAACCTATGTTTGCACATCGCAGGGGACGTAACCTGAGAGACATATTGGTACACACTAGACCGAGGCTAACAACAGCAGCCCCTCAACCATCTATTGGCGTCCAGGGCCATTTCCCTTGCGGTAATTGCAGCAGCTGCCACTTGACAGAAAAAAGCACAAGACTCACTTTTCGCAATGGCACCACATGGGAACAAAGGAAATTCTCAAACTGTAATTCAATAAACGTAATCTACGTGATCAAATGCCCGTGTAACCTTGAGTATGTGGGGATGACCACAAGAGCCATAAAAACACGCATGAATGAACATAAAAGCAACGTGCGGTGTAAAAAAAGCACAACCAAAATGGCAACGCATTTTCTGACCCAACAACACGGCGTCAATGATTTGAAATGGACAGTCATAGAACAACTACCCTCAGAGACAGGCCTTTTCCAGAAGGAACAACGTTGGGTGTTCAGACTGGGGACCCATCTAAATGGGCTTAACGATGATGTACCCTGGAGTCAACTATCAGTATAAGAAAGGACCGCCAACTGTTCAAATCATCCAGACCCTTTTCTACAATCTGTTCGCTTAAAAGACAGGATTTAGTAATATTATCAACCAGCCGGAACAGTCCGGAGTTACTCGTTCCATTACATCAGTGTGTCAGAAGTGGAATCAATACACGCGCTCTGCAGGTAAAGCAGTGAGACACACGTATGTTCATCGCGCATGCGTGTGGAACAAACACTGGCTGCTATCACGCGTGTATGGATGGATGCCGTAACGACAAGTGCACATGCGCTGTCCGCACTTGATCTATGATGCAGACACTGATCCCAGGCCGGCGCCCGTTCAATTACATACGAAAGCCCTGGATGGTCAGGAAGCGGATGCTCCGTACAAGGACATGCAATTAATAGGGGGAAACACCCCTAATTAGCATACATACTTACCTCCGCCCAATCAGGATGAAAGGGTATAAGTATCCATGACCGCATCCTCACTCCACAACAGCGGAGCAACGTACGGGGTAAGGCGGTGATCAGAGAGTCCTGTTCTTGTGAGTACGATACTGAACAACTAAGTACATACGACCAGCTGCAATCCTCTACAGAAGTAAGTGTGATAGAATGAATGATTAAAGCTGCATCATTCTCCACCACAGATAGCCATTGGAGCAACACCCCGACGTCCCGATTTTGCTCATGAAGCCTACAAAGAAGCTTCACAAGTAGGATTACATCTTACAGAAAACCCTAGTACTTTATGTGTTTTATGTTGTATGTGTTGTGAGTCCCCCTTTTAACAGGCTTATAAAATAAGCGAATAGTATGGTTCCAGGTGACTGCACCTGCTTGAACTACCCGCTAAATGGGTAACCATTAGTTGTTATTTTTGTCTTTCTACAGGTCATTGTGCTTGTAGCAGACCGCTGTAGGCACACTTAGCCTATAATTTTTAAATTTCACTTTTCTGTAAAAACACTATTTTTAGTAATAAAGACGTGAGTAGGGAGGGGAGGTTGTGCCCCCGTCCTGAGGAAGGAGCTTGTCTCTGAATCATGTCGACAACAATGCACACCAGAGGTCTTGTTCATTACACAACTTAGACCTCGTCCTGCACTTCTTTTAACAGTACCAGCCAGAGTTCAGAATAAAATTGTTTTCTTTTTATACTCTAGTGCCAGGTACTTTTTAAATTTTTTTCACTATACACCCCCCACTCACTTTAAATATACCCCACACACTGGACACCACACATAGTCAACACCATAAGTGCTCCCGCGTAGCCGTAGGTCGCAGCACGCCGCATCCCGATAGAGGGGTGCGAAGACCCCAATGATGAAGCATGGCACCAAGGGGCCTTTTGGTGTGTGAGGGGTATTTTACAAAAAATGTATAGTCAAGACTAATAATTCACAAACCACGGTACGCTTCCACTACTGCTTCATGTGATTAATCCAGGACATGGATACTAGTCCCAACTTGGAGGCCTATTAGGCCCTTTAGTCCCTCCATCCCCAAGGTGGAGGGACCGTCTGCAGGGACAGCGGCGGTCCCTCTGTTGGAATTAGGATGTGACCGCCACCCTGGCGGTCACATCCCGTATATTTGACATTGCGGCGGGTGCTGCTTTAAGCAGCACCCGTCGCAAAGTCAAATATGCATGCTGTGCATTTGCATGCACAAAGCGGCATGCAACGTGCGGTGCCTGCCGCATTGTGCATGCAAATGCTGGGGGGTACCATAGGTACCCCCCATGTGCACCCCCCAACACCCTGGGGGCTCGCTACGGGCCCCCAAAAACAAAAGACCACATGCTTTTCCACGGCGTAAAACCCGCCATGGAAAAGCATGTTTCCGCCTGCATCGTAATATGGCTGGCGGTGTCTTGCAGACACCGCCACCATATTTGCGTACACCCACCGCGGATCAGCGGCGGACGGACTTGCCGTCCGCCGCTGATCCCAATGCCATCCTAATGTGGCGGTTGGTGTTTTCCCTCACCAAGGCGGTGAATCCGCATCCTCCAGCCCGGAGGTGGCTTCCGCCGGCCCGGAGGATGCGGATTCACCGCAATCCTAATCGGCCCCTTGGTTATGAGGGCATGCTTAGTGTACCTCTCAAGGTCACAGAACAGGTTCTGGCTCTTGAGTTACCATGGAAAGACCTAGGCTTCTGCACACACACTAGATTAGTGTTGTTGCAGGGTCACCAAAAATATCAGAATACCAGTTTTGCATGCAGTCGGATACTAACGGACAGACTATACACCAGTATACCATGAAGGGGACATTCTTGTCCCAACACCATCAATTCAGTGGTTTTGGAGTTTTGCATGAAGACAATGAAAATGGGTTTGGGACTGACACACCCCACATTACCCCAAATGCATTTTAAAGTCCAATATGCACCACATTTGGCAAACACTTAAATGCTCTCCTAATTATGTTTTCCCCAAGTATATTGCATATTGGTCTAGGGGATGCATAGTTATTAAGAGTACAAAAATCAGATACTTGTGGAGTGAGCGGTCAACCTTAGCTACAAAGACACACCTCTTCCTCTGTTACATACATACTACAGAGGTGCAGTTGTTCGCCTTAGCTAATGTTAATATTTCTGTCCATAAGAAGCCTCTTTTTTGTACATTTAAATAATTTTGTCCCCACCCAGAACAATCTTCACCAATCTTTGGGTATCAGCTTTTAAAATTCAAGCCAGGCCAGTGCCAGAAGTGCTATAACTCTGCCCAGTGCTTCAAAAGCAAACGTCCTCTCTGCATTAGTCCAAAACTCCTGAATGAAATTTCACTGCATGTCAATGGCACTGCAGTCTTTCTGCCACCTGCTACCATTTTTTGCATAGTGAATTTTCATCCATCTGTTTTTAGAGTTATAAGGCAAAGCGTACCGAGAGCAACGAGAGTGCTGCATGCTTCCTAATTGGTTGGGATCTGCAGAACCGAAATACATGATAATCAATTAAATTAAA
Source organism: Lissotriton vulgaris (assembly GCF_964263255.1). NCBI lineage: Eukaryota > Metazoa > Chordata > Amphibia > Caudata > Salamandridae > Lissotriton > Lissotriton vulgaris. Next base: position 741,758,424 of record NC_141685.1, on the reverse strand, counting down.
TCTGTGCTTGCACCACTTGGGAGTGTTGAAGAAAAATCTACCCACACACCAATTTAAAGTCAAAACGTTTATTAGCAAAAGAAAAATCTATCTGTGAATCACAGAGTCGAGAAAGAAGAGAATCAGAAATGTTACGCCTCAAACGCTAGGTATGGAACTGAAGCTTTACACATCAGACAGGCAGAACTTAAAGACAAAGTATTACCAAAAAATTACAGCAACTGTTGTCGTTAGGCTAAGGCTAACAGCTTTTAAAACTCTCACATGAGCCTCCTCAGTACACATTCTATCTCCTCGGTCCCTAGTTATACCAAAATGCACGTAAGTGAGAAAAAAAAGTACAAAAAAGCACACAAAAATAGGACCACATGGAGTTCAGTGCTCCTCTATCCATAAGTGGCCGCCAGTTATGCAGATCTCTTCCAGAAGAGATATTAAAACAACAAAAGGGCTTCACCCCCAACCCCTGTAATGGCCAAGACCGGGTGTGGATTCAAGTACACCCCAGTCTGTAAGGATGGGAAAATCAAATGAACCTTTCTTGGCCATTTCTAAGGACTATAAGGGGTAAGATAAGTCAACAGAATCCTGCAGGGTCGGACACACAATCCCCTCCTGAGCAAGGCAGGGCTATTTAAAAACCTACACGCCGCACCCTTGTGAAGGGTGAGGGCAATGCAAGCAAAATGTCCCAATGGCAAGGCAAGGGGAAAAAATATACCCACTGGCCTTGAGTATGACGAGAGGTAGGGGGGGCGCACTACGGCGAGTGTAAGAAAAACTGCAACCCCTAGCCATAAGCAAGGTAGGGTGTTAAAGAACAATTCTCCCTTAATTGTTCAAGGCAGGTGACTGAAACTGCACCCTCACAAACCTTGACAGACTTAAAAAAAAAGAAAACCACATTCCACCCCTCCCCAACACATGGCTAAATGACATACCTGCCATTTGACAAGGCAAGGGCCGTCAGTTATCCCTCCACCCCCACTTCCCTGGTCATTACTAGGGTATGTCGTTTTGAACAAAATTGTTGTCACTCAAAATAACTGTTTTAAGTTACTAAATTGCAGACTAGTTTAAAACGTCACTCTTTTTCTTTTTTCTCCCCACTATATGCACACATCCATCATCAGACATACAAACACGCTTCATTGGAAACTTCTAAAAACATCATCAGACACCATAAGGAAGCCACACACATACCATAAGACCCCTACACATCTGTCATGTTGTGTGATCATGTGCATTAGGACTCTTGTGGTCGTAGGCGGACTCCTTTCAAAGTTATGTCATCAGTTGCGAGGTATTTGGGTCTGTCTGTGTGCAATGAAGTTTTTGACGCGGTACGTTCAGTTATCGGTTGCATGCCGAAGAATAAAGATGTGTATTACAGAGCTCTGTGTGTGGCATAGTCATTTGCATGCTCCAGAGCTGGGGTGGATGCTACAACATCCACCATCAGATAACCACACATCCACTGTCATACTTCAACCACTCATAATTAGATGCCCACAGGCCCACCATGAAGAGCCCAAACAGCCACCAATAGATGCTTACATAACCACCATCAGAGGCCCACACACGCTTTCAGACACCCACACACAGTGGCATGCCTTCTGCAGCACACATAGAAGAGGTGTTAGACCTGGCACCATTGGCGTGGGTCTCCCTTCCGTTTTTACTGTTGCCTCATGTATTTTTGCTGGTATTAGATGCTTTTGGCACTGGGCCACTGCTATGCAGTGCCCCAGTGCAAGTGCTCCCAATTGTAAATTAATGTACTAATCAGTGGTTCCATGTTTGGCTATTTGGTTTACTTCTCATAAATCATTGTAGGAAGGCTCACTTGTCCTGCATAACCTGGGTAAACAGGAGACGTTTCTGTTAGTCCCAATTAAAAAACCCTCATGCTTGTGTGAAATGGATCGAAGTAGCAGTATATCTTGGTTATCCGCTATTTATACACGTAACTGCATAATTATTGGGTTAGTTGTTATACAACCTCCACCTGGAGGTATATGCCCTTGGTTAAAAGCAGTAGTGAGCAGTGATAAGTGGTGAGTGAAATATTATAAAATACTCGGACAGCCAGACTTAAATTTTATTTTTTCTGGATTGGAGCAGTTTGTCTGAAAATATTTAGATGTGCATAAATTGAATTATAATGGGTCATATGCACTAAATGTTCGTGATAAGAAAGGTCAACATGTTTCAGCCCTCGATTGCCAGTTTGGTCATGTTGGCTTTCTTCAGGACCATGTGAAGTGACTTAAAATACCATCTATAAGGATTACTTATTCTAGTAGGAAGGTTTTGCAAAATGACATATTTTTCCTTTGCATTGTTGAGGTCTTGTAGTACCTCAATAGCGGGTATTTGACGCTTCAACGGGTCAGGGGGTCAGGGAGCCTACTGTGGCTAAACCTAATGCACGACTTGTGCTGACGCTGCCTACTTTGACCCGGCTATTTGGTTTACTTGTCAGACCCTAGTCTAGTGCACTGTGGGTGCCCAGGGCATGTAAATCCAAATGCTGCTAGTGGGCCTGCAGCACTAGTTGTGCCATCCACAGAAGCAGCCTTGTAAAAGGTGTCTAAGGTATGCCATTGCAGATCCTGCGTGCAGTCTGGTACTGTCATGCTGATTGGGCAAGTGCACCCACTTCCCAGTCCCTAAACCTTCCCTTTTCTTCATTTCAGTCACCCCTATGGTAGGCCCAAGGGCAGGGTGCATTGTAAGTATAAGGTAGGACAAGCCTTGATGTGTGTGGCATGTCCTAATGGTGAATTACAGCCATTTTCGTTTTTCACTATTGCAAGGCTACCTGTTCTCCATAGGCCAGAATGGGCTGTTAGAGTTATACAAAAGGGGATGATGGACGGAGCGTTTGAGCAAATCAATCACTCACCCCTAGTCAATTGATCTGGGTTTAATCCATCACCATTCTTTAGCTCACTCAGCCACCCCAGTTCAGACATTGCCATTTGCAAATCAGTCTGAGCCTGTGCCTCATGGGAACAGTCCAGCCCGAACAGCCAAGCCATGTCTTCCCTGGACCGGAAACAAGCATCCTGGGACCGGTTTTGGATTCATAATCCTCATCAGCCAGGCTATCTTGAATCCTGTGGTCAAGTGATCAAGGGACTCACGTCTGAGCATACCCTGCCAACTTAGGGCGAACAAAGCGATACAAAAGGGGATGATGGACGGAGCGTTTGAGCAAATCAAACACTCACCCCCAGTCAATTGATCTGGGTTTAATCCATCACCATTCTTTAGCTCACTCAGCAACCCCAGTTCAGACATGGCCATATGCAAATCAGTCTGACCCTGTGCCTCGTGGGAACAGTCCAGCCCGAACTGCCAAGCCATGTCTTCCCTGGACCGGAAACAAGCATCCGTGCCATGTCTGAACTGGGGTGGCTGTGTGAGCTAAAGAATGGTGATTGATTAAACCCAGATCAGTTGACTGGGGGTGAGTGTGTGATTGGCTCAAACGCTCTGTCCATCATCCCCTTTTGTATCGCTCTGTTAGAGTTATTACATTTTATAATCCTAACTGTCTCAGAGAACATGGTAGAAATTTGAGTTTAGTATGCCTGAAATCAGAATAATAAAATACATATTTTTGTGAAGTTGGTTTTAATATTCCGTGTTTGCAAATTTCACTTTTAGAAAGTAGGTATTGGCTTGTCTAACCATTCAAACCTGCCTCTGCTAGGTTGTGTATTCCTATGTCTGGTTTTGTGAGTGACGGGGCTGGGGAATTCCAGGAGACAGGATAAGTCACCCAATGGTGAATAGAGAGATCTGCATCTAGATGGGGGGGAGGAGTTGCAACTGAACCTTGAATAGGGCTGTCCCTGCCTTCCACAATGCTGGCTCCACCTCCTGTGGGGCGTCTGATGTGCCTGCCCGGCACTGTGAAAGGAAATTAGAGGTCTGGTAAACAGAGTGCTTCAGAACTGGTTTGGACTGGGCAAGGCCCCTCTCCCCTCAGAGAACAAAGGATTTTGGGGTATAAATATTGGGACCCTGATCCCATGAAATTAGATCACCTTGGACTACAAGAAGAAACCTTTTCTGAGGAGAGGAACCTGAAGAAACTGAGGAGAGACTATTCCCAGCTGAATGCTGCTTGGGGGATTGGCCTGCAGTGGTTGCCTTACTGCCAAAGGAAGGAGAAAGGAACTTTGTGTACTTTGCTTTCAACTTGTGAAGGATCTCCAAGGGTTTGGAAAAGAGCTTGCCTCTTGCTGAAGTCTCAGGGACAACAGACTTCACCCCCCAGTTCCCCAAAGTTCTTTGGAAGTGCCTGCCGCTGTTTTGGGTCTTCTGAGGGACTGCGTGGAGCTGGAAGCATGACGCAACGAAGAGGAAGCGTGTCGCCATCGCTGCTGCTGCCGTCGCAACTCCGAAGGAGGGTGTTGCCGCTGTAGTTGTCGCACTGCACCGCATCAGGAGAAGAAACTCGCAACGAGGTCGGAGGGTGTCGCCATCGCTGTGCCTGCTGTCGCGACTTCGTAGGAGGGTGTCGCTGCTGGAACAGTCGCATTGCACCGCATTGACCAAGATCACCTCCCATCCCCGAAAGCGCGCTGCCATCGGAGCTGCTACAGTTGCATCTCGGATGTCGCCGCTGTAGTTGTCGCATCGAGCGGAAGCTTCACTTATCGTGGGAGAAGGACGTCGCCGCTGGAGCTGTTGTCGTCGCATCGTAAGGGTGTCGCCGCTGCAGTCCATGCATCCTTGAGAAGTGTGATGCATATGGAAGATCTTCGCGTCTTTATTTCTTTGTATCTGAACTTTGCTGCATTTCCCATCGCTGCGGCATTGCTTGTCGTGGAAGCACAACGCAACATAAGGTACATTGACGCAGAGTGTTGTCAGACGAAGTCTTCCTCGGTATCTGATGCGATGATATAAGGGCCCACCTCTCGATACCTCCAATTCTGATTGTAATTATTACACAGAATATTGAAGTGATCAAGCAGGGGGAAAAGGGGAGTTGGGAAGGGAACAACTGGGAGGGAGATCTGAAAAGGAAAAAGTTAGACACACACTAATACCTATTTACTTATATTTCAGTAAATTTTCCTTAATGCAAGCAGCAATCTAAGCATGGAGTTTTCATGTAAAACTAGATTCAATTCACAAAATTCTGTGGAATAATATCGCAATTAAACCTCTTGCAATTTGACCTTTTATACTAATTATTCTCCAAATGCTTGATATTTCTTTGCACATAAAACATCTGTACTTTTCTGATAAAACTCTCTCAGAAAAAATAGCACGATTTACATTGTCTTCTGTAAATTGTTCACTGTTAGATAGTATCAAAACCTTTAAACTTGTTCCCATAGCACGAAACTGTGTATTGCAAAACACTCTGATTTTGTCTTGTTATAGCTTCATAATCAAGTTACATGTAGAAAACATAAGCAAGAGATTTATCTTGTTTCTGTGCTAAAACAATAACTTTCTATTCGAAATATTATGTTGGGTTTACTTCATACCAAAAACATTGAAGATTTCTAATTCCTTAAATAACATGATATAAAAAACTGAAACAGCGTTTAAATCTTTCTTGCTCTTTAGATTCTGTAAATACAAAAAATAAAAACCTTTTTGTGCATTAAATCGCCATCATACCTAAAGAGTACGACCTACTCTTAATTATAGGTTCATCTGCAAACTCTGGACCCCAAAGGAAGAAATTCCTCGAAGAAATCCGGTCCAAAACCACCTTCTCAAAGACTGCCGGAGAAGTTACCAACTCAAGAAGCTCCTCCGGAAAGGTCTGCTCCAGCGCGGCACACTCGAATCTGCATCAAATGGTTAAACAGCATACCAAAACACAGAGCCTGCCTGGAATCAACCTCCTTCTCAGAAATCTCCAGAATAGTGAGCATAGATCCTTGGGTGTGGTCATGTACATCAACGTAACCACACCCACGTAATTTCCCCTGCTTGCGGCGTTGAAATGCGACAGCATGCCAAATTGCACGCATCTCGCGGTACGCGGTTGCCAAAGTGCACGCATCTCGCGTACCCTGCCAAACCTCACTCATCTCGCGGACCATAGGGAATCAATGGAATTTTTTGGGCAAAAATACATTTCCAAAGTTTAGCCTGCCCTAGCCCTATAACAAAGCAACCACCAATGTCCAGCAGGGGAAGACCCATGAGTCTTTCCACATAAACGTTTGGGACATGGCCAAAGGCCAAATGGGGTGGGCCCTAGACCGCAAGCACCCCTGGGCCTGACAGTATTCCCCCCTACCTGGAGCGGTCTTGGGCCCGGCTTCGAGGGATGAAGGAGGTGGAAACGTCGCACCAAGCGAGAGGCATGAATGTTCTCTGCCGGTTCCCAAGAATCGTTCTCAGCTCCGTAACCTTTCCAGGAGACAAGATACCACAATCTGCTGCTCCTTAGTTTAGAATCCAGTATGTCCTTTACCTCGTATGCCCAGTTACCCTGAACCAAAACTGGCGCTGGCCTAGTTGCAACATTTTGTCTAGCTGGTTTCAAAAGGGATGTATGGAACACTGGATGGATTCGCAAAGTTTTTGGAAGTAACAATTTGTACGTTACTGGATTGACTTGACGAAGTACTGAATATGGTCCAATAAACTTAGGATGAAACATACTTTTTCTTTTGAAGGTTAAGTTCTTGGTAGACAACCAAACTTTATCCCCAGCAACATATCTTGGACCAGGTCTATGATGTTTATCATACTGCTGTTTGTACTTTTCCTTACTTTGTAGTAAACGTTGGTGAGTTTGTTGGTGAACAGTTTGCATATGTTGTATAGCATCCTGTACTGCAGGTGTATCACTTACATGTTTGGGCAATAATAAAGGAATTGTGTTTGGTAAATAGCCATAGAGAGCCTCAAATGGAGATGACCCAGTTGAAGAATGCGGTGATGGTGTTATAAGCCATTTCTGCAATCCAAAGCAAATCATACCAAGATCTCTTGGAGTCTTCTACGTAACATCTTAAGTATTGCTTTAATGTCTGATTTAATCGTTCAATTTGACCATCAGTTTGGGGATGGTAACTAGTAGACATATTAGATGTGATTTGTAGACTTTGACACCATTGCTGCCAGAATGTAGATGAAAACTGAGACCCTCGATCAGACAGTAACACTGAAGGCAAACCATGTAATCGCACAATGTTTGTTAGTAGTATTTGCGCTAATTGTCCTGCTGTTGGCAATTTTTTACAAGCAATGAAATGGGTATATTTTGTTAAACTGTCCACTACTACCAAAATTACTGAATGAGGGGGCGTGGCCAAGATGGCGGGGTGAGCGGACGCTTCCTCCCGTAGCTCCTCCGGCCCAGCTCAGCTCGAGCCCCGATTCCTGCGCTTCTCTCCCCCCGCGGCTGCACTGCGGGCGAGAGAACTGTGCCGGAGTTCTTGGGGCACATTTTGATACCACTTTGACTTCTGTTGCCCCGGGGGAAGTCCCCGAAAAGTTTGTTCAACGATCGAGTCGAGGAGTGGAGCCTGGATCGCCCCGAGGAGAAGGGCCTGGAGGCGGAGCGTATTGCGGCGCTGTCCGCGCGCCTCGGCTGGGCCGAGTGCTGAAAGCTGGGGATCCCGAGGGAACGGACTCGACGGACTCCGTGGAGTGCGGAGGCTTCCTGGCCGGCGCCCTGGTCGCCAGAGTCATCGCTGGACGACAGACCCCAGCCCTACGTCGGCGATCTACCCCCCTGCCATGGGTGTCGGTGTGTGACGCCTTGCGGACCCCGAGATTGGAAGCGAGGGACGTTGGAGTTTGTGCGGTGCCGAGCCGGGCGTACTAGCCGGTGAAACTGGGGGACACGGGTTTCGCACTTTCCCAACCCATTGCTGTATGAGGGTCGCCCATAGACTTGCTGGCCTGGGCTGCCCCCCTAGGTTCCGCCCTCCCGCCATCTTGTCGTTGAGGAGCTGGTACTGGTGACCCTCGCCCGCGCCCTTGTCATACGGGCGCCTCGGTTCATCTTGGTGCCTATGCATCTGCCGTCCTCCCTGGAAGCACGCGGCTGAAAGCCTCCGACCTGAACCTTGATTATCGCCCTGACTGGCTCGATGGTCGTCTCGCCCTGGCCCGTGCCGCCATTTTGTTGCCTGTGACGCACTACCCTTGTCCTCGGCGAGGTTTTCACATCTGGTGCCCACGAGCAGCTGGGTGCATTTGCAGCGGCCAGCTCTAGGCTTCACCCACCGCGGAGGCCAAGATGGCTGGGAGACGAGGCGCGGCACGGGGAGATCGCACTCTGCCGGACATGCTCGGCAGGGCCCAGCAACTGCGAGACAGGGCGCAGCCGTCCCCGGGGTCCTCCCGGGCCTCAACAGACACCACCGGAGGCGAACCACCAGTCACGAGGTCCTTCATGGAGGACTTATTCAGCTCCCTCAAGGAGGAATTCCAGACTCTCAAGACCGAGGTGGCCGGAGAGGTCCGTGAAGTGCGTAGAGAAATCGAGGGCCTGGGCTAGCGGGTCGACACTGTGGAAACGGCGGCCCAGCGTCGAGATGAAGAGATAGTTCATCTCCAGCAGGACGTTCTCCGCCTACGGGAGCAGTGTGTCGAGCTCCAGGCCCACTCTGAGGACCTCGAGAACAGGTCCAGGCGGAACAACATCCGGGTGCGAGGCGTTCCGTCCGCGGATGAGGGTGCGGACCTAGTGGCCTATCTGCAGGACCTGTTCCGCGACATCTTGGGAGAAGGAGCGGACTTCCCGGTCCGCATCGACAGAGCACACAGGGTGGGCCGCCAGCGCCAATCATCGGCACCCCCACCTGATATCCTGGCATTCCTGCCGGATTTCCCCCTGAAGGAGCGCATTATGACAGAGGCCCGCAGGAAGCAGCCGCTGTCCTTCCGAGAACGACCCGTGGCGCTCTATCAAGACCTGTCCGCCATCACACTGCAGAAGCGCAGGTCTTTCCGCATCGCTACGGACTTTCTGCGAGAGCATGAGACGGCCTACTCCTGGGGTCACCCCTTCCGTCTCATCTTCCGATGGAATGGGGTGCTACATCAGCTGCGCTCCTTACAAGATGTCTGTGGGGTGCTGGGACTCACAGCTACGGAGGAAGAAGGGGCGACACCCGCATGGAGGCGCCCCGAGCGGCGGGGCCGACGGAGATCGAGGAGGCGCCAATCGTCGGCGACGGCGAGTCGCCCTGACTCCCCTACCATCAGGGCGGATATGGCGGAGGCCCTGAGGACTGCGGCCAGGAACTTGCCTGAATCTAATGGCGTGGCCCAGACGGCCTAACTTTACTCCGGGGGGAGAGACTCTTAGCTTCTACGATGCTGGGTTGGGGCTGGGGGTTGGGGGGGAGAGGTTGGAGGTGTGTGGCTGGACGTCCACTTGACTGGTTTCTACAGACTCGCCCACTTGGGCTAGACTGAGACAATGGGGTGTTTTTTCTTGTTTCTGGTTTTGGCTGGTTGCCATGGGTTGGTTTTGGGGGGGTTCAAGAGCTGGTTTGGTGTTGGGGGGGTCCCGTCCGATACTGTCCGAACACATGCGAAGCCGACTCTGGCCTTCCCTGCGCCCCTGCCCCGTGCGCCCCCTCCACTGATCCCTCGCTTGCTGCATAGCGCTTTGCTTCCCTGGGAGCGATGCCGTCCCTGAAAGTAGTGACCCTTAACGTTAAGGGTCTGAATAATCCTGTGAAGCGTAGGGCGATCCTTTCCCTGCTAGAAGGGTCGCAGGCGGATATCTGCCTCCTGCAGGAAACCCATTTACTCTCTAAAGATTGCCATAGGTTGCGCTCTGCCAAGTTCCCCACGCAACTCTTTTCCTCGGCTGCGACTAAGACTGCGGGGGTAGCCATTCTTCTAGCCAGCTCCTTCAGGGGTGAGGTGTTGTATAAACATGCCGAGCAGAAGGGGAGGCTTCTAGTGTATCGCATGCGTCTGGGGGGTGTTGCCTTCACGGTTGGCTCCGTGTACAGCCCAAATGACCACCAGGATCGCTTCCTGGAATCCGTGTTGGTAGACGTTACTGCCTCGCCCGATCGCCACGTCATTTTGGGGGGAGACCTGAACATGGTCTTCGACTCCACCTTGGACAGGTCTGCCCAGCGCTTTCCGCAGATGGGGGAGCTTTCTAGTGCGGTTCAGGACCAGATTGCAGAGATGGATCTGCATGACCTCTGGCGCACCATGCACCCCGCCGATCGGGACTACTCATATTTCTCCCACGCACACCGCACTTATTCGCGGTTGGACTACCTCTTGGTGAGCGGACCGCTTCGCTCGGCCGCCACGGCGGCAGACATCGGGGTCTTGTCCCTGTCCGACCATGCGCCGGTTTCCGGGATATTTGCTTGGCCGGCGGCCCCCCCCCTCTAGAGGGATGTGGCGGCTTCGGGACACGCTTCTCCATAAGAAATCGGTGGTGAAGCGAGTGGAGGAGGTCATCCAGGAATACCTGACCCACAATAACAACTCCGACACGTCCCTAGCAACGCAGTGGGCGGCTTTGAAAGCGGTCGTCAGAGGGGAGTTTATCTCCATTTCCTCGGCGGAGAACAGGGAGCGGCAACGTAAGAGGGAGGAACTAACGGCGCAGGTCAGGGAACTTGAACAGGTTCACCTCCGGACGGGGGCTCCTCGAGTTTGGAGGCAACTGAAGGCGGCGCGGAAACTCCTCTCTGCGTTGGACCTGGACCGGGCGGAGTATGCGGCATTGCGCTTGAAACATGCCTTTTACACCGGCGGAGACAGATGCGGTAAGCTCCTGGCCCACCGGCTCAGGGCTGCGCAGCAGCGCAACGTAGTAAAGGAGCTAGTGGGAGCGGACGGGGTCCCGATTTCCGGTGACGCGGAGGTGGCGGATTCCTTCCGTGCCTTCTACGAGGCGCTGTACGCTGCAGAGCCCTCCCCACCGGGAGAGGCTGAGGCCTATTTGGAATCAGTAACCCTCCCAGCCCTGGATCCCGCCCAGGCGGACCACCTAGAGAGGGGCATTCATGTGGAGGAAGTCATCTCCGCTATTGCACGGTTAAAGCACGGCAAGGCCCCGGGCCCGGATGGCTATACGGCCTTGTTTTACAAGACCTTCTGTCCCACAGTCGCGCCTCTCCTGGCTCGCTTATTCAATTCCTTCTCTGAACCGGGAGCCATCCCACCGGACCTCCTCTCGGCGACTTTGTCGGTTATTCCGAAACCGGGGAAGGACCGGACTCTGTGCGGCTCGTATCGGCCCATCTCGCTTCTAAATGTGGACCTCAAGCTTTACACAGGGATCTTGGCGGCCAGATTGGGTCTGCACCTACCAGGTCTGGTGGAGGCGGACCAGGCCGGTTTTGTACCCGGTAGGCAAACGGTCGACAACACCAAGAGGGTGACGCACGTGCTAGAAAAGGCCTCACGCGTCCCGGGGGAGCGGATGCTGCTGTCGGTCGACACGGAGAAGGCCTTTGATAGGGTTCATTGGCCGTACCTCGAGCTGGTTCTCGGGAAACTGGGGATCGGCGAGAAGTTCCGCACTATGGTCTTTAACTGTTATAGGAGGCCGTCAGCATCGGTGCGTGTCAACGGACACAGCTCCAGCAGCTTTGCCATTGAGCGCGGTACGAGACAGGGCTGCCCCCTTTCGCCGCTCCTGTTTGCCCTCTATATGGAGCCGTTTGCCCAGAGGATTCGCGATAACCCGGACGCTATTGGGGTGAAGATGGGGCAATACACCCATACTGTCAGCTTATATGCGGACGATGTCTTGCTGACCCATGGACGACCCCAAGCGGTCGCTCCCTGCCTGCGTCCAGGAACTGAACTCCTTTGCCCGCGTGGCGGGCTTCAAAATGAATATTGTCAGAGCCAGACTCCGCAGGATCCGATTGTAGCAATATGGGTTCCACCTCCTGACCTCACCAACACCCCCCGCATTACACAGGGTGTTCGAGTGATCAAGCGAGGGATAATAACAAAACAATAACCAGGAAGGGAAGGAAGGGGACAGCTGGGAAGGGATGGCTGAAATGAGAAAATACACACCGTTAATACACAGGCATTAATCCTACTCTCATGTCATTCTCGCTATCCTCCCTTCGTCCTGTATTCACCTGCATGTTTGGAAAACACTGCTCCACTCTTTGATTAGTACCTCGTACTATCACGAATAAACAGCCCCCATCCTGGTTTGTTTGAAGTGTGCTAACGTGAATATTCCCAATGTATATTTTCCACTCTTTTAAAAGGCAGTTCCTTAGAAATGATAAGTGCTTCCCCAACAATATCGTGCTCCAAAGAAAAAAAACAAACAAGGGTTCCAAAATAGAAATCAATGCGTGTCGCCACACTCTGTACACGGTATAATGTAGCCTCCTACTACAATCATCCGTGATTCAGTTAAATAGAATATCCAAATACTCCTCCGATTATGATTAATCCAATGTTCCAATATTACCAAACACGGCAGAATGTAGGGCGCTACCCCACTATCCTCCGCTCTGGCAAAAGTGAAGTCAATTCCTCCCTTCGTCCTCGGAGACAATATACGACGGTCTTATCTTACCGTATCTCTCAGTGCAAGGAAGGAACAGTTCAAACACAATCACAGCGAGCCCGCTGTAACCTTCTCAACAGAGGTTCCTCCCTTCGTCCTGCTCTGGCGGAACGAGACGCCAAATAAAGCGTGGCTGTTCCAAACACAGTCAGCCCTTCGGTATCTGATGGCAGTTGGCTGAAACTCCTTTTTACACAGCCAAGGGAATTCTGCTCCGTTCTCTGAAGTCGCTCTGGATACAGCGACACAACCTTCTTCCAGGAAACTCCAGCTAATACAAAATTACGTGCAATGTCTAAAGGCCACGCCCCCTCTTTATCCCACTACAAGGTACAGGGAATTCTGGGCGATGTAGTTTTAACATTGGGCAGGCGCGTTATTATTTCCAAATCCTGACAGTATGTCCCCGTCCCTAGCGCCTCCTAGGACCTGGCTTATCCGGACAATGCCAATGGAAGGATCTCACAGCTCTAGGGGCATGCACATTGGACCAGGGCTCCCAGGAATCATCCTCCACACTATATCCCTTCCAGGATACCAAGTACCAGAGCACGCCTCTGCGCATTTTGGAATCTCGTACACCCCCAACCTCATACATCACTGGGTCTGTTGAAGCTATTGCCTGCACTTCCACCTCTTTTGATACCTCTGGTAAAGTCCGTCTAGACTGCGCACAGACCCGACAGGTAGGTACGTTGGCCCCAAATACCAGATCCATACCACCCTTGTCCTCCTGATATGGGGGCAAAGATACTGCTTGTGTTGTACTGTAAACATCCTTCTCGGCTGCAATGGCCACAAAAAACGGACTAGCCAATACTGCTACATGAGAAACCACCCTGGGAACTAAGTGCTCATGGCAAAATTCAGGCAAGAAATGAATCGTTCTGTTTTTCCAATCTAGCGTAGGATTGTGATGCTTCAACCAGGGCATACCCAGAATGATCTCAAACTGAGGGGCGTCTATAATGTTCAATTCCAACAACTCAGAGTGCCTCCCCTCTTCCACCTCTATGGATACCAACAACTCCGCTGTTTTTTCAGTGATGAGTCCAGATGAAATTGGTAGCCCATCAACCGCCAACACTTCCTCTGGATAATCCCTGAGAACCCTTGGTAATCCTAATCGTGAGACCAACCCGTTATCTATGAAGTTGCCAGTGGCACCAGAATCTAACATCACTAAGACTGTATGAGTTCTATGTTCACCTTCGACCAGCATGTTAAATACAAAATGTGCCTCTGTTTCACTTATCCCCTTAGTGGATAAGGAAGTAAGCTTCCACTGAGAGTTTTCATCTTCTCCTTTGTGCGGGGAATCCCTACCCTCCGACGCCTGTACTGTAGAATGGACTGCCATTTTCCTGTTCTTATCCCAACTGTTAACACCCTTATTTCTCACTGGACACTCCCTGACATAGTGACCTTTTCTGCCACAATACATACACAAACCATGGGCCCTCCTACTTTCTCTTTCATCTCTGGACAAGGGGGCCCTTAAGGCACCTATTTCCATGGGTTCTGGTTCTGGGTCTGTTGTACTCCGTATCTTGGGGGAATAATGGTCATAACGATAACTCCCCTTTTCCCCTCTCCTCCTATCCCCACTTCTATCAGAAATTCTGCTATCCAATCGTAATGCCAAGTTTATCATATCTATACAACAAGTGGGTTGAGGGTCTATCTGAGCGACCATATCCTTGATCTCATCTCTGAGCCCTTGATAAAAGAGAGACATACGTTTTCCTTCTGGCCACTCAGACTCTGCCACCAGGCGATTAAAGGATGTTAAATAAGTGATTAGTTCTCCTCTACCCTGTTTTAACTCCATTAATTCTTTGTCAGCACTAAAGGTATTTGCCCTCCGGTCGAATACCTTTTCGAATTCAGTTCTAAATGCTGACCAGTCGGAGAGTATAGCATCATCATTCCTAACCAGAGGAACGGCCCAATTAGCGGCTTCGCCTACCAAATACGAAATGGCGAATGCCACCCTGGAATGGTTATTCGGGAATGCCGCAGGTTTGCAAGAGAAATGGAGCAAAACTTGAGTGAGAAACACCTGTATTTTAAGGGGATCCCCTGCATACCGTTTGGGAGTAGCCAAAGGAATGGGGGGGGGGATAGTGACTTGAACTTGAGCTGGACCGGAGGAAAAAGGGTTTTTTGACAACTGTTCTACCCTGTCCTTCAATGCAATAGCCTCAGTCTTAGATGCAGCCAATTCCTGCTGCACCAACACTAATGCATGCAGTACATCCTCCAAGGTGGCCATATCGGCAACAATCGAACCAGGCGGAGTACAATTCGTGGGCACGTAATTCTGTCAGAGCCAGACTCCGCAGGATCCGATTGTAGCAATATGGGTTCCACCTCCTGACCTCACCAACACCCCCCGCATTACACAGGGTGTTCGAGTGATCAAGCGAGGGATAATAACAAAACAATAACCAGGAAGGGAAGGAAGGGGACAGCTGGGAAGGGATGGCTGAAATGAGAAAATACACACCGTTAATACACAGGCATTAATCCTACTCTCATGTCATTCTCGCTATCCTCCCTTCGTCCTGTATTCACCTGCATGTTTGGAAAACACTGCTCCACTCTTTGATTAGTACCTCGTACTATCACGAATAAACAGCCCCCATCCTGGTTTGTTTGAAGTGTGCTAACGTGAATATTCCCAATGTATATTTTCCACTCTTTTAAAAGGCAGTTCCTTAGAAATGATAAGTGCTTCCCCAACAATATCGTGCTCCAAAGAAAAAAAACAAACAAGGGTTCCAAAATAGAAATCAATGCGTGTCGCCACACTCTGTACACGGTATAATGTAGCCTCCTACTACAATCATCCGTGATTCAGTTAAATAGAATATCCAAATACTCCTCCGATTATGATTAATCCAATGTTCCAATATTACCAAACACGGCAGAATGTAGGGCGCTACCCCACTATCCTCCGCTCTGGCAAAAGTGAAGTCAATTCCTCCCTTCGTCCTCGGAGACAATATACGACGGTCTTATCTTACCGTATCTCTCAGTGCAAGGAAGGAACAGTTCAAACACAATCACAGCGAGCCCGCTGTAACCTTCTCAACAGAGGTTCCTCCCTTCGTCCTGCTCTGGCGGAACGAGACGCCAAATAAAGCGTGGCTGTTCCAAACACAGTCAGCCCTTCGGTATCTGATGGCAGTTGGCTGAAACTCCTTTTTACACAGCCAAGGGAATTCTGCTCCGTTCTCTGAAGTCGCTCTGGATACAGCGACACAACCTTCTTCCAGGAAACTCCAGCTAATACAAAATTACGTGCAATGTCTAAAGGCCACGCCCCCTCTTTATCCCACTACAAGGTACAGGGAATTCTGGGCGATGTAGTTTTAACATTGGGCAGGCGCGTTATTATTTCCAAATCCTGACAAATATGTCTAAATCGGCTGCCCTGGATGTGTCGCTCTCTGTCGACACCAGGCGGGACCTACAGCGTCTTTTTCCTCTGCAATGGTCCTCCTCCGCGGTGCCTTACCTGGGGATTTTGCTTGCACCCTCCCTACCTGCAATGGTCGCAGCCAACTATTCCTCCCTGGGCAAAAAGATCAAGGAGGAACTCGGCCGATGGAACAAAGGCCTGCTCTCGTGGCTGGGCCGTATCGCAGCGGTGAAGATGACGATACTGCCTCAGATCCTGTATCTTTTTCGCGCTCTACCTCTACAGCCCCCTGTAGGTTGGATACGGCAGGCGCAGGCTGACATCTCCCGCTTTGTGTGGCAGGGCCGCAAGCCTCGGATGAAACGGGTCCTCTCCATGCTTGCCCCGGAGGCGGGGGGTCTCGGTGTCCCGGACCTCCGGAAGTACTTTCAGGCGGCGCAACTCCGATATTTGGTGGAGTGAAGCCGGTGGGAATCGGACAAGCACTGGCTCTTTCAGGACCAGGCAGTTGCGGGCCGTACCCTCCAGGAAGTCCCGTTCCTGCGGCGCACTCACCGCCCGCCTAATCTCTACGCCTCCTTTATCACCCGGGTTCCGCTGCGAGTGTGGGACGCGGTGTGTGAGCTTCGTGAGCTCACCACTTTTCCATCACCGTTCACTCCCATTGCTGGCAATCCAGACTTCACTCCGGGTCTGGAACTGGGAGCCTTTTCCCACTGGGTGAGCGCGGGTTGTAGGGCGCTTTTCCAGATCTACGGGCCGGAGGGTGTGCTCCCCTTCCAGCAGCTGCGTCAGGAGTTTGGCCTAACGGAGGGGGACAGACTGCGTTATATGCAAGTCCGCCACTGGGCTCTTCAACCCCCAGTGCGCGACGTTGCTGCCCGTTTGATTACGCCCTATGAGCGGTGGCTAGTAACCCGGACCTCGGATGCCAAGCTTATCACCGACTTGTATAAGTTTCTCCAACCCCGCCGTTTCATTACCATAACCCTGGGAGGGAGCGCTGGCATAGGGAATTGGGCAGGACCTTGAGCCACAAGGAGTGGGACAGGATCGCGTATCGGGCGAGGCACTCTGCGTACCACACTGGGCTGACGGAGACCTTTACTAAGGTGTCCACCTATTGGTATTACACCCCGGAGAGGCTCTACGAGATGCACAAAATCGGCGATAAAGGTTGCTGGCGCGGCTGCGGACAGGACGGCACCCTCACGCACATTCTCTGGGAGTGCCCGGTGCTGTCGGCCTATTGGAAGGAGGTCTTGGATGAGGTGGATAAGAATTTTGAGATCGAGCTCCCGCGCTTGCCTGCGTATGTCTTGCTAGGCCTCCCCAATGACCTGATGTACCCGCTGAAGTCCCGCAGGGGTAGACAGATCGCGATTGCGCTAGGCTCAGCGGTTCAAAACATCCTTGTACTCTGGCGTACCCCCACTGCCCCCTCTATCACTGGCTGGCTACACCGGCTCTGGCAGGTACTGGGTATGGAGAAGATGTCGCTAACAGTAGCTGGGAATGTAGACCAGTTTGAAGAGCTCTGGCACCCCTTTTTAGCACTGCTATCCACGGAATTTCGCGAGCTCACATGTCCACGGTACCTGCGACTCCTTAGGCTGACGCCACCGGCGGCTCCAACGGAGTGAATGTGGCGGGATCGGGGGTTTAGGGCTGGGGGTGGGGGGCGGGGTTACATGCTTCTAAGTGCTGACTTTCGGACGGGGATGTTGGGGTATTGTTTTCTTCCTTTTTCTCCTTTGCTTTTCTTTCTTCTATTTTTCTGGGGACGGGGGGCTGGAGGGATGGTGTGTTTTTCACTGTGTTGCGGGACGCTACTCCAGCTCGGCCTTGCTCGGGGAATGGGGATCTACTGGAGGGTCCTTCGCACTGCCTTATTGCCTTATGACTTATGCCTTGTTACCCTCCGGGGCTTCCTGCCTCCCTACTTTCCTCCTGAATCGCTGGAACGTTTCGCGTTTTGTACTGTATGTTCGCTTGACCTCCTATTCCCTTCCCCATGTTTTTTGTACCTTAATAAAATACTTTAAACCTAAAATTACTGAATGAAGATTCACTAGTGGTAAATTCGTGATTAAATCTAAAGAAACATGTTCCCATGGTTTGATTGGTGTTGGTAAGACTTGTAACAAACCTTTTGGTTTGCTATGATCGGTTTTAAATCTAGCGCATGTTTCACAGTTTTGAGCCATCAAAGAAACATCCTTTTTGAGAGTTGGCCACCAAAACAAGTTTTGAATCTTTTCTACAGTCTTTTTTGGACCTGGATGTCCTGCCATAGGATGGGAATGTAGCCAATTAAAGACCGTCTCATGTAATTCCTTGGTTGGAAGGTAGACTTGTTTTCCATGAAATGGTATTCCTTCTTTGATTGTTTGGTTTTTCTTCTTGTTATTCCATTTCTCCCATTGTGATGGAGGAAAATTCTCATGTTAACTGTCTAAGAACTGATCAGCATTCAGCAAACAGATCACTTTGTCAGGTTCTATTATTGCTTGTGGAGTTCCTTCACACTTATGTAATGTTGAGTCTTTCCTGGATAAAGCATCCGCCTTTTTGTTGTCTTGTCCAGGTCGATAGGTTACTATGAAATCATATTCTGCAAAGAACATCATCCATCTCATTTGTCGTGGAGTTAACATTCTGGCTGAACTCATGAATTGTAAGTTTCTGTGATCTGTATACACTGTTACTGTGAATTTTGCTCCCATAATATAATGTCTCCATTCCTTGAATGCTTCAAGTATTGCAAGCAACTCTTTCTCTGCAATTATGTAATTCTGTTCAGCTGCATTCAATTTACGAGACATATAAGCGACAGGATGCATTTGACCAGTTTTGTGATGTCTCTGAGATAAAATGGCTGCAATTGCAACATCTGAGGCATCCGCTTCGATTATAAAAGGTTCATTCACATCAGGATGCATCAAAATTGGGGCTTCAGTAAAAGCTTTTTTCAAACTTTGGAATGCTTCATTTGCTTCTGTAGTCCATTCGAACTTCACCTTTTTTCGTAACAGACGAGTTATGGGAGCTACGACTGCTGAAAAGTGATCGATAAATCGTCGATAGAAGTTTGCGAAGCCCAAAAAACATTGCACATCTCAAACAGATTTTGGGATTGGCCATTCTGCTACTGCCTTTATTTTTCTATCAGTCATTTTCATGCCCGTTGGTGTGAGCAGTACTCCAAGAAATTCGACCTCAAAGACATGAAAATCGCATTTGGATAACTTGCAATACAGATTGTGTGATTGTAATGCCTTTAAAACTTGTTTGACACGACCTTCGTGCTTTTCTTCTGAATCGGAATAAATTAAGATATCATCTATATAGACAATAACAAATAAATCTAGAAATTCCAGTAGAACATCATTGAGGAAAAACTGGAAGGCTGCTGGCGCATTACAAAGACCAAACAGCATTACCAAATATTCGAACAGTCTATATCTAGTTTTAAATGCAGTTTTCCATTCGTCTCCTTGTCTGATTCTCACCAGATGGTATGCTCCTCTTAGATCAAGCTTGGTGTAAATTACTGCTGTTTTTACTTGATCTAAAAGAACTGGGATTAATGGTAAGGGATATTTTTTTTGATGGTGATTTTGTTCAAAGCCCTATAGTCAATGCACGTTCTTAATTTACCATTTGCTTTTGGAATAAAAAACAAAGGGGAGGCGGCTGGTGACTTTGAAGGACGAATGAACCCATTTTCAAGATATTGATCCAAGTATTCTCTCAAGTGTTGATTTTCTGTTTCAGAGAGTGCATAAATCCTACAGTTCGGTACACATGAACCCGGCATGAGATCGATTTGACAATCATAGCTGCGATGAGGAGGAAGGACTGCTGCTTTCTCTTTACTGAATACCTCCTGAAACATTTTGTAACATTTGGGTAGAATTGTCTCTTTTTCTTCTGCAGTAGCAATTTGACTAATTGTTTTTGTGAGAGTTCCCATACAAGATGATTGACAAAAATCAGATTGGAATACAAGTTCTCTCTTTTGGCAGTCAATAATTGGATTATGTAGACAGAGCCATGGCATTCCTAAAATAAAGCCGTATTGAGGTGCTTGGATTACATCGAATTGAACCTCCTCTCTATGATATCTCTTTTTTGAGTCTTCACAACACATTATTACCTTTGAGGTTTGCATGGTGACTGGACCTCCGGACAAAACTTTTCCATCTACGGCTTGGACTATTTCAGGAGTTTCTTTTTTCTCACAGATGATACTCAATCGCTGGGCGGTTTTTAAATCGACAAAGTTTCCTGTGGCCCCAGAGTCAATTAAAACTTCCATTTGCCAGATTTTGTGAATCAGTTGTATTTGAACTGCTAATCGAAAATGTGCTTTGTAATTACTTACACAAGAGTTTATTGAAGGGTAAGCAATGGTTCCCAAGATATCCCCTTCTACCAATCCTGGGCATGTTAGTTTCCCGACTCAAAGTCTTTTGTTTCCAAAACTGACACTTTACCTGTGGTTGGAGTTTTATTCTTAGGTTTCAACATACAATCTTTCACAAAGTGTCCTTTGCGTCCACAATAGAGACACTGTCCATTTTTGCGTCTATTCTCTTTCTCGTCTTTTGGCAATGGTTGTCTAAGGGTTCCAATTTCCATTGGTTCAGAGCTAGATTCAGAATGTGTGAACTGAGTTCTGGGTTTAGTTTCACTTTTCCAATTAGGTTTCTCTCCTCTTTTTTTATCACCCCTTCGTTCTGATAGTCTGTGATCCAATCTCAAAGTTAGATTAATTAAATCTGAACAAGTTGTTGGTTGTGGGTCAATTTGAGCTAACACATCTTTCAGATCGTCCTTCAACCCTTGATAGAAAAGTGCTGCTCTTTTTTCTTCAGGGCAAGAGGTTTCTGCGACCAATCTATTAAAATGTGACAAGTAGGCAATGAGATCTCGATTTCCTTGTCTTAATTGTAACAGTTCTCGATCTGCAGACAAAGTTACTGTTCGTCTGTCGAATACTTTCTCAAATTCTTCTACAAAGCGCCGCCAGTTATACAATAGAGCGCTATCTTGACGTACTAGCGGAACTGCCCAATTTGCAGCATCTCCAGACAGATAAGAAATTAGAAAAGCTATTCTGGATTGAGGGGTGGGAAATGCTGCAGGTCTACAAGAGAAATGCAATTCTATTTGTGTTAAAAATATTTGAACCTTAGATTGGGTCTCCTGAAAAACGTTCTGGCGCAGCCAGAGGAATTTGTGGTGGAACAGTTACTGATATATTTGTGGAAGCTCTAGTGTCTTGCGCCTCCTCAGGAAGGGGAGTGTTCAAAATCTGAATATTATCTACTTTATCAGACAACAATGCTGTAGCAGCCATAGTTTCATTTAAATCTGCCTGCATTTTAACTATTGCCGCAAGTAAATCATCCATGGTGGCCATTATGTCAACACAGTCAGATCGGGAGGAAAATAATTCGTGGGCTCACTATTCTGTCAGACGAAGTCTTCCTCGGAATCTGATGCGATGATATAAGGGCCCACCTCTCGATACCTCCAATTCTGATTGTAATTATTACACAGAATATTGAAGTGATCAAGCGGGGGGAAAAGGGGAGTTGGGAAGGGAACAGCTGGGAGGGAGATCTGAAAAGGAAAAAGTTAGACACACACTAATACCTATTTACTTATATTTCAGTAAATTTTCCTTAATGCAAGCAGCAATCTAAGCATGGAGTTTTCATGTAAAACTAGATTCACTTCACAAAATTCTGTGGAATAATATCGCAATTAAACCTCTTGCAATTTGACCTTTTATACTAATTATTCTCCAAATGCTTGATATTTCTTTGCACATAAAACATCTGTACTTTTCTGATAAAACTCTCTCAGAAAAAATAGCACGATTTACATTATCTTCTGTAAATTGTTCACTGTTAGATAGTATCAAAACCTTTAAACTTGTTCACATAGCACGAAACTGTGTTTTGCAAAACACTCTGATTTTGTCTTGTTATAGCTTCATAATCAAGTTACATGTAGAAAACATAAGCAAGAGATTTATCTTGTTTCTGTGCTAAAACAATAACTTTCTATTCGAAATATTATGTTGGGTTTACTTCATACCAAAAACATTGAAGATTTCTAATTCCTTAAATAACATGATATAAAAAACTGAAACAGCGTTTAAATCTTTCTTGCTCTTTAGATTCTGTAAATACAAAAAATAAAAACCTTTTTGTGCATTAAATCGCCTTCATACCTAAAGAGTACGACCTACTCTTAATTATAGGTTCATCTGCAAACTCTGGACCCCAAAGGAAGAAATTCCTCAAAGAAATCCGGTCCAAAACCACCTTCTCAAAGACTGCCAGGGAAGTTACCAACTCAAGAAGCTCCTCCGGAAAGGTCTGCTCCAGCGCGGCACTCTCGAATCTGCATCAAAGGGTTAAACAGCATACCAAAACACAGAGCCTGCCTGGAATCAACCTCCTTCTCAGAAATCTCCAGAATAGTGAGCACAGATCCTTGGGTGTGGTCACGTACATCAACGTAACCACACCCGCGTAATTTCCCCTGCTTGCGGCGTTGAAATGCGACAGCATGCCAAATTGCACGCATCTCGCAGTACGCGGTTGCCAAAGTGCACGCATCTCGCGTACCCTGCCAAACCTCACTCATCTCGCGTACCCTGCCAAACCTCACTCATCTCGCGGACCATAGGGAATCAATGGAATTTTTTGGGCAAAAATACATTTCCAAAGTTTAGCCTGCCCTAGCCCTATAACAAAGCAACCACCAATGTCCAGCAGGGGAAGACCCATGAGTTTTTCCACATAAACGTTTGGGACATGGCCGAAGGCCAAATGGGACGGGCCCTAGACCGCAAGCGCCCCTGGGCCTGACAAGTGTCGCATCGAAGAACTGAACTGAACTAAGCTCAAATCTACCATCTTAAAGTAATCATAGTGTGTATTTTTGTCGTTTATGGTCTTGTGGTAACTCTATATAAAGTCTACTTATTTTTTATATAAAACCTGTGTGGTATCCATTTGTAGTGTTGTCACTGGGTTACTGTATGTGGTCACAACTGCTTAACTTACAACGCCTCTGAAGTAAAGCCCTTCTGCTCATGCGAAGCTACCAAGGGGGTGAGCAGAGGTTATTTTACAAGTGTAATCACCTTATCCTGACCAGAGGAGAGGGTCTCTATCTGTCACAAGTGCCTACCTCTGCCAACTAGAGACCCCCAAATCTAACAAGAGGCAAATCCTCATTATTTAATGATTGTTTATGTGCAAGAAAAGGACACTTCCCTGCACGTAAATAATCATTAATGGTATTTTGCTCTTTCTAAGTGTGCTGCAGAATGCTACACACATAGTAAAACCAAAACGAGGAGAAATAAAAGTATTTCTCCTTGTTGCATCATTCTGAAGCCTGCTATTGCATGGCGTTAGTTTTTGGCGCTGCCTCAGATTTACATATCCTTGTAAATCTGGGGGAGCGTCAAAATGCAATGGCTGTTTTGGGGTGGAACGCCCACAGCAACACCAATTGTATGCCCCTTTCATGCAAAGCGATGCATGGAAAGGGGCCATATTTACAAGGCCACTCAAAACGGCATTCAAAGTGGCTTAGCGCCGCTTTGAAAATATCGAGAAGAGCATAGCACCACCAGAACGTCAGAAAAAGTGACATTCTCGTGGCACCGTCTCCTTGTAAATATACCCCAGGAATTGGCCCATAGACAACAGTAATGTTCTCAAAGAAGCGGCCACCCAGCCGCCCCAATAGTAGTACTATTATCCACGTGTTCCACACAGGTGATAAACATCTGCCTTTTGTTATATCTGAGACTTTCAAACTCTAGCCCATAGATTACTACATTGACTATTTGTAGAGGAAACATTGCCAATCGAATTCATTTAGTTGGGTTGGAAAATAATGAAGGTCTGAATCTGCTCAGACACAGTTCGATCCTGTAATCAGCAAAGTGTGCACAATTGTCAATAGTAAGAACGCAGCCCTTCGAGCTATTTGTTGTATCTGGTATTTCATGTTCCTTTGTGTCTGTGTTATTCTGCCCCCTTGCCTTGTATATGTGAATTTTAATTTATTTGAGGTGTTTTATAGAGTGCAAACTAGACCTGAGGGTGTCATAGAGCTTTCCAGTGAAATTGCAAGTTACATGCATAGCAAATTCCAATAACAGCGGATAAGGAAGACACAACAAAAAAATCAAAGAAGTATTGGAAAACCTAAAATAAGGACCATCTCATAAAGGGGAGTAGCTGGTCCCATACTGTTGGAAATGGCTCTTTCTAGGGTGCTTTCCCTCAACTTTTGGCTTTCATCCCTCACAGTTTTCTGCTGATCTACGTACTAGCCTAAGTACTTTCAGCACTTTTGACACTGCCATTTAGTGCCAAAGCGCTGCGCTTGTCATACACATACTGGTGATTAGTGCATACATGATCGGCTGATTTGAGTTAGCTATACATTCCTTGTCTAGGGTTAAGACATACACTTAGGGCATGTACCTCAAATGCTCCTTCATGGGTCAGCAGACCTAGTTGTGCCACCCACAGAGGTAGGTCTTCAATCGTGCCACAGGTTTGCCATGGCGGGGTCTTTATGTGCAGGTTACTGTTACTCAGATTGGCATTTAAAAAGCGAATCGCCAGGTTTCTGAATGTCGCTCGCTACATCAAAGTACTCTCTGAGGGCAGGGTGTGGTGTGGGGAAGAGGTAGGGCATGTGCGCAGGTGCGCTACATGCACTGTTAGGGAATGGCACCGGATGGTTTGTTCTGTAAGATAGGGCCTGCTTCTTGCATTAGATTGACATGTGGGATCTCTGGAAAGGCTATTGATCTGTATTTCTACACACAGAAGAGTGGCAGTATAGTATCTGATATAGATTAGTTAGTAATGACAAATACACTCCGGTGGTGTGAGTGGATTCAACATTAGTAGGGTGGAAAAACCACTTTGGGAAAGTGTGCATTTCTATGCTCATGGCTCTGCGTGCCTGTCTGGGTGCTTGGCGGACAGCTACATCTGTGCTTTCATGATAAGACAGCCATAAATTAGGGGCTTAAGGGAAACTGCAGACCTCATATTCTGAGGGGCCTTCCTGGAACGGCTAAGAGGAGGTGGAATTGGCACCTGAATTTCAAGGGGCAGGGCCTTGGACCGACTAAAGATATTGCTCACGACTCCCGGGGTAGGATGGCAGGCAGGACAACATTTAGAGAGGGTCCATGCAGTTCAAACATGGCATTTTGAACTGATCTAATCTTCATCTAATTGTAGGTATAACTACTGGGGCTCTGCCTTCAGGAGTTAGAGACACGTATGGAATTAGAACCATAGTACGCTGGTTCGATGATGGGACATTGACAAGAGGAACTGTTGGGGCAGGAAGGACTACAACTGGCCTGGGGCTGTTGTGCTCTAGGCTATCACTTGTTGGATTTTGCCTGGATGTTGCTGACCTGCCTCTAATTGGCAACTGTCATGGCTGGTTCTCTAAGCAGTCTTCAAGGGCCAGTTGGCTAGCCTCCTGACCATGAAATCCAAGAGACAAAAAGGATCTCTCCATTTCCATGAGCTCATAAGGGCCACAAAGGGTGCAGTCGAAATGGGTGGAAATGATTGTCAGTTTGGACAAGGACTGTCCAGACATGTGTAGTAATCACATTCTGCCGAGGAGTATGCTCATAATGTTCAGCAGCCCACCTGAGGGTGCCAAAGCTGGAGGAGTTCAAAGAGGGCCGGGGCGTTCTCTGAGTCAGAGGGGCCCACGTTTACAATCAGAAACCTGTGCTAGCTCACATTCTGTAGTGTGTGTTGCTTGAGGGGTGTTGAGAGAAGTTTGCCAGGTTCGCGGGGCCTGAGCTGACAGCTTAGACTGTCTCCAACCTTCAGATTGGGAGGACGACAGTGCCTGATATCATGGCCTCATTCCGAGGTCACCTGCTCCCTCTACCCGGACCCACGCCACAAGGATCTCTATTGAGGAAAATATAGTGATTGGACCTGACTGAGTGTTATTGTGCCTTGTGTGCACCCATGGCTAGCTGCCAGGAGCAACTGTAGTTCGCACCTTAGCCGGAGGGGAAACAATTCTCCTTATTATAAGTACACCAGATTCCGGTGCTACAGTCCTTTGCCTATGGGGGATAGTGACCCTGCTCTCGTAAAGGTGCCACTGGGTGCTGGAGGACCCACTCTGGATGGACGAGAACATGTAACTGTTTCCTTCCACTTTAGGTGGTCCAACAATCGAATGAAAGTGTCGCCAGCCGGTGCAACATTTATCATTGGCTGGTATCCTTTGAGTGGCTATGGGGCTGGGTCATAAGGCGTAGTCAAAACCTACGATTTCTTGACCATTACAACTGTATTAGGTGTGTGGTATTGAGAATTATGTGTTTTATGCTAATGTGTAAGCAGGTATGTGTAATACTTCTGTACAGCCTGCATGCATGTTTCTGTTGCTTTTTATGTGGGAGGGATTGCTTGGATAGTGAACACCTCAGCATAGTACGCACATGGGTTTATGTTGCTTACGAGGCTGAGGGGATAACGGGGCAAGTACCTATGAGTAGAACATATATGTTCAGTGCTTTCTGCTGATAATGTAAGAGTTTGACAATTGAATATAACTGTAAAGTATATATGTGTACGTAGTTTTGATTTCAATGTGTGTGTATTACAAATCAAACACAAGGATCTGATGGACGGATTACTGACTCTTTTCAGACACTTACCCCCAAGCGCATTTCTGTCCTCCCTTGCGCCGACACAAAACAGCAGCCGTGTGCCAGTGCAGACATCCTTGCATCATTTTGCAAGGGTGCCTGCACTGAGGGGAGGATTGTTTTGTGCAGAAAGGGACACCTTGCCGCACAAAACCAATCACACATAGAAAGAGGAAAACATGAGGAGAAATCAAAGTGTTATTCCTTGTTGCTCCCCCTTGCGCCTCCCCTGGAGAGTCGTAGGATTCTGACGGATTCCCAGCTTTACAAAATGTTTTAAATCTGGGAATCCATGGATGGTGCGTGAGAACACCCACAGCAATACCCATTGAGCATCCCTTTCACAGCGAGTTATGCGCTAAAGGGAAAAAATATTTACAGGACAGTGAAAAGTCACGCAGGGTGACTTGAAATGGCCTCGTAAATATGGGGAAGCCCATTGCGCTGCTGGTGCGTCAATAAAAGTGACGCACCTATGGCGCAATGGGCTTGTAAATAAGCCCCATAGTTTTTAAACATAAATCATTAGTGCACTATAGTTTTATTAAGTACTTCTCAGTGTGGTGGTATAACATGACATATTAATGTCAAAGCTTCACACTAACAAATAAGAAAAATTAACTTTGAAGCAACTTTATCATATTACACTTGATGTTTGTTTTGTGATTTACATAGCAAACATTTTCAAGGTTTGGCTCGTGTACAGGCTCTAATATCCAAGCTAGGACCTTGGCCCAGCTCTGGCTCGGCTCTCCCACCTCGGTATCTGACCACAGTTGAGGTAGATGCAATGTTGAGTTTTATTTCAACCTCTGGTCACTCAATTTATGTTGTGTCCTTCTTTTAGGTTATCATTGTACCAATGAGCACAGACTTTTGCTTTTGCCTTTTTAGTTGCATTGGTGCCCTCTCATCCATTGTGTCTTCCTTGGTGCCACCTCACCCATAATGTTTGACATGTTTTTTTTGTAATGATTGCTTTATGTCTTCTATATATCGTGGACCGGGATCTGTGTAGGCTCGGATCAGGGTAAAGCATCATTATATCTCTTGGGGAATGAGAGACTATAATAGTACAGGTGGGCTTCTAAGTTAAATCAATAATTGTGTCCATGAGTCTTCAGACTTCTTTGCAGCAATTGCTACTCCATGTCATACACATTTCTCTGCAGTAGTTAATTTATGAGTAAGAGATCAGAGCCCACTGCCGGCTAGGGATAGGGTAGGGGCAGTGACGGCTAGTAGGGAATGGGGGTGGTGGGCGGTTTTAAAAAACACAAAATACAAAAAACACACCTACCTCTTGACGGATGCTGTCTCTTCTTTGTCGTTTCCTCTGCGCTTCTCTTCCTGACTCCGAGTCCCAGAAGCAGGAAGTACACAGGCTCCCCTAAACTAATCATGATGCTACTGTCGCCAGCATGTCAGCAGCATCATGATTGGTCTGAGCGCTGTGGTTCAGTGCTCAGACAGGGAGTGGGAGCATGTTCTCCACACAGGCTGTGCAATAAAGCTGAGTGGAGAACATGCTAAGTGTGCATGACTGTTTGGCGTGCCGAAGACAGCCAACCAAACCATCATGCACCCTTATTGTGCACAAACCAGTCCTCCTCCCTGTGGCACCAGTCCCGCCCGCCCTTTCCTAGCCCTGTAGCTACGAAAATTAAAATGATAATAACAACGTTATTATCATTTTATTTTTATTTTTTCGAGAGCAGTGGGGAGACACTCCTCTGCCTTAGCAGAGGAGTCGGCCCAGGGTATGGGAGAGCACTATGGGTACACAATATGCTAAAACCCCACGGCTCTGGTCGGCCTCTGCTCTGTTTCATCCAGGGCCCCAAGCTTCAGCTCCAATGGTTTTTTGCAACACTGTAAAATCTGTGCTCAACACAGGAAGAAACAATGCAGAGCCTGCATTGTTTTTCCTGTTCTCAGTGTTACTGTGTGAAGTCTGTAGTTATAAAACCTACATCGATATATACATTGGGGCACATTTATCAAGAAATCATGCAGCGCAATAACCCGCTGTGCAGTGCTGCGTGAAACAGAAAGGGCAGGAATGTATCGTATTTAACATTATATGGCGCTTTCCTGTCTTTTCCTTCGCTGTCACAAAATATGCTGCCTAGCGCCAACGCTGTCCCCCTTGCACCATCACCCTTCCACCACGGTGCAAGGGTGCCTGCTTTATTCATAGGATTGTTTTTGTGCAGGAAGGGGCACCTTCCTGCACAAAAACAATCCTCAGAGGTATTTTCCTCTTTTTTTGTGTGCTGCAGAATGAAGCACACATAGAAAGAGGAAAAAAGAGAAGAAATACATATATTTCTCTTCGTTATTTTGATGCATTCCCAGGCCTACTTGTAATATAAATCTGGAAATGCGCTAAAACTCATGGGTGAATGCATGAAACCACCCATGCTCCACCCATGGAATTCCTCTGTTGGGTAGAGTAAGACAACTCAGCAAATGGGCTGCACTCCTTTACCCTAGATGTATCGAGCCACTCAGGGCCACGTGGCTTGGTAAATCTAACTGAGTATCTGTGTCGCCCTTGTGCCCCCTTGTGTGTTGCAAGGGCAATGCAACTGAACAATAAACATGACCCGTATTTTTTTTTTACATTGCCTGGTGAGGAGGAGAGAGGAACAGAGAGAGACTGGAGAGCCTAAACGAGAATAAGGAGGGACAGAGTGTTGGGGAGATGAAAAGAGAGAAAGCACGAAAGATGGCCAGAGAAAGAAAAAAAAGTAAATATTCAAGGGAATGAATAAAAGACGAACATGTTGCTCTATGAGAATGCCAAGTGACCAGAGTCACACATTATGTAACCCATTCACTTTTTTAGTTGGGGCGGCTTGCACTTGTCCTCTTAAAGCCAAGCAGAGCGCCAAGTCAGCTTTAACTAGCGGTCAAACAGGGTGGGATTTATTGGGAATGATGTTTCCAAAGTTTTTTTAATATTCCAAAAACAGCTGCCTACTTTTTTTTTAAAAAAAAAACAACCATTCGTGTACAGTTAATCCTGACCTTGAGGTGTCTCTACTGTCAAGCTGAAGGACAGCAAGTCGGAGAAATAAAAAACAAGCCTTCTCGCCAGGGTTCCTGTGCAATTGATTCATCAGGAAATGTAAAAGCTGCTTTGGAGTAAGTATATGGCATTAATTTATGGAGTCATTTGAGAATTCTTGGCACCAAAGATATATTCTTTTTTCAGAGGTGATGTAAGGGGTGTTACCAGCTCAGTTCTGAAGTTCGTACTTCTAATGGAAACTTATAAAAAAGCAGGTTTGCGATTGGGCATTACTAAACAAATTTATTTTGAAAGCACTTGCTTTATCTTGAACACAAAGGGGCGTATTTACAATAATTTGACACAGGCTAGTGCTGCATGTCAATTTGCTGCCCTACTTTAAAAGAAAAGGGCAGGAATGTGCGTATCCATGAGATACAGCGCTTTCCTGTCCTCTTACACTTCCCTGGTGCACAAATGGCTGCCTGCACCGTGCAAGGGTCCCTGCATTAAAATCGTTTTTTTTTTTGCAGGACGGGACACCTTCCTTAACAAAAACCACTGCTACGTCTCCCCTAGGAAGGCTTAGGCTTTTAACGCATTCCCAGGTCTACAGCATGTTGTAAATCTGGGAATAGGTCAAATGTCATGGGTGTTAATGGTGAACACCCACCATAATGCCCACGGCACGCCTCCCTATCACAGAGTGAGGCAATGCGGTAACTCGCGCTGCGTTGCCTCACACCATATTTACGCTGTCATGAAAAACCATGCAGAGTGGCTTTCCGTGGTTGTAACTATGGCTCTGCAGTGTGAGATGCAGTAGCATCAATAAAAGTGACATTCCTGTGGTGCTCAGGGCTTACAATTGAGCCCCAAAATATATTCGCCCAATTTGAGGGAGCCTCTCTTACAGATGTGTAATAAAATTTTTATAAATTACTTTCATATTGACTGTGCTTTTAGTTGCAGGCTTGGACCTCGTAGCACTATAAATATAAATCACTATAGCTGACTGCGCCAACGGAATTCAGTTCTGTGGTAGTTCGATTATTTTAACTGCCTTTATTTTTCATTTGAGATTGTGTTCATATTCATATGCATTTACTTTAAGATGAAATGCCAATAAAAAAATTCCCAAAAATGTTGTACACTTCTGCCATGTAGCTGGCCCCCACCTCCACACTCACTGACACCACCTCTCAAATCCCCCTCCTCCCTTGCATTTAGGATTACAGTTCCCATACTTTTTGCACTTTAACCGCTGTCTTAAATGCGGATCTTCCGATGAATTCTCTGGCTTGCCCACTTTTACTGACCATCTTGCAAACCTCCGATAGGCACCAAGTGACTGCTGGTCTACAGTTTCTTTGGGAAGACGATGAAACAGGTCATGTGACGTTCACCACCTGAATTTCCCGGCTCCAGGAATATTTATTTGGGTGGGCCAAAGGTACATTCGGATGGGCCACTGCTGGCCCGATTTATTGCTTATATATCTAGCCAGGCCTGCTTCTAGGCCCTCCTTTATCTCCTTAGTCTTACAAGGCACAGTAAAACAAACTTTTTTCCAAGTCTCTTTCTTAATGTTATCATTCTCAAAAAGTGACTTTCTTCCATGTAATGTCCCTTTGATGGGAAGAGGAGGTTTCTAAGGTGGGAGTATCAAGCAAGTGACACTACTCGGACTCCCTCTGTGCGAGCCTTCAGGGAGAAACACTTTTCATTACTACCTCTACCTGACCCCTGACTCTGCAGCGCACTCCCTTGCAGGCTTGATTATCCACTTTTCTACCTCCCCTCTCCATTACACCTTATCTCACAGCTGACCTTGGGCCCCAGCCCCTTATCAGCCACCATTCAGTTCCACTTTCATTATTCCCAGTAAAAAACAATAGTAAAATCAACTTCAAACTGGAAAACATTGAATATAGCAGTAAATGTAATTAGCATGCATGTTAAAGTATGCTCCACAGTTGTCCTAATCGGCCAGCTTTAGTGCTGGTGCAAAAGTCTTTTTGACCTCTTTTTGACCTCTTTCTCTGTAGATAAGTCAACTACCACCCTCCAACAGTGCCCTTCATCTCTCCATAGCTCCCCCACACCCCATGACCTCCTCCTCAGATTCCGTAACTGTCACCCTTCACCAGTGCCCCTCATTTCTCTGTAGCCCCCACCCCATGACCTCCTTCTCAGATTCCCTCAATGCTCCCTCCACCAGCGTCCCTCATCTCTCTGTAGTGCCCCCCACCCCATGACCTCCTCCTCGGCTTCCCTCACTGCCACCCTCAACTCTCTGTAGTTCTCCTCTACCCGTGACCTCCTCCTCAGCTTCCCTCACTGCTACCCTCCACCAGCGCTCCACATCTCTCCGTAGCCCCCCACCCCATGACCTCCTCCTTGGATTCCCTCACTGCCACCCTCCACTAGTACCCCTCTTCTCGCCATTGCCCCTCTCTCATATCCATTCCATTTGTTTTCTAGTGCTACTCATATGAGTGTGAAGTGGCACAGTACTTTACATAACAGCACACATTATACAGAGGCAATAAATCAGTCTATGTGGAATGTCACATAAGCCAATTAGGATTAAAAGGTGTAGAAATCACGCAGGACCGGACTGGCTAACGGGTGTTTTGGTGCCGAGCTGGGGGTTGATTTCGTTGATGCGTGTGCTGAACTAAATTTGTTTTGCTTTGTTTATTTCAAAGCACATGCAGGTCTCCATCAACTAAATTAGCCCCCACCGCAGTGACATCAGCACCCAGCTCGGCAGCATGCCAAAATGCCCGGTAGCCAGTCCGGCCTTGAAATCACGTAATCTACACTGGTGGGCAGTATATTTTACAAGGGTTTGGTCTGGAGAAGCAAAAACTCAGGATTTAAGGGGATTAGCTAAACATATATTTCAAAGTACCTGTAATGACTCCTGTATAAACTATGTTTGGCTAACCGTGTAACAGAAATGCTAATGTATCTGCTTATAAAATTAATAAAATACTTTAAGATGGAAAAAAAAGAGTACTCCAGTGGTTGGGGGTAGGCTTTACTTATAAAAAGGTATAACTGCCCAAAAAAACTATTTTTAGTAACATTAGAATGTTGAAAGAATGGAGAGGTTCTAACTATATCACAACACAAAAAAGCAAAGTTTGTATGGAGCTCTTTGATGACAGTTCATAGGTCACTGTCCTATTGTTAGAACTGGGGGTCTCTAGTTGGCAGAGGTAAGTACCACTGCCCAAATGGGGACCCTTGCTTCTAGTCAGGGTAAGCAGGAAACACTCGTCAGATAACCCCTGCTCACCCTATTGGTAGCTTGGCACGAGCAGTCAGGCTTATTGAAGGCAATGTGCAAAGTATTTGTACCAACACTCATAGTAACACAGTGAAAACACCACAAACTGACTCCACAACAGTTTAGAAAAATAAAGGTATTTAATCTAAACTACACAAGCCAAAACGACAAAAATCAAACATACACAGTTCAAGAATATGGTTTCAAATGAGTTCTTAAGGTTGAGTTAAAATAATCCACAGTTGCGTCACGTTTTAGCAAACAGTACCTTTAGATGCGACAATAGTTCCAAGAAAAAACTGTAGTGTTGAAAAGCAAGCGATGCGTCACTCCTGAGACCCTGAGGAGGCGATGCGGCAACCCAATGGATGTAGCGGGCATGTTGCGGTGACTCCGGTCTGTATGGGAAGGGATGCGATACCTTGCGTGGAGTCCGGTGCACAGGTTTCGGTGGAAGTGGCTGGCAAAAGGTATGATGCGATCTTCGGGCGGCGACGGTCTCCGGTACGGCGATGATGCGCGGCTCAACATCGATCCTCTCCTCTCGCGGCCCCTCGATGTGATGGCTCTGCGACGACTCTCACAGCGACGTGATGCGGTCCGCAAGCAAGCGGTGCGACGATCTCACCCAGATACTCGCAGCGATGGTACTTTTCCCGCACCGGAACGATGCGTTCCGCAAGCGAAGGATGTTTTGGTTCTTGCAGCGGCAACAGGCGCTGCGATGATCTCGACCTTCGCGGCGGCAGGAATTTCCTCGCACTGACAGGGATGAGCTCCGCAAGCGAGCGATGTGTTAATACTTGCAAAAATTCTTTAAAATCTTGTTTTCCAGCTTCCCAACACAGGTAAAACATCCAGAGGCACCACAACTGGCCCAAGCACTCTAAGAAGGACAGAACTCTCTCAGCAGAGTTCAGGGAAGCTGAGGGTGAATTCCGTTTGTTCCTGGGACTTCTTAACAGGAAGCCAGCTCTTCTTCAGGCCCTTGGAGATTCTTTCAAACTAGGGGACACACCACTAAGCAAAGTCCTTCCCCTCTCCTTGGCAGCAAAGCAACTGCAGGTCAGTCCAGCAAAGCAACAACAGGACAGTCTTCCTTCTTCAGTCTTCCAGCTTTCTCCTTGGCAGAGATTCCTTCTTGATTCCAGGATGATCTAATTTTCTGTGGTCTGGGGTCCTATACTTATACCCCTAAAAGTCTCTGTTCCCTTTGTGCAGGAGGGCTCTGAGCCCAATCTGAACCAGTTCTGGGTGTTCCTTGAGCACTTTGTTTTCCTGGCCTCTCCTTTGCTTTCAGAGAGAGGGTCATTGTCGTCAGCCGCCCAACATAAGGTGAAGCCAGCATTGTGGAAGGCAGGCACAGCCCTATTCAGGCCAAGGTGCTACCCCTCCCACCACTCTAGATGCAGATGGAGCTATTCAGCCCAGGGATGGCCCACTCAGCCTCTGGGAGCCACCCAGCCCCAAGCCCCTGTCACTCACAAACCAGACAGTCAATTCACAAACAGGCCAAGGCACACAGAAAGGTCAGACAAGAGAACAGAAACTTTCTAAAAGTGTTGTTCTCAAACACAGGATTTAAAAACCTTCTTTCCTGAAAGATGTGTTATTAAATTCTGAGTTCAGGGATACCAGACTTTTATGTCCTATCTTGCTCCTATGGGAAGATATGCAGGTAACCACCGTAGCCAGCAATCCCCATGATAGCCTATGAGCAAGATAGCCTTACAATGGTGAAAATGGCTGCAATTCACTCACAGAGCATGTGACCTGCACTAGTACATGCTCTACCTTTCACATGCACTGCACCCTGCCCAAGGGGGTACCTTGGGCCTTCCATAGGGGTGACCAATGTGTACAGAAAGTGAAGGGTTAGGCCTGGTCAGTGGTTGACATGGCAGTTCATAGACTGATTAACAACAAGTGTTTCCACTTGGTTTCTGCGCACTGTTGCCAAACCTTGTCTTGGTTAGAGTCACAGTTTTTTTGTTAATGCTAAATCACAGACTGAACACATGCACTGTGGTGGCAGGCCTGAGACGCCATTTTAGGGCTACTCATGTGGGTGGCACAATCAGTGCTGCAGGCCCACTAGTAGCATTTGTATCTTAAGGATTGCCGTTTGAATTTTGTGGAGCCATTACCTGCCGCAAACAGCCCTTGGGAGGAAACTGCGGCCGCAAACCAACACCTCGCAGCACCCGCTTCAGGGGTGCCGCTTCGCGCTGTGGACATTGGAGGTAGCCGCCTTTAAAGCAGGGGACCTTTCTGCAAGCGTTTTGGGCGTGTGGGCTGTGACAAGAACTCGCCAAACGCCAGCAGGGACTCCGAGTACCAGGAGTCCCTGCCCGACCTGGTCAGCTGGTCATGCGTTTGGCGGATAGCCCCGCCCATGGTCACCTGATGCTCTATATTATTGACTCCAACGCCAGCGTCGCGGGAGCACGCTGGAGTGCGCCGGGCCAAGCCCGGGCAAAGGGCGGGCTGTTTGTGGCCATCAGGGGACGGCGAGGGACTAACCGGGCCACCCCCCTAAGAACTTTACTCCGGTGGCTTTCGGTATGCGGACTGCCAGCTCTATTAACTTTGCTTAGTTCCAGTAGTTGTGTTACTATACATACTTTCTTTTTTCTACTTGTAGGCCTCTTTCCCTTATATCATGTCGACACGATCTGGGAAGAGCCTAAGGGGGGGAGGCGGTTGTGTGAGTGGAACCATGGACCAGTTCATCACTCACGCAGTCACGCTGGTAGAGAATGAGATTGCTTTAACAGAGCGCTGCCTTTCCCGTGAGTCGCTTGCTCAGAAACGTTCCTCCCTGGAGCCCCTGGCATTGATCTCTTCCCCTCTGCATGTTGCTATCCCTTTGCTCAATGACTGCCCTGGCCCAGATGACCAACTGGTTAGTACCATTAGGGCCAGTTTGGACAGATTATATTCTATAGCTCAGGGTGGGGCTAGAAACTCCTTATCAGCCCGAGGGCTTGCCGAGTCTCCTCGCCCCTTAGTCGATCCGTCCTCACCCATTAGTCACGAGGTTACTACTTCCCAGTCTGTGCTAGCAATGCCAGTAGGAGATGGAGTGGTACCTACCAAAAGGAAATGCATTTTTAGCCCCCGCAAGGGTAGCTGTTCTAAACCATATAAAAAATTAAGGAAGAATTGTAGCAGGTGGGGTGGAGCCATGAAGGGTATGGGGGCTGGAGGCAAACAACCTCGTAGCTTTTCGGGAGGTGGGACTCCCTGCAACCCGCGTGAACAACTGGATGATGATTTGCAAACCGCCCCCACTGTAGGTGCCCTAGTAGAAACCACACTGTTTGCTCAGATTGAGCAATTAATGAGATCTTTAATCCTCCCCGTGCTAGAGAGATTGAAGGGTTTGAATGAACGACTGGACAGATTCGAACAAGCTTCCCTGGATAATGTTTTCTCCCTGAAATCTCTAATTAAATGACATACCAAAATAAGGGAGGATGGGATGGCAGGGAACTCAGCCTCTAGGGCAACAGCTCGGGATGCCACCTGCCATCTTAACCCAGTAGGGACAGTCCAAGGACCGATCGAGGTAAACACAAATACATCGACGGCACACTTGGCTGTCTCCTCGGGGTCCCCGCCAGGTGAAGGGATGGAGGCCGCGGATACTCCAGTGCATTCCGAAGCCCCTAGGAAAACCAGTAAAGTGGTCAATAAGGCCAAAGAGCCCGCCCACTCTATTGTTGGGTGCCCAGCCAAGAATAGGACCTCCGCTCATAGTAAAAGAGACAAAATGACTGGGTCTGGTAATTCGACTGCAGCCCCAAAAGGCCAGCAGGAAGGCGAGAAGGCTGTAATTTCAGTCCAACACGCCAACTTACCACCCGACTGCCATCCATTTGTTGTTGTCCTAATGGGGGTACCTCCGCTTGCATCAGGTAAGCAGGAGACTTATAACAAACTGAAAAATAAAACACTCTTTTGGCTCAAGGAAAATAGACCCTTACCTAACTTTCTGGATGGTCGGGTTATGCATGTGAGAAGGGTTAGCTGGGTAGGCACCAGGCCTAAAGACCTAAGAGGAGGCTGTATTTTGGTTAATTTCAAAGACCCTAGGGTAGTTAGATTCATTTGTAATCAGGAATCTAGTGGTGGTCCCTCTGGTATTAGCACCCGTGACCTCAGCTACTTTAATCCATGTCCAATAACCCCTTGGCCAAGTGACTGGTTTTACGGGGTGGGAAGGAGAGGTGGGT
Organism: Lissotriton vulgaris; assembly: GCF_964263255.1. Taxonomy (NCBI): domain Eukaryota; kingdom Metazoa; phylum Chordata; class Amphibia; order Caudata; family Salamandridae; genus Lissotriton; species Lissotriton vulgaris. The sequence continues at coordinate 741,721,163 of NC_141685.1, read as the reverse complement.
ACCCCCTTCACGACTCTGCTCCCTTTAGCTTGATGCGTCAGAATACAGGCCCTAGTTCCCACTGGCCATGGTGGGGTTGCTGACCCACTGACCATAATTTGATTAGAACCTCACCTGCTTACACTAAATCAGCTACGAGTAGCGGTAGGACCAGTCTTGTGGACATGGTCTCCTTTGGCCCACACGAGTCCTCTACTCTTCTTTCCCCTGGCCTTTCACACACGTCTGCTCTTGGTGGCCTAAGCTTGACTAATTCTAGTGTAGTTGTAGTGGCGGAGGCCGTAACAAAGGAATCTGGCCCTGAATCTAACTTGATTATGCCCCGACACCTAGATGAGCATGAGGCATGGGACAATGAGCTAAAGATTGTCAGCTGGAACATAGCGGGCCTTTCTCGTAACCTAGAGTCATCAGAGTGGAATACCTTCATCGAGTCCTTTGGGATATGTATCTTCCAGGAGACTTGGTGCCTGGAGCCACGTCATAAGGTCGGGCACACAACCTATTTTGTGCCCGCTACTGTTTCCCCCTCAGGAAGGGGTCGCCCCTCTGGTGGCCTACTTGTTTGGGTCAGTATCTCACTGGGTTGTCAGATTAGGCATATAGATACCAGGTCCCCTGATTTACAGAGAACTGCTGTGAGAGGGCCCGTAGCGGATGTACCCTAGAAATCTTTAACATATATGTAAGAGGCCCCAATGGGGGATTGGCATCCCCGACCCTAGTGGCCCTCGAGGACGAACTTAGAACTTGTAGCCCTAGCGGTTATCTTCTGCTTGCCATTGACTTTAACTGCTCTTATGAGCCCCTGGCAGCAGATTATATTTTGAGTACCTTAGACGAGGACACCAGGAGAGGAATCCCACTTCTAACTGTAGCACCAATCAAGCAGTGGTCCAATCGGGTGGTGCAATTAAACGCCCTCACATTGAAATTTGGGCTAAGGGCGACTAACGGGAGAACAGTCTCTGACCCTGATGGCGCTCACACGTTCAACAGGATTGGCCACTCGTCCAGAATTGATTACATCTTGCTGGACTTTAAGCTTTGGACCTACCTGCTGGATATGGTAGTTCAACCATCTGTGGACAGTGACCATAATCCACTTATCCTATCCCTAACCACCTTATGAAGGGCAAATAAAGCTAGTCAGGTGCCTCACGCCTCGAGGTCGACAAATCTTGTCTGCCCCGCGAATTGTGGGAGACGCCTGAAATGGGCCAAGGTTGCCATCGACGAGGAGAAGGTTTTAGAAATAGGGTTAACTATGCATGAGACCGCAAATAGGCTGCAGCTCACTAGTATGAATCCCCAGGAGATATCATCTCTTTTTTGCCTTACCACTAAAACCTTAGGGGATCTTTTTATTATAGATAGTCGAGGTGGCAGAGCAGGCAAGCAGGGGCATCCTAAGGGCAACCCAGGATGGTATTCTACCCCTTGCAGGAAGGCAAAAAAGGATCTAATTAACGCAGTTAAAACCAAGGAGTTGGGTCGATTGGTATTCCTAGGAAGAGGTATAGGGCCGCAATTAGTGAAGCTAGGAAGGGGTGGGAAAATCAGTTCTGGTGTGACCTGAAAGCAGCAAGTGCAGGGAGAGATTCTAGGGGTTTTTGGGACTTAGTGAGATCTAAGAATAGGCCCACTGACTCACTCATAACTTGTAATATCACCGAGGGGTCATGGTTTCAACATTTTGCTCGCCTTTACACTATTACTGTGGAAAATGGGCCAGCCCCCCTCGAACCCTTTGAACTCTCAGTGTCAGGTCCCCCTGGGTTGAGGGAGGGTATGGCATTCACTGCTAAGGAGGTGGAGAATGCCATTAAAACTCTTGTACCTAATAAAGCTGCAGGGCCGGATGGTTTACCGGGGATCTGCTTCGCCTCAACTTGTCGGAATTGGGGATTCTCATCGCCGCTCTGCTTAATGCAACCTACCTCGGTGCCACTCTCCCTGAATCCTGGATGGGTGCTGAGGTCGTCCCAATTTTTTAAAAAAGGGAAGCGGGACGACCCAGCTAACTATCGCCCCATAAGTTTAATTGATTCATCCCAGAAAGTTGCAGGGAAGGTGGTCCGTGGGAGGGTGATCCAGTAGGCGGAAGAAAATAAGATTCTGTCCGACTTTCAAGCAGGATTTAGGTCCGGCATGGGGACTATCGAGCAGTCGTTCCGACTGCTGATGTTATATTGGAAGGTGGTGGTACTGGGCAAGGGCAGTTTGTATCTTGCATTTATTGATCTGCGAACTGCCTTTAACCTAGTGCCCCGGGACCGCCTATGGAGGGTATTGTTCGATTTGGGAATGCCTCCGTATCTATTATCATTAATAATGAAGCTCCACGCTGAGAATTTTGCTCAGGTGCGGTGGGACAATCAGGGCCAAAAGACTGCCCGGATAATAGTAAATAGAGAAGTTCGACAGGGGTGCGTCCTTGCCCCCACTCTGTTCTCATTATATAGGAACTGAGTGGTCGAGCATCTGTTAAAAAATCCTTCTGGCGCACCATCCCTCGCTGGGAGGAGAATTCCCACTGTATTATTTGCAGACGATACCCTTCTAATTTCAAAATCCCCGGTTGGTCTTCAGATCCTTCTTGACAATTTTCAATCCTTCTGTGAGACTATGGGGCTAAAGATCAACACAGATAAAACAAAATATTTGGTCTTGAATCCTCCTAAAAAACTTGGTGGGCCACCTGCATTAAATATGGTACCCTTGGATAGAGTCAAGGAGTTTGACTATCTTGGTATCCGCTTTTGCGATAATATGAGGTGGAATAGCCACCTCCATAAAATGTTACTAACAGCCTGATTCATGAACGGGCCGTTTTGCGAGGCTCAAATAGCGAATCATAAGGAATCGCTATTTGAGACTCGCAAAACGGTAATCATGTAGGAATCGCAATATTAATTGCAATTCCCACTGATTCCTTATTTGCGATTAGCTAATTGCTAATCGCAAATAAGGAATAACTCCCCATGCATTCCTATGGGCCAAAAAGGCCCATAGGAATGCATGGGGAGTCATTCCTCATTTGCGATTAGCAATTAGCTAATCGCAAATGAGATTGCGAGTACAAGGGTGCCAGGGGTGTCCTAAGGACACCCTGTAGCACCCCTGCAATGGAAATTAACACAGGTGTTGCACACACACACATGTCCAAAGGACATGTGTGTGTGTAACGTGCAACTCAGAAAAATGCATTTAAATGCATTTTTCTGAGTTTTCGCAATTTACCACGAGGTTTGACCTCGCGGTAAATTGCGGCCCGAAATTGCGATTTCGCAATTGTAAAATGGATGATGAATTACATTTAAGGAATCTCAAATAGAGATTCCTTAAATGTAAATCCTCGCAAATATGCGAATTAGCAAATAGCGATTTTTGCATTTGGGATGTTGAATCCCAAATACAAAAATCGCACTCGCAAAGGGCCAGATTCTCAGAATCTGGCCCTTTGCGAGCCTATTTGGCCTTGATGAATAAGGCTGTAAGTCACAAAAGGGTGGTGGGGGCCCTCCTCAAGGAACAGAGGTTATCTACCCTTAAACCTATTGCCCCGGTGCTAGACATTTATATGGCAAGAGGCGTTAGTGCGGCGCTATACGGGGCGGAGCTTTGGGGAGCCCAGAATGTAGATCACCTATCCTGCTCTGAAAATAAATTTCTGAAGGACTTGATGTCCCTTCCCAATAGCACTCCCACCCTCCCATTGCTCTTGGATATGGGTTGTCGCCCCATCAAAGATTTGGCCCGACTAAGACCCCTCCTCCTTTGGGCTCGCATATGGAGGGTACCCGAACTTGGTAGTTATGCAGAGGGGCTGAAGGAAATATTATCCATGTCCGATTGGCCAAAAATAAGGTGGTTAGTGGACGTAAAAAACTTGTTAGAAGAGCTGGGCCTCGGAGAGGCCTGGCACTCTAGGTCCGCTCCTCCTAAGGTGGTTTTGAAAAGAGTGTACTGGAATTGGGTAATGAATAACAGAAATAATAACCCTAATCTATGTAAATCCTCTAGTGACTTTTTAATGGTAAAGGACGTAGCCCATCGGGAACCCTATCTCGACATTATTTTAAATTCAAGAGATAGGGCCTTATATTTTAAATTTAGAGTAGGTGTGCTTCCTGTGGGTGAACTGACGGCACGCTGGAAGATCCCGGCCCAAACTGTCCCTTTTTGTCGCTTCTGCCCTTCCAGGATTGAGTCAGTGCCCCATTTTTTGTTTGAATGCCCTGCTTATAAAACGCCTCGAAACAGATGGTTAAAACCATTGTGTAAAGAGTTGGGTACCAGACACTACAGTGTGGCTATGCGAATTTTAAGGTCTGACATGCGGCCGGCCCCTGTTTGTTTTTGGTATAGCGAAGTTCTTAGGCTGGGCATGGTTAATTTGGTCAAAAAGGCTTTTGTACATTGTTTAATTTAGATCATCTTGTTTGATCGTTTTTAGATAATTTATTGCCGCCATTTTAATTGTATTGTATTTGCATTTTGCCTAAATGTATTGTATGGCTATGCTTTTTACTTTTTATCATTATTGTAATATGTATGCACTGCTTTTTAAAATATTTTGCATATCGAAATAAAGCCAATTTGACTGACTGACTGGCATTTGTATCACCAGCCCTGGCACACTCAGTGCACTTTACTAGGGACTTCTTGGTGATACAAATATGCCAATCATGGATAACCAATTACAATAACAATTTACACAGGGAGCACTTGCACTTTGATACTGATCAGCAGTGGCAAAGTGCCCAAAGCATCTAAACCAGCAAAAACGAAATCCAGCACATCATCAAAAATACAGGAGGCAGAGGCAAAAAGACTGTGGAAACCACGCCAAAGATGCCAGGGGCCTCATTTATGAAAAGTGACGCAATGCTGCGTGAAAACAGCGATGCGTCACTTTTCACTGCGCACTCCTTGCGACACCAATGATGCGTCATATTTAATGTATGACGCATCATGTTGCAAGGACTTACAGATACGTCAGTATTTCTGACGTATCTGTAAGCGCAAAAGTGACGCATTGCTGGAGTGTGTCACAAAAGTGACGCATCTCCAGCAATGCGTCCTTTCACATGGGGAAAGCCCCATGTGAAAGGGCTTGCATCAGTCTTACGCCTGATGTGAGGCAGGCGCAAGATTTTGACGCAACAGCATCCTAAAAGTGACGCAGTGAAATCTCATAGATTTCACTGCGTCACTATTACGAGGCTTTTTGTGGGGGAACGCCCCCTCTGCATACATTATACCTGACGCAGGTATAATGTGGCGCAGGGGTTTAAAAAGTGACGCATCTACCTAGATGCGTCACTTTTTAAATATGGCGCAACAAGGCGCATATTTTTCGCCGCTGGTGCGTCACTAAAAGTGACGCACCGGCGGCGCAAAACTGACGCAAGGCCTCATAAATAAGGGCCCAGGTCTAACACCTATGTTAGGATAGTAACTTCTGAACTGCAAGTAACACAAGGATATCTGTGACAGAGGAAGTAGCCCACCGAGCTATTCCCATAACATTCAGTTTATCTGCATTTAAAAACTACCAACAGACAAATTTTGCTCTGGTTGGATCGTAAATCACCAGTTAACTGAACAGTTTTTATTGTTGTTGTACATCGGTGGCAGATTCACTGCGAGGGCCAAGGCTCATGTTTGGGTGCGCCTGCCCCACCCGGCCCACCCTCTAGAACCGGGCCTGGTGGGGTTGAAGAAGGACCGCTTCTCTCATCATCATTGGAGAAGGCTAAATCAAATGGCGATGCTAAGTTGAGTTTCCAGCTTTAGTATGAAAAGAGGATATTTAGTTTGTTTTATCCTGCACTGCCATCTAACGGTAATATGTGGAAACTATCGCACATATTCAGATGCACCTTGAAATTAAAAAAAGGCGAAACGTTTTGATAGCTTTTTACATGGAGAACTCGTCTGATTGTGTTTCGCAGGCCATCATTAACAACCAGGTTATGTATTTTGTAAAGCAAAGAGCTTCCCGAAAAAATTGTTATCAGGCTCTCGGTCACTTAATAATACCCTACATTAAATCAATTGTCTTATAGCGCTTCATTACTCTATAATGGGCGCCGAAGAGTATTTTCAGACGTGGAGCACAATTAATAGTGAGGTAATGCCTTGTTGGCACAGTGGTGTAACACAAAATGAAGGGATCCCCTACAAAATGTGATGAAGGATCCCTGAATCTCCTGTGACTCACTGATATTCATTGGCCTTGGGCTGAAAGGAGGCCTCCTGAAGGACTGGGGGAGCCCTGAAGGGTTGGGCCCACAATGCCCCGCAGGAGCCTGCATTATGCCTCTGTGCTGAAAGATTATTGCATTTATTGTGATCCGCTGGAGGAAGTAGTTTGGTGCCATGCTGGAGAGACCTGAAAAGGTAATGATGGGATTTGGTTACATGAGGAATAGTAGCACCTTTTTTCAAAGGTAGGTGCCCTGCAGATGGCTGTATAATACACCTCGTGACTAAGGGAATCAGTAGAAGAGCAATAAATGTTGGCAACCTGAGCAAAAACTATACAATCTTTAAAAGGCTCAGATTCCACATACTGCTCCGAGGCTGAAGCAAGCCAAACCTTTGAGCAGGGGTTCACATCCCAAGCTCCTCGCATACTCTGAAGGAGAATGAGCACCATTCGTGCAAGCCGCAGTTGGGCTATGGGTCAAATCCTAACCAGCTAGGGTGAGATACAAAGCGCATGGTAGGTTGCTGTCATGACTGCCAAGAGTGAAACGGCTGCCCCGTGTCACCCTTATGTTGTCACCCTTCCTTTAAAGCCCAATAATCTCATTAGATCCAAGAGACTCTTGCTCTTTCCAGTTGACAAGAGGAGTCCTCCAGCACTTCCAGCAATTCGTCCTAGACAACTTCCACTTTCATTATTAGTAGTGAATGACACTTCAGAGCAAAAAAGAGGCAATGTGATAAAGCGAGATTTACACTGTTTCCACAGTTTTGACTCGGGCATCAGCAGGGACCAGATTTGGTAGAGTTACTTTTGTCCAATCCTAGCTCAGCTGAACTCTGACCTTTGAGCCTTGTGGAAAGCAGCTTTTATATATGCTTGACCCCTTCTCATATTTACTCTTATCTCACCTCTGAGAAGAGTCCTTTGATCACAAGAATAGTAGCCAAGAGATGTAATTGCCTGTTCTAGGCAACCTCTCTGAATGCGGGCACCAGCCAGTAAAATGTGTTGAGTCTGATGGACAGTGCTTGTTTGGAAGAGTGGTGTGTTTGTTGTGAGCCTATGGTGGGTACAAACATAAGAATATTGTCACTTAGATCAAATCAGTCTTGCAAATAGGGTGTCAAGACAGCACATTCATCGCTCCAGTCACAAAGGTCTTGAAGGTAAAGTGTACAGACAGCAGAGTTCCCTCGGAACTAGTTACAACTTGCCATCTGTCCAAGCTGCCCAGAGTACATTTACAGCACTGGACATGGGTTCACTTGGGACACTGTATGCCTGGGTACATAATAGGAACAGGCCTCTGTAGGCAGGTTTACATGTCACCATCTCCCCAAGGCTCTGGAAGGCATTGAGACCCAGGATAAACCGAAAGCACTGTACACTTGAGTGCAATTATGCTGGGTTAAGTGGCATAGTGGACTAATACATCCACTGTAGGGATCTGTGTTTGGCTTCATGGTCACAGGTTGAAATCCTGGTGGGTCTACTCAGCATTTCATCCTTCTGAGGTTGATAAAATGAGTACCACGGAGTTGGGTAACAAAGAACATCTGTTATTCAGTGGCAAGATACCATTCTGGGTAAACGTCACAGTTACAAATACACATATCATGAACGGGGAATAACTAGGGAATCAGATATGTTTAATCTTATTCCCCAGTTATTCCTCATTGGTAGGTGGATATTTAGGATCCAGCTTGTAATGAGCCAGTGATTCTGAGCACCTCGTACCACGCCAGAGATATCATTCCTCCTGGTAACACTCTCAAATTACAAACTATAGTTTGATCATAAATATTTGAACTTATGTTGTGTTCAAATGGGAAAACTTGATTCACACTTGCATAATCTATTAAACAATGAGCAGTTACTGAATGATTACTTTGTCTGACTCATGATGAAAGGAAGTTTGGACCAGCTGCTTCATTTGATAAGTCAATTTAGCATGGCCCCAGCTCCGAACCGTAATGGCTCTACACCTACTGCTGCTGGTACATTTATGGCCCTGCTCACAGCCAACGCTTCAAGAAAATGTAAATCTGGTAAGGCCCCAATGGCAAGGCCAGTAGAGCCATTATGTCAGTTGGTACCACGTTTGCCAAGTAAGCCTTCAGCAGAGTGGTCACTATGTACTCACCACACCGGCTGTTGATGTGAAATAGACCTGACAATGCTGATAGTGCAGTTGAGAATGCTTGCTGGGCATGTTCAGACATTGCTGATTTAGGATTCATAGCCACTCTCAAATATTGAAATTATTTACCAACTCACAATGTTAGGCCATCAATTTTCCATATAATGACAGTTTTTATGGTCCATCTGTATCTCCTTCATTTTAGTAGTATTAATGTGCAGTTCATTTACCTTACAGTTATTAGGTCCAACCCTACCAGACAGCAGTGCTGTCTGGTTTGCTAACGACTTCTTGTGGCCATTTTAAAAGCTTCCATGGGAATGCATTCCACTCATTGCTGACCAGTGGTTTAAAACTCACATTTGCTTGCTTTCTATTTGCTGGCTTTATTCATTTTAGGTTGTCCAGCTTGAGTTTGTTCATCTGGTGGAGCATTGACTGTTTACTGTAGCCTTCCGAGTGGTAATTTTTCTGTAAACAGGCCTTTAAATCTTGTTCTCCTATTGTCACATTTGCTGTACATTCAAGAACAAAGGTCAAAAGTCAGCCTCTATATTCTGAGTGAGCTTGGTGTTTACTTTTCTTTCTTTGACTTCAAAGAGTGAGACTTTACGTGACAGTCTTGCTGTGAAATGCAAGGCTTTTTTCCAGCAACAAAAATGAACTGTGCTTATATTTCAGAACATATCAGAATGACCCCCGACAAATGTGTTATCTCTCTTTAGGCGAATGCTGTGAGCTGGTGGGGGCTTCTGGATATCCTCAAGAGCTGCCCCTCTTGTTACAGCTGATGGTTATTACCCAGCTGCCAAATTGTGTTCTGTTTTTGTGTTGATTGTGTTGATTGCAATGTTGTTTCCTTTGCAGTTGTTCTACCCTATATTACAGACCCACCTTTTCCCTTACACACCGGTCTGGAGCTTATTCAATCTTCCAGGGCTCACTTGGGGGGTTGACATCTTACTGGGATTCTCACTCCTGTAGAATATTCATGGCCCCAACAGGCGATGAGCTTTCACCTCCCAGCACTCCACTGCCACACCACCTCCTTGTAGCTCCCTTAAACACTCATGGCCTTATTTATGAGGTTTTGGCGCAAGGCAGCGTTGTAAGGAATGTTGCTGCACTGCCCTGCGTCAAAAGAAAAGGGCAGGAATGTGCTGTATGGGGGGGGTGTGGCTTGACCACCGGCGAGCATGGACACGTGAGCTGAGAGCTCCGCGCTTGCCCCGATACTTATCCTGCCTTAACTGTTGCCCTGGTGGTGCCTGCGGCTCGGGGAGGCCCCCTGGGACCGTGTGGATCCCCGTGAACTGCCTGGCGCCTGTGAGCGCGAATTGCAGACGACGCCAGAACTGAAATTCTTGCCAGCCCACTCGGAAGGCGCCAGCCATCTTGGTGAGGCCTGTGCTGGGGTCCACATCCCCGGGTTTGAGTGCTTGTGGGGCCGCCGCGGAAGAGGAGCGGGCCGGTCACGGCTACATCTGGACCCGGGGCGCTTCGCCTACCACCGCTGAACTGAGGCGGGGTTGTAACGGACTGGACTGCGGCATAGGTTATCAGCGCCGGCCTGCAGGAGAATCTTGGTTGCTGGGGAACGCTGCAACTGAGGGCTGGTGGAACCGCGAGGCGGCCGGCGAGGCTTGCCATGCAGGTGCGGAAGTGGAAGCCATCTGAGCGCTGGCAAGAGCGGTCGGCTCGGAGCAGCGCGTCTACCCTCATCGGGGGGACACAACCACGGCGGCGGCAAAGACCCTTCCTGCCATGTGAATTTGGTGGCCGCTGGAGAACTGAGGCCGGAGACCCCCGCGGCTGGTGAGGTGGCTGAAGGGGGAGCAGCGGCGAGCGAACCTGGGTGGTGGTGAGTTGGCGGAACAACTCCCCCCCCCCCCACCCCCAACCCTGGGGGCATCAGTACTCGAGTGTAACCCTGTGTTGGCAACGTCGGGGAGAGCGGCGGCGCCGGAGCTCCGGTGCATACTGCAGGGGACGCGTGTAATGTAATGTAATGTAATGTAAAAATTACTTATAAAGAGCGTCATACACCGGACGGTTTCTTGGCGCTGTTCGCTTTATTCGGTGAGAGGCAAAGAGGGAGATGAGAAAAGCTTATGTATAGACACTACGGAAAAGATGGGTTTTGAGGAGAGACCTAAATTGAGGATAAGAGGAAGAGAGTCTGAGTTCCAGTGGGAGAGAGTTCCAAAATGAGGGGGCAAGAAAAGAAAATCTAAGGCCTCCATGTTTTTTGCGCCTAAATCTGGGCGCCTGGAGGAGTGCATGGTCAGAAGATCGGAGGTGCCTGGGAGGGGCGTAACGATGCAGAAGGGAAGAGATGAAGGAAGGGCCGATGCCGGCCAAAGATTTATGAGTTAGGCAACCTAGTTTAAACTTGCAACGCTCCGATACAGGAAGCCAATGAAGGGCTTTAAGCAGAGGGCGGACATGATGATGTTTAGGTTGATGGTAGATCAGGCGAGCTGCCTGATTCTGTATCAACTGCAGTCTTTTGATTTGGTATTGTGGGATGCCTGCATACAAAGCATTAGCATAGTCGATCCGAGAGATGACTAGAGCTAGCAGTGCCAGGGTGAGGGCTTCGGTGGTCAAGAAGTGGGCTATTTTTCGGATCTTCCTAAGCTGAAAAAAGCAAGAGGACAGAGTGGCACTGACCTGATGCTTCATAGAAAGATCGTGGGAGATATAAACCCCCAGGCTTTTCACTTTATCAGCAGGGCGAGGAGGAGGGCCGAGGGAAAGGGGCCAGAAAGTGGAGTTCCAGGGGTTGGATGGGCCTCCGACAAGAACAAGCTCCGTCTTGTCAGGATTAAGTTTGAGATGGTGAGCGCCCATCCAGTTACTGATATGGCAGAGGGTGGATTGAAAATTTTGGGCCGCTTCATCCGAGGAGTCAAGATTGAAGACAAGCTGAATGTCATCTGCATAGTTAAATGCAGAGACATTCCTTCCCCGGAGGGAGCGGATCAGAGGAGTGAGGTACAGGTTGAAAAGAAGTGGTGACAAGGACGAGCCCTGCGGAACGCCGCAGGTGAGCATCCTCCTGTCAGCTGAAAACTGGGAGAGTCGGACAGATTGGTGGCGGTTCATCAGAAAGGAGCGGACCCAGTTAAGGGCGTCCCACTGATGCCCGCCTCTTTGACATGGTCGACCAAGATGGTGTGGTCGACCGTGTCAAAGGCCGTCGACAGATCCAGAAGGACTAAGGCTTGGCTAATGTTGGAATCAGCGCCTCTACGGAGTTCCTCCATGACAGAGAGGATGACCGCCTCTGTCGAATGGGCGGGTCTAAACCCGGCTTGCTGGGAATCAAGGAAGTTGGAGTCTTCGATGAAGGAGCTGAGGACCCTGGTCACGTGTGTCTCAAGTACCTTACTCAGGTAAGGGAGAAGGGAGATGGGACGGAAGTTACCCATAACCCCGGTATCAGCGTTGTTTTTTTTTTAATATCGGAACCACCTCAGCGTTCTTGAACTGGCTGGGGACCTCACAGAGCAGAAGAGAGTTGTTCAGGAGGGCCAGCGGAGGGGCGGGGCAAGCCGAGAAGGCGGCCCGGAGAATCACAGGAGGGCAACAATCTGTGGGGGAGCCAGATGAGACTTTATTGAGTAGGGAGAGAAAGTCTTCCTCTAGTATGGGGGGGAGCTGAGTGAGGGAATGGGGGTTAAAAGAGGGGGTGACCTCGGAGAGGGGCGTCGCCGGAGATCCGGAGGAAATACTGTTTTTGATTTTACTAATTTTATCTATAAACAAGCATTTACAATGCAATGGTTTTGCCTTTGTTAAAGTTAGAGCTATTGGCATTGCTCTTGACATTATTTTTTTTTTTTTTTTTTTACATAAATAAATGGCATTGTCATTTACAATAGCAAATTCAACCACTCATCTAACCCATCTGAACACCCAGCCACTGATCCACCCGCTCATCTATCTATGCATGCACTTGCCAATCTCTTCATTCACCCACCCAGCTGCCCACTTGTCCATTCTGGTACCCACTCATCTATCAAAGCAGGCGCCCGCTGACCTCATCATACATCCGCTCCCTCGTCCCTCCCTCCAGCTGCCCACCTACTCATCCATCCACTCATCCTTCCACCTATTCATCCATCCGCTCACACATCCATCCGCCCACTCATCAATCTGCTCATCCTTCCACCCGCTCATCCATCCTCTCACTCATCCATATGCTCATCCTTCGACCCACCCATCCGCCTGCTCATCTTTCCACCTACTCATCCATCCACTCATCCTTCCACCTACTCATCCATCCACTCATCCTTCCACCTACTCATCCATCCATCCACCCACTCATCCTTCCGCCCACTCATCCATCCGCCCACTCATCCATCCGCCCCCTCATCCATCCGCCCACTCATCCATCCGCCCACTCATCCATCCGCTCATCCTTCCACCTACTCATCCATCCGCTCATCCTTCCACCACCTCATCCATCCACCCACTCATCCATCCACTCATCCTTCCACCTACTCATCCATCCACTCATCCTTCCACCTACTCATCCATCCGCTCACACATCCATCCGCCCACTCATCAATCTGCTCATCCTTCCACCCGCTCATCCATCCTCTCACTCATCCATCCGCTCATCCTTCCACCCACGCATCCATCCGCTCATCCTTCCACCTACTCATCCATCCGCTCATCCTTCCACCTACTCATCCATCCACCTACTCATCCTTCCATCCACTCATCCTTCCACCCACTCATCCTTTCACCCACTCATCCATCCGTTCATCCTTCCACCTACTCATCCTTCCACCCACTCATCCATCTGTTCATCCTTCCACCCACTTATTCATCCGCTTATCCTCCCACCCACTTATTCATCCGCTCATCCTCCCACCCACTCACCCATCCGCTCATTCTTCCCGCCACTCATCTATCAAAGCATGCGCCGTTCATCCATCCATTCATCAGCTCACGTGTCCATCCCTCCATCCTTCCGCTGACTGCCTGTGGGAAGAGTCCAAGCCCGGACGCATGTCCCCCTCCCCGTTCCATTGAGTGGGGGATTCAAATTTTCTGACAATCTTGCCGTTATAAAACTTTTAAATAAATTATATGACAAAAAGTGAGAGGGGTCCAAGGGGTAAGGGAGAGGAATGCGATTTGGTAGGAGTACTAGGAAAGAGAACACAATATTTTGAAAATAGAAAAAAAAATTTTGAAGACTTTCAAAACTGGAGTGCCTATGCGTTTTTGTCTGTGGGTATGTAGAAATTCCTGCTGAAATCCAACTGGCATCTCATTCTCAACCTACCCGACTGAAAGCACCCCTACCATTCTATTAGGAGATACATATATTAAGGAGGGTGTAACCCCCCTCTCGCCCCCCGCCCCATCTTAAGCTACACCCCTGACTTAACCGCCTCACCATATTTCTTACATGTGAATGAGAATGGATTAACCCACAGGGGAAATATTTCCTTATGGTGAAAAAGGTACAGTGAAAAGCTGCGAACATGCATTTCCGCCATGTATTCTCCAGCAGATTTTTCCTCCTCGTGGATAAAGCAAACACTTGATTGTATGTGGCACAATACACGTCGATTTATCACTTAAGTTCTGCAGCGCAGCGGTTATACGTGATTTGTGCGGCATCCCCTGTACATCGAGAGTGACATATAGCCATGTATCGGAGTGCAGACATTCATGTTTTTATCAGATTTATTTTCTGTGTATTGCACTGTTCCCTACTTGAACAGCAGACACGAGTAAACAGAAAGTGGCAGTTCAGAAATATCACATTCTGAGGGCGGCATGGGGAAAAAAATAAAACGATTTCACTGCGTGTCAAAAACATCGCAACACATTTTCCATTGAGCCAAGAAACCTATAGAATGTTTGCTTCTATGTAATATTTGCAGAGGTCCACATGAAGGAAAACTAATAGCAACTGAGCCCCGCTAATTTTATTTTCACTATTATGTAACTCCTGACTTTTACAGTCACTCTCACGTTTCCATCACCTTTCTTTCAATGCACAGTGCTCCGCTGCCTTTTGGCTAACTTTGTGCTATAGAAATAACATATAGAAACATTGGACATTCATTTGAGAAAACTCCCCCAGACTGAACCCTTCAGATTGTTGATGCAAGTGATTGCATGAGTGACTAAGTCAGTATTTCAGAATAGGGGTGCGCCGGGGCTGCACCTCCTCTGTTCTATTACCCTTTTGTACGCCATTCTACGCTTGTGGCCATTAAAGCAACAGTTCAGCGCGTTATCAAACTGCAAAGAAACATAACAAATTACTTCTACCTGCTCCTCGGTTTCTCTAATCTGAACCAAACAACAATTAAAACTGCTCTAAAACCTCGTCTCAAAAGTTAGAGGTAGCAACCCTACTCTAGCTAAGGTTGCCAAAAGCGATGCACACTATATTTATGGTTGAAGTTATTTTTTCAGACAGAGTTTAGCAAGCAATAGCTTTAATTTAGCCGTAAATGCGTGTTTTTAACGTTTAGCAATTATCGAAATAATTAAACACCTAAGCACCTCAGGGAAGAAGCTAAACTGCCATCCCAAAAGCACAGTGGAGGGCACAGAAGGAAAAATAAGTGACGCCAAGTGCCAACAGGGAGCACCAGACGTGGCTGTGCCCGCGGGATCAGGTGCGCCCTTCCTCGTCTGAAGCCCGGACACCCACCCCTTCAGTTTTACGGGGGCTCCTGTCCTCTCAGCTTACCCCGATGTTGACTAAACATATGTATATACACGACTCTAATGAGGGCATCTTAAATAAACTTCCCTTCGCGGATCAACTAAAACACTTGTTTTGATATTAAAAAAAAGAAATAAAAGGGGGCGGATTGCATGCATAATGGAGCTGATCGGAGCTCTTTGTGTTTGTGCGAACCTGGCAGGAAACTGCTTTGAACCCTGACAGCGAGAGGCGGTGAACCCTACCGAGAAAATCCTTTGAGGGAAAAAAACATGTGACTCGCACAGGAAAAGCCTGCGTGAATCCCGACACATAAAAAAAAATCATATGGATCAATCGTGGACAGGGTGCGAAGCTCTCTGAGCCCCTTTGATCCCTAGCTAGGAGAAAAAGAAAAATCACGTGAACCCTAACAGCAAAGGTCAGCGAACTCTGGCAGAAAACCCGTGCGCACCTTGAATGGAAAATGTGGTTAAAGAGCCGCGACGGGGAAAAGTGAAGCCGCGAGCGGTTTCACTTTGTTCGGAGACAGGTGGCCTCCCGCGTCCCCCATTTCCTCGAAAACGTAAGCACAGGGAGACGACCCCCGTGATGAGACGGGAGGTTTGCAAATAAATGTGATGCGTGATGATCATTTGCCTCTATTTTGTCCACGCTGCGGGCGCAGCCCACCACCTTCATGCCGTGCTGGACGAGGAGCCGGTCGCCGCACAAACACGTCAATGGCGGACCAGATTTGGGGGCGTTCCCGGCTTTTGGCTGACGTAGCGTGACGTCGCCAAAAGCCAAAAAATCTCTGGAACGCCCCCGAATCTGGTCCGGCATTGACGGACAGGCCCGTCTTCCAATGGCTAGCCTCCATTTATGGAGCTAGCCAATGAAAGACGGGGGCCGTTCCTAACTCCACTACAATACTCATGAGGTTTTCGCCTGCGCGAAAAAGATGCGCAGAGCGCATCTTTTCGCCAGGCAAAACCTAAAAAACAGTTGAGGGAGTCGCAGAGTGCCTGGGACGGGAGGGGTTTAATAGTCACCCTATCCGGGTGTGAGAGCTACTCCACAATGGCAAAAATTTCTTTGGATTTTTGCGCAGAGTTAAGAATTTTTGAGGAGAAGTAGGCAGTTTTAGCTGCTGAAATAGCCTGTTTATATTCTCCAGATAGTTTTAGAAAGTGAAGTTTCTCTGAAGGGTCGTAGTTTCTACGCCAATGACGCTCAGCTTGGCGAAGTCCCAGTTTTAGGGATTTGAGGCTGTCTGAGAACCAACGATGTGCGTCATGAGGACGCTTGGCTCTGATTAGTTTAAGGGGAGCGACCTTGTCGCTGGCGGACTCTAACCATTTAGTTAGTGCGGCTTCTTGAGAGTCTATGGAGCCTAGACAGGGCGGAGCCGAAGATGTTAAAGAGGTAAGGAAGAGGTCGAGGTCTGCTTTGTTCCAATTGTGAGCCAGAAGGCTAGGGCCTCTGCTGCGGGGGGGGCGGTGGAGGGACCAAAAGACAAAAAGAGATTAAAAAGTGGTCCAACCAGTGGCAAGTTGAAATCGAGAGCGATTTGATTTCCAGATTATAGGTCCACACCTGATCTAAGATGTGGCCTTTAGAGTGAGTGGCTGTATGAATATGTTGAAAGCCATTGAGCCCGCTTAATAGGTCGGTGAAAGCCAAGGAATGGGGGTTTTCATTTGCATCTGACGGCCAGTAATTAAAATCACCTAGAACCAGGATTTTGGAATTATTGATTGTGAGCTGAGAGAGTAGATCACCAAAGAGAGAGGGAAAGTTGGGCATGGGTTGAGGGGGGCGGTATGCCAAAACACAGATAAAAGGGGACACCGAGGATTCAAATCTGATTGCCAGGCAGTCAACCTGGGGGATGGTAAGTAGAGAAAGGGAGCTGAACCTGAGGGGAAATTTGCTTCCGGTTTACCAGCTGGCCGGTTGGCTTGGAGGATGTAATAACCCGGTGGAATGGCTGCCAAGATGTCGTCATTCAGCCAAGTCTCCGTTAAAAGGAGAATGTCAGGTCGGTCTGAGTCCAGGAGGTGGCATATGTCATGTTGGTGCCTGACTAACGACCGGGTGTTAAGATACGTGATTGCTAATTCCATATTAGCAGGTGCTTGAGCAAGCAGGGGTTTAGAAAGAGGGGGGTGACTATATGTTCAGGGGTGAGGGAGGATAGGAGGGTCCTGAGCTCGGGGAAAGAAGTGCGGGCTTGGAAGACGCCAAGTTGTTGTAATTTTAGGTGGCTGGCGTATTCCAGCGGCCAGAGTGAGTGTAGAGCAATCAGGTCCCTAGGGGCATAGGATGTGAGTTGGGCACAGTGACAGGCCCCAGGCCCCGGCCGGCCGCGGACGGGAGCAGACGGGCTTGCCTTAGGCGCGCCTTCGGCGCGCAATCGTCGCGCCCGCTGCGCTCGTCCGCTGCGCTTCCGGTAGGGGCACATCCTATGTACAGGTGAGGAAAGGGTTGGAAAAGGGGCGTGGCCAGTGCCGGTGGGCGTGTACAGGAGAGTGCGGAAATGGCGGCAAATGTAAACAGAAACACCTCGCCCGCAACAGCGCTAAATCCGCTGTGCAGGGGTGTCAGAAAGCCAGTGGAATACGCGATGCCAAGAGCAAGCAAGCATACAATTTTAAAACACAAGTTCAAGCAGTTTTTAAAAGCATCACAATTAGTAGCTCCCGGCTGTGCCTCAGGAGAAATGAATGAACGAGGCAGCGCAAGTCTTCAGCGCTTAAATAGGCTTTGGCGAAAAGGGGCGTGGCCAGCGCCGGTGGGCGTGTCCAGGAGAGTGCGGAAATGGCGGCAAATGTAAACAGAAACACCTCGCCCGCAACAGCGCTAAATCCGCTGTGCAGGGGTGTCAGAAAGCCAGTGGAATGCGCAATGCCAAGAGAGGCAAGCATACACAAGTTCAAGCAGTTTTTAAAAGCATCACAATTCGTAGCTCCCGGCTGTGCCTCAGGAGAAATGAATGAACCGTGAAACGTGGATTCTGCTTCCACCGGAGTGCCGCTGTTGGAGGCCCACACAGCTAGTGAGGTGACCGGAGGAGGACCAGCGGTAAGCGGGGCTGAGCAGTGGTGCACTGGTGGACCCCCCCCCCCATCCTGAGGGGCACCGGCACTGGAGTGCACCCTTGAGTGGCCGGAGTTGAGGAGGGCGGCGGAGCCGGAGCGCCAGTGCAGGAGGTGTGGGCTGCAGGGGGCACGGAACCAGCCCCCCCAGCGAATTCAGTTGCCAGGAGTTTGGAGAGACGGTACGAGTGGTGGCCTGTGGTGTCTGGGGCCAACGTGGCGAGGTTGTGGTGAAGACAAACTGTGTTGCTGGGGATGCGGCCAGACCGGAATTATTCGGCCTCTGGGGGTGTTTGGGGAACCATCTGACGACGCTGATCTTGGGTAGTGGCTCCTGGATCCCTGAGCTACCCACTGGCGATTGTGGCTAACACACAGGAGAGTGATCCACGCCGCTGGTGACCGACTGACATAAAGTGGTGACAGTATATTGCCCACGCCGACGCCCGTGCCGCTGGGGGCCGCCGCTGTGAGCTCCCGGTTGACGACCTTGGACGGTTGCTGGGATCTGAGCTATGGGGAAACTATGGCTGAAACCTGAGATGGTGCTGCCTGACCCAGCTGAGGGGCTACCGGAGGGTAAAGATCAGGATCCGTCTGGAGCACGGATGGCGGGGCTGCAGCAGCAGATGGACCAAATATTGCAGGCCATTTCGGACACGAAGGATGCACTGCGCCATGACATAGCGCAGGTGTCGACGAGTTTGGGGCTGTTACGGGCAGACCATGGAAAGCTGGTAGACCGCATCAAGCACACAGAACTTACCTTGGAGATGCTGGAGCCGGCCCAAAAGGCGACCGATGCGGCAGTGGGCGATTTGTTGCGAAGAGTGCAGCAACTAGAGAAAAGAGGCGAGGATGCAGAAGGGCGTAATCGGCGCAATAACATACGGGTGGTGGGCCTACCTGAAAAAATTGAAGGGGACAGTATGATCACCTATTTGGAAGCCTGGTTGCAAGATGTGGTCGCTCCTGATGGCTTGTCGCAGTTCTATACGTTGGAGCGGGCTCATCGGGTGCCGGCTCACCAACATGCTCTTGGCTGACCCTCTCGACCTGTGGTGGCACGCCTATTACACTTCAAAGACCGAGACGCCATCCTGCAGAAAGCTCGGACAGTGGCCCCCTATCGGGTGGACAATGCCTCTGTCTCCATTTATCCTGATTACTCCTATGAAGTCCAGCGCAGCTGATCTTCATTTCTGGCAGTCAAGAAGGCCCTCCGCGACGAGGGCATACAGTATTCTCTCCTGTTCCTGGCTCGCCTGAAGGTGATGGTCGATGGCAAGGCGTCCTTCTATAGCGTACCGGATGACGCATGGCACTGGTTAGAGATGTATCAAGCTGGGACTGATGGCCCTAGGGGGAAAGAGAAGACAGCAGAGACCCGACCGAAAACTCGCAGAGGCCGACGAGCTAGGAAACAGGCAGCGGCTAACCAGACGCCGTCGACATCGCAGACTGACTTAGAATGACGGGCAGCCCTTCAGGCGGTCTCCGTCATATCGGGAGCGACAGCTACTGCTTCGTTGGCGGACTCAGGATCTCAGCGGGGATCAGAGGAGTTGATGTCGGAGGGCTCCAAGGAAGACTCCTGGAACTTGCCTCATGTCACTCCGAGGACTGCTGATGGCCTCCTGGACGAATGAACGTTCCTGGTTCCGATGTGCACGCAGTAAGGGGGTGTAATCCTGGCTACAGCATGGGATGGGAGGGGGCACGGATGTGGGCCTGGAGACGATGGCGGGGGGTTTAACCCACTGTGTCACTGCCTAGAGGGATGGGAGCGGCGATTGCTTGGCAAGGGAGCTCCTCTGGGACGCGGCAGCGCTGGGGGGATTCCATACTTGAGGCTGAGTGCGGATGGAAAGGCAGTGAGATCGCTGTCCAGCTTGTCCTGCTGTAGGGCTACCCCCTCGACCTCACGCTAGCTGTGAGACTCTGGTAGCTACCAGAGAGTTCCCGTTATTTGGGATTGGGTTTGGATGGGTAACTACGGTTTAGCACCTGTTCTGGGGAGGGGAGGGATGAGGGTTTGTTGGCGATGTTTTGGGTTCAAGGGGACTGTCAGTGTGCTTGCTAGGCTACGGGGGAGATTGTTCTGTTGCATGCTCCGCTATGGGGACCCGACTTAAGTTGAAATGTATCACCCGGAATGTGGGAGGGCTGAACTCCATGACGAAATGTTATAAGGTACATGCATATTTAGTACGTAGGGGGATTCAGGTGGCTTTTTTGCAGGAAACTCACATTGATCAGGCTGAGGGGCGTGCACTACAGCGCAGATGGAGGGGCCAACTGTTTTATACCACCTATTCTGCATATGCGATGGGGACTTTGGTCTGGGTGAGGTCCGGTGTTCCTTCCAGCCTTTGACTATAGTGATAGATCCAGAGGGGAGGTTTGTAGCAGTACTGGGGCGACTAGATGGGAGAGATGTAGCATTGTGTAGTGTGTATGCTCTGAACGTTGATCAGTCCGCTTTCTTCTCACGATTATCTGGGAAGCTGGCATCATTCCTGACGGGCAGGGTGTTTTTGGGGGGGGATTTTAATTCAGTTACTGATACAGACTTGGACCGGTCCCATCCCCCGTTGGCCCAGTCTGCGGTTCACCGACTAGCGAAGGTGAGACGCGAGTGGCAAAGCATCTTGGGGTCTAGTTGATGCCTGGCGAACACAACATCCCATGGCTAGGGATTACTCATTTTATTCAATACCGCATGATTTACATGTACGTCTCAACAGTATTTTGTGTTCTCCGGGAGCTCAGGAGCTGACTTGCAATAGTGAGTATTTAGCGAAACAATCTCTGATCACAACCCCTGTCTGATAGCGGTACGGTGGTCCAGGCAACGACAGGCGATCCCCACCTGGCGCTTGAACCCTGTGACGCTGGAAGACCCAGGTTTTAGTGCTGAGATCCGGGATGGTATTGAGCATTACTTCACAGAGAACTCAGGTTCGGCATCGAGTAGGGCCCAAGAATGGGTAGTGCGGGGAGTGTCTATCTCGTCCACAGCGGGAGCTTGCAAAACATTACTATGTGACATAGAGCAGGAGGAGGATCACCTGCGCCAGGCTGAGAAGGATAGTCACACAAATACGAAGGGGCAGGAGGCAGTTATTGCAGCTCGTGAAAAAGTGGCTGCACAAATTGAGCGGTTACGCAGTTTTGACTATAAGGAATACTTGGTGCGGGCCCATGCAGAGAGAGACAGAGTGGGATCCTTGTTGGCCTGGCTGGCTAATCCAGCACCCCGGGGTACTCCGATTTTATCACTGACTATGGTGGATGGGGACCTGGTACACTCACAGAAGGAGATTAATGATCAGTTCCTGTTGTACTACACATTGCTCTACCAGAGCACGCTGCGTGATCTGCCAGACGGAGTCAATGACTTTCTATCTACAGCGCAACTTCCACTGTTAGATCCTACACAAGGGGACAAACTAGGAGAAGAAATATCATTAGGAGAGATCCGAACAGCGATCAAGCATATGGCTAGGCGGAAGACGTTGGGAGCTGATGGCCTCCCGGTGGAGTTTTATGCAGTGTATGTAGACCTCCTTGCACCACATTTGCAGTCAGTGTACAGAGAGGCTTGGGAACTGGGCAGACTGCCGTTGACTACCAGAGAAGCGATCATAGTACCGCTGTTGAAGCGGGGTGGGGATCCCTGCTCTCGATCGGCATATCGGCCACTTTCGATGCTCACAGTGGATTACAAAATTCTGAGTAAAATTCTTGCAACGCGACTTTTGGAACACAAGCGGGTTTCATCCCCACCAGGAACACGGTGACGTGTATACGTTGCCTGATTAGGGTTATGGGTGGTGGACACGATAGGGCCCCGGGTGCAGTGGTGTTATCGGTCGACATTGAGAAGGCCTTTGACAGCGTGGAATGGCCATATCTGTTTCAAGTGCTGAGGGTATTTGGTCTTGGGGATCAGTTTGTACGGTGGACCCAACTGTTATACAATTCCGCTACAGCTAGGGTTCGAACGGGGTCGGCCATCTCAGCGGCATATCAGGTAAGGAGGGGCACCCGGCAGGGCTGTTCCTTATCGCCGTTATTGTTTGCCCTGGCAATTGAGCCGCTGGTGGCGCATGCTCGACAGGGACGATCTTACGAAGGCCTATCGTTACGAGGGGAGATCCATTACATATCCCTATACACAGACGATTTACTGCTGTACTTGGCGGATGTGGATGACTCTCTACGGGGTGCCAAGGTCCTGCTTCGGGAGTTCGGCCGTCTCTCGGGGTTAAGGGTGAATTGGGGTAAGATCTGTTTGTTCCCTTTGGCTCTGAATGGCCAGGTACCTCCAACAGTGGGGGATTTGCGATGGGAACCTCAATGTTTACCTTACCTGGGTGCCCGCATTTACCACACTCAGCCCGACCTCTTGGAAGGCAATGTGGGCGGGCGATGAGGGGGCTCCGGAGCAGCATGGAGTTCTGGCAAACCCTTCCCCTGTCGGTGGCCGGGAGGGTGGCGCTGCTGAAGATGGTGGCGCTTCCACGGTTGCTCTACTTTTTTCGTACGCTACCTGTGTGGATCCCGGCGTCATTCTTTCAGAGGCTAAGGATCTTGACTACAGGGTTTATCTGGGGCTCGGGTAGAAGGCGGGTCCACTGAATACCCTGATGCGGCCGAGGGCGGAAGGAGGACTAGCGGTACCCGATTTCGAATGGTACTGTCTGGCGGCGCAGTTGCAGTGGCTCACGGAAGCGGTGGCGCGAGAGTTTAGAGGCCCGGAAGGACCATAGGGTAGAGTGATTTCCCGGCATGTACTGTCCTTTATAGTTCTTCAACAGAAGATCAGTCTTGACCAATTTACTCTTGAAGAGCGCACTCTACGCTCATGCTGGAACCGGAGCCAGAAACGAGCAGGGTTTCCCTGTCCCTATGCACCGGAGAGTCCTCTGGGCATGTGCACAACCCTCCCGCATGGAAGGGATTGATCAGCGCTGGCTGTTTGGGAGGAGCTTGGGGTCCATATGTTGGGGGATTTATACAGGGTCGGAACTCTGTTATCGTTTCAGGACTTGCAGAGTACGTTTGAGTTACCGCGGGGAGACTACTTGTTGCACACTGCCTTGATAGCAGGGATTCAACGGCAGTGGAAGATGGGGTTATTGGAACCCCCAACATCGCTGGGCTGCCAATATGTCGCCATGGCAGCCGGTACGTTTAAGGCTATCACGTGCCTCTACAGGCGACTGTCGACCGAGCATCTTCCACCCCTTGATGCTCTAAAAGGCAAATGGGAGGCGGATATTGGTAAACCCATACCGGAGAAGACGCTGCCTCAATTGCTGCGGCGTACTTGGAAAGGTACGTGCAATGCCAGGTTTCAATTAGTTCAATTCTTTACATTACATAGGGCCTATCTGACGCTGGTTAAAATCCTACAGTATTTCGTGGGCTCCCAATCACCGTGCCCGAGGTGTAATACCGACGGAGCTGATTTCCGTCACATGTTCTGTTCTTGTACGGGGCTGGGGTCCTACTGGAAGGAAGTTGTGGCATGCTTAAATCGAACGACAGGGCGCGCGATAGAGGTGGAGATGGGGACTTGTTTATTACTCTGGTTCCCACATACCCCCAGCACTAAGATTACTAGTAAGTTCTATGATTTAGGGTTAATAATGGCTAAAAGGGAGCTTACTATGCACTGGAAGTCGAAAGCGGGGCCTCATTTTCTGAGATGGAGAGCAAGTTTTTTAAACTGGGCGGGTAGCGAAGGGACACTTCGCTTACAACTAGCTAGGCGCACTGCTAATGAAAAAGCGTTGGAGGCGGCGAGGGCATGGGGGGCTTTGGTGGCAGAACTTCAAATCCCTACCAAGGATGACGAGGAGGAGGAAGAGGATGTAGGGTTAGATCAAAGAGGAGCGAGTGAGAATGGTGAACCCATAAGAAATGTAGAGTGAAATAGAGTACTAAATTGCAATGTGAGGGGAGGCCGTTTTGCATATTCCAGGCTTAGTGGTACTAGTGGGCTAGTACGGAGATGCAGAGAACATACACTTACTCAACGAGACTTTCTGCCTGATTCTACTTTCTTTTCTCCTGCCTGGGGGGTTGAGAGGCAGGACGACTAAACAGTTATAGACGGGGCTGGATAGGCCGGGGCACAATGACAGGGGGTGGGGGTAGAGGGGAGGGGGGTTAGGACTGTTGGGGAGCGACTCAGTTAAGAGAGTCTGAATGACATACACATTACCTACTGGGCCATCTGCGTAATGGCTGTGCAAGAGATGAGTATTCGAAAGTCATGCATGATATGGAAAACAATAAAAATTCTTTAAAAAAAAAAGGAATGTGCTGTATCCATGATAATGTGCATTCCTGCCCTTTTCCCCATATCTGGCGCACAATGGGCTGCCATGCACTAACATAGGCACCCTTACACCACGGTGCAAGGGTGCCTGCATTGCAGGGATGATTGATTTTCTGCAGGAAGAGAAACCTTCCTGCACAAAATCACTCCATTCAGGCGATTTCCTCTTTCTATGTGAGTTGCAGAATACAGCACACATAGAAAAAGGAACAAACAAGGAGAAATAAAACCATTTCTCCTCGTTTTGCCTCCCTAACGCCACTTGTGGGGGGGGTGTTAAAATCTTACGCATTCCCAGGTTTACGATTTCTCGTAAATCTAGGAATGCTTCAGATTCCCTGACTGTTGCGTGAGAACACCCACAGCAACACCCATGGAACGACCCTTTAACGCTTTGTTCTGCGATAAAGGGGAACATATTTTCAAGGCCAAGAAAAGCCATGTAAAGTGGCTTTACACAGCCCTGTAAATATGCCTTGGCACATTGCACCACTGAAATGTAAAAAAAGAGACCTCATAAATGAGGCCCTTAGGATCTTAACTCTCCACTGAAGCAGAAAGCACTCTTTAAATGGCACCATACCAAAGAAGTGGATGTGGCCATGCTTCAGGAGACTCATCTTCCAGTGTCAGACCACGCTTCTCTCGTACTGGTACCCATTTCAGTTTCCCGCACCCAGTCCCAACAAAACTAAGTGGGTTACCTCTTCATTTAGGCGTGACCTATCTACAGTGGTCGACTTATCCCATGTTGATAGAGAGGGGAGAATGGTGGGGTGCTGGCTCATTTAGGTTCTTGGGCAGTTGCGTTTGTTTCCATTATTGGTGCCAATGACAAAAAAGGGTAGTTCTATGGCTCCCTCTTCCCACTCTTGGCTGGCTTTGCCCAAGGTGAGCTAATCTTAGGAGGGGACTTTAATACTGTCTTGGACTCCACCTTAGATCGTTTTGTGGCCCTATACAAGACATATCTGATCTCCTCAAACTTAACATAAAGCATACATGATCTCTGTCTGCTGGACATCTGGAAGGAACTCCATCCTGTGGAATGGGACTACATGTCCACAAAACTCACATGCTGATTGATTTCTTTGTGATAGCTGCTTCACTCCAGGTGAGGGTTATCTCAGTTTCTGTGGGCACACAGACTCTTTCTGACCATTGCCCAGTATCCTTAGTCTTGGACGCATCCACACTCCCTCTAAGAATAACCCCCCAGTAGTATGTCAATGAATCAGCATTCCGAGATTTGGACGCTTGAGTTCTTGGAGTATTACTTCAAGGAAAAAGACAATGGGGGGGTCTCATAGGCTTCCCTGTGGGACGCCACACAGGTGGCACTGTTAGGGAAGCTCATCAAGCTCATACATACCTTTGTTCGCTTAGCTCAGATCCAGAAAACAGACTTTTGCACTTTATCTATAGCACTTTATATTGTCGCTGCTGATGCCACAGCGTGTTTGCTTTAAAATAACTGTGGGGCATATTAGCAAGGAACCTCGTTAAAATTATCGCCGTTTTATCAGCAGGAAACTGCCGATAAAACGGCGATAAGGGGCTTGCTAATATGCGTTATAGAATTCCTATAGAATCCCATGTTGGATGTGCAGGACATCTAACCTGGGATTCTATAGGAATTTCTATAACGCATATTAACAAGCCCATTATCGCCGTTTTATCGGCAGTTTCCTGCCGATAAAACGGCGATAATTTTAACGAGGTTCCTTGCTAATATGCCCCTGTGTTTTTACTTTTAGTCTAACCCCTCTGTGTAATGAACATCAATGACTACTGTGTATTGTATTAACTTTTAATGAATTTATTGATTGCCAGTTTGTTTTAATTTATTTAGCTAATGTGATCATTTTAACATGTGTAGTTTTATTGAAATTCATTGAACTGCGAATAAAATTTATAAAGTAAAAAAGACTTAAAGACTCGTCTGTTGTAGCTTGAGTCCCAACATAAAGCTACAGGCTCTAACAAGGTGTATAGGGAGCTGCAACTGGTTTGAAACAAATTAGAACAGCTTTACATGACAGATGTAGCATGGAAACTATTGTATGTTAACCAAAAATACTATGAGAGGGGGGGATAAAGTGCACAGGCTGCTAGTGTATAATTTAGACCGAAGCAAGGCAGAAACCGCATCTCAGTCATTAGGAGTGAGGCTGGGGTTTTTATAAAGCTCATGGTGCAGAACCTCTTTCCAATGTCTACAACTTTTCCTTGTCACCAAAACATTTACACCAACGATGACAGAATCCACAGTAACCCTATTGTTGAAACCCGATTATGACCGTTTGGCCTGTCCTTCTTATAGGCTATTGCCCTGTTGAACTTTGATGTCAAACTCTTTACCTTCATCTTAGTCTCCCATCTACATTCTATTTGCCAGCTGTTGCAGTGTAGTTGTCATTCTGACTTGATCCATAATAGGCAGCTCACGAAAATTTGCACCTGGCAGTAAATGTTATTGACGTTGCTGAAGGCTCCAAAACCACCACTCTCCTTCTCTCGCCAGACGCAGAGAAGGCTTTTTATAGAGTTGATTGGGGTTCCTGTGCACATTTTAACCTAAGACGGGGCTGGGACCCCACTTGACATTGTATTTGTTGGCCAACCACATGCTCCCAACCACCTACATTTGAGTTAATTGCACCTTTTATTCTCTGGCAATGCTCGGCAGGGGCACCAGAAAGGGATGCCCTCTTTAACCATTGATTTTTGCTCTCACAATGAAGCCATTGGTCCATCGCATCTAGACTATTCTTGAGATTCGTGGGCTTGAGGTAGCTGGTGAAAAATATATGTAGGCACTTGTAGGACATGGCCCTTTTTGGCTAAAGTTCCCGTAACGTTGTGCTTCCCCCTAGACCTTTTTTCTGACATGGTGTTGCCAAATTAGATGCTTTGCTAAACAGTGTCCAAAAGCAAGTGCTCCCTGTATAAAGTATAATGGTAATTGGTTGTCCATGATTGGTATGTTTGCCTCACTACTATCTGTTCCAGGGCTGGTAATGCAAATTCTACTAGTGGGCCTGAAACACTAATTGTGCCACCCACACAAGCAGCCTTAAAAAAGGAACTCAGGCCTGTCATTGCAGTGCCTGCGCGCAGTTTGTTAAACTGCCATGTTGTTCTGACAAGTGCACTCATTTGCCAGATCTTACCCGTCCCTTTCTATGAACATCAGGCGGCCCTATGGTAGGTCCAGGGTACCCCCTGGGCAGGGTGCAGTGCATGGGAAAGGTAGGACATGTACTAAGGTGTGTACCATGTCCTGACAGTGAAATAATCTCCATTTAGTTTTTCACTGTTGACAGGCCATCTTGCCCATAGGATAGATTGGGAAGTATGTGTAATATGTTTTCCAGCCTATCTTCCCAAAGGCTTAAGATGGAGAGGTGACGTTTAGTATGCCTGAACTCACAATGTAATAACACATCTTTCTATGAAGGTGTTTTTTGCATTGTGTGTTTAGAAGCCACTCTTTTAGAAGTGGCTGGGTTTTTGTGTTTTAATATTTCTGAATGTCTCTGCCTGGTTGTGGATTGACTGTCTGGATTTGAAATCAATATGATCTGGGGTATGTCTTGACCCAGGGGAGGAGGTGAGACAGCAATAGGCTGACCTGCATCTGGAGTGCAGGGAGAGGAGTAGCCCCTAGAGGTGAAGAGGCCTCGGTTGCTGCTATAAAACAATTGTCTCATCTCCTGCTGAGTGATTGAGAATCCAGACCCCACTAATCAAAGGAAGAAGGTGTCGCTGGCAGGGAGTCACCCAGAACGGGTTTGAACACGGGGCAGTGCCCACTGAGCACAAATACTTCAAAGTCATTGAGGGGTATAACTATATGAGCTGAAGCCCCAGAACTTAGGAGAACGGCTTTATCAAGATTGAACAAGACTGGAGCTACTTCGTGGTCAAGAAGAACCTTTGCCAAGGAAGAAACAACTGAAGAGACTGAAGGAAAGGACTGACCCTTGCTGTGTGTTCTGGGTCTGGCCTGCAGTTTGCTGTTTTAACCAGGCAAAGGCTAAAGGGACTTTGCTGTGTGCTGTGTCCCCTGCTTGAAAGGACTTTGCTGTGCTGTGTCCTAATGAAACTTAACCCCAAGGGCCGGAGGTGAGCTGGCTCCCTGTTGCGGAAACTCAGGAACACAAAAGTTTCCAGGAGAGTCTCGGCGGTGCAGTGTGCGCGTGCTTGTTGCAGCCTGAGACCCTCGTGAGGTGTGCCCTGTGATCGTGGGCACCTGGAGTCTTAGCAAGGATCAGTGACGCTGTGTGCGTGTGCTTTTTGCAGCCTGAACCCTTTGTAAGAATTGTCGAATTATTGTGTGCACCCCAATCTAAGTGAGTCTCATCGACGCTGGGTGCGTGTGCTTTGTGCAGCATGAAACCTTCGTGAGGATTGCCTTATCATGCACCCGGAGTCTAAGTGAGTCTCAACGACACTGTGAGCGTGAGCTCTGTGCAGTGTGAGACCTTCGTGAGGATTGCCTTGTTAACGTGCACCCGGAGTTAACGTGAGTCTCAGCGATGCTGTGTGCGTGTTCTTCGTGTAGCATGAGACCATCGTGTGGAGTGCCCGGTGATCGTGCACCCTAAGCTCAAAGGAGTCTCAGCGACGCTGTGTGCATGTGCCCTGTGGCCTGTGGCAGCCAGAGATCTGCGTAGCAGTAGCGGCCCGGACCTGCATCCCCGGGGGAGGTCAGCCGCTGGCCTGAGACCGCCGTTACCAATTCACAAAGATTGCATGGAGGCCCAAGTCGCCTAACGAGGACAGGAGAATGAGTTTGCGCTCCCAGGTAACGTGTGTCGACTCCTGGGGTGGGGTGCAGGCTCGGAGGGAGACGCACTTGGCCTCTCTCTCATTCTGGCAGCGCAATCCTCTGCTTCGGCTCGTATCGCAGCCTGTATTACCAAGGGAGTGGCATTACCGGGGCCGGAGTACGGGGCTGCACTTTTAGTTACGCCATACCCGTGTTGAGTACAACTGTTGACAGAGGCTGACTGCGAGTCAGAAGGAGTGGCGGAAAGACCGCCAAGGCACCTTGATCGGTGCCGAAGTGTGTTACGCATTATCGTATTTCTGCATAACGGAGTACCTGATAGTCGTATTACACATTGCATCGTTTCTGCATAACAGAGTACCTGATTAGTATATTACACATTGCATTATTCCTGCATAATGAACTACATGAATAGTGTATGATGCATGGTATTATTTCTGCATAAAGAGCTATCTGATTGTCTTATGATGCATTCCATTGTTTCTGCATAAAGAACTACCCGATTAGCGTATTACACATTGCATTGTTTCAACATAACGAACTACTTGATTAGTGTATTACGCAATGCCTTATTTCTGCATAACAATGTACCTGGTGGTTGTATTACGCATTGCATTATTTTTACATTGCAAAGTACCTGATTGTTGTGTTACACATTGCATTTTTTTTACATTGCAAAGTGCATGATTCTAGCAATATGAACTGCATAACATCGTATTAGGATTACAGAGTAATGTTTAGAAGTGCTCATTAATATCGCCAGAACATACAAGGGCTGGCTGGCCAAACAACCAGCCAGGAGGAATATTACAAATATGCATATGTTGGATTTATATCGTGTGGTCTTATCGTATATCTTTTTATATAAATTGAAACTCGTTTTTATTAAACTAGTGTAGAGTCCATTGGTGGTGTCATCATTGGGTTGCTGTGAGCATGGTTGCAAATACTTTACACATTTGCCTTGAAGATAAGCCTGGCTGCTTGTGCCAAGCTACTAAGGGGGTGAGCCGGGGCTCACCCCCTTAGTAGTAGTAGCGCGATTGCAGAAACGGTGCCGCCATCTTAGGTGGACACCAGGGCAGCGCTCTAGTTGTTTGGCGCTCCCTACCCTCTCCCTATATAATGTGCATATGGAACCGACGGCGCAGCAGGCGGGCGCAGCGGGCGCGCCAAAGGCACGCCGTCTGCGCCCGTCATTGCCTGTCCATCGCCTTTCGCCAGAACCCGTGGTCTGGTTCAGTCTCCTTTGCACGGGTATGGTAGGGAACAACTCTTGCATTTAAAAACTGATGCAGAGGTCTGTATGGATCTGCCATTACAGCTAGGTGAGTCAAGTCTGAGATGTCAGTCTTGTGCCTTTACAACATGCTCTCCTTCTGGGGTCCGGAGTACTGAAGTCTTAGGGACACAAACTGTGTTCACAGTTCTACAACTAAACGTGCATTCTCTGGTGAAACACCATATGGAAGTTTATTTGTTACTTAGCGATGAAACCCTTGATGTCCTCTTTGTCTGTGAGACATGATTGCGGGATGATATGGCAGGGATAACTGGCTTATCTCTCCCAGAAGGTTATCTGATTAAGACTCTTAATCGTGACTCCAGGGGAGGTGGGATTGCTGTTATTTATAAAGCTCTGTATCCCTGTATCTTCACGGTGGAGAAGTTGAGGGGCTGTAAATGTCCACGTTTTAGACTAGATATTAACCCGCATTTTACTTTTTCGGGGCTTTATATCTATCGCCCTCCTGGTCATTCTTCTAAGTTCTGTGACGCCTTATTAGAGTTAGTGGGCTCATTGGTGTTGCAATCTGCCAACTTCTCTATTTTAGGTGACCTAAACTTCCACTTTGACCAAACACTGGACCAGGCTATCTGTAACCTGATAGCTGACTTAGCAGCTTTCCAATTGGACTTATTGGTACGGGATGCCACTCATGTCGCAGGACATATATTGGATCCTGTTTTTTCCAACATTCCAGCCGTCCAGGTTGATCAACCTCTTCCTATGGCCTGGACTGATCATTATCTGATCAAAGCTAGCTGGAAGATAACACAACTCCCAAAGTCCAATAGGACAGCTTTGACGTTTAAAAGACCTTGGCATAAACTTAACATAAACGATTTCCACGCCTATCTGAGAGAGACCTTTGTCGAAGATTTGGCTGACCTTGAGACCGCATATACTGCCTTTTGCGACTGGATTGGGGGGGGGCTCTACGCTCTGATTCCAACTAGATGGGTCAGAGGGTGGAATTCGATCAGCAATCCTTGGTTTTCTGATGCTCTTAGAACACTCAGAAAGGAGTGTAAAAGAGCCGAGCGACTGTGGAGAAGGGACTATGACAAAGATCTCAAGTCTGTGTACTTGGCTAAATTAAAACACTACCATAAAACGATTTGTTCCACACGCGCTAATTTTTATGCTGAAAAAATCAGTGATAGCTCTAATCCTACGAAATACATTTTTATGATTGTTCAGGAGCTAAAGAACATCGGTTCCTGGCAAACGATGCTGCTTCTGGAAGCAGCATCGTTTGCCAGGAACCGATGTATCGACATCCTGTCCTTCCTGCGAGCGGATCGTGCATTGTTCCCGACCGCCGCTACGGATTGAACTTTCTGCAAATCCGGTGAGAACGCCACCTCCAGGTGCTCACTCAACCCAATACAGCTGATTAGCGCATTAACCTGATGTTGTGAAGGGCTAATTTATCTGCCTCAAAGACTGTTTCTACAACGAAATCTCCAAACAAATGGTGATCCACACTGGGCAACCCTCCCAGAACACCAGAATCCCTTGGTTTCCTGAAGTTTATCACATGACGCACTGAGTGGACCACGAACTTAGTGGCCACTGCCGAAAATTGATAGCGCCTTCCTCAAACCCGTTCCTTGGCTTATTGCTCTATGATATTCCAGGCATATATTAAGTCCTGATGATGATCCCATTATTTTGAGCACGGGATCGAAACGCCGTCGACACTGTTATGTAGACATACATTTATTTTTCATTGTTATTCGTTTTTGTATGCTCTACTAAAGGGAATACTGCCAATTTAAATTCGAAAGCAGTACCAGGTCTTGCTCAACCCTTCTTTTGCCTGATGTAAACTGTTCTTTCTTCTGCACCCTTTCTCACAACTTTTTCTCTACTGCTGAGTACGGCACAGGCTTGTGCCTTACTTCAAACACTAATATGTTTGATGTGATAATGTAACGTACAAATTGACTTCTTGTCATATATTCCCAAAATAAATTCTTTGCCCGGCTGGGTATAAGAAAACTGTACATATTGTCCGATTGTGGTCTGTATGTCATTTTTTTCAGAAACTGTTCTAGGCTTAGGACCGTTGTTCTTTTGAAATACTCTACTAAAGATCTGCACCCCTGGAACAAGCTGGCGATATAATGGCTAGGCCAAATCAACGCCCTGAAGATGAATTACTTGTCAAACCTAGTATACATCATGCACACTTTGCCACTCTGGATCCCATGTAAGACTATTCAACAAATCTGAAGGCAGCTTCTGTAGTGTGTGTGGCAGCACTCTAAATCCCGTATATATAAAACAACCCTTTATAAGAGAACCCTGGATGGCGGATTCGGATTCCCTCATGGAGAATATTATATTCTCCCAGCCCAATTGCAATCTGCCTTTGACTGGCACAACACCTGCGATGCCAAGACGTAGGTGCTTTTAGAACAGGGTTGCTCAGCCCTTCTTCCACAACATATCATGTGGTTGAGGCACAGAGACCACTTCCCATCTTCCTAAACACCTTTATATGCCCCTGCAACCCTTCTCAGGCACTGGGACAGAATTACCCATAGTCAGGCAGCAACTATTTTTGGGATTTTGAGGGGCACCCCCTTTATTGGGCGCCTTTTATAATGATGGGACCCTTCTACAATGGCAAACTTATAGGCAGTGCTTCCATTTGACATCGTCGAATGAATTCCAGGTTAACCAACTACTACATCAGGCAGACTCACCCACAGTGAGGGCCAGGAGTGGTAGAACCAAGAAGCCCTTTGAACAACTTTTTGCGCAGGATCCACCAAGAAGGGCACTATGCACCTGTGCTTGGTCTTCTGTGATCTCTTTCAGCCAAAACAACATTCATATCTGTCAAAGTGGGAACAATATTTGGGCACTACTTTTCTGATTATGTTCGGCAGAGTCCGCTCGCGGATTTTGCGGATTTTCTGTAAATTCGCAATCCGCGAGATTCGCGAATTTCCCGCAAAATCCGCAAATCCGCGAGCAGCGGATTTTATGGCTTGCTCGCACTGTTCGCGTGAGTTCGCGGCTTCCCAGTTCAACTTCGCGCCCCGCGAATAAGCGCTAAATTGCAGAAATACGATCTTAGCAAAACTGAAACTACTTACCAGGTTCAAAAGTTCAAGCTCATCATTAGTAGCCATTTCCTGTAGTGCTTCCTGAGGGGCCCCTCCAGAGTTCATTTGCCTACTTGCAACTATTATGTGACCCTGCTCTGACCCTCAGAATAGTTACACATATGCCACAAAGGTCCTGAATTACAGCTAAGGGAGACAAGCAGGAGCCAGGCTGGAAGTTCAAATCCAGTGACACATTAATCAGCCCCTAATTCATTATTGTCAGTTGGGGCAGGGCAGGTGTTGTAACTAATTTTGCAACAATGAAAGCACTTAGCAAGTGCAAAAGATCACTAATCAGGAAGCACTAAGGAAGCAGGTGCCAGCTAAAAAAATATTCTGTGACACATTAATCAGCCCCAAATTAATTCAGGTCACTTGAGGCAGGGAAGGTGTGCTTTGCTTTGCCACAATAATGTACACTGGACAACCAGAGGGTGCTGTGATGAAACAGAGGGTGGCATGGGTGAGCCAGAGGGTGGCATGTGGTGACAGAGGGTGGCAGTGATGAAGAAGAGTGTCCCAAACAGGCTGGACACGTAGAAACAACAAGTTCGCAAAACTTGCGACCCGACAGGTAAGTTCGCGTTTGCGAAATTGTACAAAAACCCTCGCGACCTGGCAGAAACCCGCGCGAACACAAAAAAAAAAATCTGCAAATTCGCGAGAATTCGCGGATTTTGCGGATTGCGAGTTCGCAAATCCGCAAAATTCGCGAACGCGAGATTCGCAAAATTCGCCCATGCTTAGTTGTGAGGACGGGCAGCCAAGACCTCTATCTGTCTGCAACACAAGGTCAATTCTTACAAGCTTCCTACACAATTGTACGTCACTCCACTTCAGTTGAACACTTGGTGGGAACTCCTGACCTCTGTTGGTGGGGCTGCAACTCAAGAGGCACTCATTTACATATGTGGTGGAAATGTGTAAATGTCAAACGCTTTTGGGCAGAGGTGCTTCTACTGATCTCCCAGATTTGTTCAGTGACTAAACCAATGTACTGGTTTGTGCTGTTAATGGGAGAAGCTGGGAAGATTCTGCCTATCCATACGCAACCCCTCGGGTGAAATTAATCACCTTCTTACTACTGACAGCCAAGCTTACTATAGCTAATACCCGGAAGGACCACCCTCCCACCTAGTTTGACTTTGTGGTGGACTACGCTATTGCACATTTATACTATGGAACGATTGACTGCTTTGGTTATGGACAAGATGTCTACATTTGAGGGCAGCTGGTCATCTTTTAAGACGTATGTCAATAGAGACAGAGCAAAGGTGAACCCCACCATCATAGCACCCACTCTACTGCGACAAGCCCCTATGGAAGGCCTGTCGTCATCCAATGGAGAACTGGAGCATGATGACTGACGTACCATAACCAATTCACCATCAATGTTACTGCGTCATGATGACTTTTTGGGCTTGATGGCTCTCTTCGTGTTAAACTTGATTGTACTGAATTGCCCTATGTACCAAAGTGACACATTTAAACCTCTGTGCTCACATCTTTTGCCTGGCTGCTTTCTTCTGGTGTTGTGATTACTCTGGACTTTCCTTTCCATCCTTCCATTTTGTAATTGTAAAGCGCACTAATACCCCAACTGGGGCGTCCTGGCGCTGTAACGCATACCCTTCCTAGCTTTTCCCCTGTGAGGCGTCCACTCCTGGGCACCCCCAAGGTGAAGCCAGGCATCCCAGCGCTGTTGGGGCCGTTCTGGAGATTAAGCAAGCTATTGCCCAGAGTTACAGAGTGGGACCCATGATTAGAATAGGCACTGAGGCGAGAATTATCAGGTCCGAGGAAATTGAGCCCAAGACTCGCCGAGGCGGGAAAATTGAACCCTGGTCCCGGGCCAGACCTCTGCATCAGAGTCTGCCGCTCTAACCATTGAGCCACACTTCTCCCCCTTTGTTTTTTCTCTACATGTTTGTAACGTTTTACAAAAGAAATAAAACAATAAATAAGTTTATATGTATGAAAAAGCATGTCATCGAATTAAAGCTGCACCCTCAAGAAGTTTGGCTAGTAGGCAATTCTGGGGTACTGTGTATTCAACTGATGAAAAATGTGGAATGAAAATTGATTCTGACCTATGAGCGGATTGACATCAATTGCATTTCATCTGTGCTGGAATCTGTATTAGAAGCATCCATTTTAGATTCATCTATATATTCTAACTAACAGGACCTTTTTAGTAATTAAAAAGTTGTAAGTATGCACAGCGCCTTATGCACTTTAACTGCTCGACGATTGCATGTGATCTAAGGAGAGGTAGCCTGAGATTTTAACTCGACCTATGGCTAGATTAATATGAATTGCATTTTATTTGCATTGTCATCTGTGTTAGAAGTGTACATTTTAGATGCATTTTCATAGTTTTAAATATCGGGCTCTTCTTATGGCTTAACACCTGCAATATTTGCTAGTGTGCACTACAACATTTGCACTTTAACTGTTTGATGATTGCAAATGATCTAGTTGATCTATTGACACATGCATGTGTTTAGGTAGGGATTTTGGGGCTATGGGCACATCAAAACACCTGTAATTTTTTTATGTGCTAGAGATGCAAAAACTATAAATGTGATCGCAGTATGCTATGTTTTGTATTTTATTGGTATCAGGGTTTTTAGAGTATTGTTTTAGTCATGTGTTAATTAACTATGCATGATAAATACAATTAGATCCGATTTGTACACACCAACTGTTGACGATGAAGTACAAATGCAATAGAAGATTGAAGATGTTGCAATCGCCGATGAATACAGCTTCTGAGGTAGAGTCGAAGATACAACTGCAGCAATTGGAGCACTTTGTGAAACAACACTGAGGGCCTGATTCACAAAAGGCCTCCGCACTCAGGCTGGAATCTTCTTACTGCCGTCATCCATTGCAGGGCCCTCGCTACAAGTGCAGACCCCCCTGCCACAACTGCAGGACCCCACCACGACGCGGGGCCTCCGCCATATATCCAGGCCCTTTGTGAATCGGACCCTCAGTGCATATGGAAAAAGTGAGATTGTTGGTCCCACACATGTCAGTACATGTGTCATCACAGGGGAAAACTTAAACACAGCAGCATTGGCAATGGACAAATGCATTGCATTGCAGAATGCCTGCTGCTCTCTGATTGGTCAAGTTAATTCTCAGTAATAAACAGGAAGTACAGCTTGTTGTTCCAACCGAATGTTCAAGATGACAGTTGAAAACAGTTCCAGCATTGAAACACAGGCCTCAATTGAGCAGGTTGAAGTTTGCAAAAATGGAGGGCCGATTCACAAAAGTACTCTGAGACAAAAACATAGGGCTTATTTACAAGTCTCTTGCACCACTTTTGCGTCACTTTTAACATGGGAATAGTGATGCAAAAGTGGCGCAATGGGCTTGTAAATCTGCCCCATAGAGTTCAGTGTTAGCTTAGTGAGCAGTTCGTCTCCAAGATAGAATCCAGTAGCTTTACAACAATGATATGGTGTTATATGGGATGTGCTGTTGTCACACTGATTTTATTTCTTCAGCAAAACAAATAAAAATGCACACCCTATGATGAGAAGAG
Organism: Lissotriton vulgaris; assembly: GCF_964263255.1. Taxonomy (NCBI): domain Eukaryota; kingdom Metazoa; phylum Chordata; class Amphibia; order Caudata; family Salamandridae; genus Lissotriton; species Lissotriton vulgaris. Next base: position 741,683,907 of record NC_141685.1, on the reverse strand, counting down.
TAGTTGATATTCCACTAAACCAGTTTGAAAACAAATAAAAAAGGAAGGGGTGAATCTAACAATAGATTAAAAGTCAGTCAACAAGGCAGATCCGATCATTTTAAAAAACACGGCTGATGCCAGTTCTGTTCGAGTCATGGAATACAGTGTGCAACAGGTCCACAATATGTGTTGGAAATTGAGTTTGTAAAAGTCATTGGATCTTAGATTCAGAATGCAATGTTTGGAGAGCGAAAGTCTCTGTCCTAGAGGCTAACGTTACCTCTTTCTGAGTTAGGACTGCTATAAGCTTATTCCATGTGTTAAGGCATGTTTTATCATGTCAATGGCCATGAAGTGCTTTTAAAAACATTAATCAGGAGAGGATAACATATAACTTCACTACATTTTACTATTTTTGAACAGTCAACAAATGTAAAAGCCATTGGCCAACCCACTACAGGATTCAATTCTTCGACTAATATATCTTCCATTTCTTGAAGCCGTGTGAGAACAAGGAATCAAAGAAGCAGGTGTTGTGTGGAGTTTACATGTAAGCCGGTATTGAAAGCGTTGAAAGTGCTGTGCATAGTTATAGAACTACAAAGAAGTAAGTGCCATAAAGGTATAGTCCATGAAGATGTGCTAATGAATGTAAGAGTGCCTTTTGGCCAGCAATAATACTCAAAAGGAAAATATTGTAGGAATGTGTTATGCATTATTTAATACCAAATGAAAGGCAGGCATACATAAATAAATGACTTTATGCAGGACCCACACAACATGGGAATGTTCAGCAACAGTCTGTAAAGGTTCCGCCACTAACTCAGCCAGTTTGGGCTTCCACCCTGTAAAGAAAGACAAAGCGTTGACGATTACATGTTATATGTCTGTATGTTTTTAAAAAAAACAATACATATTATATTGAAATATTTTTTAAAAAAAGATGTGTTCTCTATCTGTTTAATTGAGAGAAGTGTGTATGGTGTATCTTATTTAGACACCCAAATACAGTGCGTCAGTGCATGCATCTGAGCTTGCCCGTGTTGCAAACAATTGAAATCTTCCTGAAAAAGATTCAAAGCAGATATAGTGATAGTGGAGACTGTATATATGTGTTTGAGATCCAGTGTCAATAATTCTAAATTTGTTTGCATTATTTCCCTATCAGCTTCCTGTTAAGTAGACACTGAAGCGTTGAATATCTTCAAGTAATGGCAGTTTAACAAGGACGTTGTATGCAGGTCCAGAGGGTCCAAGGGAACAGCTTCAACTGCCTAACAATTCTAACATAAACATTCTAAATAAGGCATGACAGAGTGAAGGCTCCCAGAAGGATGACCAATGAACATTCCACCCACTAATATATAATATAAGGTACAGAAAGAACATAGATACCACACATCTCCCCTTTTTACATGGGAAAAAAGAATAATGTAAACCAAAGCAAAAAGACAATAGCCATAAGTTAAATAATGACATATTCATTACATTTTCAAGGCAACACCTTGAGTCTTGTACTCTTCCGAGTAACCTGAGTACCACAATCGATTAACTTTTTAGTGGCACCAGAGCTGTTCCCTTTGACCTTAGCTAAGCGGGACACATTTCACCACTGACCATTCCCTAGTTTCACAGCCTGCCCTTTGATTTCTGCACTGCAAGCAGGATCCCTGAATTTAGAGTACCCTTTTTGTAACAACAACGGTTCTTTGACACATACCCATTCACCAACAGAAAGATTTACCACTTTTCTTTTTCGGTAAGCAGTCAATTTTTCACACCTTCTGCAACTGATGTTATCACTGATAACCTTGGCTTTGCTAGCCTCCTCCAAAACATTACACTCACCACCCAATGTCTTGATTTCCAAAAAGAATTCAATGTCGAACTCACCTTCCTACCCCTCATGAATTCAAAAGGCACAGATCCAGAAATTGAGTGCAGAGTGGTTCTATACGCCCACACTACATCTCTAACAGCAGTTTCACAATGAACCTTGGATTTAACCACACTTTGAATGCATTCAACTAGAACCCTGTTGAACCTTTCAACTTTTTCATTGGCTTGAGGGTGGTACAGTGGAGTGCGTGAATGCTTCACCCCTGCTTTGACTAAAAACTCTTGCATACCAGCCGAAGTAAACGGAACACCATTGTCAGACAGTAACTCTTCAGCTGTACCCTCTCTACTAAAGACATCTTGTTGAAACAGGATAACTGACTTGGTGTAGGGCTCATACACACCTCTCACTTCCACCCGTTTGGATAAATGGTCTAACAATATTATAAAATATTTAATGTTGTTGGGTAAAACATGAAAGGGGCCCAAAAAATCCACGGCAACTTTTTGCCAAACTCTGTCAGGGCATGGAACAGGTCTTGGTACAGGAGTGGTAATGGTAAGATGTTTGTTGCTGTATGAGCATTGAACACACTCCCTCACTAATGACTCCACCTCATAATCCACACTGGCCACCATAAATCATTGCGAACTTTGCGTTTGACAGCAGTCATTCCTAAATGGCCCAGATGAGCAGTTTCAAGTATCTTAAGCCTTAAACACTCTGGGGGAATCAACCTCCCTACCCTGACCAGTAAGTTACTCTAAATTGAAAGTTCTTCAGCGACTTTGCAATAAGGTTGTAAATGAACATGAATGAAGCGCTCCAGTAACTACAAACTACAAAACTTGTTTCAAAATGGGATCTGCCTTCAATGCATTCGGCCATTCATTCATGTTGGGACAAAATTACGGAGTCTTCCACACTTGCAATGATGTACTCTTGAACATCCTCTTGCTCCTTCGAACATACCTTGTTGTCCTCTACGGGTCAAAATTCACCAAGGAGCTTAGGGGGTTAAAAATCGGCCAGGTCAGCCCCCCACTCACTAAGTCCAAACACAATAGTAACCTGACCTAAATACTAGAACAGATACAATTGAACCTCATATATATCTATAGCTGCCACAACTGTGTTTGCTGTATGGGTGGTTAATCACAACCTATCGTCCACTTTAGGTCCCTGTTCTATTTGTAAAAATGTTCCCTATCGGTGCCACCCAGTGTATAGTGTAATAAATAAATCCCAAAATACACACTAGTGCCAGTAAAGTGCAAAAAATATGAAAAAATGTGTACAAGGTAAGGGGTGCCTCACGGAAGTAACACCATAGGAGTCCACTGGTTGGTTCTCACCAGTGGGCTCATGTTCTCATCATAAGCACAGCCGAACCATAAAGAAAACAACAAAAAATAATAACAGTGATGTGCAGGTGTGGTGCAGTGAACCAGTTGTGAAAATACTGGTTATAAACACTACAGTGTTATTCTTAGTGCTTAAAAATTCTGACCCCATAAAGTGGACCTTTGGCACTTAAGGACCACTTTATTGTTACTAAAAATGAGCTACAACTAACACTCGCTGTTCACCTTTGTTCTATGCTGTGGGTTTGCTCAGAATAAGAGCACACTCTGTTGCCTCTTATCTTCATAGAGGGCCAACATGTTTCATAGCCTGGATTTTTTAAGGCAATTTCTTCAGGGCACGGGTCAGTACCACCACTCTGCTTTCCTTTCACATGTGGGTAAATACCTAGGAAACAAATTAAAATACAGACAACACACTGTTTATCAACGTATCAGCAAAACCCCAATGGGACAGATTTCATCTCTGCACCATTGGCCCCGCGACCAAGCTTTGCATATTTACCGCTTTGATGCCCTATCTGGGCATACCGGTGACCCCTTTTCCTTGTCACTGTAGCGGATGTCCCCATAGCTACTGCTGTTAGCCTACGGGAGAAAGCGCATGAATGACCCCCAAGTGTCCAGTTCAACATCCAATGTCGGCTGATAGCTGCCTGAGTGCCGTGTAGTGCCTTGCATACCTGGTATGGAAGGTAAAAAGCAATCTGTGGCATGCCCGATGTATTTTAATATATGGCTTCCGCCGAAAAAATGGAAGGGAACTTTCCGTTTTACTCTAAGGCGTGTTTATGTGTGGGCGGTCATAGCTTGAAATAGTGCTCTGTACGCCTATTTCTATGAAGTGAAGCATTTACACATGTGGGCCCTCTACTAAAAAGCCCGACTGTCTGAAACCAGCTTAACTGCAGCAGTTCTGATCGGCGCTCGACCCTTCCATGCCCCATGCTCCTTACCCGGGAGTTGTTGGTGCCGGTCTTTAACTCGTCCATGCCCACTGATCAATCGAGCGCGCTATTTCAAACAACACCAGCGTGGGATTCGTTACATTCGACCCACCCTGTGCTGTCTCAGTAGAACTCCCGCCCGAGTTGCAGCCGATGGTGAATTCCTGGCTACTGCGGGCACCATCTTGGAAATGGCAAATCGCTATGGATACCCCGGTTTTAATTAAAAGCATGATTTCTTTGGGAGGTTGTGTGTCTGTAATGTTCTGCCTTTCCCCCACAGGATGCACAGAGACAGGTGATAGTTGTTAGTCTCTTTTATTTCAAAGTAATATCTTATTTGGAGCTAAAGGGCGCCGAGCGTCTAATGCTGAGCGCTCCGGTCGCCAACTGCCGTTTCTGCCGTTCGCGCCTTCTCTCTGCCTCTTTGCTGCGCATGCGCGCCTTTCCGCTCTAGCCCACGGCGTAACGCGTCATCGCGTATACGTCCGTCAACTAGAGCGCACACCACATATCTCCCCCCTTTAACAAAAACAAAGTTATAACATTTCTCCCCTCAGGTGAGTGTCCTCCAGCCGTGAACAGTGTCTATGTGGGGCACCGGGGAGACGGCACCAAGCTAGTGTCCATCCATCACAAAGTCATTATAGCGAGAGGGCGCTACAACTGCCCTTCCGCTGCGGGTGTGTCTTACCGGCACGTTCTCTCTCAACTCAGTCTCTTCTTGGGACACACCAACCTCTCTCACTTCTGTTCTCAGCTCTGCATTCGCTTGCATTCCTCCTCCGTCGGTCGGCCTGGCTCCTGGTACCACCATTTCATTGTCTTCGCCTGCGTCTTCGCCTTGGTTGTCTATGACGTGATCAGAATAGGGTGTGACCTCCGTGTGATCCATGTCTCCTCCTACTCCTTCGGCTTTGGGCCAGACTAGTATTTTATTCACTCTGGCCATGCGCTCTTGTGACCAGACCTTGCCATCGCTGAGGAGGGCCGCTCTGCCCCTCACTTCCTTAACTTGTAGCGGCTGGCTGAATTTGCTTTCGCCCTTCTTTTGTAGAGTGGGAAGTTTGATCCTAACCCACTCCCCTTCTTCCAGCGCTGTTTCTTTCGTGCTGCGTCTTTTGTCATAGTGCGCGGCATAGATCTTCTGGGCTTTCTCTAGATTGTGCTGCACCACCGCTGGGGACCACTTGCTGGTGATGGTCTTCTCCCTCCATGCTACATTGTCCCTGGTGAAGGGATGCCGTCCTCTCAGCACTTGGAACGGACTATACCCCACCACAGAGGGGGTTATCCGATAGGCCCATAGCATGTTCATTATTTCCAACTCCCAGTCCTTTCCTTGCGATATGGCTGCTTGGATGGAGCCCATGAGCACCCTGTTAAACCTTTCAACCTGGCCGTTGCAAGATGGGTGATACACAGCAGTGTGTTTCCCTACGATACCATTTCTCTTCATGTATCTCCCCCACTTGTCCGATACAAACTGCGGTCCATTATCGCTGAGGATGGTTTTGGGTATTCCCTCTCTGAGGAACACTGAGGTTAGGAACTTCAAAATCGTATCCGTGTCCATTGACTCTTGTATGTCCACTTCTGGCCACTTGGAATACTTGTCAATGAGTACGCAGATGTACTTGTTCACCCCTTGATTGTCCAGAACGGGCCCCAAAATGTCAATGGCCACATCCTCCCATGGGCCTTGCGGGGTGTCGAATCTCCCCAGTGCTGGTCGGAGTGGGCGGAGCACCTTGTCCGCTCCTTGGCATTGTCCACACTCCCGCACTTGTCTCTCGATGTGGGCATCCATGCCTGGCCACCAATACATCTGTTTGACCAACGCCTTGGTTTTCACTATGCCCAGATGTCCTACATGAAGCAACTTCAGCAGTCTGGGTATCATTGTCACTGGTGGGACCACTTTTTCTCCTCTGTACAAGAATATCCCCGAGTCACTTAGGGACAATTCTTCTCTTATCTCAAAAAAAACGTCGGACACCTTCCGTTAGCTTCTTCTTGTCCGGCCACCCCATCGTGAGATGTTTCCTCACTTCCTTCTTCTCTTCATCGAGCTCGTAAGCCGCCTGCCATTCCTGCGCACTGATCGATGTTTCGTGATCTTCCATACTGGCCACCATCTCCTCCGTGTCCGGGGCCTCTCCGGGCGCCTCTTCCATGGCTGATGCCCTGCTTAGGTAGTCAGCTACCTTGTTCTGCGTGCCCGGTAGATATTCTACATCATATGTATAATCGAGCAGCTTCAGAGTCATTTTCGCTATTCTCGGGGTGGCCGTGTCATGGCCCGATGACGTCAACACTTTGATGAGTGGCTTGTGGTCCGTTTGTAGTCTGAATCTCGTGCCCCACACGAACTGACGGAATTTGTTCAACGCCCACGTAACAGCCAGCATCTCTTTTTCGATTACGCTGTACCTTTGTTCCGTCGGGGATAGCGCCCGGGACGCGAAGCTGATAGTTTCTTTGTTTCCATCCTCCCTTTCCTGCGCTAGTACTGCCCCCAAGCCCTTGTCGCTTGCATCGGTTGTCACGATAGTCTTGCCCATGGGGACGTACCCCTGCAAAGGGATGGCATGGCTGATACAGGCCTTGATGGACTCGAATTCGGACTGGGCCTCCCTGTCCCATTCAAATTTTGTATTGTGCCTGATTAGTTCTCTCATCCTATGCGTTCTTGTGGCAAAATGGCTGACGAACTTGCTATAATACTCGGCCATTCCGAGGAATGACCGCACCTCCTCTTTGGTTGTTGGGGCCTTGGCATCTTTTATCGCCTTCACGTTTTGCTCCTTCGGTGATATGCCGTGCGTGCCTATTTCGTGCCCTAGGTAGGTCACTGAGCGAGACCCGATCCTGCACTTGCTCCACTCCGCCGTCATTCCTTTGCTCTGCAGCACTCCTAGCACTTGATGTAGTTTCTTGTCGTGCTCACCTTTGTTAGAGCCCATCACCAGGATGTCGTCTTGGAAGTATTGCACTCCCGATATGTCTTTAAACAACCTGTGCATTAGCTTCTGGAAAACGGCCGCAGCGGATGCCAGGCCAAAGGGCATTCTCTTGAATTGGAAACACCCAAAGGGCGTTATGAATGCTGTGTACTTCCTGCTCGACGGGTGCAATTCTATTTGGTAGTATGCAGACGTGAGGTCTATGGTGGAAAAATAGTTGATGCCTTTGGTTCTTGCTAGCATCTCCTCTATCCTGGGGAGCGGGAACCTTTCCACTATGAGGTTTTTGTTGAGCTCCCTCAGGTCCACGCAGAGTCTGACCTTTCCGTTTGGCTTTTTAACTACCACCAAGGGCGATAGCCATTCCGCACTGTCCACTGGCTCAATGATATTTAGGTCTTCCAACTTCCGTAGTTCCTGGCGCACGGCCTCACTCGTGGATATTGGTATGTTCCGTACCTTATGCACTACTGGTACTGCTCCTTCCTTAAGAACCATCTTATGCACGAACTTGTCGAGTTTGCCTACCGTGCTCTCGAAAACCTTGGGGTATGCAGCTTTCCAGTCTTCTTCCCTCGAGAGGGGCCATTCGTCCGTTAGCAAGATTTGTTCTTTCCCTCCGGGATTTAGTATGATGCCGAGATCACCTGCGTCTCTCCATCCTAGTACCGATGGGCCCTTCTCCGCTACGTACAGGGTGCACGTGGCCACCCGTCCTCTAAATTCGAACTCCAAGTCCCTGCACCCTACCAGTGGGATGGAATTCTCGGTATACGAGATGGGTCTGATGTCCGGCGGCCACAGGTCGGGTCCTATGACTGGCACAAAGTCCTCTTCCCATATTGACCTTTGAACAATGGTCCAGGGGGACCCTGAATCCACGGCTACATGTACCTTGACGCCCCCGATGAGCATGTCGGTGCGGGGCTTATCCCTTCGCTTCCCGGATACATCTAAGACTTGATCTTCTATACACAGCACTAGGTCATCCTCCTCTGGTTCTTCTTCATCACTCCCGTTGGCCGCTGCTGTGTCGATGCACTTAACCGTGGATTTCGACCCTTTCTTGCGACAGACTTTCTCGAAGTGACCAGTCAACCCACAGAATGAGCACCTGGCGCGAAACGCGGGGCACCGCCTGTCCTGGGCCGTGTGCGCCGCACTGCCACATCTGTAACACGCGAATTTCGCCCCCTGGTTGGGACGAGGCATCTGCTTCCCAGATCCTCTTGTGTCCTTCCTCTGGTCTCCGTAAGCCGTTTTGGGCTTGCTGGATTGTGGTGCCTCGTCGATCTTGTTGATCATTTGCCTCGGCCCGCTTTCCCTTTTTGCCGCGTCTGCTCCTCTCTTCGACATTTCCGCCTTTTTAACCATCGCCACTACTTCCTTCAGGGTTGTCTCATTCATCGCCCATAGCTTGTCTTGGACTGCTCTGCTGGTGGTGTGCATCACAATTTGGTCCTTGATGTACTCGTCCTGCAGGTTCCCATACCTACACGTGATCGCAAGCCGGCGGAGCGCTGCCACATAGTCGTCAATGGATTCTCCTGCCTCTTGTTTTCTCTGTTGGAAGTTGTATCGGTCTATCGAGACGCAGACTGCTGGGCGGTAGTGGCTGTCTAGGTCGTCCAATGCATTCACAAAGACATCCGTCTCCGCTGCATCCCTGTCTTTGGGCACCAGGTTCTTAAACACTCTTACCCCTTCTGGGCCTAAGTTGTGGAGCAACAGTCTCTTCTTCCTTTCGGGTTTGTATTCTCCTTCACTCTCATCTTCAAGGGCCTCAATGTAATTGAGGAAATATTCTTTCCAGTCTTCCCATTTTAGTTGGGGTTCACCTGGTCTGGTTAGAAACGGGACGGGCGCCATTAGGGCTGACGCCTGATTCGCCATTCTGGCTTCACCTCTAGGTCCTCCTTCCTGGGCCCTTTGGGTAGGTTCACCGGACGCTCCTGCGTTCTCTGCCGTGTCACCTTGGCCCCTGGGGCTACCTGGGGTATTGTCCCTTGCAGTAGGCGCTGTTTGAGCTGCCTTCCCCCCTTCCTCTAGCTTGGGTGTGTCTCCCTTGGCTGCCAGGTTGCTGCCTGGGGGCTCCTGGGGTCTTGGGTGGCACTGACCTGCCTTGGGAGGGTGGTGGTCTGCTCCTCGCTGTGCTGCTGCGCTGCTGCCACGCCCTTGCTCCTCCTTGTGGGTTCTGTGTTCTCGCTGGGGGGTTTATCTGTTCTCTTCTCGGTACACTGCACCTTGTGGTGTCCAGGTCCCAGCCTCGTCGCCACTGTAATGTTCTGCCTTTCCCCCACAGGATGCACAGAGACAGGTGATAGTTGTTAGTCTCTTTTATTTCAAAGTAATATCTTATTTGGAGCTAAAGGGCGCCGAGCGTCTAATGCTGAGCGCTCCGGTCGCCAACTGCCGTTTCTGCCGTTCGCGCCTTCTCTCTGCCTCTTTGCTGCGCATGCGCGCCTTTCCGCTCTAGCCCACGGCGTAACGCGTCATCGCGTATACGTCCGTCAACTAGAGCGCACACCACAGTGTCAAACAATGTGGGTGAATATCTAATAAATTGTCAACTAAAATGTCAACTATCTATTTCATGAAAAAAAAATTTGCTCGATATTCTCTTATTAAAATTTCAAGATTAATTATATCAAACAGTGCTCAGATGGCACAGCTCTGCACCTATAGGTATTAAAATGCAGAGACTCATACTGGATTTTATTTTGAATTTTATATCAATGCCAGCCATACCACCACGTGTGACACACAAGGACAGTTCGGTATGTTAACCACGACTGATAAATACACTATGTGTATAAAGCTAGTGATCACATAGAGTGTAATACTGATGTATTCTATGAAAATGTGGAAGGGTAACTACTGGTCTGACTGTGGTGGATTCTATAAACCAATCTGATTCCACTTGATGGTATCATTGAGGCCCCGGTTGTCTGTCCCCTCTTGATAAATCCAACGGGCTTCTTTGTTGCCCAATCTTAGCTCCATATATGCTTGTCTCCAGTCACCTTTTCCAAAACTACCCATTTAAGACTCTTGTGATCATGATTCTGTTCAGCAAAATGCTGTACCAATTTGGTAGTAAGTTTCCTTGCTTTCAGGGTACTGAGATGTTCCTGTATTCTTACTTTCACTTTGCGTGTCGTAAGACCAATATAATGAAGTGCACAAGGGCATGTAAGTCTGTATACAACATTTGTTGTATTACAGTTGCCGAATCTGTTAAGGTACCAGATTTTTCCATTGTTCAGTGTTACATGATTCATAGGTTCTGTTAATTTGCACACTGAACACCCCCACATGGGTAGTGCCCAGTAGGTAGTCCTGCTTCTCTGGTGTTGGTGATGTGGCGAGTGTGTACCAGTTTGTCACGTAAGTTGGAGGAACGCTTGAAAGCGAACCTTGGTGGTGTCATCTTCATATTTGCTGTATTCAAAATGTGCCAATGTTTCCTGATTATCCCCCGAATTTTGGTTGATAGTGGGTCATAGGTAGTGACCACAGGTATACACATGCACATACCAACATGAATGAAACAGACTGGGAAGCAATAAAGAGTCCCCAAAATAATGGGTCCATAACATCAAACCCGCAGGTAAGGTGGGAGCGGTGGTGATTATGAACACCAGGGACTATGAAGCAGAAATAACAAAATTGTTGGGGGTCCGCCAGAATTGCCAACCCCTTGGTGCGTGACCCAACGTGCGAGTTACAAGACCTTATCATGAAAATGGTTGCTGAAGCCAAAGATAAAAAATGGCTTACAAGTAAAGAAGCTGACTTCCTTATAAGTACCAAACCACGGGTACCAGCTTTTTATGTGGTACCCAAAATCCACAAAGCACAACGGCCCCCTCCGTGGCACCCAATAGTTTCAGGTATTCAATAACTACTCGAACCACTGTCCCAATTTTCTTTTTTGAGGGAATGTGTTATTTCACAACCCTCATATAGTCAAGACATTGCTGATGTCTTGAACATTCTGGACACTATGGACTTCGACTCGAACCACCAATTCTTGGTCACGATCGATGTCGAATCATTGTACACCAGCATCCCCCAGGAAACCATGCTGGTGGCAGCAGCGTGGGCCCTGGGGGAGTGCGAATGGTTCTATGATGTCCCACAAGCATTCGTCTTGCAGTGCACAGAACTAGCACTTACCAGAAATTTTTTTCTCATACAAGGACCAACTATATCTACAGGTGTCGGGCACTTCGATCGATGTGGGCAACTTTTGCCCCCAGTCTTGCCTGTATCTATGTGGGACAATTTGACACCAATTTTGTCTATCATGCCACAAACCTCTTCCAGACCAATATTGGCCTCTGGAAGAGATTCATTGAAGATATTCTCAGTATCTGGAAAGGTTTGGAGGATGACTTCATGAAGTTCCTTAACTGGCTGAACTGTTTGGACCCATGTCTTAAATTTACGTGGACATATAGCAAGAACTCGGCGGTCTACCTGGACCTGTACATCTACATAAAAGATAACAGGATCATGACGAGTGTTCATCAAAAATCTATGGACAAGAACTCTTTACTTCACTATAAACCATTTCATCCTCGTGCCCTCTGTGACAACTAGCCGGTAGGTCAATTTCTGCGTTACCGCAGAAATTGCTCCCAGGTTGAAAGATTTGCTGCGCAATCTGAAGAACTAGCGTCCAGATTAGAACAGAGGGATTACCCTCCTGGGGTGATCAGACAGGACAGGAAAAGAGTGTTTAACACCCCAAGATCAGCCCTTCTTGAAAGGAACAAGCATGATACGAGCAAATGTATACCTGTGGTCACTACCTATGACCCACTATCAACCAAAATTCGGGAGATAATAAGGAAACATTGTCACATTTTGCATACAGCAAAAATGAAGATGCCACCACCAAGGTTCTCTTTCAAGCGTTCCTCCAACTTAGGTGACAAACTGGTACACACTCGCCCCATCACCAACACCAGAGAAGCAGGACTACCCACTGGGCTCTACCCATGTGGGGGGTGTTCAGTGTGCGAATTAACAGAACCTATGAAACATGTAACACTGACCAATGGAAAAATCTGGTACCTTAACAGATTCAGCAACTGTAATACAACAAATGTTGTATACAGACTTACATGCCCTTGTGCACTTCATTATATTGGTCTTACGACACGCATAGTGAAAGTAAGAATACAGGTACATCTCAGTACCCTGAAAGCAAGGAAACTTACTACCAAATTGGTACAGCATTTTGCTGAACAGAATCATGATCACAAGAGTATTAAATAGGTGGTTATGGAAAAGGTGACTGGAGACAAATATATATGGAGCTAAAATTGGCCAACAAAGAAGCCCTTTGGATTTATCAAGAGGGGGCAGACAACCGGGGCCTCAATGATACCATTGAGTGGAATCAGATTGGTCTATAGAATCCACCACAGTCAGACCAGTAGTTACCCTTCCACATTTTCATAGAATTCATCGGTATTACACTCTATGTGATCACTAGCTTTATACACATAGTGTATTTATCAGTCGGGGTTAACATACTGAACTGTCCTTGTGTGTCACACGTGGTGGTATGGCTGGCATTGATATAAAATTCAAAATAAAATCTAGTATGAGTCTCCGCATTTTAATATCCATAGGCGCAGAGCTGTGCCATCTGAGCACTGTTTGATATAATTAATCTTGAAATTTTAATAAGAGAATATCGAGAGAAATTTTTTTCATGAAATAGATATTAAACATTTTAGTTGACAACTTATTAGATATTCACCCACATTGTTTGACACACAACCTTCCAAAGAAATCATGCTTTTAATTAAAACCGGGGTATCCATAGCAATTTGCCATTTCCAAGATGGTGCCCGCAATAACCAGGAAATCACCACCGGCTACAACCAGATACTCGGGTGGGACTTCCACTGAGACAGCACAGGGCCGGCCGAATGTGAAGAGTCCCGCGCTGGTGTTGATGGAAACAGCGCGCTCACTCGATAAGTGGGCGTGAAAGAGTTAAAGACCGGCACCAACAACTCCCGGGTAAGGAGCATGGGCATGGGGGGTCGAGCGCCAATCAGAACTGCTGCAGTTAAGCTGGTTTCAGACAGTCAGGCTTTTTAGTAGAGGGCCCACACATGTAAATGCCTCACTTCATAGAAATAGGCGTACAGAGCACTATTTAAAGCTATGACCGCCCACACATTAACACGCCTTAGAGTAAAACGGAAAGTTCCCTTCCATTTTTTCGGTGGAGGCCATATATTAAAATACATTGGGCATGCCACAGATTGCTTTAAACCTTCTATACCAGGTATGCAAGGCACTACACGGCCCTCCGGCAGCTATCAGCCGACATTGGATGTTAAACTGGACACTTGGGGGTAATTCATGTGCTGTCTCGCGTAGGTTAACAGCAGTAGCTACAGGGACATCTGCTACAGTGACAATGAAAAGGGGACACCTGTATGCCCAGATAGGGCATCGAAGCGGTAAACATGCAAAGCTTGGTCGCGGGGCCAATGGTGCAGAGATAAAATCTGTCCCATAGGGGTTTTGCTGATGCGTTGATAAACAGTGTGTTGTCTGTATTTAATTTGTTCCCTAGGTAGTTACCCACATGTGAAAGGAAAGCAGAGTGGTGGTACTGACCCGTGCCCTGAAGAAATTGCCTTAAAAAATCCAGGAAATGAAACATGTTGGCCCTCTATGAAGATAAGAAGCAACATAGTGTCCTTTTAATCCGAGCAAACCCACAGCATAGAATAAAGGTGACAGCTAATGTTGGTTGTAGCTCGTTTTTAGTAACAATAAAATGGTCCTTAAATGCCAAAGGTCCATATTATGGGGTCAGAATTTTTAAGCACTAAGAATAACACTGTAGTGTTTATAACCAGTATTTTCACAACTGGTTCACTGCACCACACCTGCACATCACTGTTATTATTTATTTACTTTTCTTTATGGTTCGGGTGTGCTAATGATGAAAACTGAGCCCACTGGTGAGAACCAACCAGTGGACTCCCATGGTGTTACTTCCGTGAGGCACCCCTTACCTTTGTACACATTTTTTCATATGTTTTGCACTTTACTGGAACTAGTGTGTAATTTGGGATTTATTTATTACACTATACACTGGGTGGCACTGATAGGGAACATTTTTACAAATAGAACAGGGACCTAAAGTGGACGATAGGGTGTGATACAGCACACAAAGTTGTGGCAGCTATAGATATATATGAGGTCCAATTGTATCTGTTCTAGTATTTAGGTCATGTCACTATTGTGTTTGTCCTCTACGGGTCACCATAGATAAGTAATAGGCCTTTATATTCTTACCACCTGCAATATGAAGTACAGAAAAATTGAACTCAAGCAATTTATGAGAAAGACGTGCCCCTCTAGCTGTGGTTTCACAATCTTGTTACCTGACAAAAGATCCACTAAAGGTTTATGGTCTGGTCTTAACCAGAACTTTCTTCCCGATACACAGGATTTGAATTTCGCAATACCCCACACACAGGCAGGCATTTCTTTTTCGATGACAGAATATCTAGATTGAACTTCCTTCATTCCCCTTGATGCAAACCCTAGTGTTACTTCTTTGTTTCCAACATTTGAGATAACACAGCACCTATACCATAAGAACTGGCATCAACCTTGATGTAGGCATCTCAACCCTCAATGTATGCCTGAAGGGCAGGAGCAGCCGAGATATTTTTCTTGATGAATTGAAAATGTTCTTGAAAAGTGGATGTCCAAATAAAATCTGCACCATTCTTTAAAACCTCTGAAACATTCTGTGAAATCAGTATAGTTTTTTAAGAACTTCGCATAGAATTCCCATAACCCCATAAATCCCTTAATTGTTCCTTATTTGTAGGATGAGGAGAATTGACCATACCTTCAACAATGCTGGGCTTCAGTTTGACACCTTCATCTGAAAGAATGTGACCTAAATATTCAATTTCGTTCACAGCAAAAATTCACTTGTCCTCTCCGAGTGTTACACCATTAGTTTGTAAGGTAAGAAGGACTTCATCAATGATCTCCTTGTGTCTCTCTTGTGTGTCAGTGTGAACCAATATATCATCATGAAATATCACTACACTGGGAATATCTTTGAACATGTTAGTCATTGCCTTCTGAAAAACAGAGGCTGCCGAGGCCAACCCAAACGGCATGTGGCAAAATTGAAAGGTACCATCAGGTGTAAAGAAAGCTGATAAATGACGAGAACATTCATCTAAAACCACCTGATGATAAGCCGCTCACAAATCAAACTTTGAAAAACATTTGGATTGACCAACTGCAGTAATCAAATAATCAATGCGTGGCAGTGGATAACTTTATACCCAAATGGCGTTATTGAGGGATCTCAAATCAAGGCAGAGGCATAATTGACCAGAATTCTTTTTGGCCAACACAAAGTAGCATCCACCTTTTCAATGATCCCTTCATTTTGCATTGTAGTTAACAGAGCAGATACCTTATTCCTGATACTATGAGGAACATTGCGAATTTTGTGCTTAATAAGAGATACATATTCCTTAACTTTGGTAAAATGAGAAAAAATGTTGATCTGCCCAATTCTTTCTTGAAAGACACATTCAAATTGTCTTTTACAGTGCACCTCCTCAAATACTGAATTGACCAGAGACACCGGATTTTTCTGACCTGGTTTGATAACCATACAAAACTCAGCTTATACCACCATCCTAAAACATTAATACCTTTAAAAACGACTCAAATTTTACCATGAATTGTTTTGTTTTCAAATGTGATATCCCCCAAAAGTACCCTCCCAATTCAATCCTGCTTCCTTCAAATGCAGTGCTGATTACATCAGGGGGTAAAAGAATTTTGTGAGACCACAAATGCTTGTATCTGTCAATTGAAATAATAATAATCCTAGCTCCAGAATCAATGAGCAGCGGAATACCACACCCTTCAATTTCTATATGTACTAGTGGATCATCAATTTTCTTGTCTGGTTGGACGTTATTAATTTCTACACAGTCTAAAGATAGAAGTAGCTCTTTAACTTTTTTTTCAACAATATTTTGTTCATAGCCATCATCTACAGGAACACCATCAGCGCCACGACCAACGCCGAAGACACACTCTCCACCGTCGAACACCTACACTTCCAGATCCACACCAACCCCAAAACCACAGTCAGAGGAACCCTCATCTACAAACCCCCGGACCGCGCATACAATTCAGTGAAACCATCGCCGACTTAGTCAGCCCACACGCACTAATCTCACCAGAATACATCCTCCTAGGGGACCTGAACTTCCACCTGGAGAACAACAACGACAACAACACCACCACCCTGCTCGACAACCTCGACAACCTTGGACTCAAGCAACTGGTGAACACCCCCACCCACTAAGCCAGCCACACGCTGGACCCCATCTTCTCCGCTAGCAACCACGTCTCCTACAGCCACTCCACCGGACTACACTGGACTGACCACAGCTGCATCCATTTCAGCTACAAGAAGACTACATCCCACCACCGCACGCAGATCCCCCGCAGATGCTGGAGCAAAGTCACCACAGACCAGCTAACCACATCTCTGAGCCAGAACCCACCAGCCGACACCTCTGATACCAACGACGCAGCTCACAATCTCGCACAGTGGATCACCAACTGCGCCGACAACCTTGCTCCACTAGAGAAGCCCCCAGGCAAGACCAGCAACAGAAAGACCACATGGTTCACCGACGCCCTCAAAGACTCAAAGAAATCATGCCGTACTCTCGAAAAAACTTGGCGCAACGAACGGACGACAGAAAACATGACAGCCCTCAAGAACGCCACTCGCGAACACCACCAGCTGATCCGCACCATCAAAAGGACATCGTTCAAAGAACGGCTGGGCAACAACACCCACAACAGCAAGGAACTCTTCAGCATCGTAAAAGTGCTCTCCAACCCCAGCGCCAGCAACAATGACATCACACCGTCGCAAGACCTCTGCAACTCCCTTGCCACGTTCTTCTACCGCAAGATCGCAGATATACACAACAGCTTTGACGCCCAGACTCCGCCTCCAGTCACCAAACCAATGACCCCCTTCACCACCCTAAGCGACTGGACCCCCATCAGCACAGAAGACACCACCCACGTCATGAACACCATCCACTCTGGCTCTCACTCTCACCCATGCCCCCATCACATCTACAACAAAGCCGACACTATCATCGCACCCCACCTCCGGAACATCATAAACAACTCCTTTGCATCAGCCACCTTCCCAGAGAGCTGGAATCACGCAGAGATCAACGCCCTTCTGAAAAACCCCACAGCTGACCCTAAAGACCTCAAGAACTTCCGACCCATCTCTCTTCTTCCCTTCCCGGCTAAAGTCATCGAGAAGACCGTCAATAAATAGCTGACTGCATTCCTCGAGGCAAACAATTCGCTCGACCCATCCCAATCCGGATTTCGAGCCAACCACAGCACCGAGACAGCCCTCATCGCAGCCACCGACGACATCAGGACCCTGATGGACAATGGGGAGACAACTATATCTCTCCTATATCTCTCAGCCGCCTTTGATACCATCTGCCACAGTACCCTAATAACCCGCCTCTACAACACTGGGATCCAAGGAAAAGCACTGGACTGGATCACCTTGTTCCTCTCCAACAGAACCCAGAGAGTCAGCCTCCTGCCATTCCTCTCCACGGCACAAAAATCATCTGCGGTGCACCACAAGGCTCCTCGCTCAGCCCAACCCTCTTCATATCTACATGAGCCCCCTCGCCGCCATCGCACACAAACACAAGCTCAACATCATCTCCTACGCCGACGACACCCAGCTGATACTCTCCCTCACCAAAGACCCAACCACTTCCAAAACCAACCTCGAGGGAGGAATGAAAGACGTTGTGGAATGGATGAAGCTCAGTCGGCTGAAACTGAACTCAGACAAGACGGAGGTCCTCATCCTCTGACAATCCCCATCCGCCTGGGACGACTACTGGTGGCCCACAGTGCTGGGCACTGCACCGACACCCACGGACCACGCACGCAACCTCAGAATCATCCTGGACTCCGCCCTCACGATGACCAAACAAGTCAACATCATCTCATCCTCATGCTTCAACACCCTGCGCATGCTCCGAAAGATCTTCCGGTGGATCCCCACAGAAGCCAGAAAGATAGTCACCCAGGCCCTCGTCACCAGCTGACTGGACTACGGGAACGCCCTTTACGCAGGAACCACAGCCAAACTTCAGAAACGACTTCAGAGCATACAGAACGCCTCCGCACGACTCATCCTCGACATCCCTTGCCACATATCTGCCCACCTGAGAAACCTGCACTGGCTCCCCATCAGCAAGAGGATCACGTTCACGCTTCTCACCCACGCACACAAAGCGCTCCACAACATGGGCCCGAATACCTCAACAACCGCCTCTCGTTCTACACCCCTACCTGCCAGCTCCGCTCCGCCAGCCTCACCCTCGCAACTGTCCCACGGATTCGCAGAGCCACCACCGGAGGAAGATCGTTCTCCTACCTGGCCGCCAAGACATGGAACTCCCTCCCCGCACACCTATGACTGACCCGGGACCATCTCACCTTCAGGAAACACCTCAAGACCTGGCTATTCGACCAGTAGCGCCCCCCTCTCCCTTCAGCGCCTTGAGACCCTCGCGGGTGAGTAGCGGGGTCTACAAATGTATTGATTGATTGATAGCATGTTGCACAGTCTTGGACACTCCTAAGAGGTATGTGTTTGCCACCCCTGCACACTTTGCCAAAATACCACATTTCTTACACTTCCAACATTCTTGTGATGCTGCTGGACAATTTGTAAACCAAAACCGTGAGTAGGAGAGCCACATCTAAAACATTGCAATTTAGAGGAATTGCATCCAGAAATTATACCTTTGCTTCCTCTAGCACTAGTTTCTCTCGAGCCCATTCATTTAACACTAGGGCCACTGGTGTTATACATGGGAGAGGTTTTGGTGGCAGGATTGGCAAAAGCTACTCCAATGACAGGAGCAGCAACCTCTAACTGAGGTTAAAACTATCTACAGAACGGCCCTTAAGAAATTTACTAAACTAAAAAAATCTGCCATGAGAGAGTTTTTTGCCTCACAAATTAAAGATGCAGACAATTCGGCAAAGACACTGTTTAAAATTGTTAAAGACTTTGTAAAACCCCCAGCTATGACACCTAACAATCTAGCCAACCAGTCTCTTTGCAATGGACTATCAGATTTCTTTCAAGAAAAAATTGAAAAAATTGCATCCTTCTTTCCTCCAGTTGGAGCATCTGACCTTTCCCTTTCCCCGGTCTCAAACAACCATGATACTGCTCCTACACTAGTGGCATTTAAGGATCTCACTCCTAACCTTGCACTTAAATTACTCTTACAGTGCAAATCTGGCTCCCCTTTGGACCCGGTTCCCCCTAAAATCATGAGTGAACTGACTACCTTATTGTTAAAGCCACTCACTTCCATTTGGAACGCCTCTTTACAAAAAGGCCAATTCCCCTCTGCCTGGAAGGAAGCCCTGCTTGTGCCTATTCTAAAGAAATCTGATGCTGACCCCACGCAATTCAGTAATTATCGGCCCATTTCCCTCCTTCCGAAACCCGTGAAGGTCTTGGAGAAGGCAGTCCAATTACAACTTGCAGAATACTTAGAGACCAACTCCCTTCTACATGACTCCCAGTCCGGCTTCCGTACTGGATTCAGTACGGAGACCGCACTGCTAGAGGTATCGGAGACTGTGCGAGAATGTGTGGATAAGGGCGAGGAGGCCATGTTGGTCCTCCTCGACCTATCCGCCGCATTCGATACGGTGTCCCACAAAATCCTTCTAGACCGACTGGAGCAGATTGGACTGAGCGGCACTGCCCTGGCGTGGATCAATTCCTTTCTCCAAGGACGATCACAGAGGGTTCTTCTCAGACCGTTTAAATCAGGATGCAAACCTCTTGTACGTGGAGTCCCACAAGGCTCAGCGTTGAGTCCTCTGTTTTTCAATGTCTACCTGGCCCGCTGGCCAAGGTAGTGGAGGCATGCGGAGTCAGAGTGATCTCTTATGCTGATGATACACAGCTGATATTTTCCTTTAGAGATCACTCTGACTCCAGCCTCTCTAGTTTCCGCCATTGTCTTGGCGAAATCTGTTCTTGGATGTGCACGAACCACCTGCGACTTAACACCGACAAGACGGAGGTTTTGTTCTTTAATCAAAAAATGACCATTCCACCCTCATTATGGTGGCCAACGGTACTCAACCCCCCCCAACCCCGGTTCACTCTGCCCGCAATTTGGGGTTCATATTCGATGATACGCTCTCCTGCAGCCCTCAAATCAACAAGGTTACTGCGGCCTGCTTTGGTAAATTAAAAATGATGAGAAAGATCTTTCCATTTTTGCCAATGGAGGCACGCAGAACAGCCACCCAGGCCTTAATTACCTCCCACTTGGACTATGCCAACAGTCTATATGCTGGGGCCCCTCTATACCAAATTGAACGCCTGCAAGTAGTTCAAAATGCTGCAGCAAGACTGATTGGCAATATCCCATACAGACACCCTATCTCAGCGTTTCGCAAAGAACTCCATTGGCTCCCTATAGCCAACCGTATTAAGTTTAAAACGCTTATCCTTGCTTTTCGAGCTCTGAACGGAACTGGCCCAGATTATTTAAGAAAGAGATTGAGACTGTCCCACTCAGTCAGAGACCTTCGCTCTAACAACCTGCGTCTCATGCTTGTGCCAAGATTCCGTCGCACAAGAATGGGTGGCAGAGCCTTTGCTGTTCTTGCTGCTAAACATTGGAACAGCTTACCGATCGACCTCAGATTTGCCCCATCCGAAGCTCTGTTCCGCAGACGCCTGAAAACGTGGCTATTTTCATCTATCTAGATTGCTCCTTCTCCTCCTGCTGACAGTTTTAGCGCCGGGACACCCCCGTTGGGGGTAGCCGCGCGCTTTACAAAATCTGTAAATAAATAAATAAATAACTGCTTGGTATCAAGCTGTGAGCTTTTTGCTTCGTCCACGTGTTTGTGCATGATTACAATTTTTGTTTTATCTTTTTAGAGTGACACCTACATACAATCTGGTCTCTAATAAGTTTAGAAGTGAAATTTTCAAAATCACAATACCCCGCTAACATTTTAAGAGCAGTAACATAGGAATCAATAGATTCATTGGGCTATGAACACGCGTAAAGAACTTGTGTCTGTGAACTACTAAATTGACTTTCCCGTCAAAGTACGTAATCAATTGTTTCACTGCTAATTGAAATTCATCAAGGTCTTCGCTGTCTGGACCCGTGTACTCAAATGGTCAATAAATTCTGACCGTCTACACCTAAGTAATAGTACAAAAGACTGCATTTTCTTTCTGCTTTAAATTTAAGATCATCAATTGCTCCTAACTAGGCATTAAAAGATCTGTACCATAAATGCCATTTCAAAGGTGGTTCACCTGGTTCCTGTTGAAAAGGACTGGGAGATGCAACTGTTTGCATCGTAGAAACTTGGAAATTACGTTTTTCCTTACAGATAAACCTGAAAGGCAAAGAAGGTTAAAGAGAAAGAGAAAAGGAGAAGAGAAAAGAAAAGAAAAGAGAGAAAAAAGTATGAAGAAGTAAGTGATGAGTAACTCTAGAACACAATAGGCATCATAGAGCATTCAATAAAGTTCAATCCAGAGAGAAGAAAAAATATATAGTTCTGTGTGGATGTGGTACTGGAGATAGCCACACGGGGTGCTGAACAGAACAAAAGACTATCCGGCGGGCACTCGCTGGTTGCAATTGAAGTTTGTCGTATCCGGACAAGGAAGCAATCCCATAGATTGCAGACAAGGAAGAAGTGCAGATGAGATGGAGCTGACAGCCGAGGTAATGTTTTATTATTATAAATAGAGCGAAGTTTGTAATCGTAGGTAGTACTGAAAATCAAGCTGGTTGGAGAAAATCCTTGCTCCGGTACAAATAACAGAGCACAGTCTTGAATGCACAAGGACCACAATAATAAAGTTATCCTTAAAAACAAGCTGAGCTGACAGCTAACACTTGCACTGCCACTGAAAGGCATGCAGTCCTTTACATTGGGGGCCCATAGCAGGCCCCCAGGCATTTTGGGGGTCGGGGTGCACATGTGGTGTGGTGCCTGTCACGTTGTGCATTCAAATGCACAACTTGTATTTTTGGCATTGCGGCGGGCTGTGCTTTCTGCACCGTCTGCCGAATTGTTAAAAATGCGGGATGCGCCCGCCAGTGTGCCGGCCGCATCCTAATTGTATGTGCAGGACCGCCGCATGCAATGCGGGTGGTCCCATTTCCCAGGACTATGGCGGGCGGACTAAGTCCACCCGCCATGCTAAGCCCCAAAGTCTCCAACAAGAAATTAAACACGTATGAAATTCTCCGGCTTGGTAAAAAAACACAGGAATGGGAACAGATAGCATCCCGCACGTAGTAATCCCTTGGCCCACGAAATTCAGGTGGACAGTACCTGACTTTTGTAGAGTGGAGAAATCCTTTCGAAAGATTCCAAGTCGAAACAGGAGTTCATCCTAAGTTTGTCACCATATCGTTAAGTAGACACCGAAGCATTGAATATCTTCAAGTAATGGTAGTTTATTGAGCGCATTGTATGCAGGTCTAGAGAGCCCAAGGGAACAGCTTCAACTGCCTAACAATTCTAACATAAACATTCTAAATAACACATGACATAGTGAAGGCTCCCAGAAGGATGACCAAGGAACATTCCACCCACTGATATATAATATAAGGTACAGCAAGAACATTAATACCGCACTTCCCTATGCAGCTTCTCTCTCATGGTATGCCTTTCTTCTGATAAATATCAAAATAACTCGTCATGATGATGACCTGAAATTGCCAAGGTTGGAATGCCGCTGACAAAGTACAATGTTCCTATGGTTATGTACCATTTTTAATCACGTATTTGGCACTGTCACCATATCACATGCCTCACTGCGCAGTTCAACCTTTCACAAGCACTATGTGTGCACCTTTGTGATTACACCTACATTGAAGAAAAGAGTATTGCTGTCTGAAATTAGTTCCTTTTGTCTATGACATCTAATACAAATTGTGTTATTAAATTTTAGTGTAGCTCTCTTTTTCTCTTCCTCATATATTTGTTTACATTTGTTTAATTGTCCTTCAAATATTACCTGTGTAGACGTTAATGTTTGATAACACATTACCCGGTGTCAACTGGGTTTACGGGATTCCTCCTGTTGTTTTTTACATTTCTTCTTATGAAGCAATATACATCAGTGTAGCTATAAGCCTTTTATTCTTCACATGATGTGGTCTGCGAAGACAATCCCTCAAATCCTTATATTCACATTGTTTTTGCATATTTGCATGACAGCGCTCAGACTACATTTTTAAATGTATTATACTACACTATAGGAAGGTACAGCCATATGGGAATATATATTATATATAGGGTCTGGTCTATTTGCTTGTGGTTCTCTAGTTTTAGACAGAAATCTGTACATAAACTCATCAGTATTTGTTGGCCATAAGGCTATACCCTCTGAACCAAACAATGTTGAATTGTAAGTTCTAGTCTAAACCATTTAATTCAAATCATTATCAGTTCTGTTTTCTTTCCATTGCCTATATTTTACTAGGTGAAGATCACTGCTCCTACTGTGCAATTTCCCTATGAGAAAGAATAGGGAAAATTAAACATTTTTGTTAACTTGAAAATAAATATTAAAAATATTTTAATATTGAATTTTAATGTAAATTGATGTTATATATTTATTTTTAATGTAGAATAAAATAAAAATTGTATTCTACTATTATCTTAATTTGGAAATTAATCTTTAATTTAATGGAAAGACATTAAATTGAAGTTATTTTTTTAAAGTTTAAATTGAAAAGTAAATTCCCACATAATGATACAAAATATGTTTACAATGCCGGAAAGGAGTATAAAAACACCTTAGAACTAGCAAAGCGGGACTAGGAGGAACAACATTGGCAGGAGCTCAAAATTGCGGCCCACTGAAAGGATTCAAACCTATTTTGGGAATTGATAAACAAACTCAATAGAAGGGGAGCAGAGAGCGTCCCAAATCACATAACTGAGCAGCAATGGCACTACATTTTTCAAAACTTTACTGCGGCGAGGTAGATTCTGAACAAATGCAAGGTGCCCAAATAGAACTAGCCTCAGAGAATCCTGCTCTAGTAGAACTCTTCAAAATCCAAGAGGTACAGCTGGCTATTGAGAACATAGCCCCAGGCAAGGCCGCAGGTCCGGATGGCTTGCCCGGCGATTTACTCCTATACGACCCTAAGCCGTGGGCCAACTTCATTGCACTTGTGATGAATCTGATGGTTCAGGGTTACTCAGTCCCTGAGTCGTGGAAGGGAGCTGAAGTGGTAACTATATACAAGAAAGGCCCTAGAGAGGACCCTGCCAACTACAGGACGATTAGTTTGATCGACGTGGACCAGAAGGTAGCGGGCAGGGTCATTATCTCTAGAATAGGGTCCTGGATAGAGGAAGGGAATATCTTGATGCACCTCCAGGCGGGATTCAGGCGGGGGGGGCACGATGGACCAGGTTTTCAGATTCTTTGCGGTATACTGGAAATCTGTGTCCATCGCGAAAGGTAGTCTATATCTGCCATTTATAGATTTGAAAACCGCCTTCGACCTTGTGTACGGCGACAAGCTTTGGCAGGTACTACAGGATATGGGCTTTCCACGATATCTCCTAGAGCTTACGAAGAGACTTCACAAGGGTAATTATGCCAGAATTAGATGGGGGAGTCAGGGACAACTGACAGGGAGGATACCTGTGAATAGGGGGGTCCGCCAGGGATGTGTGATGGCCCTGACTCTGTTCTCTCTCCTTGTAAATGGGGTGGTAGACCATTTGAGAGAGGACCCAGCCGATGCCCCATCCCTGGCGGGCGAGAAAACACCTACCCTCCTCTTCGCAGACGATACCCTCCTGATCTCCAAAACCCCTCGGGCCTCCAGAAACTACTAGACAGGTTTAGTTTGTTCCGCGAAGAACGGGGTCTAACCATCAATACCACAAAAATAAAACTAATGGTATTGTCACTGTCAAAAAAATCAAGGAGGATTAATATTACCCTTAATGGGTCTCCGTTAGAGGTGGTGGAGGCTTTTGACTACTTGGGAGTCAGGGTTAATAACAGAATGAAGTGGGACTCCCATGTGGCCAAAATGCTGCTTAACCACAAAAGAGTGTCAGGAGCAATTTTAAGAGACCAGAGGGCCTCTATTAGTAGACCAATAGCCTATAACTCTAGTGGTATATAAAGGGAAGGCACTGGCCTCTGCAGTTTATGGCTCAGAATTGTAGGGGTTCGAGAATATAACGGAGCTGGCCTGAGCCGAGAATACGTTTTTAAGAGATTTAGTTTCCCTACCACTTTTGACCGCTTTAAAGCCCCTTTTGCACGGCATGGGTAAACGCTCAATCAGAGACATAGTGCGCCTTCCTCCATTATTATTTTGGGTGCGCCTGAGAAGGACACCCGAATTGGCAAACTATGCAGCAGTGTTTGATGAACTTATCAATTTGAACAGCTCAAAGAAGATCGTGTGGCTGAACAAGTTGAGACAGTTGGTCATAAACCTGGGGATGAGCGAATCGTGGATATCCCAGCCCCCCCCACCAAAACAAATTGTTAAGAAAATCTATTGGGAGTGGGTACAGGCTGAGGAATTACAAGGCTCCAAGTGGGGGATTCTAACTGACCAATTTCTAGAGCATAAACCTGTGAGGAAGCTTGAACCTTTTTTAGATGTTATCCAAATCCCAAGAGATAGATCGCTCTTTTTAAAGTTGAGGTATGGGACACTCCCACTTAATGAATTTACTGAGAGTTGGAAAAAATCTCTGTCCCATCAAGCTACATGTCCAGGTTGTTCATGCCCTAGAGAATCTTTACCGCACTTTTTGTTTGCCTCTAAAGCTTATAGGGGGGTCAGAAGAAGATGGTTAAAACCAGTATGTAAAGAGCTGGGAGTCAGACAAAATAGGATGGCCCTACGCAACCTCACAATAGATACAACAACTCTGACTATTGTATGTTGGGTTGCAAAGTACCAGGGAAAGGCCTGGCAGATACGTACAAAGATGAAAAAGAATAAAAGGAGCCAGACAATTGTAGTTTAATCAGATTGTATGTACTAGATCACATTGCCACAGCATTTTAGGCCTTTTTGTTTTTTTCTTTTTATGGTATATAACTCTTTTTATCGTATTTATTGGTTGTAATCTGAATATATGAATTTTATCTTTTGTTTTATGAGTGGAAATGTATCTACTCTAATGATAAATTTTTATCGAATAATGTATTACAACAGTTTACAATGCATTATTAATTATTAAAAGTGATGTGTAAAATTAATTAAAATTAATGTAGGTATATTCTGATAAAAATATTACACAATTCTTTTAACTCAAAATAAGATAATCAAACATTTGATAATTGCATAATAAATATGTACTTTATTTAGTATATTTTTAACAATAAATTATAGTCATTTCTATAACTATTTCAAATAACTGAAATCAATTTAACATCATTTCCTATGGGTTTTATTTTGATACACTACCTCCATTATGTTCTATAGTAGGGTGTTGCAGTACCAGTGGTTGGCCATGTGTGGTGCTGGACTTGACTTGCTAATGTTTTGTGAGTAAGAACCTACATTCAAATTTTGTGAATAAGCAAAACGTGTGCAAAGACTGTTTGGTTGGCCCTCTCAGGCCACCCACACCAGTCATGCACACTCTGCCCTTTCTCCATGCAGGCTGCGTAGCAGCCTACATGAAGAACATGGCTACCCCATTAGCCACTGGCTTGCAGCATTGTTATTGGCTTTGGGGAGGGTCCGGAGGGAGCCTGGCTAGCTGCTTCCTGTTCCTGTTGGAGGCAGGTGAGCAGGGGCCGAGAAGACGCGGGACCCAGCGGAAAGGAAGGTAAGTTTATTTTAAAAATATATATATATATTTACCTGCGACCCGCGAATCCCCCCACCCGCGACCCCTCGCGCCTGCCCCCCACCCATGGGCATTGCTGGCAGCGACTGGTTCTCAGACTTTTAAAATTCATAGAGGACTACACTATGTATCTATTATTTTGAATGTATGGAAATGTACTTATGTAACTTGCAAGAGCTGCTAATGTCACCTGAGGTTATTCTTTGTCGTTTTGTTAATAAAAAGAATTTCAAAAAAGAAAATTCATAGAGGAGTAAGGCAGGGGTGTGTCTTGGCCCCCTTCCTCATCATTACCATTGAGCACTTTTAGAGGCTAATCTCAGGGCATGCCCCTAATCGGTACAAGCCCTGTACCTGTTCTGCTATACATAGATGATGCCATTCTGCATGTACATATAGGGATTGCTTTGTAACAACTGCTAGATAATTTTTACATTTGTATGGCTAATTTAGACTCAAATGTTAACTTCAGTAAGACTTTATGACTTGTGGATCAGCTAAGAAGAAATATGTACACACTTTATAAAAGATACAAATATAACAAATAGAAACATATTTTGCTACCGAGCAAATAATTTCTCCTCCCAGGTATGTAGCTTGACTATTTGGTAACTGGCGTCATCTGAAGGAAAATAGGAAGTTACTTTTTGAGAAATCTATTGCTGCAGTTTTCAGGTTTGCAACTAGGTTAGTTCTGACACAACTAAAAGAGATGACAGTTTTAAACACAAGTAAATGTGTGTCAGTGACATATATGCAGGTATTTGGAAACAAAGAAATGTGGATATTTTTCAAAGGTGGAAAACAACTGTCTAGGAAAATTTTAGCAGTAGCCACTAGCTGATCTACCACCATATGAAATTCTAAATTGCGCACTCCTTAGATTGGAGACGACATTAAACTATCCCCACTTTTAGTCTGGCACTGTATTTTGTCTGAACCAGCTGCTGTACTAAATAGAGAAATTAATCGTGATTTTCTAAAGCAGGATGGTGTTGATCAGATATCTTGGTTAGCAAATATTAAGAACGTGCTCCAATGTAGGTACCCCTGCGTATTTTGAGGATGTGGAACCTATAAGGAGAGTAAGCAAGGGGGTCTTGAAATATTTATCCCCAGAGGAAGTGGAGAAAACAGAGCAAAAAAGGAGGGACAAAAGGTTACAGTCATGTCACACTTGGAAAACAAGACCAATTGGATATCGAGAGGAAAGTAGGAGCTGGTGTAAATGCAGCTGATTGCTTGATTTGCTAAGACATATTAAATTATTGCACATGCTTTTTCGCATTCTAGGTAAATAAAGCCACCAGTATCACTGACACAGTATTACTGATGCCAGCATATGGCGAAGCTCACCCTTCACAAGCTTCCCTAACCAAACAAATCTAACTCACTCACTAGGTATATGCCTGTCACCTAATCTAGAAATAAAAACCACAGAAACATTTTCTTTCTCGAGGGTATTAGAAAATTCTGAAGGTAAAACGTCAGGAGGCTTTTGGCTTCACAAGAAGGGATTTCCCTGAAGTGGTGGGGGAGAGTGGTAAATCATTTTTTGTTGTACATGCACATGCTGAATAACTCTTGGAAATATTTTACTCAGAGGTATAGTTGGACCCTGTTGGTCAGTGCACCCTAACTTTTTAGAACCATGACCCAAGTTTTAAAATAAATGACACACTTGCGCAGAGCACCTAGCTTGGACATGAGGCGGGTGATATTTTACTGTAACTAAAGCATCATGTGGTAGTGCACTGTCATTTACAAACAGCACATTTTGAAATGGCTACTAAATTTGCATATACGTACAGTTTTACTGATCAAACTATATTGCAAACAAATGATAATGTGTAGAAATCGAGTTTTGGTGAATATTAATCAATTATGCATCACCAAGTAAAGTGTCTTGATTTGTTTTGATCCTAGCAAAATCCTTGTTTTCCTCACACTTCAGAATTTTCATGTGCTTCATTTTTGCTTTCCTAACTGCTGGATGTGTACAGTTCAATTACAGATATTTACATTTTGTTGTGTGTTACAAAAATTTCCAAACTACACTTTTCTTTCACACTTCCTGTACCCTAGTAAGATTGTTACACAATTCACTTTAATATTCTTTTTCTGAATGCTAAGTGATGGAGAGTTTGTAAACACCACTGTAAAATATGTAGGCAGCAATTTGTCAGGAAGAGATATCCTGACATTCTCCCTCTGTCTTTAAAGTGTAGCAAACATGACAATATAATTACAGAATCTAAAGGCATCTTTATTTATTTCTTGAACTTTTACAACCCACCAAAATCAGATTGGAATAAAAGCACTGCTGTAGATCCAACCTCCAGGCACTTCCATATCTATAAATAAGCAGCTAAACCTGATGAATATGAATCTTATCAAAACCTAAAAATCAGGATGGGGCATCAGAAAAGCCAAGATTAGTTTGATGGACATGTACCACATGTAGTGCAGAATGTCAAAATAGGCCCCTTTGGGAATCCAGTGGCTAACTTGCCCATATTGGCTTGTTATTCTCCATATCGAGATACAGCCAATCTAATGACTCTTTAATTGAGGCAAATATTTAATCTATTAGTGGCAATATACAGATTACTTCAACAGTACATTCTACAGACTGTAAACACTTGGTCCCTGCTCCTGCACAACTGCTGCATCCAGCAGTATAGGCAAATAGTCCACAGACCATTAATGCTTTCATGGGCATAGTGCCCACAAAGTGATACAAGATTCCATTTTTCTTTCCTGCCAGAACAAGTCAATTGGAAGTTGTCTATTCTCACATTACACCCCAAGACAAACATAGAATACTAACTGTGGGTCAGATGTACATACCACTGGTTGCAAACTACTGGTTGCGATTTGGGATTATTATGTTCACAACTGGTATGCTATTTTACAAACTGACTATCTACTAATAGGTCAGTTTATAAAATATCAATTCTGCATGAGTTGCAGTTCAACCAATCTCATTCAAACAGTGGACTGAGGGGCCCACCCACATAGCTGGTCACACGCTTGACCTACTCTTTTCTAATATCGAAGCTACTCGCATCCATTAGATTAAGCCATTACTTTGGACGGACCACGCGCTCATAGCCTTCACACTGGGTCTACCAGTTAAATCAATTTAGTCCTGCAAAACTCATCAGACATCAAATTGAGCCTGAGGCTAGTTACTGAATCTTCATTCCTAGCACACTTTACATGCTCCAACATACAGACCTTAAGGGATCTCCCAGTATGTACAGGAGCCGCTAACCTTGAGTCAGAGATGTGTACAACTTTGGACAAACTGGCTCCAATACAGAAACATAAGCATTTGTAAAGACCGTATACGGAAAAATGGTACACCTCACAACTTAAAAAACGCAAGAGGAAATGCCAAAACCTTGAACATCAATGGAGATTGTCAAAGAATGAATCGGACAAACTGAGGTACAAGTCTGAACTTAAATCCTATAATCACGCCATAAAAAATGCAAAAAAGTCCTACTATGCCCTTCGAATCAATGAGAAATGCAACTCCGCTAAAGAACTTTACAGAATAGTAAAAAAACTCAGCCAGTATGTCCCAAACCTTACCCCCATCAGTAGACACATGCAAAAGAATAAGTGACTTCTTTTCGGATAAGATAAGGAAGATCTACTCTTTTAGGGAGACAAGAGATATGGAAATTATGGAAGTCTGATTCTCCACCCCTTTTTCTGGAATGTAAAAATGTGTTATATATGTAAGCAAACAAGATCTGTTGTGTGATATTAGTAGTCGAGAGAAAGTGTGGGCTAAGTTGGTGGACTGGTCTCAGAAGCATGAGGTCCAATGATTAAGCCAAGGATTAGCCTTCATTTATGTTTTCCTTCCATGCTACAGGCACTCTGGGGAAGGGTGGAAATGGAACCGGCTGTTTCTCTCTTGTATGGAAGGACTCCAACCTGGCCTGGATCACCAGTGAAGGAAGGGAGTATTGCCAACGAGTGAAATGGCAGAATGAGGACCCAAAAAAAAAAGTCGGAACTGATGTTCTCAATCCCGAAAATTACCACCCTACATCCCAACTCCTCTACCTCTCCTAAGTTTTGGACAGATTGGTGAACAGGCAATATCCAACTTCCTAGAAATCGACAATCTTCTAGACCCATCACAGACGGGATTTAGGACAAAAAATAGCAGAGAGGCAACGCCGCTGGCTGTATCAGACAATATTAGATCCTGTCATGACTACTGCAATGGCCTCCTGGCAGGGACCAAGAAATCCACCCGACTGAAACTGCAAAGTGTCTTGCACACTGCTGCGCGTCTTGTCTTAAAACTCCCACGTAAATCCTCTATTTCCACCGCTCTCAGATTCCTTCACTGGCTCCCCTTGCACAAGAGAATACTCTTCAAAATTCTCGTTGTCGCCTTCCGAGCCTTCCACAGATCCGGCCCAGTGTACCTGGCGAAACGCTTCCCTCATTACTTCCCGGGTCGCACTCTCAGATCCTCTCAAGAAAACCTCCTGACCCCCCCCCAAATTCAACCTGATGTCCAAAGGCGGAAAAACCCTCAGCACCCTGGCTATTAGAGCCTGGAACAGTATGCCGAGGCATCTCAGACTTCAGACCCAGGAGAAACTTTTTAGGAAGCACCTTAAAACGTGGATTTTTAATCTCTCTGACGACTGGACTAAAGCAGCCATCTAACCCTTCACCGCCCTGCCTCTGATCTGGTCCCAGGTTTTTACAGCGCCAAGATGCTCCCTTCGGAGCGAACGCTAGCGCTCTACAAATACCCCTCCAAAATCCAAAATCCAAATCCAAAGGAGGGGCAGTTGCGCTGATATTGTTGGACCTATCGGCGACGTTTGACACAGTCTCCCACAACAGTTTGCTAGAAACCCTCTATGAAAAAGGAATCTACACCAACACGCGGAGTTGGCTCAGCTTATTTCTAGGTAACCGAACACAATCAGTCCGCCTTTGTCAATTTCAATCCAAATCAAGCCACATCAGCTGTGGTGTCCCGCAGGGAGCATTATTAAGCCCCACTTTACTCAATGCCTATGTTTCTTCACTGGCTAAAATCAGCAGGAAGTGGGGCATTGGTATATGCTCCTATGCAGATGACACGCAGCTGATGGTGGCCCTGGATGAAAAGCCTGAGGTCGCTAAATCAAAGCTACACAACTGCCTTACGGAGAGTGCTCAATGGATGCATGAGCATCGCTTAAAGTTGACCGCAGGGAAATCTGAGATCTTACTCTTCGGGGGTGCCAAATTAGTTTGGAATGCCACATGTTGGCCACACACACTTGGCACCACCCCAACTCCAAAAAATGTGCAAAAAACCTGGGCATCACCATTGATGACCCTCTGTCCATGAAGGACCATGTACGGGCCCTTTGTAGCAAAGGTTTTGCAACCCTGAAACTCTTGGCCAGGCTTTTCCCCTGGAGACCATTGGACTGCAGAAGATCTGTCACACAAGCCTTGCTGGTCAGTCAAATGGATTATGGGAACGCACTATTTGTAGGCATGAACGAGCTCCTGTTCACGCGACTCCAGGTGCTTCAGAACGACGCCGTCACACTTGTCTGCAACAAAGGCAAGCTAAGTTTGGCCTCAACGTGCATGAAGAACTTGCACTGGCTACCCATGTGCCAAAGAGCAGCATTTAAGCTACTCAGTCACGCGCATAAGGCTCTTTACCGAACTGGCCCTATAATACTCAAGGAGAAAATCGAGTTTTATAGGAGTCTGCGGTCACTTCATCTAGCTCTGGCCAGAACTAAGCGTATTAAGAAAGTGAGGACCGGAGGGCGATCGTTCTCTTATCTGGCAGCTAGGAAGTGGAATGAGCTACCTCTGTACCCACAGCTCACTTCCAACTACGTACTGTTTCGGAAAAAGCTAAAAACACATCTGTTCCCACGTACTAATTCCCACTCTCGCAGCCGTACCAGGATATTGGCTACCAGCGCCTTGATATCCCTCGGGTTGAGTGTAGCGCTTAACAAATAAAATAAATTAAAATAAATAAATAATAGGGTAGGTCACACATCACGGCCCACTAGGAATCTCAGTCATCATAGGTATGGTAGCAGGCCACCATGTCTGTAATTGCTTTTAATAAAGCACATATTTTTAAATGCCGCTAATTTTCCTTAAAGGAAAACAAGATGATTTTTTTTAAAACGTGTATATAAATGTTACTAACATTTTTTACGAGGATCCACGGGCCAGTAAGCGTAAAGGCTGGCACCAGCCTTTTTGAAGAACTATGCTATTTTACAACCTCATAGCACACTGAGAAAGTTGCAGGCCCTGATGAGGTTTTAAAAGTGTAGAAGACCTTACTTTACGCGTTATATTTAATGGGTTAGGCCCTTATATGAATTAAAAAAGTCTACATTTTATTAGAAAAATTGGACATAGACACGTTGGAGAAGGACTACCTACAGATTCTGGACAATAAGACATACACGGCAATTAGGGTTGCATTTAGGCTACACAAACGTAGTTTATAAGGAGAGACAGATGTCCCCCATTGCACATAGAGCACATAGATTCTACTACAGAGAAACGATTTACTGAGCAAATCCTCACAGCTGTACAGATGGCAGTTTTGAAAGAGTGTCCTCTGGCCCAGGAAAAGCAAATAGTCATAGTTTTGCCTATACCTACGCTTGAAGTGGCTACTGAAGTTAGTATCCCCATTGTCAAGTTCTTTAGATGCAGTGGGCCATGATACAAAATGCGACTGAAGTATAGTGCAATCCGACACTTCGGAATCAGGAATTTCTACAGTATACACAAATTAGTCAACAAACTCCAAACATTTTACCCAACACATGAGTACAAGAGTGTGTTCTAAATGGATTGCTTTGTCCAGCCCACGATTGACACTAAACAAAAATATTCCAGAGCTTGCCTGCTATGAGGGGATTTTTTGATAGACTGCTGCTTCAAGGCGCTCCGTACTCATACAAAAGTATTAGGTGATTCCACTGAGTAAATAACAGAAATGCATGCCCTTTTACTTGCTCCTCGGAAAGCTGAACCATCAGTTCCCACACTTATTGTGTCTGATTCAGCATTCTGCAAACAGGGTTACAGTGTACACTTGACTAGCCCTATTGGCACCTAAATGGATTCAGAGATTCAAAAGGTAAATTGATAAAAGCAAGGCAGTTTTGGGCAAAGGTAGCTTTTCTACAGATCCATGTACAACACACCATGGTCCATAAAAGTGAAGGAATTCATGCTAAATGGGCCTGTGGGGCTGATTTAGCTGCAAAGAAAGCAGAACAAACCGTGAAGGTGGATGCGGTGACTCAATCTCATACAAAGATCGGTGCAGACATAATGGTACAACAAAAAATGACACACCCCCAACCTCAGCAAAACCCCTTCTTGTGAGGTGTAATGTTACTGGTGCACTGAAGTCTAACCTTATCACAACAGCTTGTGCCGCCATTATAAGGGAGATGTAGAATAGGATTCAACAATAAAAATGTATGGGGAATACCTCTTACTTGTCAAGCAATTGAAAAACCCACAGCAGAAAGGGACTCCTGTCTGAACTGAGGGAGGAAACCAATATTACAATGGTTGTCTCTGTTTTAAGTAATTATTAGCAAAGTATTGTGTGTGTCAACCAGGGATACTCAAGGGCCGGCCAAGCGCTAATGATACTTTTTTTTGCAATTGTCAGCAAAACACAGTCCAACTTTAGATCCCTTACATCCTCCTGTGAATTACATTAGGGTGGTGCATTCTGAGCAGCGATCAGTCCTCTGAGATTTATAGGATCATTCGTTTGTTAGTGTGTTCTGAACTTATGTCTCTACGGATGGGCTCACTTAAGAATTTTACACACTACTGTATAT
This sequence comes from Lissotriton vulgaris, assembly GCF_964263255.1. NCBI lineage: Eukaryota > Metazoa > Chordata > Amphibia > Caudata > Salamandridae > Lissotriton > Lissotriton vulgaris. Next base: position 741,648,891 of record NC_141685.1, on the reverse strand, counting down.
TATACGCTCCTACATTACAGTATTGTGCTAATCGAATACCTATCTAATAACATATTTTACTGTCCCTCCTTATTGCAACATGAGATATTTGCCCGTTTTATGAACTGAGTTCAGGCCTAGAATATACGCTCTTTTTAGCAAGGCGGAGGCACTGCATTTTTGTCCGTCCCCGTCTTTCGCAGCATAATGTGTAGCGCGTCTACCTCACGCATGCGCGGTCGCCCCTTTCGGCCGCGCATGCGCATTAGTCAGGCTGTAGTGCGCATGCGCGCCAGTAGCGTTCACCGGGAGCGCAACACCGGACCTTCGGTGATTGCTTTCTCCGTATTTGGGCATACACCGATTCCAATCAACTAATTAACCATCACCAATTGCTAAGAGGGATAGTATATATAAGGGCCCTGACGCTACACAGGCTCACTTTCATCGGAGCCGCGTTGAGGGAAGGCAGGCGAATTGCCAATGCAGTAACCGTGAGTTTATGGGTGACAAAGACTAGCATTTTCCTGTAGCCTGGTAGATTCAATATCGTGCCTTTTTTCCAACTGAACCTCGTTTATTAATATTTTTAGGTCTTTTCTGAGCAGGAAGGAAGGATCCCCAATATACGCTTAGGCTCATGAGGTCTTATACTTTAGAACTCTAAGTAAGACTTTCTCCTTCTTATTATGTGCTCTCTTTCCATCAGAGCAGAGAGTAATTCTGTGTTTTGTATATGTGTGTGTGTCAGTATTGTTATGTCCACCTGTGTATTTTTTTTTTCCTCACAGGGTCCCATTATTTTTGGTATGACCTGGTGATACTCAGAGAAGGTTTCTTCTTCTCCAATGATCAGTCTGTGACATTTGCATGTATTTACTTATGCATTTCTTTCCGCAGGTTCTTTCCCCAACTGGGCGCAACTGCATTCGCTAACACTATAAAACACTGTTAGGAATATTACACATTGTGGTAATTTTGTAAATTTTTTTTAATACACTTTAACATTCTGCATGTGAGTAAGGGGAGGGTAAGTGCATAACCCTTGTCCTGAAGAAGGAGGCTGTGACCTCCGAAACATGTTGACACTTTACTAGTGGTTCTCGATACCTTAACTCGTATCTATCTAACCACGCCCTGCACTTCTTTTAATAATACCAGCTGGGGATTAAATTAAAAAAAAATTTCCTCCCACGTGCCAGGTATTTTTTTACCTTTCACTTTCTTCACCTCACCTCACTCACATTTTGGTCCTATACACACACCCCCACACATAGTTCACTTCAAAGTGCTCCTGCGTATCCGCGAGTCGTAGCACGCCGCATCCCGTAGAGGGGTGCGAAGGCCCCGATGATGAAGCATGACACCAAGGGGCCTGTTGGTGTGTGAGGGGCATTTAAACAACACGGTGTGTTTCCCCATCACTTTAGGGATCACCAACACCTTTAGTGGATTCCACTTTGTTTATGTATACATTCAGGGAGACTGAATCCACTGACTCTCTCTCTCCCCCCTTCTGTTACAATTCTCACATAAGAATCCACATTTTAGATATATTTTAAGACTTTATTAAAATCAGCATCCTAATCTAGTGCAGGTAATGTGTATAGATGTAACTATAAAAACAAGCAATATAATGACAAAGAAAGCAATTAATATGCAAACTGTTAAAAGAAATTGCAGTATTGTGATATGCTACAGAAGGTTACTGCATTGAATGATGGAACTAGTCTTTGTTCACCATCGCCTACTTCTACCTTCTAGCTTGCCTGTCTGAGTTTCATGAAGTGACCTCTAATCAGCGGACTTTATATGAACAACAAGGCTCTTGTTCTGTAGCTAAAGGAGGCCAGTCTCAGTCTCTGTGTCTCAGTAGTGGTGTTCCCAAGCCAGCTGATACATCCAGGCAGGTTCCTAAAAGCTGATGGTCATCACTGGAAATGTTTGCAGGTCAGCTCGCACAAACGAAATATCCCAAGAAAAATGTTCTTGGCAACCCCAAAAGGGTCTTTTAGAACCATATAGTCATGTACCTTATGAGAGAAGGAAAAAGATCCAAAACAAGAACACCCATTTTAGACCTCAAGATTGTGAACTAATATATCAACCAAGAGACATGTAGGATGTTTATGTGCTACCAAATCTACAACAACTAAAGCAGAGTTTGGGGATTTGTGTAGTAGGTCTGCACAACAAATAAAATTAACATTCTTATCATCATAAACAACAGAACATTTGTTTGTTTCAACATCTAAAGGAACCATCACCAGTGCAAAGGGCTCTTGTTATTATTTAAGTCTGCCATTTGCTCCTTCTCAAAGTGAATGGCAGTTGTGGTAGCTTTCCTAGCCCAATGGAAGTGTTTGTGTTTCCAAACTTGGATGACTATTTGTAAATTCTCATCATTGGATAATGCAAGATTTAAATATGACATCCGAGGTTCTATACATTCTGAAGCTCCAGTTAACAACAAAAAGTCAACGGCCATATCATTTCAAGTGCTTCAGTATTTCAGTGCATTTCTGGGCACAAGGTTTGTAAAGTGTATCCTTCTGAGGACAAGTCTTATATACACAGAAAATATCTTCAGCTTCGGGCACTCCCTCAACAGACGGCTAAAGAGATTTACTGCCTCGTAGGGTCCATGGCATTGAATATAATCCTGGGTGCAAAAGCTTAAAAAGTTAGAATGGGTGATAAATGACAAAGTTCTCCTTGGTGTCTTCTTAGAAAGAGGACCAGAACTTAGAACTTTCCCATTAAAAAATGGAAAATGCAGAGGGTGACCTCAGGGTAATCCAATTTCTTACATAATACAATATTCCATTCTAAACAAACATATAAGAAAACCTTCTAAGTCACAATATTGCGGTACCTGCGAATAGGCAATTAGCAAAACACATGTAGGATGGTATCCTAATTCTTGTGTACTCTCTCTCTCCTCTGTCATCAGCACTGCATAATATATACTTTATTCTTAACTGTTGCCCATTTATATAGGTAAGATTTTCATAGCTATACAGTAGGAGCACATGGAAACCACCAAGAATGCTTAGCCAGAAGCAAGGCCAGCTCAATCAATTTAGAGGAGATCTTCTTAGGCTTGGGTTGAGGTGTTAGTCCAAAATGTCAGACCTTGTAATCACACATAATGTGCCTGTTTGTGATGGCCTTAACCTCATCTACCACTGTAGGCCAAACCTCACGGGACCTGGCAACCCTAAACCATGTGGAAGAAAGCTGCCTCTCCTGCCCTGCATTTGGGACATGAATGAGGAACCTTTGGATAAATGCCATGTAGCCACTTGGGTGCTTGGTATGTTCTGCAGGTGAGCTGAAGTAATTTCAGTAAGCCCTGAGACATTGCCCATTCCTGGTCTGTAAATTATCATTCAAGTTCTGTTTCCCGTCTCGCGCTTAAGTCTGTAAGCCTAAGTTCATTAGATCTCAGATCAACTGGATATAGATGTGTCACCCATTGTTTAGAGTCTCTTAGTGTCATTAATGTGTGCAGGTTGTTGACAGTTTTTGGCATCATGCACTCCATTTTCCATATTAATCTAGCACGTTTGTCAAGGACTCTACTGTTAAGAATTGGCCTACTGCTAAACAAAGTACAGCTTTGACTTTTGTGAAGTCCAACATCCAACCTGAATTATATATATATATATAATTGAAAAAGGCTTCCTGAAACCCGAAAGCCGACACGCGTATCTCTTATCTCAGGGGTTGAGGGTGGACCTGAGAAATACATATTTGCCACATCCTGATTACCTCATTTCCGTGCCTTCATCCATGGAGTTTTCTGTGGGAGCTGGATTGTTTGTTCGCATATATAATTAATTTTACAACCAAATCCCTTTCCTGGTGTCACGGGTGAAATGAACATTTTACCAGGCATTCAAGCCATCGAAATGCTGCATTGTGGGGCATGTAGTCTTTGCAATCTGGATTACCGAGTGAGCTGCCCTATAACACGACCCATGTGCGCCCCACCATCAAGGGAGGAGGCGTATATAAATAACTCGAACTAAGAGAGATTTGGCTGTGGAATGAAGGCATCTGAGGAAGGCTGTTGCCGAAACGCGTCATGTCGGAATCCATTTTAATAAAAGTCAACTAAAGCCCCGTTGTGTCCCCTGATCCGTCTTTATGGGAGAGGATGTGTGATCAAGTCCCCCGTGAGGGATGAAACGCGCAATGGATGTTGCTGTGCTGATTCTGGAACCTTAATAAAAGTTCTGCTGACGAAGCCACGGAGGTCTGTGCTCTTTTCTTGCCGAGGGAAACCGGGCAATCAGGGAAGAGTTCTGCTGTATATATATATGTATATATAATTTTATTTAGTTAGGTCAGCATCAACCCAATACTTCAAATGCCCCTATACAACAATCTCATTTAAATCTGGGAAGGCACCAAATAGGTAGCTCAGCAGCAAATGGTACAAATGGGTCAATCTTCTTTAGATATTTGCCCCAACAGTGCTCAGCTACTCTAAATTCAATAGGATATGAAGGTTTCAGTTAATGATTATGAAGCATGTGTTCTCAGGTCCTTGCCAGATGACGAGCATGTCATCTATATACCTCTCCCAAAAAGATATATAGGTCATGTAGAGGTTGTCTGCAGTCAATGTGTATTTGCATTCAAAGGCGTAGACATACAGCCCAGCTATGCTAGGGGGGAACGTGCTGCCCATTGAAGTCCCTGTGGACTGCAAGTACAAGTCCCCCCGTATTTGAAGAAGTTTTTCTTCAGTGCTAGCATTGCACATGTGATGACAAACTATCTGGGTGTTTGAAAATCCCAGGGCGCTGCATTCAAAGACTCACTAAGGACCCGGATAGTCTCATCCTGAGGAATGCAGGTGTAGAGGCTCTCAATATCCAGAGAGACCAGAATGGTGGATTCACAGTCAACAATGAGATCTTGAAGCAAAGCTAGTAAGCTCTTGGTGTCTTTCAAATATAAAGCGGTCTTGTGGATGAGAGGTTTTAAGAAAAAATTGCAGTACCGTGACAACGGTTCTAGGAAGGAACTAATGCCCGAAACAGTAGGACGACCAAGTGGTGGTGTCCTGGCCTTAGGCAAGGTGTAGAAGTATGGAATGATGCCATCTCCCGCTGTTAGAAAATCTGCTTCCTGTTTGATAATGTAACCACTGGTTTCAGCATCATCAACAAAACTCTTGATTGTGGCTTTTAGGTTTGGAGAGGGGTCTGCATGTAGAGGGGAATAATTACCTCGGTCACCTAACAGACGCCTACTTTCTTTGTCATAAACTGCAGCGTCCTGAATAACTACTCCACCCCCTTGTCAGCTGATTTTATAACAATGGAGGTGTTGGCCTGCAAAGATTGTGGGGTGTGAAATTCCACCGCTCTCATGTTTTTGTACATGACCTATATATCTTTTGGTAAGATGTATATAGATGACTTGCTTGTCACATTATTGGAATTATTCAACTGGATCAATTCCTGTGACCCCACCTTGAGGTTCACTCACACTTACTATAGAGAAGAGATGATCTTACTGGATGTGGTCATAACCAAATCAGAAGAGCGACTGCTTACTAAAACTCACTATATGCCAACAGCAAAGAGTAGCCTGCTGCACATCTCCAGCTTCCACCCAACACCTCTAAGAGAAAACCTCCCCTTTGGCCAATATATTTGCTTAAGTTCCCAAGACGGGGAATTGACAGTCAAACTTCAGAAGCGCGGTTACCCGAAAAGGATTCTGAACAAGAGTTGCAAGAGAGCCAGGAACCAACCCAGGGAGGTCCTCCTCGAAGACACTCCCAGAAATACTGAAGTGCCACTTACGTGTGTTATCACGTACAGTGTTGCATCTAATACAATCAGCAAATCCATCAGGCGACACTGGCAGATCCTTGAGAGCAACAACCTAAAATGGGAAAAACACCTTTTTTCTTTTAGGAAGGCAAAAGTATCAGGAACACCCTTGTGCATACACGCCCAAGAAAAACTGACACAGACGAAGACGTCGGCCAGAGAGTGTGACATCCCAGTTACCAGCACAGCAACCAAGGGTTGAAGTTATCACCCCGTTTTTTCCATCTGTGCATGCAGTGTTGTTCTGGGATGCAGGCCCGGCCCTTGCAGGGCTTTTTTCTGGGGCGGTGACGCCAGGCGGGGGAGGGGCAGGGCGGGGGTTTTTAAAATGCGGGATATGGACCATTACAGGTAAGTAACGAAAAAAATGAATAAAACGAATTTCGTTGCGAGCGCTGCATCGCCAGAGTTGATGCAGCCTAGGCAACGAAATTTGTTTTATTAACTTTTTTCCTTGCTTACCTGTAATGGTCCATATCCCGCATTTTAAAAACCCCCACCCTGCCCCTACCCCGCCTGACGTCACCGCCCCGGTATAAAGCCCTGCACGGGCCGGGCATGCTGGGATGTGGAGTGATAGTGTGTAGTCTGTGAGGGATACGGTTGAAGATGAGAGAGGTGTGAGTATGTGGGGGATTGTTTATTGGTTTTACTACATAATCTAAGCTGTTGTGATACAGGTGCTGAGACTAGAGGTAATACATAGATTGTACTAGCAAGCAGCGCCAGGATTGGCTTAGACACCGCTAGCCTGAGCCTGAGGGCAGGTCCAGAGACCAGCATGTCGCAAGGCCTAGGAGATGGTTGCATAAACAAGATCACCAAGCAGTGTCAGAAAGAACACTACTCTCCACCTCAGTAAGTTTCACCAATGGTTACAATGCCTCCGCCTTCTTCCCCACCACAGCCAATTGATACTGCCAAAAAGCTGAATACTGGTAACAGATGGACTGCCTGCATAGAGACATTTTATGATTTTATTGATGCGATAGAAGAAGCAGATAACAAGAAGATTATCAAGTACCTTAAGAATCTTGCTGGTGAAGGTGTAAAAGAAGTTACAAAGATAATGCCGCAAGCTGACGAAATTACATACAGTCAAATCAAAGAAGCCTTGATTCTCAAGTTCAGTCCAATGCTGAATGTAGATCACGAAAGGTACATCTTCAGTCAAGAATGACAGAAAGCTGCTGAGACCAATGACAAATTTGTTGAGAGACTGGATACGCTCATCAAACACTGTAAGTTCAAGGAATTTAATGATGAGGAAGCTATGCGTCTCGGAGCGATCGACGCATGCTTGTCAGATTCATTCAGACGACGAATGCTGAGAGTAACTTTGGGGCAGATTTTCAAAGAAGTCATGCAACGCATCGCAGCAGGCAAAAATGCTGTGTTGCATGACATGAAGGTAACAGGACAGTGCCATATCTGCAGAGATATGGCTCTTTCTCTCCTCCACTCTCTCTAGTGCCGGCGCAGATTTCAGCTACCATGCGCCCGGCACACACCTTAATGCAATTGCGCTATGGTGCATGCCTGAGTCTAGCATAGGTTTTTTTCAGGAAGGGTATAATTCCTGTACAAAATACTATGCCTAAACAAGTTCAAACACTTTTCCCATGTTGTATATATGCTGCACAGTGCAGCACGCACGCAAAGTAGGAAAAGAAAGGATAATTGAAAACAATTCTCCTCTTAATGCCTCCTTTCAGATGGTGTTAACTTTGGGCGCAAAACCCTGTCTACAATTGTTTGCGGATAGGGTATTGCATCAAAAAGGCATGGGTTGTTGTATGGGAACACCCATGTACCACCCATGTAACACCCTCTTACCGCAAAGTAACACAAAGCAATGAGTGCTGCTTTGTGTTACTTGTGGGGTACTTTCCAAAGTAAAGCATATTTTGTGCTGGAAAGTAAATTGGTAAAAAATATTTTGGGCTGGCTAGCGTCACTTTTGTGATCCACACTCAGCGCAAAATGTTTGAAAATCTACCCTTGAGAGTCTGGAGCGAGCTTTCATGGCTGCCAGAGCTGAAGAGCATGCTGATTGACAAGCAGCTGGCATGAAGGCAGCATTGCCCAGTCACTCATGAAAGTGAAAAGTAAGCCAAAGCATAAGGCCAAGGCACACAGAGTGATTTCTCCATAGAAAAAGAAGCTGTGCTTCAGGAATGGTTTTACATTACCATATGAAGATAAATGTCCCGCCATTGGGCAGATCTGCAAAGTCTGTTGAAATGCAAACCATTTTGTAACTATTTGCAAGATGAAGGAACAAGTGATTCATGGCTTGAAGACAAAATGGCTGCCCAAACATTCCAGAAGTGACAATTGACGCATGCCTACATGGACAAGCGACCACACCAACTTCGGCAAATCAACACCAAACAAAGTCGATCGACATCTAAATCTTCATCAAACAGTTCTTCAGTATCAATGTCAAGTTGTGTCATGTCGATGTTTACCTCAGAGAAATCTGCACATGTTGGACTGGCCAAATCTGAGGAATAATACCTGTCCTACAAAGGTCGACATGACAAAGCACCAAAATCATTCAAACAATGTCTGAAAATCACACTAAAAATCAAGGGTTGTTCAATACTTAGTATTAAAGATAGTGATGCATCAACAAATATTATGCCTGAGGAGAAATATAATGAACTGTCTCCATTGCCCCACCCTAAGCCATTGAAAACTAAAGTATATATGTGGGTTGCATCAACCCCACTAAAAAGTCAAAGTTCATTTGTAGCAACGATGAAACACAAGAAAACAAAAGTACAAGCACCCATTCATGTACTCCAAGGTACAGAGTTGAAAGCCTGTTTACTCAGCTGATATCAGTGAACTAAAACATGAATGCTCATCATTAACTAATAAGTCAATTCCCTTTGTTGTTTCATGGGTTGGGAAAACTCAAGAGTATGAAAGTCCAATTACACATTAATAAGGACGCCCGTCCTGTCGCTCAAAAACATGGATGAATAACCTTTCATTTACAAGAAGCTGTTGAAAAAGAACTTCAATCCTTACTCAAACATAGTATCATTTAGCGTTCCACTGGTCCCATAGTTGTAGTACCCAAACAGGACAGTGAAGAAGCTGTACGCATCTGGCTGGATATACGTCAAGTGAACAAGGCAATTAAAAGACACCGACATTCAGGTCCGCACAATTGCGACATGATTACACAATTAAATGGTGTGAAGGTATTCTCTCACCTTGATCTGAATAAAGCATATCAACAGTTGGAACTCGAGGAGAATTGCAGGTACATTACAAACGTTTCTACACATATTGGTTTCTTCAGTTACAAAAGACTACTTTTCTGTGTTTCATCAGCTGCCCAGTTGTTTCAAGATGTCAGTTACACAGAAGGAGCACGGTAAAGCCTCACTCAAGTGTGTCATTTGGTCACTGATGCATTCTTAACTTTGAATGCTGATAAATGTGAGTTCCATAAGACAAAGTTAAAATTCTTTAGACATATCTTTTCTGATGGGGCATGACACCTGATCCAGCTGAAGTGCAAGTGTTGTCCACTGACAGTCCCCCACATGACGTCTCCACGTTATGTTCATTCCTTGGCATAGCCAGCTATAGCTCCAGTTATATACAATACTTTGCCACTGTCAGAGCACCATTAAGAGATTTGATGAAAAATAATGTTTCTTTTCATTTGTCATAGGAATGCGAGCAAAGCTTTAAGGAAATCAAGCAAGCTATTGAGAAATGTACTGCAATGGCATACTTTGATCCAAAGCTTCATACTGAGATTGTTGTTGATGCTAGCCCTGTCGGTGTTACATTGAGGTACCTATACTGAAAGTTCTCAGGTCCGATCCCAAAATAGCCTCTATGAACCACATTTCTCATCAGGCTCAGAATCTCTTACTGGACAACGTGACGACGTGCTTTCCGCGGCAGGGTGGGGAATTATTGTATCCTTGGCTGTGGACCGATGCTGGTTATTCTTCCCGCTTTGGAGAAGATGGACGTTTGCAGCGACGAATCTCAGGTGGTGGGATAAGGGTGCTTCGGCACCAGTGTATTTATTGGTAGCTCTGTTGTTTGGTTTCGGATATAGTTACCAGCTGATGCTTTATTTCTTCTTCATTCCTTCTGGATCTGGGTCCCGTGGGTGCAGATCTCGCGGTCATGAGTTACCGGCCAAGTTCTTGCACTTTGTTTGTTGCAATGCTCTCAAGCCGTGAGGGAAATGGCGTGTAATGGGGGAAAGACCTTTGAATGCTTACAAGTCAAAGCTGTGATGAGAAACGGCAAGGAAGTGGGTATTGAAATTAGTTGTACGAAGACATGTTTAGAAACGGCAAGGATGTTTGGCACATTTGGAATCTTATGCTATTGGCCATAATGGAAAACAGCATGAAACTTTTATAGCTTTCCATTTATCTCATGTTATTTCTCTTCATTCATATCTTTTGAACTACTGACTCCATTTTTGCTTCTACATTACTGCTGTGGTTATCGTACATAGTGGATCATATATACATTGAATCCCTATTTTCTTTCATGCCTTGTAGTAACAGGGAATAATAACAAGAGAGAGAGGGAGAAAAATGGAGCCATTCAGGGTCCCCCAACACAATACCAAAACAACGAAAGAGTGAGGCCAACCAGAGAAAGAGAGAACCAGCAAGAGGAGTCACTCTTGTTCAAAGGAACCCTCACTCACCAACATAGTTGGTGACATGCTTCATCATTGGGTTCCAACCAGAGAGGCCGAATGCCTCTCTGGTGTACTACGATGCCTGACTACAGAGGGGCAGGTTTTTTTTGTGTGTGGCGTGAGTGCAATGGTGAAAAAATGTGAAGTAAAAGATATCTTGGTTTATTCTCCCAAAATGTTAAGGTTGGAAAACCGGGTATCGATAATAACAAGTGCGTTGGATGTTTAATATCTGACTAGATTGACCAGATACATTCTATTATCAAAAGTGCAAAAATTGGTCAACATGTTTCTGCTTCAAAATGCTATTGGCGAAGCATTCATCATGACCATCCCATCACGGCGGTATAGACATGCTAAGGCACACCCTAACCTTTGGGGGAAATTAACCGAACCAACTCACGGTTATCTGTTCGTGCCTTCAGAATTTCCGAAAGCCGATAACATCTGTGGGAGTAAACAGACATATAGACAAACAAACACAACAAGTCACAAGGCATATGGTGTCATATCTCACGTGTTTGTACATAATCCAGAGTGTTTAAGCTCATGCTGCTGATCAGTGCTCTCCGTAGTGTAGCTATATTGCTAACAACCTCTTGTGAGACATCCGTGTCAGTGACAAGTGAGTCAACACAAACACATGGTGCTATACAGGTGCGTACGAGAAGTGCTAGTTAACCGTATAGCAAGAAGGTATGAATTAGAGGGCGTGCTTTCAGTCGTGCACGCTTTACACAGGCATTGCCGGTAATGAGTTAAATTTAGTTAAGAACATGACTATGCTGTTGTAGCAAGAGTAATCGTGAGACTCAAGCCCACAACAGGTGTGGCAGTATATTAAGCATGGGTCAAAACTTAGTTAAAAGCATGTTAAAAAGAAGGGCTTATGTGAAGTAATGAAAAACCTCACGACATGGGTCCCGGTGGGGGTCAGGGACTTATAGTGAAACACTGTAGGGATTTGAGAAAACGGAGTCAAATGCGCAATGGCCACAGGATTGTATTAAATCGAGAATGGGCTCCAGAAACCACTTACTTCATCAAAGACACGCACCCGCGATAAACCTGCCAGTTGCCTTCTGTGGACCGCGAAGATAATTCAGTGGCTGCATCATGTGCATTCATAAAGGAAACTGCCGGGTGATCGGGACGTTAAGCACGTGACGGGCCTGGTCGCGTGATGACGTATGATGTTACAGAGAGCTGAAACGCTCACCTTAGGGATTTGTGAGTTTTGAAAGGAAAAACTTTATGAGCTGACAATTGCAAAGCTGGTGCAGTAACGCATAACGCGTTGAAGATGCTTGATACAGAGGGCTGTACAAAAGGGGGTGGTGATGGATGGAGCATCTGAATCAATCAAACTCTCACACCCAGTCAAAAGATCTGGGTTTAATCCATCACCGTTCTTTAGACCTCTCTGCTACCCCAGTTTAGACATGGCTATATGCAAATCAGTCTGACCCTGTGCCTCATGGGAACAGTCCAGCCCGAACTGGGAAGCCATGTCTTCCCTTGACCGGAAACAAGCTTCCGAGGAACGGTTTCTGGCATTCCAGCCGTCTTCAGCCCGGCTTGCTTGAATCCAGTGGCAAAGTGAGCAAGGGACTCACGTCTGAGCATACCCTGCCACACTTATGGCGGCCAAAAGCGGTACAAAAGGGGGTGGTGATGGACGGAGCATCTGAATCAATCAAACACTCACACCCAGTCAAAAGATCTGGGTTTAATCCATCACCGTTCTTTAACCCACTCTGCCACCCCAGTTTAGACATGGCTTTATGCAAATCAGTCTGATCGTGATCATCATGGGAACAGTCCAGCCTGAACTGCCAAGCCATTTCTTCCCTGGACCGGAAACAAGCTTCCGAGGACCGGTTTCTGGCTTTCCAGCCGTCTTCAGCCCGAGTTGCTTGTATCCAGTGGCAAAGTGAGCAAGGGACTCACGTCTGAGCATACCCTGCCACACTTATGGCGGCCAAAAGCGGTACAAAAGGGGATGGCAATGGACGAAGCATATGAACCAATCAAACACTCACACCCAGTCAAAAGATCTGGGTTTAATCAATCACCGTTCTTTAGCCCACTCTGCCACCCCAGTTTAGACACGGCAATATGCAAATCAGTTTGACCCTGTGCCTCATGGGAACAGTCCAGCCTGAACTGCCAAGCCATGCCTTCCCTGGACCGGAAACAAGCTTCCGAGGACCGGTTTCTGGTATTCCAGCCGTCTTCAGCCCAGCTTGCTTGAATCCAGTGGCGAAGTGAGCAAGGGACTCACGTCTGAGCATACCTTGCCACACTTATGGCGGCCAAAAGCGGTACAAAAGGGGGTGGTGATGGACGGGGCATCAGAACCAATCAAACACACCCAGTCAAAAGATCTGGGTTTAATCCATCACCGTTCTTTAGCCCACTCTGCCAGCCCAGTTCAGACATGGCTATATGCAAATCAGTCTGACCATGTGCCTCATGGGAACAGTCCAGTCTGAACTGCCAAGCCAAGCCTTCCCTGGACCGAAAACAAGCTTCCGAGGACCAGTTTCTGGCATTCCAGCCATCTTCAGCCCGGCTTGCTTGAATCCAGTGGAAAAGTGAGCAAGGGACTCACGTTTGAGCATACCCTGCCACACTTATGGTGGCCAAAAGCAGTACAAAAGGGGGTGGTAATGGACGGAGCATTGGAACCAATCAAACACTCACACCCAGTCAAAAGATCTGGGTTTAATCCATCACAGTTTTTTAGCCCACTCACCCACCCCAGTTCAGACATGGCTATATGCAAATCAGTCTGACCCTGTGCCTCATGGGAACAGTTCAGTCCGAACTGCCAAGCCATGCCTTCCCTGGACCGGAAACAAGCTTCCGAGGACCGGTTTCCGGCATTCCAGCCGTCTTCAGCCCGGCTTGCTTGAATCCAGTGGCAAAGTGAGCAAGGCACTCACGTCTGAGCATACCCTGCCACACTTATGGCGGCCAAAAGCGGTACAAAAGGAGGTGGTAGTGGACGGAGCATCTGAACCAATCAAACCCTCACACCCAGTCAAAAGATCTGGGTTTAATCCATCACCGTTCTTTAGCCCACTCTGTCACCCCAGTTCAGACATGGCTATATTCAAATCAGTCTGACCCTGTGCCTCATGGGAACAGTCCAGCCTGAACTGCCAAGCCATGCCTTCCCTGGACTGTAAACAAGCTTCCGAGGACCGGTTTCTGGCATTCCAGCCGTCTTGGCTTGGCAGCTCGGGCTGGACTGTTCCCATCAGGAACAGGGTCAGACTTATCTGAACTGGGGTGGCAGAGTGATCTTTTGACTGGGTGTGAGTGTTTGATTGATTTAGATTCTCCGTCCATCACCACCCCCTTTTGTACCGCTTATGGCCGCCATAAGTGTGGCAGGGTATGCTCTCAGACGTGAGTCCCTTGCTCACTTTGCAACTGGATTCAAGCAAGCCGGGCTGAATACGGCTGGAATGCCAGAAACCGGTACTCGGAAGCTTGTTTCCGGTCCAGGGAAGACATGGCTTGGCAGTTCCGGCTGGACTGTTCCCATGAGGCACAGGGTCAGACTGATTTGCATATAGCCATGTCTGAACTGGGGTGGCAGAGTGGGCTAAAGAACGGTGATGGATTAAACCCAGATCTTTTGACTGGGTGTGAGTGTTTGATTGATTCAGATGCTCCCTCCATCACCACCCCCTTTAGTACCGCTTTTGGCCGCCATAAGTGTGGCAGGGTCTGCTAAGAATTGAGTCCCTTACTCACTTTGCCACTGGATTCAAGCAAGTCGGGCTGAAGACGGCTGGAATGCCAGAAACCGGTCCTCGGAAGCTTGTTTCCGGTCCAGGGAAGACATGGCTTGGCAGTTCGGGCTGGACTGTTCCCATGAGGCACAGGTTCAGCATGATTTGCATATAGCCATGTCTGAAAAGGGGTGGCAGAGTGGGCTACAGAACAGTGATGGATTAAACCCAGATCTTTTGACTGGGTGTGAGTGTTTTATAGATTCAGATGCTCCATCCATCACCACCCCCTTTTGTACCGCTTTTGGCCGCCATTAGTGTGGCAGGGTATGCTCAGACGTGAGTCCCTTGCTCACTTTGCCACTGGATTCAAGCAATCCGGGCTGAAGACGGCTGGAATGCCAGAAACCGGTACTCGGAAGCTTGTTTCCGGTCCAGGGAAGACATGGCTTGGCAGTTCGGGCTGGACTGTTCCCATGAGTCACAGGGTCAGACTGATTTGCATATAGCCATGTCTGATTTGGGGTGGCAGAGTGGGCTAAAGAACGGTGATGGATTAAAACCCAGATCTTTTGACTGGGTGTGAGTGTTTGACTGATTCAGATGCTCCGTCCATCACCACCCCCTTTTGTACCGCTTTTGGCCACCATAAGTGTGGCAGGGTATGCTCAGACGTGAGTCCCTTGCTCACTTTGCCACTGGATTCAAGCAAGCCAGGCTGAAGACAGCTTGAATGCCAGAAACCGGTGCTCGGAAGCTTGTTTCCGGTCCAGGGAAGACATGGCTTGGCAGTTCGGGCTGGACTGTTCCCATGAGGCACATGGTCAGACTGATTTCCATATAGCCATGTCTGACCTGGGGTGGCAGAGTGGGCTAAAGAACTGTGATGGATTAAACCCAGATCTTTTGACTGGGTGTGAGTGTTTGACTGATTCAGATGCTCCGTCCATCACCACCCCCTTTTGTACCACTTTTGGCCACCATAAGTGTGGCAGGGTATGCTTAGACGTGAGTCCCTTGCTCACTTTGCCACTGGATTCAAGCAAGCCGGCCTGAAGACGGCTGGAATGCCAGAAACTGGTCCTCCGAAGCTTGTTTACGGTCCAGGAAAGACATGGCTTGGCAGTTCCGGCTGGACTGTTCCCATGAGGCACAGGGTCAGTCTGATTTGCATATAGACATGTCTGAACTGGATTGGCAGAGTGGGCTAAAGAACGGTGATGGATTAAACCCAGATCTTTTGACTGGGTGTGAGTGTTTGACTGATTCAGATGCTCCGTCCATTACCACCCCCTTTTATACCGCTTTTGGCCACCATAAGTGTGCCAGGGTATGCTCAGACGTGAGTCCCTTGCTCAATTTGCCACTGGATTCAAGCAAGCCGGGCTGAAGACGGCTGGAATGCCAGAAACCGGTCCTCCGAAGCTTGTTTCCGGTCCAGGAAAGACATGGCTTGGCAGTTCGGGCTGGACTGTTCCCATGAGGCAAAGGGTCAGACTGATTTGCATATAGACATGTCTGAACTGGGGTGGCAGAGTGGGCTAAAGAACGGTGATGGATTAAACCCAGATCTTTTGACTGGGTGTGAGTGTATGACTGATTCAGATGCTCCGTCCATCACCCCTCCCTTTTTTACCGCTTTTGGCCACCATAAGTGTGCCGGGGTATACTCAGACGTGAGTCCCTTGCTCACTTTGCCACTGGATTCAAGCAAGCCGGGCTGAAGACGGCTGGAATGCCAGAAACCGGTCCTCGGAAGCTTCTTTCCGGTCCAGGAAAGACATAGCTTGGCAGTTCGGGCTGGACTGTTCCCATGAGGCACAGGGTCAGACTGATTTGCATATAGCCATGTCTGAACTGGGGTGGAAGAGTGGGCTAAAGAACGGTGATGGATTAAACCCAGATCTTTTGACTGGGTGTGAGTGTTTGATTGATTCAGATGCTTCGTCCATCACCACCCCCTTTTGTACCGCTTTTGGCCACCATAAGTGTGGCAGAGTATGCTCAGACGTGAGTCCCTTGCTCACTTTGCCACTTGATTCAAGCAAGCTGGGCTGAATACGGCTGGAATGCCAGAAACCGGTACTCGGAAGCTTGTTTCCGGTCCAGGGAAGGCATGGCTTGGCAGTTCGGGCTGGACTGTTCCCATGAGGCACAGGGTTAGACTGATTTGCATATAGCCATTTCTGAACTGGGGTGGCAGAATGGGCTAAAGAACGGTGATGGATTAAACCCAGATCTTTTGACCGGGTGTGAGTGTTTGATTGATTCAGATGCTCTGTCCATCACCACCCCCTTTTGTACCGCTTTTGGCTGCCATAAGTGTGGCAGGGTATGCTCAGTGGTGAGTCCCTTGCTCACTTTGCCACTGGATTCAAGCAGGCCGGGCCGAAGTGGGCTGGAATGCCAGAAACCGGTACTCGAAAGCTTGTTTCCGGTCCAGGGAAGATATGGCTTGGCAGTTCGGGCTGGACTGTTCCCATGAGGCACAGGGTCAGACTGATTTGCATATAGACATGTCTGAACTGGGGTGGCAGAGTGGGCTAATGAACGGTGATGGATTTAACCCAGATCTTTTGACTGGGTGTGAGTGTTTGACTGATTCAGATGCTCCGTCCATCACCACCCCCTTTTGTACCGCTTTTGGCCACCATAAGTGTGCCGGGGTATGCTCAGACGTGAGTCCCTTGCTCACTTTGCCACTGGATTCAAGCAAGCCGGGCTGAAGACGGCTGGAATGCCAGAAACCGGTCCTCGGAAGCTTGTTTCCGGTCCAGGAAAGACATAGCTTGGCAGTTCGGGCTGGACTGTTCCCATGAGGCACAGGGTCAGACTGATTTGCATATAGCCATGTCTGAACTGGGGTGGAAGAGTGGTCTAAAGAACGGTGATGGATTAAACCCAGATCTTTTGACTGGGTGTGAGTGTTTGATTGATTCAGATGCTCCGTCCATCACCACTCCCTTTTGTACCCCTTTATAAACAAGAGGCATGTGAACTCCTATAGAAGCCCTGTCCGTTTGGCCCACCCCACACACACTAGGATATGCAACGTCTTCCTGCCCTTTCCTCACCATAATGGACAACTCACTCGAGGGACCTCGGCGCCTATGGGCGCGATGGCAAAGTTACAGACACACGTGGTCACAAATCTGCGAGTTTGCGGATTTTCGCGTGAACTCACAGATTTTTTTGGCGATTTCACGTGAATTTGCGGATCGCAGATCTGCAAAATTCGCCCATACTTAACGCACAAAAGTACAACTGATCTGCCACTGCATCTGATAGTATCATCTATAAATTCCTCTACAGAACTCCTGTCCAAGTATATAAATACATTCTTGTGTCCACTAAATACTGAGTATCAGTCATACATTAGACATACTGGTGACATTATCAGAAAAAAATTAGAACATACACCATACAATCCCGAATGTGAGATTTTGGTGACATTAGATATTGAGGCGCTATATATTAACATACCTCAAGAACAGGCCATAGAGGCAGTAGCGACCCTTCTATGTAAGACACTAGGAGACAGGCCAGACCAATTTATTTTAGAATGCTTGGAAGTTGTGTTGAATAATAACTACTTTTACTATAAAGGCAAGTAGTACCATCAAATTAAGGGAACCAGCCTGGGCGCATCTTGTGCCCCAAGTGTGGCTAATATATACATGGGCGATTATGAACTGAAGCATGTTTTTAACGAGGTGTCCCCGTTCTATGAGAATGTCAATAGGTGGCACAGGTTTATTGACGATATTTTTTTCATTTGGCGAGGAGATGAAACAACCCTAGCAGTTTTTATTGCACGGCTTAGTGCCAGTGACAATAATTTGAGGTCTACAGCTCAGCACAGTACTAAGTCAGTAGAGTTCCTAGACATTGTGATTAGTGGCCAAGCTGGGGAAATCCAGGTGAATTTTTTTCGCAAACCAACGGCAAAGAACAAAATTTTAACACACAACAGTTATCATCCAAACTGCCAGAAAGATTCTATTCGGTTTGGGGAAATTTTAAGAATCAGACGTAATTGTTTGGACATAAAAGACTATGACAAACATGGGGAAGAGTTGAAACAAAGACTCTCACAGAGAGGATACCCTAAACGCCTGATTAGGACAGATGCAAAAGAGCACGCTACTATAACCGCAATGCTTTGCTGTCAGGTAACACTCGCCCCAAAAAAGAGAATCTAATTTTGTGTTATTAACCATTCGCCGTTGAATTTCAAAGTTAAAAAATTGTTGGACAAAAACTGGCACATACTAAATATTAGTGACGATCAAGAAGTATTACAGAAATCTATTGTAGCCTATCATAGAAATAGGAATCTTAAAGACACATTGGTGCACACGAGGGAGAGACTGATCCCTCTTGAGAGACAAACAACCATTACAGGTCCCCCCCATTAAGGAGAACCACAGATGTGGAAAGTGTGTGGCATGTGACACAGCTGTGGTTACCCAATTTTGGGAATAAAGAGGAAAGAAAGGTAAATTAGGAGATTTTACCAATTGTAGGAGTTACAATTTGGTTTACCTCATCCTCTGTCCTTGTAACAAAGGCTATGTGGGTGAAACAAGTTGCAAGTTTAGAATTCGATATAGTGAACATTGATCGGCAATCAAAACTCACAAATTGTCATCCGCCATGGACCAGCACTGTATTGACTTTAACCGCAAAGAAAGTGAGCCCAGGTGGCTAATAATGGAAAAAGTCAAAGGTATACCTGGAAAAGTCATTAATGAAGTACGCAAATGTCAAGAGGCTTTCTGGATTTTTACTCTTGATTCAGTTACAGAGGGTCTTAATGAGGAAATAATTTAGCAGGTAACCTGATATCTGCCCTTAACAAATAGGGAGTCCTACAGTATTGTGACTCGTCCTCATTACAGACCAGGTCACGAACATATATTGGGTAGGTACCATATGGGCAATATAGGAGCTACCAATGGTCAAGTCAAGTTAAGTCAAATAATTTATATAGCGCGCTACATACCCAGAGGGTCTCAAGGCGCTTGAAGAAGGGTGGGGAATTACTTGTCGGATATCCAGGTTTTAAGTTG
Source organism: Lissotriton vulgaris (assembly GCF_964263255.1). Taxonomy (NCBI): domain Eukaryota; kingdom Metazoa; phylum Chordata; class Amphibia; order Caudata; family Salamandridae; genus Lissotriton; species Lissotriton vulgaris. The sequence goes on along the minus strand of NC_141685.1, from coordinate 741,629,543 downwards.
CTTTCTGAATGCTAGGTGGTTCTGAGTGAGGCGAAGGTGAATGGGAAGCGAGTTCCAGGTTTTAGCCGCCAGGTAAGAGAAGGATCTTCCTCCCATTAATGGTAATGGGCCAGGAGCTGCACCGTGCCATCTGAGCTGCACCGTGAGGCCGCCGGCTTCTGTTTTTACCCAGATGGCACTTCCGCCTTCCTGGGTCCACCTCTTGAGCTGTGGGCTCCTCACTGCAGTGAATAGCAGCGGGACGAGCGGGGCACCTGGAGTGAACACCGGGACCAACAGAGGTGGGAGCTCCCTCTGTGCCGGTGAGAGGGGGGGCGCTGCCACATCATTCGCCGTGTTGAGTTAGAATTGCAGAGAGCAGCTTGCCGTCTCCTGTGGTGCTGCAGGTTGGAGTCTGGGCGATTTTGTCAGTTGAGTGGATGCTGCCAGTTGGTTATGAAAACACAACAGGTGATGGACCGAATGTGGATCAATGTCACACACTCACCCCAGTCCAAAGATCTGGGCCCAAATCCATCGTTTTTTTGCACTCCACACCACCCTGGGTTAGACAATGGCGTTATGCAAATCAGCTCTGACCCTGTGCCCCATGGGAACAGTTCAGTCCGAACTACAAAAGCCATGTCCTTCCCAGAACGGAATCAAGCATCCGAGGACCGGACCGGTTTCGAGGTAACACCTCTCATCAGCCCGGCTAGCTTGACTCCAGTGGTGTGGAGTGCCTGGGACCCACGTCTGGGCATCCCCAGCGCACTTAGGGCAGAATATGCAAACACAACAGGTGATGGACCGAATGTGGATCAATGTCACACACTCACCCCAGTCCAAAGATCTGGGCCCAAATCCATCGTTTTTTTGCACTCCACACCACCCTGGGTTAGACAATGGCAATATGCAAATCAGCTCTGACCCTGTGCCCCATGGGAACAGTCCAGTCCGAACTACAAAAGCCATGTCCTTCCCAGAACGGAATCAAGCATCCGAGGACCGGACCGGTTTCGAGGTAACACCTCTCATCAGCCCGGCTAGCTTGACTCCAGTGGTGTGGAGTGCCTGGGACCCACGTCTGGGCATCCCCAGCGCACTTAGGGCGGAATATGCAAACACAACAGGTGATGGACCGAATGTGGATCAATGTCACACACTCACCTCAGTCCAAAGATCTGGGCCCAAATCCATCGTTTTTTTGCACTCCACACCACCCTGGGTTAGACAATGGCGATATGCAAATCAGCTCTGACCCTGTGCCCCATGGGAACAGTCCAGTCCGAACTACAAAAGCCATGTCCTTCCCAGAACGGAATCAAGCATCCGAGGACCGGACCGGTTTCGAGGTAACACCTCTCATCAGCCCGGCTAGCTTGACTCCAGTGGTGTGGAGTGCCTGGGACCCACGTCTGGGCATCCCCAGCGCACTTAGGGCGGAATATGCAAACACAACAGGTGATGGACCGAATGTGGATCAATGTCACACACTCACCCCAGTCCAAAGATCTGGGCCCAAATCCATCGTTTTTTTGCACTCCACACCACCCTGGGTTAGACAATGGCGATATTCAAATCAGCTCTGACCCTGTGCCCCATGGAAACAGTCCAGTCCGAACTACAAAAGCCATGTCCTTCCCAGAACGGAATCAAGCATCCGAGGACCGGACCGGTTTCGAGGTAACACCTCTCATCAGCCCGGCTAGCTTGACTCCAGTGGTGTGGAGTGCCTGGGACCCACGTCTGGGCATCCCCAGCGCACTTAGGGCGGAATATGCAAACACAACAGGTGATGGACCGAATGTGGATCAATGTCACACACTCACCCCAGTCCAAAGATCTGGGCCCAAATCCATCGTTTTTTTGCACTCCACACCACCCTGGGTTAGACAATGGCGATATGCAAATCAGCTCTGACCCTGTGCCCCATGGGAACAGTCCAGTCCGAACTACAAAAGCCATGTCCTTCCCAGAACGGAATCAAGCATCCGAGGACCGGACCGGCTTCGAGGTAACACCTCTCATCAGCCCGGCTAGCTTGACTCCAGTGGTGTGGAGTGCCTGGTACCCACGTCTGGGCATCCCCAGCGCACTTAGGGCGGAATATGCAAACACAACAGGTGATGGACCGAATGTGGATCAATGTCACACACTCACCCCAGTCCAAAGATCTGGGCCCAAATCCATCGTTTTTTTGCACTCCACACCACCCTGGGTTAGACAATGGCGATATGCAAATCAGCTCTGACCCTGTGCCCCATGGGAACAGTCCAGTCCGAACTACAAAAGCCATGTCCTCCCCAGAACGGAATCAAGCATCCGAGGACCGGACCGGTTTCGAGGTAACACCTCTCATCAGCCCGGCTAGCTTGACTCCAGTGGTGTGGAGTGCCTGGGACCCACGTCTGGGCATCCCCAGCGCACTTAGGGCGGAATATGCAAACACAACAGGTGATGGACCGAATGTGGATCAATGTCACACACTCACCCCAGTCCAAAGATCTGGGCCCAAATCCATCGTTTTTTTGCACTCCACACCACCCTGGGTTAGACAATGGCGATATGCAAATCAGCTCTGACCCTGTGCCCCATGGGAACAGTCCAGTCCGAACTACAAAAGCCATGTCCTTCCCAGAACGGAATCAAGCATCCGAGGACCGGACCGGTTTCGAGGTAACACCTCTCATCAGCCCGGCTAGCTTGACTCCAGTGGTGTGGAGTGCCTGGGACCCACGTCTGGGCATCCCCAGCGCACTTAGGGCGGAATATGCAAACACAACAGGTGATGGACTGAATGTGGATCAATGTCACACACTCACCCCAGTCCAAAGATCTGGGCCCAAATCCATCGTTTTTTTGCACTCCACACCACCCTGGGTTAGACAATGGCGATATGCAAATCAGCTCTGACCCTGTGCCCCATGGGAACAGTCCAGTCCGAACTACAAAAGCCATGTCCTTCCCAGAACGGAATCAAGCATCCGAGGACCGGACCGGTTTCGAGGTAACACCTCTCATAACCCCGGCTAGCTTGACTCCAGTGGTGTGGAGTGCCTGGGACCCACGTCTGGGCATCCCCAGCGCACTTAGGGCGGAATATGCAAACACAACAGGTGATGGACCGAATGTGGATCAATGTCATACGGATGCTTGATTCCGTTCTGGGAAGGACATGGCTTTTGTAGTTCGGACTGGACTGTTCCCATGGGGCACAGGGTCAGAGCTGATTTGCATATCGCCATTGTCTAACCCAGGGTGGTGTGGAGTGCAAAAAAACGATGGATTTGGGCCCAGATCTTCGGACTGGGGTGAGTGTGTGACATTGATCCACATTCGGTCCATCACCTGTTTTGTTTGCATATTCCGCCCTAAGTGCGCTGGGGATGCCCAGACGTGGGTCCCAGGCACTCCACACCACTGGAGTCAAGCTAGCCGGGCTGATGAGAGGTGTTACCTCGAAACCGGTCCGGTCCTCGGATGCTTGATTCCGTTCTGGGAAGGACATGGCTTTTGTAGTTCGGACTGGACTGTTCCCATGGGGCACAGGGTCAGAGCTGATTTGCATATCGCCATTGTCTAACCCAGGGTGGTGTGGAGTGCAAAAAAACAATGGATTTGGGCCCAGATCTTCGGACTGGGGTGAGTGTGTGACATTGATCCACATTCGGTCCATCACCTGTTTTGTTTGCCAGTTGGTTATGAGGCGCGTTTCATTGCGAGGCCGTTTTTCATGTCCACTGCAATCTCCTCATGGGTGGTGCCTGACCCTAGAATGGCGGCTAGGTGGGAACTGTGAAGAGTGTCTTGTCTTCTCCTGGGGTGCTATGCGAATGAGACCTACGCATTTTGGACGAACGTTGCTGCGCCCGTACACGCAGATTAAAAGGAGTGTTTCATTGAGGGGCCGTTTTTGTCACCACGACGATCTTTACATTAACAAGTGGCTCAAATGTCTCTGCCCCTGCGTTTTAGACCTGATTGCAAGATGGTCGTCCTTCAACTTCCCTTCTGGGCTATAGAGATTCATGGGGGTTGACTGAATTCGACCTTTCAAGGATTCGTCCCCCTTGCCTGACTTCTAGAGGCCCGCCTCAGTAAGAGCCTCCACGATGCTCTTTCCTCCCCGGGTCTATCATCATTGATCATCATCTGGACCTCGACCAGCCCTCACATGACCCTGTTTTCCGCACACCCATCAGGACCTTCACTCTGAGAACTTTCCTCGACAGCTGAGACCTAGCCATTTTGACTGATGCCAGGTGGAGCTACAGCGCGAGCTAAAGGGGAGATGGACTTCGGATTCCCTCCTTGACCATCACCTACCCAGCCGGACTTTGGGAAAACTCTCCTGCGTCTCCCCTGACCTTATCTCCTCCCCCCCTTCCCTCTACCCCACCCCGCTCCGCTCTACTCTTCTCCTCTTTCCAGCTACTGACGTTTGCCCGTACCTGCCTTGCCCTTAGTCCCCACCCTGTTTATCTGGGATCTTTCCCTCGCCACTTGAGACCTAGCTATTTTGACTGATGCCCAATGGAGTTACCTTGTTTAGCTAAAGGGAAGACGGGCCCTGGATTCCCTCCTTGGACGTCGCCTAACCAGTCGGTCTTTAGACAGACTTCCTTTCGTCTCTCTTGTCGACTCTTCCCTCATCCTCCCTCTTCTCACCTCCCCTTTCGCCCCTCCACTATTTTTTCTCTCCTTTCTCTCCTCTCTCAATGTATTGCTTATTTTTTGACGTAATGTGTAATTGTGATCATTTTCTGTTACATCATGAAACCTAATGTAAGGCGTTCTGATACCTTCGGGTCTAGCCAGCGCTATATAAAACTCTTTAAATAAATACATAAATTAGACCTATTGTGAATCCCTTGGCGACCATGGGCATCACAATTGCATTGATTGCATAGCCCTTTCATCTGTCAGTTACCTTCATTATAATTTCTGTATATATATTATGAAAAATAGACATACACCGACATACCCATGTGTTTGATTGGCCATCTTGGCGACACACATAACAGGTAACTATTCCAGCAATTGTACACAATTCATCACTTTATCGTGTTTAAGGCTGAGTTTAATCTTGTGTAGGATCCTTATAGCAAATTCCCCAATCCAAAATGGCCCCCGTGATTCTTATTGTATAGCTTTTTAACTTTGTATTGATGTGCTGTTGTTGTGATATATTAGATACCACCATGCATGCAGATCAAACCAATCAGCATAACTTTTCAGACATAGTCTACTCAGATAACAACCAGTGACTATTAAGAATATCTTTAATAACCCGAATATGAGCTCATAAGAGCCAATAACAAAGAAATATAGGTCTTGAGGGAGAGTGTCTTTGTACTTTTAGTTGTTTTTTCCCCCTTTCTCCCTGACCTTCAAAGTAATCTTTTTCAAGGGGTTGCCTTGTCATCCCAAGTAGATCCCAACATATCCATGGCAATGACCGTCTGTATGTTGTCAGCCTAGTTCATACAGCTGAGGCCAAAAGATCAAATTAGCTATGCCAATGGGAAGATGTAGATACTAAAAACTGTTCGACCGAGCGGCTTCCCTTGGGGCACTCCTTGTTTTAGAAATTTAAAGTCCAACCTATATGGGGGAAGATGAACTGCTTGCCTTTTTTTCTTAAGGTAGGACTGCCACCACTGGATGGCGACACCTCCCAATCTCGATTTCCTACATTCTGGATCCTGAATGGCATCAGTGAACATATCAAAGGCGGCAGACAGACCCAACAGCACAGGTTCTGGGGTGTATCCCTGTCTGCTGACAGCCGCAGCTCGTTCAGCACTGACAGTAACACTACCTCAGTGCTGTGGGAGGAGAAGACGGTCTGTCAGCCTGATCAAAGGTCAGCTTGACCGACACTCTTCTTGTTCAGGTCAGGAAGCCAGGAGGTAGGCATGCCCTAAATGCACAGGCTCCTGGCTGCCTGAGCTGAACTTTGCCAGGCTAAGGATTTCACAGCTCTGTGGGTGTGACCACCTCAGCCTAGCAAAAGTGCTTTAGGCCCTCCCCCTCATGATGAGGGAGAGCGTCACTCATTGCCTTGGACCTGGGCACTTCAGTTAAAAGCCTTGAAGTGCCCGGGCTGTGTGTCAATCAGTGGTACCTCGTCAAAGATTTGGTGGGGTCAGCAGTCTCACTGACCCCATCCTACTCTGTGACGAGTGAGGGACCTCTGCCATCTCCTCATTTGCTGACCTCAGGTCCGCTAGAGAGACTGCTGCCATCTCTCATTGAGAAGGCAGCAGCCCCAACCCTCCTGGGAACTCAGAGGCTTTCCTCTTGTGAGCAGCAGAACAGGTAAGGTTTTTGTTTTTGAATGTTTGGTGCGTGCATGCAGGTATAAATGCATGGATTTGTTGTGAGTGTTGTGAATTGGTATGTGTGTGCACATGTGTGTGAATGCATGAATGTGAGTGAGTGTAAATGTGTGTGTGTGTTGCCCTCTCCCCCTCAACCAAAATTGCCACCCGCCACTGGATCCACCTGAAATTAGACAGGACGTCAGAGTCTGCATTTTGGTTTCTTCAGCAGTGTTACTACTCTTAGTAAGTAAAATTGGAAGGAAGACCGCTGCACTCCAAATTAAACGTGAAAGGTAGTCAAGTTTAATAAAAGTTCTGAATTTCTTAGGGTGCTGAGAATGTTCACCTCCTACTCCTCGAGGTGCTAGAAATAATGTCAGAAAAACCTTACGCCGTGTAAGGATGAATTCTAAAGCACTCCTCTGGCGCAGTGTCGCCAATGGGTAAATCAGCTTGTAGTAATCCAGATAAAGCCGGAGTTTTAAATCTGAGTCATCTTTATTTGGTCATATCATATTTCATCATATGATAGCAAGTTGGTTGAATACAGTGGATCACTGACATAATATTGATTACAATAATACAGAATTACCAAAATATCGAGGAAAAAATATAGAATACAAAAATATCGAATTCCTATCTACAACCAGGTAAGTACAAAAATATTGAATCAAAAATATCGTTTTGAAAAATATAGTTAGTGAAAATATCGAATTTTTTAAATGTCTTCAAAGTAATTTAAAATTAATGAAATAATAAATATAATTAACTAAAACATACTTAAAAATACTTAAATAACCTTAAAATTATTAAATAATTAATTTAAGTTATAAAAAAAAAAAGATTTTTATTTTTTAAAACATATATATATTAACATATTATTAATAGAAAATATACAGTATTTTTACCGTAGGATAGCGGGTGGGTACAATTTACTATTACCACTCTAGTGAGTGCAACAGTAGGAAAATCATTGGATAGCGTAGGGGTAAAAATTACTATTCCCAATCCAGTGAGTGCACAAGTAGGGAAAGCGTTGGATAGAGTAGGGGTGAAAATTAATATTCCCACTCCAGTGAGTGCAACAGTAGGGAAAGCGTTGGATAGTGTAGGGGTAAAAATTCCTACTCCCACTCCAGTCAGTGCAACAGTAGGGAAAGCGTTGGATAGCATAGGGGTAAAAATGACTAATCCCACTCCAGTGAGTGCAACAGTAAGGAAAGCGTTGGATAGCGAGAGGGTGAAAATTACTATTCCCACTCCAGTGAGTGCAACAGTAGGGAAAGCGTTGGAAAGCGGGAGGGTAAAAATTACTATTCCCACTCCAGTGAATGCAACAGTAGGGAAAGCGTTGGAAAGCGGGAGGGTAAAAATTACTATTCCAACTCCAGTGAGTGCAACAGTAGGGAAAGCGTTGGATAGCGAGAGGGTAAAAATGACTATTCCCACTCCAGAGAGTGCAACAGTTGGGAAAGCGTTGGATAGCATGAGTGTAAAAATTACTATTCCCACTCTATGAGTTTAACAGTAGGGAAAGTAAAGATTTAATATATTAATAAAAATAAATTAAATATCAATACCAATAAAAAAAATTAAAATTAATTACCAATATAATATTATGTAATAATTAATCAATTAAAATACAAATAAATATTAGTTTAAAAAACTAATTACCTTCTAATACAAATTAATTAACAATAAATTAAAAATCAATACCAATAAATAAATAAAAATAATTACAATTACATTTCTTCCCACCCTATTCCCCTATAAACCCACAACCCGCTACAGAAAATAAATTATTACAATTAACATAATTATCAATTAATCAATTAATAAAAATGAATTACCAATTACAAATTAATTAAATTACTTCCCACCCTATTCCCCTATAAACCCACAACCCGCTACAGAATTAAATTATGCAAAAATTAACATAATTATCAATTAATCAATTAATAAAAATGAATTACCAATTACAAATTAATTAATTACCAATTACAAATTAATTAACAATGAATTCAAAATGAATACCAATAAATAAATTAACATATTTAATTAATTACAATTAAATTACTTCCCAACCAATTCCCCTATGAACCCACAACCCGCTACAGAAAATAAATAATACAATTAACATAATTATCAATTAATCAATTAATAAAAATGAATTACCAATTACAAATTAATTAATTACCAATTAAAAATTAATTAACAATGAATTCAAAATGAATACCAATAAATAAATTAACATATTTAATTAATTACAATTAAATTACTTCCCATCATATTCCCTTATGAACCCACAACCCGCTACAAAACTAAAATGCAAAATTAAATAAAAAATAATTAGTAATTTTAAAAATTAATATTTAATTTAATATAAATAAATTACTTCCCACCCTATTCCCCTATAAACTCACAGCCCGCTACAGAATTAAATTACGCAAAAATTAAGTAACGTAAAATTCATTACTTGAAATACATTTTTAAAAAACACACTTTTCACAAATATACTAACATACAAAACACTTTAAAAAATTCGATAATATTAAAAATTTGATATATTTTAATACCTATATTATATACTTCGATATTTTGACTTTCTATATTTTAAAAAATCAATATTATATTACTTACCTTCAATTCGATATTTTTCACCACTATCCATTCGATATTTTGTCCATTCTATATTTTGACTTCGATATTATGGCTATTCTATATTTTGAATTCGATATTTTGTCTGTTTACCGACTACAGTATACGATGTCCAAATTCTTCAAATATATATCAAATCAACCATACACTGAAACATCTGTCCCCAGTGCATTTCGAGCCTTCTTCAGGGGGAATGTTCTAAAAAAGAAACGTGTAAAAACACACTAAGGTACTTGTCCAGGGGGCCAGGCATATAAGTACTAACTGTTCTTAATATAGAAAATAAACAAAGTGGGAGATCCATATGGTGAGCCCGGAACGAAAACTGTGAGTATCACCAAATGTCGAAAGGAAAGTGTTAAACAGGGTGTTTAGTTATAAGGAAAAAAACAAGAAACAATGGAGAAAAACGGTCCCATAGAATGCCCTAAGATAACAGAAATCACTAATAAGCGGTAACAAACTTGTGATACTTGAGGGGTTGTTAAATTTGCAGTGGAAAAGTTAATAGGCAATGTGGCAAGTTTATAAATTACCAACCGTCTTAACGGTTGGGCAACCGTGTCTATGTAAGAGAAGCTAGTCGGCGTAATGCTAGCAGTGCACATGTATGTATAGATCGGATTAGCGTGTAGTAAGAAGTCATGCTAGAACGTCTAATCAGAAGAGGTGTAACAAATGAACATTAGTTTCAAGACCAGTTAATAATAAAGCTCGATATAAACATAGCGCTGTATAAACATGCATGTCAAAGTGGGTGACCGCTCACCTAAATGCCGCTAGGTTAACGTCCCAACGTGCTGATTTACCCATTGGCACTGCGCCAGAGGAGTGCTGTAGAATTCATCCTTACACGGCGTAAGGTTTTTCTTATACTACTCTTAAAGTATACAGAGGCAGAAAAGCCATGTTAGAAAAAAACCTAGAGGATTTCACATAAAGTCATATTTAGGGTTCACATCTACACCCTTAAAGGATCTAAAACATGAGCAAATGCCCAGTATTGTTCTGTGGAAAAGTTGGAAACCCTGCATAATTGTTCCTACGATCTTAGGTACAAACGTTCACTTTGGACCCTGGTGAGGTGTGCCCCTGTAATAAAGCAAAATGGACACCACGACTCATGAGCAGGACCGGCGCTAGGCATGGGCAGTGTGGGCAGCTGCCCAGGGCCTCACGCTCAGCTGAAAAACAGAGGGCCCGCTTCACAGTGAAAGCCCACCTGCTGCTCCAGGGGCCGCCTTGCTCCACTCAAGCACATTACCAATGCAAGGTGTCTTGACCTTGCTGGTCAGGGTGTGGTGGCATTCCTGTAGTACAGAGGTGAGGGGGAGGGACACACAGAATGGGGGGGACAGCTCGGCCACCAATTAAGTTGTGTCACAGTGTCAGGGGAGGGGCAACACCTCTGTTAAGTACCGGCAGTTCCAGGCGCCCTTTCTGCAATTTGTTTCTAGGCAACAGAAGGCCCCTTTGTTTCCAGGACCAGCCCGTAACAGGTAAGGAGAGGAGGGAGCTACTTTTTTCTGTAAATAGGAATGTGCATTCAAAATGTATGCAGAACTGCCATGGTGGGATAGTGTTTTGCGTAGTGCCCTGTTACTGCTTGGGGGCCCAAAGGAGGGGCTCCCCATCCACTGGGCCTCCAAGCACTGGATCAGGCTGCAAGGTGCAGGTGTGGGGGCCCCTTCCGTGGGCCTTGTAGCCATTATGTAGTGCTGCGAGGCCCAGGGCAGGCGTGCCCCCTTCCCTGAGCCTCGTAGCTAGGGATGCCACCTCGAAGTTTTCTACCGGCACTGACATATTTTCATCGATCGTGGGATTAAAATTAACAAAACCACCTATGTTCTTTATTTGAACAGCAATTAGAAATACTATCTAACGTGTTAGAGAGCCGCTTTAATGAACCGTGCCTACTGACGCCTTTGGTAGTTCAGCCCACTATTACAGCCTGGTGCAAGGGTACGTCTTTAGGGCCCATTTGCTTGTTTTAGAATAACTTGTTTATTTCATGATGCCTCTTTTCAGTATGGATTGAGGGCCCGATGTAGGTGTCAAAATACCGGTCGGAAACGGCCGAAAATACAGATTTTCGGCCGTTTCCGACCGGTATTTTGACCTTGGTATGTAGGGCATTGAAAATCCTACAGATTCGGTAAAATTACAAATTCTGTAAAATTACAGAATCGGTAAATTTGACCGATTCTGTAAATGTACCGATCGGTAAAATTACCGATTCTGTATTTTCCTATGTAGGTAGCACTTCTAACAGTGCTGCAGGGCCTTTAGAATTCGTTATTTACCATGTAATACAATTGCATGGTAAATAACGAATTCTTGTGTACATGCACACATCTGTGCATGTACACCTCTGCCATGTGACACACATACATGCCCTTAGGGCATGTGTGTGTGCCACATGGCACAAGCCAGAAACAGGGGTGTAACAGGGTGTCAAAGTGACACCCTGTCCCCCTTGGCTCGTGGCCCATAGGATTCAATAGCAAATACCGATTCGGTATTTACCGAATCGGTAAATACCGAATCTTAACGATTCGGTAAAAAATATCGAATTATTACCTACATCAGATTTACCGATTCTAAAATACCGAATCGGTAAAATTCGGTATTTTAGAATCGGTAAATCTAATTTACCTACATCTAGCCCTATAAGACATAAAGTGATCCATACAAAAAATTATTTGCTCTGCTGCTCTGCTGCTAACACCCTTCAATGCACCTGTGACTAATTGGAAGGCCAGTCAGACCAGTCAGACCATTTGAGTTTGAAACATGCTTTTAATTTTACCAGTGCACTTTCTGCATTGGTGGTGTGTAAAATTGAGAGATCACTTCGACAGCTTTGAAATAAATTTAGGGTGTCGACTAAGAAAGAGATGAAGGATTCTTGTTTCACCTAAGTGTTTCAGATTGTAGACAGATACAATTCGTAAGTGAAAACCTTCACGTGAGAAAGCTTCTTTCCAGCGACGGGCCCAGAATAATCTCTCACATTGGTGCATGTTGACAATGATTGGAATGGTTTACTGTGTTCTCTGCGTGCGTTTTGATAGCACGTGTTCTGTTTGCATTGACACTTGGAAGCATTAGCTAATTGAAATATTCTATGTCTGCTTGCCTTGGGACGTTATTTGGGCATGGGTAGACAGACCGTTGGCTCAAAGTAAGGTAGCGGGATCGGATGCAGAACGGTCGACAATTAACACTACAATTAACACTACACAGAGATTCACTTTCACATGTAGATGTGTACAAGGAAAGCCACCACGATAAAGGATGTGCCTTTCTAGCTTTTACGTCACTGCAAGAGCAAAACCACTAATGTTTATAGAAGATTTCACTCACCAACCAAAGACTACAGTAAACAGATACAGAAAAGTCATGTTACAAAATAATGCATACCATTTTGATTGATGTCCTATGTAGTAGCAGCACCAGCGTTTGCAGCCTCTTAAAACAACAAAAGGTTGATATTTTTCTCTTTGAAAGTTGGCAAACCTTCTCGCAGCAAGCACATCATCAGGCTACATGGTCCGGGTGTAGAGCCCCCTTCCCTGGGTCTTGTACCCTTTATGTAGTCCTACAATGGCTGGGGAAGATGGCACCCCTCCTTTGCCCCTTTTCCAGTTCCCGAGCTAAACTATAGAAGTGGGAACCGGGTTCAAGTCCTGCCTTCGGCTCCACACCCTGTGAGTCTTGGCAAATCACATAAATCCCCATATCTAAAAAAATATTCGGACCTTTTGTAATGTAACTGGCGACCATGTAAAGCGCTTCAGATACCTTGGGCTGATTTTTGGCATATAGACTGTAATTTATTTTTTATTTTTTAAACATGTTGTGTAACAATTAACTCACACCCTGGCACTGTTGTCTTCACAGTCCATACGAGTGGTGCCCAGGAAACCAAGTGGAGGATTTTGCAGTGAGTGCAGATAAATTCCAATAGCACAGGTGTGGGAGATGCTGTGGCACCCCCAAAGCAAACATGCTAATAACCCTGCTGCAGTGCCAATTGATAGGATTTGTAAATTGAACTACGGGACAATCTTGCTAGTGAGAAAGAAAAGGCTATAGAATTCATTGTTTTTCAAACGCACAACAAAATGTAAAGAAAGTTAAAACAGGGCAGCATGGAGGTTGGTTGATGGTTAATAAGGGGCCAGCAATGCCACGTTTCCTGGCTCTGTGCATGATATATTGCTCCAGTCCAGGTTTTTTCTTTGAATTAATTCCTACACTTATAGTCATGTTTATTCCATGATAAAATAGGACAAAAAAATCTGTATTGGAGCAGCACATCACAAATGGGCCTGGGAAATTTGGAAGCTGCGAGGAGCTTGAAAATATGTATGGGTGTTAGCAGAGAGCATCTTAAAAACTCTGAAGGCTATATGAAGGAGGTGAGGACTGACTACCGGGGAGTACACTGGGTCATAGTCACAGACAGTTTAACCATTTGGATATTTGTCTTTTTGTTTATGTTACTGATATCCACATCAGGGATGCCAAATAAAATCAATAGTCCTGCGATGCCACTTTCTGTGATGTTGCATGTAAATTAAAGGGGCCTCGCATCTTCCCTTTCGCCCTGGGTCCCAGAAGTCCTAGGGCCGGCCCTGCTCATGAGGTAGGTGTATATCTTACATCTTTTTGACAGGCAACCAATTCTCCTTACTTTCCATATAAGAAAATGTATACTTGTAATCTGATCATCTCAGTGTGAAGAAAGGGGAGCCATCAAGTAGGTGTCTCCCACTCACAATCCCACTGCGGTGCAACAAAAGCACACCCACGAAATGTTGCACTCTGCCCGTATCTAGAGTGTGATATGCTGATGTTATGGCAATCGTATAGAAGTAACACCCCTGCCAAGCTTTACTTGTGACCTAGTAACTGTGGAACTGAATAATATCATTATCATGAACTAGTAGACCAGACTGAGGATAAGTTTGTGCCTCCAGCACCAAGATATAAATATATTAATTCGTCAGATGATTAGATCCGCAGCTCTTGGAGGCAACTGCTGTATGCTCTCATTGTCTGAGTCGGATTGGGACGGCGCCAGATCCGGATCCTGAGCTGTGGCCTTCATGACGATGGGATCATGCGGGTGAAACAATGGGGTGAAACTGAATGCGGCCGCCACTACCGGTTTCTGTCCCTCTATTGTGGGTTCCTTGTTCGGTTTGTCCAGCTGCGACCCCTGGCTTGCCCATTTGCTACCCTAATACTGCCTTTGCGACTACTGGCCTCAGAAGTGACCAATTCAGTGCCAGGAACACAGGGGCAGCTAGGGCTCCACTGTCTTTATTTTCTGTCATTTTTTTATGATACTAATAGTGAATAATTAAAATATAGTATTCACTAATAGTGTAGTAAAACTTGAGAAGATTAAGCTGGAATATGCCTTTCCATGGAAGCTGAGGTCAGTAAAATATACTCTTAAAATGTATGTTGTGTGCGCGGTTGCAGGTGAGAGCATGTTTATGTGTGAGAGAGTTTATATGTGTGACTTTGTGTGCATGTGTAAGTATGTGTGTGTGAGTGAAACTGGAGTTCAAACGGCGTGGGATGTCAGTTCCACTACCCCTGGCACTTCGGTGAATTGACATCCATGGTTTGTCCGGTTAGCTCCTCCTTGTCTGTCTTCAGTACTTAATTTGTGCCGGTGCTTAGCACTGGCACTTATTCCTCAGGGCCGGGTCTACACATGCATTGTCAGCTCACTAAGTTCACATGGTCTCCCAGGTGAAAAGTTGATATCGCATGGTAAAGCCATGCCTGCCTGGGTTCAGTTTTGCCTGATTTGGCTGGATTGTGCGTGAAATATTTAAAGTTGTGCCCTGCAACTGCTCGCCTTATCATGAGGCACACGGACTGCACGCACACACCGCCAGAAATGGCCTGGGTGAGAAGTGTCCTGCCACGTGACTAACAGCAATCAGAGTAGCACAAGTCCAATACAAATGACTGCTTGAAAATAGCTTGCCCGCTCCCTCCTTGGCGTTGTATCGTCAAGTGTTTCCTTTCCTTCCGAGTGTGTAGTGTAGTTCCTATTTTCCCTATAGGCCCTGCGCATTGGAATAACATAAATAGTATAGGCGTTGAAGTGCGGTCTTCCAGATCTCTACTGACTATGCTAAACTTAATTGGGTTTGTACCAACTAGCTCAGAGGTCACTGGAAACATTCGTGACTGAATAGGAAGTGATCAGCTTCCCTGGTACAGACAAAAAGGGATTCAGTTTTCCAACAACCGCATAAACATGACAACTTTGCTCCTTAGAATAAGAGTCAATCTCTAGAGTTGTGTGAAACAATAGACAGTTATTTTACTCAGTCAGTTGTGCAGATTACTTTCACCAAGATGCAGAGAATAGAGAGACGGGCGTTTTCAATAAAAAGGTATTATTTATTGAACAGTCTTTCTTCTCATGCAAGAGAAATGAATTGCCACAATTGCAAGACTTGTTATTATAAAAAGTGCGTACAGTAAAATGAGGATTGTGAAATAATACTGTAAAAGCATTGATATGGTTTCTTAGCCATACAATGGTTAAAATGAATAAAATATATACATTCATATATACATTTGACTAACGTACTGAACTGGTGCTTCTAACTACGCCTACCGCAGTGTACCTGACCTAAGCCTAATACTTGGGAGGGAGTAAGTAAGTAGCAGTTTTAGTTAAGTTGGTTTTGCCAAGGTTTGCTTCAAGAATTCTCTCTAAGGGTTTAGTCAACACCATACCTCTGAAATAGAATGTTGGAGGTCTTGTATCTCCTTCCAGGACTCGATATCCCAGTCACTCGCAAGAGTAGGCTGGAAACGCTGGAGCTGGATTTTCTCGGCAAGAGAAAAGACAGCGTCTCTCTCAGCGCGTCAAGGAGGAGGAGGGGCAGCGTCCGTGGGCTGCTTGCATCTGCTGGGCTCTGCAAGGGACAGCTGTTCTGCTCCTGTATTCACCACACCATCGCTATCATCGATGACATCGCGTTTGCTTAAGGCAACGTTGGTAATATTTATACCTGAAAGGTGCCTTGTTTGACGTAAGTTTTTGGACATAAGACGTCAATAAAGATGTCACTAGGAAGTGATTGTCTCTCAGTGCTCATTAGAGTTCTATTACTAATCAAAACATAGCAAGCGGGGCTTTCCCAGGTTGCTGAGTTTTATCTTGTTGAAGAACTCGGAGTGTAATCTAGGAATCTAAGATAGTGGCTTCTGCTGTGTCATCTGCTGTAATGAGCTGCAGAGGAAGAGATTCTGAAATGTGGCTCTGATTGTTTTAGGCCAGAGACGAGTTTCTGAAATATCGCTCTTGATCGTTTATGCCATTATAGGGGTATGAATGGATTATTGCCGTATAGGGGCATAAGGTCACAGTATTGATCGGGGTCCTAGATTAGAACACGACACCCACTCCACGAATTTATATCCATCAAATTACTAAAAACTTAAAGCAATAAGATGCATGTGTCACATTGCCACCCCAAAATACATATTCGCATTTGAAATGGAGTATTTTGAAATACATGAAAATATAGGTACTGTACGTCTTTAAGCATAGAAATCATTAAAAAAATTATAGCATATGTAAACAGTTGAACGATTTTTCGAAAAAATAAAGAATTACACATGAAATATCTCTTTATACAGAAAAGAAGGGCGAGATAATTTCATCACATAGAATGCATTTTTTGTAACATGTTGCTAGAGGCTGAGTTAAAGTTTATTATGTCTCTAGATTTACCTAAAAATAGAAGTTCTGTTCTTTATGAATAGTTCTACTTTAAGCAAAGAATTATCGTGCCAGAAAAAAGGTAAATATTTTGGAAAATAGTTCAATTCAAAAAAGAAATTTTTCTTGGTGAACTGGGGAATAGAGTTCCAACGCTTTTCAGCAGTTTTTGTTGATCAAAACTGAAGGCCGAATTCAGAGTTCATGGGAACGCTGTGTGTCGGAATGCTTTTCAAAATTATTGTTTATGTTCGGGGGAGAACATCATTTCAGACAGGCTCTCAAAGAATTGGTCTACAAAATCAGGTGACAGTTCGCCCAAGTTCGATAGTGCTGTAACTTGGCAGGTGTGAGAATGATTGCTATCATCAAAATCTGGATCAGCAATGCTCACAGAGGGTCGTACCTGGGTGATGTTGCTTTTATTTCTCGCTCCACTGTCACCACCTAGTCGTAGCACAGGAGTCTAAACGAATGCCGTCATCAGGATTGGTAGCCGCTGGGGACAACACAATGCGTGAGCCGTTACAGGACTAGGCAAAGTATCGATATCCATTGGTACTGCTGATGGAAGCGCAAGACAGGTGTCTAACACGCATTCATCTCCGCATAGCATACATCGAAGCACAGGTAAGATGCAGGTATGCCATATAGGTCTGAATGAAAGAAACCAGGTCATGTTCAGATCTCTCAGCCTGGCCAATCCAAGGACTCTAGTTATGCGGTCCCGGTAGCGTATTGCTAGGATCGTTTCTTCCATCCCTGCCGGAGTCATGTCTGTGTTTTGGCTTGCCATATCGGAGCAGGAAGGTCAAAAATAAAATGCCTGCTACAAGTCCCAAAATCATGGGTATGCCGCCAAAGACTGAATGGACAAAATTAGGAATGATTCCTAGAATTGCTTTGAATGGTGTTAACAGTCCTGAAAAAATGGTCTTAAAAACGCCTGAGATGCCTATGGCACTGGACATATTTAGAATTTGGCTAAGCATTTCTGTGAAATGCACGGGGCAATTTGTTGATAAAAGGTCATGAATGTCTGATGTTGTCCTTGCAACTTGGAGATCATACGTCTCTTTTGATGACGTGATGGGCACTGTTGTCTGCAAAAGCACAGACTTCATTCTGCTTAAAGTATCAATTCGTATAGAATAGACATTCATACGAGGCCATATGGGAGTCTCGGAGTCTCCAGGGCCGTTTGGAAACAATGCTTGCATACAGCATTTGACCATGGAAGTTACTTGTAGGAGATGTGCTTTCCCTGGCAAAAGGCCACAACAGCTGTGATCCGTTATTAGAATGTAACTCCCGTTCGAGAGTTGCTTAAAGAAAGGCTCTATCTGTGTTGCAGGTGTGACATGTTGGTGGCATGAAAGGTTGTTTGAATTTCCTTCACAGGCTCCGTGTAAATTAATACCTTGGCACAAAAGTATACCGCTTAGTGAATGTTTGCAGTTTTCACCACTAAGAAATACATTTTTGTTGCTGTCACTATACCATGTGTGTGTGTATGGTAATTTCCATGCTGACTTAATGTACCCTTTACCCAAACGTTCATACTGGTCAGTCGGTATGTATTCAAGGCAATTTTTAAATCGGAAAGTTGTTTTCGGAATTGTGATAATCCTGTGTATTATCCATTCAATGACAGGACTTTCTGACATTGTCAATGGTAATCTCTCAAGTTTTTCGATGCTCAGGATTGTATAGTCTGCTCCTTTCTGTGCCAAGCTGATTTGTTTATCAGTAAGGTTAAAGATGGAAAATAATGACGTTGTGTTGATTAAACGCCATGGCACATAGCCTGAACGAAGATTTTGCAGCGTCCAGCCTAACTGTACAATAGAACGCAATTGTGACTGGCCATGCTGTAACATTAGCAAGTCTTTTTCTATTATATCTATGGCAGATGATACAATACTGTCCAGTGAATATATTCTGGAGGACAGAGTCATTAACCCATTGTCCACAACAGAAAGTTATTTTTCCAAATTAATACGATCAATTTCTCGTATTTTTTCAGCTTTTTCAATTTGAGTTACTTTCCAAGCCTCGTTGTAAGCCGCATATATACTGGTCGCTATGAAACGTTTTTGACGCTGTTTGCGAGGTCCCAGAATGAAATCGCGCAAATCAGCACCATCTTTAAGTAAAGATAAGTGTTGCTTAATTTCTGCCAGTGTGGATGATTCTAGCCATTCAATGCACAGCTTCCCTACACTGTATGTTGTTACTATCCCTGGATGTTGTCTCTGGGAGTATCTAGGGTCTGGTCTGGACATTGTTAACCCCTGTGTTTTGTTCAGGAATCTATCTTGACAGTTATTTGTGTCAATAGGCCATATTAACCACTTTTTCCAATCAGGATGTGTTCTGGTTAGATGTAAAATTTTAGATACGTCTATTTCAATATCTGTTGTTGCATTATCAGGTATTGGCTTTGGAATAGACGGTTTGTTAAGGTCTTTAATCTTAGCTAGGCCAAGACAGGTTGTTTGGTGAATTGTGTCATTTAAAAAGATTATTTGTTTTGGGATCATGCAGGCTCGAAATAATGCTTCTATGCCTTGTACCTGCCATTCTTTTGTACCCCAGATGGTTTTTGTTTCAATGTTATTTCTCCAAAAATCAAAACCAAATGTCATCATTTTTTCATAAAATGCTTTTGAATATATCAATTTAGTATTTGTCAGCATTGTTTTCAACCCTGTTTTATCCAACAGTTTATAATAAAACGTTTCTGCATCACTGGTGTTAAACCCTGAGAAGTACTGAAATTTCTCATAGAATGTTTTAGAACTGCTTTTAGGTGGAGTAGCACAATGTTCCCATTGGTTATATTTAAAAACATTTCTTGGTTGTGCGGCTTTATGTAAGTAATGATCTCCGTAATGTGAGAAGCAATACATTTGTTCATAACTAGACGAACCTTGTAAATAATCATGTTCTGTAAATCTTGCTGACAACACTAAATCACTAAATCAGACATCATATTATTAATACTTTCAAAATCCCAATCATCAGAAAATGTACTTGGTTTTACAAAGTCACTTAAGGAAACCTTGAACTGGTGAGGATATTTCAAGTTTTCAACCGGACCATATACTTCATAGTCAGTTTTGTCCCATACTACCCCGCTGGGTATTGGAATGGCTGTGACATTTACTGTTGATAGTTCTCTTTCCTTCACGTGGGATGATTTGTGTGGTTTTAGGACTAAGTTGATGTTCTGACTTGCTGTGTCCATTGAACTGTAATAAACTTTCCTAAAATTAAAACTAAAATTAGGCATAGTAGGAGTATAAGTACCCCTGAGATTATCCAATGCTCAATCAATGGTGCATCCAGATATACTTCTTTGATTTGATGAAAGAGTTATGTTGCTTTTTCTTTAAAAGTCTTTGTTTCTGGCATCACTTCGGCGTCGTTTTGATCTTCAGAAAAGTTGTCGAAATTGATGAAGTAGCCAGAGGCAGTTCTGTCAATTGTTGGAATTGTTTTCTCAATTTGTCTTTCGGTAGCACATTCTGATGCCACGTCATTGTAGACTGGTGTTTCATGACGAACTGTTTCAATCTGTGTTTCAAGAGGCACGAGTTCCATGGCATTATTGCGTAGTTCCTCTCTGTGCACTGCAGGCTTATCAAATGTGATTAGTCTTTCAGTTTGAACCTCTTGAATTGTTGCAAGTTTGGGTATTCTGTTGTTTTTCTGGAGTCCACTGGGCCTACTGTTGATTATAGGCCACATGCTTGTGGTTTTACCAGGTCGATTGATACAACTCTGTTCTCCTTTTTACCAGCAAAGGGCGGTAGTACTACTGATCTTATCCGTTGATTGCCAAGACAGGTACTGCTTTTCTGTAAGAAGGCCCAAATTCCTTCTTCACCGCTATTTTTTCTCTGACTAGATCCCCAATCTTTGGAATCCAGACAGGCCTTGCTGGGGCTGGTGGTGCCTCTTCAGTGGTAGTTGGCTGTTGCTTTAACTTAATGTTGCTTAAGGATTTTCTTGTTTCATTCAAGTCCTGTAAAACAGCCAAACGGTCTTTGATGTCAAAGTCTTTATTCTTATCTTTTACCACTGATACCTGACTATCTAAGTCCTGAATGTGCATTCTAGTTCCGAACAATAGTTTGTACGGGCTGAAACCTTTTAGAGAATTTCTTGTCAAATTGTTTAGGCTAAGCCATCACCCAAACCTAATACCTTCGCTGTTATAGATTGCTTTATGTCCCCGTTTTTTCTTTCCACTACACTGTTCCCTTCGGGTGGTGATGGACAAGAGTATCGCAACCCAACGCCCATGCTGGCCATGGCCTCCTTATAAGCTTGAGAGCTGAAAGCAGGATCCTGGTCAGAATGGAACATGGCAATTGCGTATTTGCCGATAAAGACTCGCAGATCTTATATAAGTTCAAGTTCAAGTTCTGGGATTTATATAGTGCACTGCTCACCCAGAGGGTCTCAAGGCGCTTGGGGAAGGGGGGTTCAATTTTTGTCGAATAACCAGGTTTTAAGTTCTTTTCTGAAGGAGATGTGGTTTTGAGTACGGCGGAGGTGAGTGGGGAGTGAGTTCCAGGTCTTGGCCGCCAGGAAGGAGAAGGATCTGCCACCCATGGTGGATTTTCGGATGCGCGGGACTGCGGCGAGGGCTTGATTGGATGATCTAAGTTGGCGGGTGGGTGTGTAGAAGGACAGTCGAGTGTTGAGGCATTCGGGTCCTAGTTTGTAGAGGGCCTTGTGTGGGTGGGTGAGAAGGCGGAATGTAATTCTTTTGTTGACGGGAAGCCAGTGGAGGTCTTTTAGGTGTCCGATGATGTGATCTTGGCGAGGGATGTCCAATATGAGTCTCGCTGATGCGTTTTGAATGCGTTGGAGTTTTTTCTTTAATTTTGCTGTGATTCCGGCGTATAGTGTGTTGCCGTAATCCAGTCGACTCGTGACCAGTGCGTGGGTGACAGTCTTTCTTGTTTCGAGGGGGATCCAGTGGAAGATCTTTTGAGAATACGAAGTACGTTGAAGCAGGAGGATGAGACTGCGTTGACTTGTCTGGACATCGAGAGAGAGGAGTCTAGGATGAAGCCCAGGTTGCGTGCGTGGTCTGTGGGTTTGGGTGCTGTGCCCAGAGCGGAAGGCCACCAAGAGTCGTCCCAGGCAGAGGGGGATGATCCTAGGTTGAGCACCTCCGTTTTGTCAGAGTTGAGTTTTAGGCGGCTATGTTTCATCCATTCGGCTACTTCTTTCATGCCTTCGTGGAGGTTGGTTTTGGCGGTTTTGGGGTCTTTGGTGAGGGAAAGGATCAGCTGGGTGTCGTCAGCGTAGGAGATGATGTTGAGGTTGTGTTGCCGCGCGATGGAAGTGAGTGGACTCATGTAAACGTTGAAGAGGGTGAGACTGAGTGCTGCCAGCCGAGCGCTGGGGCCACATTTTTTAAGAGAATTTTAGTCTTAAATGATATACAATGGGACGCATTTCTCTTGTTTGATTATGCGTATAGATCGCCTTATGCTTTCTATTAGGGTTCCTGACACTACACTGGCCGGTTCTCCACTGCGATCTCTGTTGCAGTCTTCACAATTTTTTGCAAAATAATGAATATCTACGCTCATTCCCGGCCACCAGTACTCTGATTGTAATTCTTTCAGAGAGTCCCTGATTGTTTGGTGTCTCAGACCCAACCCCATATGTGCTTCCTGTAGTAGGAAGCCTCTCCTGTTCATGTTTGGAATTACCCTATCGCCCACTCCAGGGATTCGAGCAAAAGGAATGGAGTTTCAATCAATCAATCAGTGACACTTATAAAGCGCGCTACATACCCGTAGGGTCTCAAGGCGCTGGGGGGGGGGGAGGTGCCGCTACTGCTCGAACAGCCAGGTCTTCAGCTTCTTCCTGAAGGAGAGGTGGTCTTGGGTCAGGCGCAGGTCGGTCGGGAGGGAGTTCCAGGTCTTGGCGGCCAGGTAGGAGAAGGACCTTCCTCCTGTAGTCGCTCTTCGGATGCGGGGGACGGTGGCGAGGGCGTGGTTGGCTGATCGGAGGTGGCGTTTGGGAGCGTAGAAGTTGATCCGGCTGTTGAGGTAGCTCGGGCCTTGGTCGTGTAGGGCTTTGTGTGCGTGGGTGAGGAGGCGGAAGGTGATTCTTTTGTTGACGGGGAGCCAGTGAAGGTCTCTCAGATGTCCGGAGATGTGGCTGGTTCGTGGGATGTCGAGGATGAGTCTGGCTGAGGCGTTCTGGATCCGCTGGAGTCTCTTCTGGAGCTTGGCGGTGGTACCGGCGTAGAGGGCGTTGCCGTAGTCCAGTCGGCTGGTGACGAGGGCCTGGGTGACGGTCTTCCTGGTCTCGGTGGGGATCCACCAGAAGATCTTCCGTAGCATGCGTAGGATGTTGAAGCACGCCGAGGAGACGTTGTTGACTTGCCTGGTCATGGAGAGGGAGGAGTCCAGGATGAAGCCCAGGTTGCGTGCATGGTCTGTCGGTTTGGGTGTGGTGCCCAGGGCGGGAGGCCACCAGGAGTCGTCCCAGGCGGAGGGTGAGGGGCCCAGGATGAGGACCTCCGTCTTGTCCGAGTTCAGTTTCAGGCGGCTGGTGGTCATCCACTCGGCTACCTCTTTCATCCCTTCGTGCAGGTTGGCTCTGGCGGCGGCGGGGTCGTTGGTCAGGGAGAGGATCAGCTGGGTGTCGTCGGCGTAGGAGATTATGCTGAGGTGGTGTTTGCGTACGATGGCCGCGAGGGGGCTCATGTAGACGTTGAAGAGGGTGGGGCTCAGAGATGATCCTTGAGGGATGCCGCAGATGACTTCGGAGGCCTCTGACTTGAACGGTGGTAGGCGGACTCTCTGTGTTCTTCCGTTGAGGAAGGAGATGATCCATTCCAGCGCCTTGTCCTGGATTCCGATGTTGCTGAGGCGCCGTACTAGGGTGCGGTGGCAGACCGTGTCGAATGCCGCGGAGAGGTCTAGGAGGATGAGGGCCGCTGTTTCTCCATTGTCCATCAGGGCTCGGATGTCATCGGTGGCGGCGATGAGGGCGGTCTCGGTGCTGTGATTTGCTCGGAAGCCGGACTGTGAGGGGTCGAGGGATCCATTCGTCTCGAGGAAGGCGGCCATCTGCTTGTTGACGGTCTTCTCGATGACTTTGGCTGGAAACGGGAGGAGCGAGATGGGGCGGTAGTTCTTGAGGTCGGTGGGGTCCGCTGTTGGTTTCTTGAGTAGAGCGCTGAGTTCGGCGTGTTTCCAGCTCTCAGGGAAGATGGTGGTGTCGAAGGATGTGTTGATGATGTCTCGCAGGTGGGGTGCGATGACAGCGTCGGCCTTGTTGCATCAATTACATATGCATAATTGAGTGGATAGTTCACGGGTAGTGCTGCACAGTCGCCTTTTACGGACGTTTTTACTGCCAGCATGGTTTCCCCGTCTATGTATTTTTCTTTTTTGTGGCTACGGAAGCCGGTTTAGTTGCTTCCGCTATGGCTGTATTAGCCAATGAATTCCCTGCAACGTGAACGCCATCACGTTGATGGCTCAGAGTGTGTATCACGTGAGTCTTTTGTAGTTCTTTCTGTAAAAGAACTACCTGTTTCCAAAGCATTTTATGCTTGATTGTGGTACCAGTGTCATCTTTGTAATCGTTTTTAACCCAGCTCTGTATCTTATTATTGTAAGAGTTGACGCAAAAATGCAAATCGCACACGATTAGTGCTGGGAAGTCACGTTCCGCATTTTCAAGCGCCATCTTTAAAGATCTGATTTCAGCTCGCTGAGCCGAACATTTTCTCAGTGATTCAGTTTTTGTTATTTTCGGTCTGAATTTACCGCACAGCCAGCGACCTTTAACAATCGCGCAGGCTGCATCGTAGGATTTGTTCTCTACGTTGTAATGCTGTACAAATCTGTCTGTATAGATTATACAGGAGTATTATTGGAGAGGCAGAATTTCGATTGGCAGAGGATATTCAGTTTTTTCAGTTGTGGGGCGAAATAGTATTTCACATCTTCCGCTCCAAGAGAATTTACACACTGTATCCATTTCGGATCCAGTGACACCGTAGGGGGGTTTACTGGGCTGAATAGCGCCTCGAAGGCGGATTCCGCTGTGAGGATATTGATCCTTTTGCCATGTGCTAGTTCTCGTTCATTCGCTAATGCAGTTTCTACTGCTTTCACAGTATTTTCTGTGGGACTGAATGTTTTTTCTGCTTGTGTGTACAAGTGTGATTTGTAAGCTATTGGTACCGTTTCTCCCTCATTAGAGGTTAGGTACGTGAATCCGCATCTTCCTGGGATGACTTTGATTACAAGATTGCGTGTGTTGTCACGTGTATCTAATTTTGTTTTTGCTAACATGTCTGTTTGCAGTGATCTCAAAATTTCTGTGTGTTTTTGAGTCCAGTTGATTGGTTTAACATCAGGTTTAATTAGTTCGTAGAGAGGTTTAACCCTCTCCGCATAATTTAGAATGTAAGTTCTTCTGAAATTCAGAAAACCTAGAATCGATTGTAAGTTCTTCAGCATTTTTGGTGCTTGGAGTACAGCGCACTTCTCTAAGAAGTTGTCCGCTAGGCTTTTTCCTTCAATTGATAATTCGTATCCTAAAAATAATACTGTCAGATGGGCAATTCGAGACTTTTTAAAGTTGAATTTGTAACCCTCTGCTGCGAACCCAAGTATTATGGTGTTCACTCTTTTCAAGTGAGTCTCCAAGTCGTCGTCTGTTAGATAGATGTCATCGACATAAGATAATGCCTCATCATCATACATTTCAAGTAACTCTGTTACTCTGGCTGAGAATAGTCCTGGGCTGTTCTTGAATCCCTGTGGGAGCCTACAGAATTTTTTCTGAGACCCCATTACTGAGAAAGTGGTCAAGTATCTGCTTTCTGGTGCAATATTTTGACAAAAGAAACCATTTGATATGTCTAATGTTGTTTTATATTTTTTACGAACTATGTTATTCATTAGTGCAGCACTATGCGAATTTTGTACTGCAAATGTTTTGCAACATGAGTTTAGGTGTCTGTAGTCCAAAACTAGACGATATGAATTGTCCGGTTTGGAGACAGGAAACAAAGGATTGTTCATTTGAGAGGTGCATGTTTCAATCACCCCCTGGTATTCAAGTTGATCTAAAATCTCCCTGACTTGTTTTTTAGCTTCTTGCTTAATTGGATACTGCCTTTGTGCAGTCGGTTGACTTTTTAACTGGATTTTGTGAGGAGGAGAGTCCTCATCCCATCCTACATGATTTTTATATAATGCTGGTGCCTGGGCCACTGCCCATTTCCTTGCATATATATATTTAGTGTGAATCGGAATGTGATTCGAGAAGGCAGGCATATTCATTTCTTCGCCACGAGGGCACTCCCTGACAAACTCTGGGGGCCAGTCTTTTTCAGCTTACAGGATGTCATAGCCTTTTGAGAGTTTATCCCAAAATAGACCCCTTATTTTCCTAGGCTTATCACCCTCTATACGCAGTGTTATTTCGAATATCTTATGGGCTTCGCTAACTCTGGTGTCGGCAGTTTCTACTTGAATGTATTCATTCGTGTCCACTGTCTCCAGATGACTGATCAGGATCTTGCGAGCTATGGTGATTTCTGCTGCACTGTCTAACATTGTCTGTGCCCACTCCCCGTTTTTCAACTGTGTCCTCAGTATTCTCGGCATGTTCGATTACTCTAATACTGGCTACCTTCTTTCTTGGAAATTGAGATTTTTTACTTTGAGCAGGTTCCTTGTCTTTGGACTTGGTGTGCTCTCCTGGGTCTGACCGTCCTCTTCTTTCCGATTTCTGCGAAAAACATCGAGAGGGACGTGTATCAATACTTTGATATCTATCAGGTTTCTTCAAATTATCCCTATTTCTAAGGTTATATCTTTTCTCAGAGGGCTCCCTCTGGGGAGACTGGTGTTCTCGAGTCGGAGTTCTTTCCCTCCGTCGAGGAGACCTTCCTCTGGACTGGAAAACTTTTTCCTTGGGAGTGGATTGTTTATTTCCATCCCAGCTCTTTTTAGGAGTATTTGAATTATTTTTAATAAATAATTTTTCAGGATTTTCGAGCAG
This sequence comes from Lissotriton vulgaris, assembly GCF_964263255.1. Lineage (NCBI taxonomy): Eukaryota > Metazoa > Chordata > Amphibia > Caudata > Salamandridae > Lissotriton > Lissotriton vulgaris. Next base: position 741,602,744 of record NC_141685.1, on the reverse strand, counting down.
TTGGGGTTTTACTGGTTTTCCACCCAAGCTGTCTCTACCTAGTTCTTCATAACATTTTTCTATAATTCTGGCAAGCTCAATTGGTTGATCTGTTATATCTGTTTCCTTCAATTTCTGGCGGATCACCACAGATGCTGCTTCTCCTTTTATATTGGCTAGTAGTATAGCCGAGACCTGCTTGAAGTCTTTCAGTAATTTCATACCAAGACTTAAAGCAGGTTCTGGACCGTATTCATTCTGAATCTGTTTTAGCACTTCTGGTATTACCGCCATTGACGGAACACCATGTGTTTTTGTGTAAATGGAAGCAAAGACTGTACCCCAAGTGTCACAGTCCTCCACGTGTGGTGCGACCCCCATTGGAAGGCAGATGGTCAGAATTCTGTGTTTCTCAATAGGGGTAGTATTCGGAAATACTGCCTCTATTTGAGTAATTTTCTGCGCTAACCAGAAAGGAATTTGTTCCCGTTTTATGGGTGTTTTACCAAGACATGACTGTATGTTCTGTGGTGTAATTTTATTTGTGTTTCCCTGATGAGGGGTCAGCTGTGGTACATTAACAGCTGTTTGGACTGTTGCAGTCCGCATTACATATTGGATTGCCAATGTATTTTGATTAATGTTTTTAGCTGTGCTAACAGATCTTCTCTAGACATTTTTGTAATGTCCGGATGTGGTGTGTAGCTGGCTAGAACCAAAGACGAATGTGCCACCTTGTGTGGTCAGTCCATTTTCTATAAGTTTTGACTTTATAGTTTTTCTTATGTTGACCGGGATGATTATTGCACCCGGTTCAGTAGTCCCTGTACCATCAGGACTCTGCTGAGTCGCATTTACTGCGGCATCAACGGTCCCGTTTTCAGTGTCTGACATTTTATTGTCAGGAAGGTTTTGCAGAGCAGGTCTCCAAGGAGACAAAGATTAGGTGCACAATATTTTGGAACACTGTATCCTTCAACATTGAATAAACCAGAGCTTTACATAGGAATCTCTTCCTACTAAGTTCGGGCGGATTTTAACCTTTCACCCACTCCAGACGTCTATTGGAGTATTTACGGGAGAAAGGGTCTGTGTGAAAAATGCACGACTGAGTTACTCTAATGTCTTGCGTTATTTTTATTGCCTTACCGAACGTTGGGCGCCATGTAGTGTAGTTCCTATTTTCCCTATAGGCCCTGCGCATTGGAATAACATAAACAGTAGTATAGACGTAGACGTGCGGTCTTCCAGATCTCTACTGACAATGCTAAACTTAATTGGGTTTGTACCAACTAGCTCAGAGGCCACTGGAAACTTTCTTGACTGAATAGGAAATGATCAGCTTCCCTGGTACAGACAAGAAGGGATTCAGTTTTCCAACAACCGCATAAACATGACAACTTTGCTCCTTAGAATAAGAGTCAATCTCTAGAGTCGTGTGAAACAATAGACAGTTATTTTACTCAGTCAGTTGTGCAGATTACTATCACCAAGATGCAGAGAATAGAGAGACGGGCGTTTTCAATAAAAAGGTATTATTTATTTAACAGTCTTTCTTCTCATGCAAGAGAAATGAATTGCCACAATTGCAAGACTTGCTATTATAAAAAGTGCGTACAGTAAAATGAGGATTGCGAAATAATACTGTAAAAGCATTGATATGGTTTCTTAGCCATACAATGGTTAAAATGAATAAAATATATATATTCATATATACATTTGACTAACGTACTCAACTGGTGCTTCTAACTACGCCTACCCCAGTGTACCTGACCTAAGCCTAATACTTGGGAGGGAGTAAGTAAGTAGCAGTTTTAGTTAAGTTGGTTTTGCCAAGGTTTGCTTCAAGAATTCTCTCTAAGGGTTTAGTCAACACCATACCTCTGAAATAGAATGTTGGAGGTCTTGTATCTCCTTCCAGGACTCGATATCCCAGTCACTCGCAAGAGTAGGCTGGAAACGCCGGAGCTGGATTTTCTCGGCAAGAGAAAAGACAGCGCCTCTCTCAGCGCATCAAGGAGGAGGAGGGGCAGCGTCCGTGGGCTGCTTGCATCTGCTGGGCTCTGCAAGGGACAGCTGTTCTGCTCCTGTATTCACCACACCATCGCTATCATCGATGACGTTGCGTTTGCTTAAGGCAACGTTGGTAATATTTATACCTGAAAGGTGCCTTGTTTGACGTAAGTTTTTGGACATAAGACGTCAATAAAGATGTCACTAGGAAGTGATCGTCTCTCAGTGCTCATTAGAGTTCTATTACTAATCAAAACATAGCAAGCGGGGCTTTCCCAGGTTGCTGAGTCTTATCTTGTTGAAGAACTCGGAGTGTAATCTAGGAATCTAAGATAGTGGCTTCTGCTGTGTCATCTGCTGTAATGAGCTGCAGAGGAAGAGATTCTGAAATGTGGCTCTGATCGTTTTAGGCCAGAGACGAGTTTCTGAAATATCGCTCTATGCCATTATAGGGGTATGAATGGATTATAGCCGTATAGGGGCATAAGGTCACAGTATTGATCAGGGTCCTAGATTAGAACACGACAAGTGAGTCGGACCAATGCATGAGTGTCCCCACTTTTTCCCACCCCAGCATACTGCGCAGCTGCAGTGCAGTGCTGTGCTAGTCAATCGGCTCTAGATCAAGCAGCATGACGCACAGCAGCAGGCCTGTAAAAAACCGAAAGGCACTGAGGCTGTAAGTAAATTATTTCATTTTGGTGGTAATGCGTGCCCTAGTGTGAAGCAAGTATGCTTACTGTTTAATATTTGAGGTATGTCACAGGCCTGAAAAGTGCAACCTCAAAATTAGCGTATTGTAGTTACCAAAGAAGTGGTTTCCCCAGCAGCGGTAACCACATTAAAATGTTCCCCCAACTATTCTCGTAGCTCATTCCCCAGTTCTGAATTTTGGAAAGGTCGGCAGCTTGGTTGATCACAGAAATCTGATTGAATGAGCCTGCATGCTCGTCTCCTGCTGGTCGGTGCATATTTCGCTCCCTGATGCAGAGAGCTTCAAGAAATGGCTCTGCAAGGAGTTCATTCAGCCCAGCTTGTGCCACAGTACCCACCACCGTCAACTCTCCCCAGACTAGAATAGCTCAGAGACGCTGGGCACATGCTGGCCAATTCAACTCCAAGGCATTGCGCCCTGACTACCGCTACAGGAACTTCCATTTCACCATCTGCCTCGAGGCGCTGCTGTAGAGCTACATGGAGCTGTACTGAGGGTATTGGCAGTGAGTCCTACACACTGAATGCGGCCACCCGAGTAAGTATCCACTGAAATCAGAGTCATTGCAGATGTACAACCCCTCCAGGTGGAATATCGTGGCCTTTGACTCCCACCTGCCTGGAAGTAGCACCCTGAACCTGGGAAGGTGTGATAGAGCGCGCAGGTCGCCCGACTAACTTTTGTCATCGGATAATGCACACTTGGGCCCATAAAATAATATTTTCACTATACATAATCAGGTAACCTACACACTACTATCAGCAATCCTTGTTCCTTACTATTTATTTCCAGGTACCTGACTTACCAATCCTTGTTACAGGTACCCAAGGTCTCAAATGGATCAGGAGCTATCAGAGGATAGGCAAATATCACCAAAATAATACCATGTACATTTGAATAATGTTTATACTTTTATAATAACCACAAACGCAAGAAGTTTTCAATACCTTTATCTAGTTATTCGTCGTCATCATATGCCATGAGAATGACATTTACACAGATCAGACTATCAATGACTAAGATTAGCAATATAGTGTAGCTATGAATCAAAGTAAGAATCATCTATAAATCGAGGAATAAAGGGAGGGGAAAAAATAAGGAACACTCTATTTTAGTCTATCAGACTTTCACATCGTCACTAAAGGCGGGTAAAGAAAGGGAACATACTAATCATAGTAAGCTTTCGAAATATACTAATGATTCAGAGGAAACGAAACTTATCAAGATATGCTTATTTTCTATAGGGAGGGTAAGAATGGAACATACTATGTATGCAAACAATAATGTATTTGACTAAAGGTAGGGAGAAAGTGGAACATGCTAATAGACAATTTTGCATGAAATCTATTTTATAGAGAGACAGGAAAGGACATAGGCAAATATGCTTTATTTAAGACGGGAGAGAGAAAAAGGTTTTGATAGACAAACACCCACACAGAGGTTATATTTACCTAGGAGAGATTGGAGACTAACCCTGGCCACGGGTCAGTTGAAAAGGCGGGAAAGGACCCTCAAGTACTTAGGATGCCAGTAGGCGAGCAGGTACAGCTCATGGATAGTCAGGACAGTATAACCCCAGGATTTGGATCAGGACCGGGCTCACCAAAGGGTACGACCAACACCTGCAGCTTCGCATGCAACGCCTGCGCTACCCCTCTCTGCAAGGATTCTGCCAATAACCCCGATTGGGTTCTCGAATCTCCCAGCAAAGTGCTTCGCCAGCACTTAAGGTTTCCAAACTCCGACTGAGTTTGTGGAAATTACGGACAGAGTGCTCTGCAGCTCTCTGTATCAATCACCTATAGAGTTCCTTGGGTCAGTGACAGGTCAGCTATTCGGACAAGTCGGACAAATTCTCTAGCTAGACCTAGGCTAGTTATACAGTTTTCGGGTCAGTGTACCACCCACAAATGTTGCAAGTGAAAGGGTCCCTAAATTCTGATTGGATACGGGATGTGGTTAGGTCATGGTACCTCCTGGAATTCAGACTTTCTCAGGATTAATATTCAATATTTTGAACCCACCCCTTACATTCCAGTTCCCATAGCATGTGAGTTTAAGAGAACAATAGAGTACACAGGAAAACATTACAATTGTAACAAATGCAGGTACAAATCGGCCATTCCTCGCTGGGGCATGGTTCAGGTTCCCAGGAGCATCTTAGCTTCGGCAGCCAGCTGGCTGAGTTCCAATGCGACATGACTCTCTTGTCCCCTATCACGTGATTGGTACCACACGGGCTTCAAAGATGGAGTAGCACCTCTCTCCCAGGTCCCCTGAGAATGTTACATGAAAAGTAAGCGAAAACAATTTAGAAACACAGAAAAAATGAATACACTGTATACCATGATTTGCTATACTACACCCCTTACTTTATAATAACTATAGCATTAGTAGTTAAGCAGAACGAACAGCTGTGCTAAAGCAGCAGTGCAAGCGAAAAGCATGTGAGAAACAAAGCGGCCATCTTTAGCAGTACTGCGAATGAGCGACAAGTTCCCTCCAGAACTGCGAGTGCGTCACATCACATGGGTATGACCGATGCATGCGCAGACTAGAATCCCACAAAGCAGCGACCATTTAATATGCAAGCGTAGTTAGGATTAGTAGACACATAGGCAAGCGCCACTGGGACACCCCCGTGTAGTGTATAAGTGCAATATTAATAAGACAAACATGTTGGTTATGACATTAACGTTATTCGAGGTTCATGAATACAAGCAAGTTGCATAATGTGCGAATTCTTGCTCCATCAATCCCCTCTTTGATGATATTTACTATCATCACTATTAATGGAACCAGATGCCAACTTCTCACAGTTCTCCCATTTCAATTTCTACAAACTTTTTGTTCAGCCTTTTCTCTGCATCCTTATTAGGATGGTAATTCTTCATTTTTTTTATAAATTTTATTATTTAGATCTTCTAATTCAAGCTCATCAACATTCCATTTCACTCCTTTCTTATTCACAGCATACTTCTTTTTGCATTTTTGACATTTACAGCATATTATTATGATTAGCACAATTAAACTTATTCCTGCTATTGGCATCAGTATTTTACTCACAAGACTTTTGCCTATGTCAGTAAACCAATTACCTAAAGAGGAGAGACCATCAGTTAGTCTCTTCCAGGAACTGTCAACCTCCAGTGGTTTGAGCTCTTTTTCCAAATTAGTTATGTTTTTCACATATTTCTTAATTTCAACACTTTTGTCAGGAATGTGAGTGCAACAATGTTGCGCTTTCAACATTCTACAGACTCTGCCCTCTTTTGCCAATAAGGTATCAAGAGCGAGTCGATTTTGTAAAATCATAGATCTGATCACAACCATTTCGGTGTTGACCAGCAGGAAACCAGCAGCAGTATCAGTTGATAACTGATCCACCACTGTAGACAATTTGCAAATTCTGTGTGTATTCAAAACTACTCCCACTCCAGGTATCAATGCACTAAATATATCACCTAAATTTCCCCTACACTTTCTCTTCTACTACGCACTAATCCATTAGTAATTTCATTGCTTCCAGCGGTTTCATTCACATGGTATATTTTCGGGAAGACAATTCCAAAATAGCAGCTTCCATACCAGTGATCCGGCAATTTGAAATAAGCCTTGTTTCCACATATATAATAAATTCCGGGAAACACAGGTTCTGACTCATTTTTGAAACCCCAACCTCCAATTACCTTGTAATTGTGTTCACATTCACTGGAACCGATGAATATGTTATTATAATAACTAGTCTTTTCTCTATGAAGACAAAGTTTCCCTTTTCTTTCGAAATCCAGCAACAAAGCAGGATTAGCTCCACCATTTGGGGTGCTTTCCATGTTTTCAGCCCATTTAGGAGTTTTCTGTCTTTTATCGTTCACTTTTCTTTGGAAACTTTCCCTTCTTTTCTCTGCCATATTTAGGAACATTTTCTCTTGTTCATGTAATGAACAGGTCAAGTTATCTCTGTGGGCTTCACCTAAATCTATAGTACCTATTGTCAGAAAGTACTCTCCCATATAGTATGTACAATATTCAGGTTTCCACGTATAGGAAGTTCAGAAAAGATTACGTCAGAGTTAGAATAATAATACTGTAATGTTCCTCTATAAAATGAACTAGCTAAAATACTACAGGAAATTCCATAGGTTAGTGGTAAATGGTGATAGGTCACACCTTCAGCTACAGAAGTAGGTAGCTTCATGCATACATAACAGTCCTCTATTTCCATGGCTTCTACGTCGTGTACTAACAGATTTGCAAATACATTTAAATGAGTTCTGTTTTTGATTCTGTGATAATGTAGTCCTCCCTCATCTGATGCACCTAAGTCCATTTTAGTCTGTCTAAGGCTAAGTGTTTTCTCATGTCTTTCTACACTTCGTGGTGTCTCTTCTGTTTGCAGAACTTCTGTGTCTTTTGTCACTAGTTTAGTAGAATACATATTAGTGTCTTTACTTATCATGAAAGGAATAGTAACTGTTAGTCCTATCCACAATATTAGTACTGTTGATACACTACACAAACATACTTTGCAGCATGTTTTAGAACAGTTTCGTCTAGGTCTTCAATTCACATTAGAATCAGACATTTTGGCTCAAAAAGAAGCTTCTTTCAACCCCTCTTTGTTACTTTTCACAAGCCGCTTACACAAGGTAACTTTCAGGTTGGATCTTCTTTTTCGGAAACTTGGTCAGCAATCAATTCTTCATCACTTTCGTCACTTATCTCAAGGTTTACGAATTCTTCTAACACTAGGTAAGTCCACTCAGGATTCTGATACTTCTCGTTTTGTCTTTTTATTCGGACACTTCTTCTTTTAGGCTTGGCTCCAGCTTCCTCCTTTTCACTGGAGGCCCGTTTTCGGTCTTCTAGCTTTTCCTCTACTGTTTTCAGTCTTAGTCTCAGTCTTTTTATGAACCTTGGTTCGCTTTTCTTCTTTTTAAATCTTTTAACTGGCACTGTTATTTTGCTCTCTTCTAATGGTCTTTTATTTTCGTTCAGTTGTGGCACATTTACTTCAACGCTGTCTTCTTCCCTTCCGGTCTGACTAATTCCAGGTCTTATTTCAGTCTCTTCCGCCTGGTTACTAAGCTGGCCTTGTTCAGGTGTATGCTGATTTTGACTTTCGTTCGTTTCAAATTCTGTTTCCTGAACTCATTCGTCTATCTCTATCTGATCCTGTTCAAGCACTTCGAACCCTGGATTTTCTTCCGCATGAACTTCAGCCCTAATTTCTAACTGTCCCTTTTCAGTCTCTAGAGTTCTTGGAGGTGTGTCGATAACCTGTTCTGTCCCTATTTGACCTTCCTCCTCATCAGATTTGACGTGTATTTCGATGATCTGATTATCTCCTTCTATTCCTGTCTCGTCCTCACTACCCCATTCTCTATCTAAGTAGGTGTATCTTCGGGTATTTATTGGATCGAGAGTCAGATCGATTACTGGGACCCACTCGTCTTGACTGGTGCTTGGTTGTTCGTCATCAGCTATCTCAGGACCAACATCTGGAGACCCTTCAGCTGCACAACCTTCAGCCTCAGTTGCTTCTTCTTCTGTCACCCTTTTCGTATGACTGGCATGGATCCACTTGGGTACTCCTGCGCACTTCACCGCTGTTGTGGTGACAAGAATCACTTGTCTTGGTTTTCCCCACTTCGGTGCAAGGCAACTCGACCGGGTGTGTTTCTTTAGTACAACCCAATCACCCCGGTTCAGATTTATGGACTGGAGTTGTTGGCCTGGCGACAGCATCTTCCCCAATCTGGTGAGAGATAGAACGCACTTGGTCACCCAGTTGCTTGCAGTACTCTAGTACCAAATCATCAGAAATACTTAGCAGTTTGTGTCCTGGTACCCATGCTTGCCGCATTACTCTTCCTATCAGTATCTCATGGGGACTCAGGCCTGTTTTTCGATCTGGGATACTTCTTAGTCCCATCAGGACAAGGGGTAAAGCGTCTATCCAATTCATTCCAGTAGAGTCACACATTTTCCCCAATCTTGACTTTATAGTGCCATTCAATTGTTCTACTACTCCAGAAGCCTCTGGATGATATGCACAGTGCAGTTTTCGTGTAATTTTGAATGCTTCACAGAGCGGGCCTATTACGTAATTTTGAAAATGCCCACCTCTGTCTGATTCAATTGTGACTGGAAAACCGAACCTAGGTATCAGTTCCCTTAGTAACAATTTTGCCACAGTGATTGCATCGTTTTTCTTAGCTGGGTAAGCTTCCACCCATTTTGAAAACAGGCAGACTATGACAAGAACGTACTTCATTCCTTTACAGATGGGTAACTGTATAAAGTCAATTTGTAGTCTGACAAAAGGGCCCTCTGCCTTTCCAATTGTACTTGGTAACACTACTGTTTTCTTCCCAGGATTAAACTGCTGACAAGTTAAGCACCTTTGGCAGAGTGCCTCTGCAACGTTCCTGAACTTCGAATTGTACCATGTCTGTTTGAAAACACGGACCATTGCGTCTCTCCCTATGTGTGTATCTCCATGTATCAGCCGGGCCATAAGAGCAAGCATGCTGTCTGGAAACACAGGCATACCATCAGTACAGACAATGACACCATCTTCATTCCTTTGCTGACAACCAAACTTTTCCCATCTTTCCTTTTCTTCTGGTTCTGCAGCAGCCTGCAAATTTTTCAGTTCCTCCCATTTTTGTACATCCTCAAACACCATAAGTGGGCAGCTGTTTCCGTTTCCCCCAATTTGATATTGACTGACATTCTATGTCTTGCACAATGTTGGGCTAATTGGTCAGCATATCTATTTCCAGCTGTCACATCGTCGTTGCCAGATTTGTGAGCAGCACACTTGACCACTGCTAATTCTTTTGGTAACTGGATTGCTTCCAGTAGGTTCTGCACCACTTTCCCAGTTCGGATAGGAGTACCCGAAGAAGTCATAAATTCTCTTTGCAGCCATAACTGGCCGACATCATGCACAACCCCATAACCATACTGGCTATCAGTGTATATGGTTATTCTCTTGTTTTTCCCAAATTTACAGGCTCTTGCCAATGCAACCAATTCAGCTACTTGTGCAGACTTTACTCCAAATAGGTAGGATGCTCCTACTGTTTTTTCTAGAGAACACACGGCATAGGCAGGACTTAACCCTCCATCCTCGTGTCTCAAACATGAGCCATCTACAAATAGCTCAAAATCTTCTATAGGCAGGGGCGTTTCCTTGATATCTGGGCGTGGTTTTGTGCTAAATTCAGTCAGGTCAATGCAATTATGCTCGACCTCTCCCTTGACTTCTGCAACCAGTGTATCTGGTAATAGAGTTGCTGGATTCAGTATATTACATCGAGTAATAGTCACATTTGCTACACCCACCAGAATTCTTTCATACCTAGTCAGTCGACTAGGTGTGAGATACTGCGTTTTGGTTCGGGTTAGTAGGATTACAACTGCATGTGGAACATACACAGTTACAGGATGTCCCATAATGATGGATTTACTCTATTCAAGACTCATGCAAGTTGCAGCCACTGCTTTCAGACATCCAGGCAATCCAGCAGCCACTGGATCAAAGGTAGCAGAAAAGTATGCCACTGGACGTCTAGTCAAACCATGAATTTGAGTTAGAACTGAAAGTGCACAATTGTCTCGTGTGTCACAAAACAGGGCAAAGTCTTTTGAATAGTCAGGCATTCCCAATGCGGGAGCTGTACATAGACAGTCTCGCAATTTCACAAAAGATGTCATGCTTTCATCATCCCACTCCACTGTGTCTTTTGCTCCTTTCTTTGTCATTTTTATTAATGGTTTTGCTAGGACTGCAAATCCCACAACCCACTGTCTGCAGTATCCTACAACTCCAAGGAACATTCTGATTTCTTTCTGAGTGCTTGGTAGTTCCATGTTTCGAATTATTCTAATTCTCTCTGTGGTAACCTTCCTGATACCTTTTTCTATCTGGTGCCCCAGATATTTCACTGAATTGGTACAGAACTGTAATTTGTCTGATGATACTTTATGTCCTCCTTCACCTAAATGATTCAATAAGGCAATGGTATCAGTGACACAGTCTTTCCGACTTTTAGACGCCACCAAAAGGTCGTCTATGTATTGGACCAAAACTGATTCTCCAGGTAGGACCAAGGACTCAAGGCATTTTTTCAGAATCTGATTGAAAATTTAAGGACTTTCTGTGTACCCCTGAGGAACACAATTCCAGACGTAGATATGACTGTCAAATTCAAATGAGAAAAGAAATTTGCTGTCCGGATGCAATGGGATTGAAAAGAATGCGTGACATAAGTCGATGACGGTAAACCATCCAGCATTCCATGGGATTTGGTACAAAATCACTGTAGGGTTTGGCACAATAGGACAGCAAGGAACGACAATTTTGTTTATCTTGCGCATGTCCTGCACTACCCTGTACTTTCCACTTGGTTTCTTAATTCCAATTACGGGTGAATTACAAGGACTGCTCATCACCTCTTGTATGATGTTTGCTTCCAATAATCTTTTTATTTCAATGGCAACCCCTGCTTTTACTTCTGCACTCATTGTATACTGCTTGGTATTTGGGTAAACTGCATTTTCTTTTATGGCTATTTGGATTGGGTCTACATTTGCCATTAATCCTACATCTTTTCCAGTGAAATCCCATACCTCTGGTTTCACTGTCTGTTGGAGTTATTCAGGTAAGTCTTGTATGGTCAGTCTTTTAATCTCTGAGTCAGGCCTTATTAACATTAATTTGTAGATTCTGTCTTCATCTGGGGTTTGGATTTCAACGCCCTTTGGTGTGCAAAAGATGGTACAATTCATTTTGCACAGCAAATCACGTCCTAGTAAGTTCACAGGACTGGAATCACAGACAACAAATCTGTGCATTTCTTTGAAGTTACCTATTGTGATCTCCATGAGCTTTGTAACTGGGGTATTAATTAGTTGATTAGAAACACCCACTACTTGGATTGCTTCTCCCGAGAGGGGTAGGTTTGGAACATCTGCTGTTCTCACAGTAGAACGGGTAGCACCAGTGTCCAGCAGAAAGGTGACATCATTCCCTTCAACCTTTCCTTCAATGTATTGCCCTGACTGGTCCACCGGCAAGGAGGCGCCAAGCACGCACTCCTCGTCCTCCCCCCTCAGGCATCGTCAGTAAGAATCATCACAGAAGAATGTGTCATTCAAAAGGAATTGCGAAGTTGATGCATTTCTATCCTCCCTTCCTTCCCATACCTCTATTTCCTCGCCCTGCTGTGCTTTGCTCCTATAGTTAGGCCTAGGTGCACGAGGCTACTGATTCTGTTTTACCTGTTGCTGGGTCTTTCGTGGCCCCTCTTTCTGTGGATTCAAATCATTATTGGGAATTTTACCATTCAGCAACATTGGACACTCGTCTCTCCAGTACCCTATCTGACCGCACCCGTGACAGGGGAATTTCTTCCGGGCTTCCTCTCGGCTCATTTTAACTCTGGGCTTCCCTCCACCCCCAGGGCTTTGATTCTGGGTATTATTATTCATTTTACCTAACTGCTTTTCTTGTTGTTCTGCTAATTTTACTTGTGCCCACATAACTTTTTCTTTTAATGCTTTTCGTTTATTTTCCATCTCATTTTCACAATACTTGGCGTATTTCAGGACCTCATCTATAGGTTTCCTTGCCAACAGATTTTATTGTCTCTAATCCACTGTGAGATTTCAGGTCTTAGCCCTAACACGAACCGATAAATAAAATGGGTCATGTCCTTCATCTCAATATTATCTATTCCACTGTACGTTTTGAACACCTGTAACAGTCGCTCATAATATGAATGTACAGTTTCATCACGATTTTGGGTAGTTCTATCTATGCGGGTCCAATCAGTTTCTTTAGCGGGCACCTTCCCTTTTAAATACAGTATGACCTGGTCATACTTCCTCATCACCTCCGCCGAGGGGGCTCCTGTCCTAGCATCTCTGGCATGCTCCTCACTTGGCCAATCAACAGCAATTTTGCATTCTGTCCACAAATCTACAGGAACTACAATGTCGAAGAACCCATCTAGGTCCTTCAGGAGACATTTTTGCACCTTTATAAATCTCTCAACCTGTCTGTACCATTCCACAGGTTTTTCTCGTAATTTTGGGAAATCATTTGTAAATGACACAATATCTTGTCGGGACCATGGAACATGTACATATATCCCACCTGGCACTTCTCTCATAGGATAGAAAGTCTCTGCCTTATCAACTTCTTTTAGGACATATTCAGAAGTCACTTGTCTGGACTTACTGTCTTCTTTTTTCTTTGCCCATCTGGCTTTCCATTTTTCTAAGTCTCCCCATTTCTGTAACAGATTCAGCAATTCTCTTATCTGCACCTTTTTCCCTGACACATTCATGTTTTCTAAATCCTTATCAGAAAATTCTGCTCTGTAGGGCTTCTGCAATACTTTGGATCTGCTAACATCTATTCCCATATTAGCTGCTGTGTCCATTAGTTTCTCATGGAACACTCTGGTGTTTCTGGTAATGCTCTTACAGATGAACAATAACTCATCCTCACTAAATGTATTCAATCGGTCCAGTCCTACATTCCCAGCCATCAGTTCTTCCAGTTCTATTCTTAATTTGTAAATATCTAATGGTTTTGGCTGAGGAGTTACCTTTTCCAATTCTCGGGTCCATCGGTCTATTTCTTCTGGAGTCACTACCGTGGCACTTCGAGTACCTGCAGATGACTCTATCAGGTCTTCTCTTGCACTAGTCTGAGTTCTCGTTCTCTGTGCACTGCCTTCTGGTTCTCTTATAGGCAAATCCATCAAGGAAATCATAGATTCGCATTCACTTTTTTGTTCATCAACTATTAAAGGCTCTTTTTGGGGTGGTATTACAGCTGGAGTAATAACTGGAGTTTTTGGACTAGCCTGTCTATCCCCATAGAGAGGAACAACTGGGCCAATGATTACTGGAATTGTCAGAGCTTCAGGACTTGTATTTAGCTGGGTTATTTTAAGAATGAGCTCAATTCTCTGTTTCTCTAAAGCTTCTTTTTCTCGCTCCTGTAAAATCTTTTCCATAGAGGTTTCAGGTATCACATGTGGAACTAAAGGAGGGTAAAGACTTGGGACAGTTGGAACTGTCCTACTTGATCCTTCACCACAAATCGGTCTATAACAGGGAATAGTCGGATCAGACATGCTTGATCCCTCATTACCGCTAAGTCTGTAACCTAGTCCTGTCGCTTCAGTTGTACTGGCCCTTCTATCCCTAGGATGTCTGAAAAAAGGATTTTTCGAACTCAGAGACCTAGACTCCTCATCATATGGTTGTGGATTTTTCATTAATAAATCCTCCAGGTATTCATCTTCTGAATCACCCGCAGCCATTAGGTGTCGGGTGTTCTCTGTGCTTTTTCCTCCTACAGGTTCGTCTACAGCAAATACTGGAAATAGTCCCTCGACCATCATATTCTGTCTCCATTGTTTGAATTTTTTCTCTTTGGTCTCTCTCTGCATTTTCGGGTACCATTTACTTATTCCCTTATCCATTCTGGGTCCGTCTCGCTCCAAGGCCTCAATCTCCCATTCTTCTAAAGCCTCATATTGCATCAATCTTGGTCTGGGGTGTAAGTCATTCATTCGAGTCCTTAAATTAAACAAAATTCTACCATTAAAGGTACCATCTAGGGGAAATGCTAAGATTCCATCGTCCTTGGTATACTCCACCCAATTTTCCAACCATACACAGGTATGATATTCTTTGTCAAACATCATAAATGATGCAGGAGTATTAGGTGGTGGAATGATTACACCTTCTCTAGTTTTTATGGGTTTATCTTTCTTGAAATAATTCTTGACTTTGTCTGCGAAAGTCATTTTTCTCTTGCTTCCATGCATATTGTAAGGTCTGCCTCTTAGCATCTGATCCTTACCAAAACCTAAGTGTTGCGGATCAGGTGAAAATTCAGGAAACCACATATACTTCGTAAACCTAGGTTTGCGTGTGACCTACGTATTTTTGTTTACAATCCTTTTCCAATGCTAGCGCGTCTTTCAACTTTTCAACAACCAATCAACACTGTGATTGAAAATGTTTTCGACCAATGGGTGCGCAGCTTTATTCGCGAGACACGGTCTCAAGCTCCGGCACTCACCCCTCCTTTACAATACCAGCTTCGTTACACACCCGCTGTTTCGACCAATACCAGGGCGGCTCAGAGTGACGTCAGCGCAGCTCCTCGACCAACTCCCTCCTTCACAAGGTAACAGAAACTTGCTTTCTTTCTTAAAGTGCAAGTGCTCAGTTTAGTTTACAACGTATAACATTCGCCACTGTACTCGAGTGTCTATAAAGAAAAGATTTGTTTTACTGCAAGTAAACCTCTTCCGTCTACTTTTCATACACTACGGATAGACCCTCCTGCCTACCCTTCACACAAGCATCAGAGAACCTGTTACTTCTATGACTCATCCACTCTTTCCGGTATATATACTAAGTCTAAAGTTTCACTAGCGAACTCCATTGCTTTCATTCAAGCTCCGATGAACCTACTACTCCTTCCTCGTGTGACCCTTACTAGGTTATATCACAGCTGAAGTTTCATTAGCGAACCCTTTGCTATCATTTATTCAACAGCTCATACAGAAAACCCTAATTAGCGCTTCCAGTTCTGCCTAACCATGCACTAATTTTCCTTACAGTAAGTGACCTTTCCGCGGAGTGGATTCTACTCACCACCCGCTATTCTACCCCTGGGGATTTCCAGACGACATATACCAATCACAAACAATTTGCTAATATACACTTAATATAGCAGCATTTCATAAAAAAGAAAAATTATTTCAAAACATTTCATAAAATTTCAAAGCAATATTTCCGATCGGTTTTTAGCAACAATAACATTTTAGCAGCAATTTATTTCATACGTGTATCAATAATTATCCTATCTTAACTATTCCTAACCATACTACTGCTACCAGAAAATTACTGATAGAGCGTGCAGGTCACCCGACTAACTTTTGTCATCGGATAATGCACACTTGGGCCCATAAAATAATATTTTCACTATACTTAATCAGGTAACCTACACAATACTATCAGCAATCCTTGTTCCTTACTATTTATTTCCAGGTACCTGACTTAAAAATCCTTGTTACAGGTACCTAAGGTCTCAAATGGATCAAGAGCTATCAGAGGATGGGCAAATATCACCAAAATAATACCACGTACATTTGAATAATGTTTATACTTTTATAATAACCACAAACGCAAGAAGTTTTTAACACCTTTATCTAGTTATCTAGTTATTCGTCGTCATCATATGCCATGAGAATGAAATTTACACAGATCAGACTATCAATGACTAAGATTAGCAATATAGTGTAGCTATGAATCAAAGTAAGAATCATCTATAAATCGAGGAATAAAGGGAGGGGAAAAAATAAAGAACACGCTATTTTAGTCTATCAGACTTTCACACCGTCACTAAAGGCGGGTAAAGAAAGGGAACATACTAATCATAGTAAGCTTTCAAAATATACTAATGATTCAGAGGAAACGAAACGTATCAAGATATGCTTATTTTCTGTAGGGAGGGTAAGAATGGAACATACTATGTATGCAAACAATAATGTATTTGACTAAAGGTAGGGAGAAAGTGCAACATGCTAATAGACAATTTTGCATGAAATCTATTTTATAGAGAGACGGGAAAGGACATTGGCAATTATGCTTTATTTAAGATGGGAGAGAGAAAAAGGTTTTGATAGACAAACACCCACACAGAGGTTATATTTACCTAGGAGAGATTGGAGACTAACCCTGGCCACGGGTCAGTTGAAAAGGCGGGAAAGGACCCTCAAGGACTTAGAATGCCAGTAGGCGAGCAGGTACAGCTCATGGATAGTCAGGACAGGATAACCCCAGGACTTGGATCAGGACCGGGCTCACCAAAGGTACGACCAACACCTGCAGCTTCGGATGCAACGCCTGCGCTACCCCTCTCTGCAAGGATTCTGCCAATAACCCCGATTGGGTTCTCGAATCTCCCAGCAAAGTGCTTCGCCAGCACTTAAGGTTTCCAAACTCCGACTGAGTTTGTGGAAATTACGGACAGAGTGCTCCGCAGCTCTCTGTATCAATCACCTATAGAGTTCGTTGGGTCAGTGACAGGTCAGCTATTCGGACAAGTCGGACAAATTCTCTAGCTAGACCTAGGCTAGTTATATGGTTTTCGGGTCAGTGTACCACCCACAAATGTTGCAAGTGAAAGGGTCCCTAAATTCTGATTGGATACAGGTTGTGGTTAGGTCATGGTACCTCCTGGATTTCAGACTTTCTCAGGATTAATATTCAATATTTTGAACCCACCCCTTACATTCTAGTTCCCATGGCATGTGAGTTTAAGAGAACAATAGAGTACACAGGAAAAACATTCCTCGCTGGGGCATGGTTCAGGTTCCCAGGAGCATCTTAGCTTCGGCAGCCAGCTAGCTGAGTTCCACTGCGACATGACTCTCTTGTCCCCTATCATGTGATTGGTACCACACGGGCTTCAAAGATGGAGTAGCACCTCTCTCCCAGGCCGCTGGAGAATGTTACATGAAAAGTAAGCGAAAACAATTTAGAAACACAGAAAAAATTAATACCATGATTTGTTATACTACACCCCTTACTTTATAATAACTATAGCATTAGGAGTTAAGCAGAACGAACAGCTGTGCTAAAGCAGCAGTGCAAGCGAAGAGCATGTGAGAAACAAAGCGGCCACCTTTAGCAGTACTGCGCATGAGCGACAAGTTCCCTCCAGAACAGCAAGTGCGTCACATCACATGGGTATGACCGACGCATGTGCAGACTAGAATCCTGCAAAGCAGCGACCATTTAATATGCAAGCGTAGTTAGGATTAGTAGACACATAGGCAAGCGTCACTGGGACACCCCCGTGTGGTGTATAAGTGCAATATTAATAAGACAAACATGTTGGTTATGACGTTAAAGTTAATCGAGGTTCATGAATACAAGCAAGTCGCGTAATGTGCGAATTCTTGCTCCATCAGGTGCACCCTCCTTGGAAACGTGGATGAGTGTGACAAAGCAAAAGGTCTCTGGGGTGACAGCAGACACATCCTGAGACACCCTTGAAACAAATATAGAACCAAAGAGCAGGCAGAATACATCATCCACGAAGAAAGAGGAAAAGCCTCATTTTCTTCGCCTTGATCCCTGTTTATATTTTTTTCATCAACCAATAACTAGACACAGTGTCCCTGCACAGACGCTTTTTCGCCTTGCTTTTCACACCTCTGTGCTTCCACTGTGTCCGATAAACTTACAAGAATCAACAGCAAACTTCTCATTTGAGGCAGGTGTGAAGTTCACCCAACCCTGAGGACGGGTGAATTCTTACACGATGCCTACCACCCACAGTGCTCGGAGGGCTGAGGCATTCACACAGTTCCCTACGTGGTCCATGTTTAAGGGATGTGGAGGACTTCTTGTAACTTGAGACAGGACTCTCGCAATGGATTTTTTTAACATTCCAGTGCATTCTGGGATCTGTAGTCTTGGTTGACTTTAATTAAAGAATTCTTTATTTCTTTATAAACCCCTCACTCACCAACCTGGTTGGTGACATGCTTCATCATCGTTGTCCACCTGAGTGACCGAGTGCCACTCAGGTGTGCTTTGACGCCTGCAACTGCAGCGGAGCTGGTTGTTTTTGTGAGTTGTGAAAAGGTGAGTTAAAAAAGTGTTCTACATGTACTCCCTATAGTCTCTAATCTGGAGTCAATGTGACACAATTAAAAACAAGAGGGATACTTCTACTGGGGTGGTTTTGACCATAAAGTATCAGAATTAAAGGGAGAATGTGGTTAATATGTTTCAACCTTTTGCAATTTTTAGGTTTTTGTCAGGACCAAGTGGGGTGAGTAGAGAGGTCTGCGCACGCTAAGGCTCACCTGTCCCTGACTCAACTGTGTGCCAGACCGTGTGCTTACGGTTTAGCTTGCTTACAGCCTTCTGTGTAAGGAAAAAATCTGAAGCAATAGACACATTTCTGGCGATAGTTGCTCCAACATATTCCTTTTTGTCTCTGTGAAATTGTTTGTACGCCCCGTACAGAGTACGGGGCGTGCAAAGACACATATCAGACATGAATGCAAAAGTACACTGTTTGTCCGAGGTGCATACTCGGTCTGACCCAGCTGGGCGCCCTTATATTAAGTACATACCCACTCAACCTTCACCCTCAATAAAGTGGGTGTCATGGGCTCCTAAAACATCTGTAGGGGCGCAATGTGACTATTTTTAATCATTGTATGTCTAATGCCCTTGAATCGGGCATGACGTGGTATTAAACATATTATCAAACTGACGAGGGTGAGGTGGCCAAGGTTTCTACTTTCACTAGTGGTTGGAATGCTTAAAATGGCGTAACATAAATTAATGCACTCAACAAAGGACTTACTAGAAACTACTTTTAGTTGAACCCCATAGATACCGTGGGGGGCCTGGATTTGAGCGTACTGTGGATAAAAGAAAGACTGCAGACGTGAGGATTCAAGGAAGCGGGACGTCGTGGTGAAAGGCGCCCATTCCCGCACGTCAAAGCTATTGAAAAAGTGGAGCCCATTCGCTTGATTCGTAAGGAACTTACTTGTCAAATGTTAGCGGCCTGCTGGAAACCTATCCCAAACCGCACAGAGTCCCGAGGATACGGAGGGAAGCGCTTCTGTGTGTTTAAATGCACCCAGTCACTGGTTAGTCTCCAATCGGAGCACGCACTACACGGTCACGTGACCGCCGCACGAGTTACGTTGTTTGCTGAGCTTCTGGGGCCACTTAAGGGATCATATTAAAAAAGGGGCTTCCCTTCATAACAGTTAGGGGATCTGGGAAAAGTACCCTAACGCGTTGCGACACAAAGAGATAACTTTATTGTATCCCCGGTTTGTCTACATAGAAGACATAACACACATGTTAGTAGAGAGAATCTGTTATTAGCACAGATACATTGATGTCATGAATTAAAGCATATACTAAGCTCATATTAAAAGCACTCTACAGGCATTGGGAAAGCAATTATGTGGATGAGGGATTCATATATATATATATATATATATATATATATATATATATATATATATATATATATATATATATACATATACATATATATATATATATATATATATATATATATATATATATATATATATATATATATATATATATATATATATATATATATATATATATATATATATATATATATATATATATATATATATATATATATATATATATATGGGATTTTTTATATATTACCTACTGGCGGTCGCCAGTAGGTAGTTATAGTTAGGACCTAGTTTCCATAGGAAATCTGCAACATTTTATTGGGAATACCTTTGGCGGCGGTGGACGAATCTTCGCGAATTTCTCAAAGAAGAGGGCCCGTTCCGCTCCGCTTCTTCCCTGAAAGTCTCGGGTAGATTTGTGAAGTGGGGGCCGAGAAAAAACAGGGGTCCCAAAACGTGTTTTCCCCATGTTAATTTCGATAGGACCTTTAGACACGGCTACAGCCCGAACCGCTGAACAGAATTAGACCAAATTTGCCAAAATGGTAGAGTCTGATTCGCAGATCACCCTTTTGCTTAAATGTTGTAAATCCTTCCAAAAACATATATCTATATCTATAAGCGTGCACCGTGCGCGCACCCGTGCGCAAATCGGGTGTGCGCAAACTGAATTCTGATTTGTTGTTAGACGTCTGTCAACATTCTAATCGGAGGACACCAGAAATTGTTGGCCGCCATTTTGTGCCGAAGGCAGAAGAGAGCCCAAAGAAAAAGTGGAAAACGTGAAAAGGGGGCAGGGTAGAGACTTCCTGACCCCCTAGGCCTTCTCAGGGGGTCCCCGAAGGACCCCAAAGGCCCCAAATTATTATTTTTTTTTTTTAAATCGCGAGATGCGCGCACGGTGCTCGCAACCTTTGGCCACCATTTTGTCACTCCGAGGTAGAAGAGAGCCAAAAACAAAAGTGGAGAACGGGAAAAGGGGGCAGGGTAAAGACTCCCTGACTTTGTGGATGAGATTCAGTGCAAATGAAAAAACGAAGTGATTGGTGGTTTCTCAAAATTCAACATTGAAAACTAGGGTGCATGCAACTGTTTTTTAGAAGGAGCAATGCAACTGGTTTAGAAAAAGTCATTGAAAGGTACATCGCACAGGATAAGCTGGTTTAGTGAAAGGTCAACCACTCTTGCTGGTTTGGTTTGCAACATTTGGTGATGAACTTTTCATCTGTGTGTTCAGTTAGGTGTTCTATAGAGTGTTACTATAGAAACAGGCAGAGAGAGCTGTGGGGGAAGGTTGTAGATTATGTGAGTTTGAAAGTGTAGAAATGTAGAACCAATTAAATTGTTAGTTTGGTTTTGGATTCATGTGGGAAGAAATTTTATTGGTTATCTTCGAGAATATGAGTGGAAAATGAGAGGGAAGCTATGTCATTCTTTGACTCCTGTGACTGGTGCACAATTCAGAGATTCTGCTAAAGAAAATCTGGTGTGTGTTTGACACTGCTTTACAACTACAAAAGCATTTTTAAAGGTGAGTTGTTTATTTCTAAGGGGATCTATGTTGTGCAGTTTAAGTTAAAAAGAAAAATGTGTTCTAATGTGGAAGCAGGAGTTTATTTGCAGTGTAATTCTGAATTTGTCTGCTTTGGGAAAAACATTGTGATAGTTGTGAAAAATGTGGCAGAATAATTTGCTTAGTTGATGTGTTTTAAAATATGGCAATAGATGTAGTCTTGGAGTGAGTTATTTCTTATGACAGTTGGTGCTATAAAGTCCAAAGAAGCATGTGCGTTAGGCCTCTGGATTCCCAAATAGTCTCCATGCTGTGTAATAAAGATCCTGGGTGTGCTGTAGAAATTGCATACCAACTTTTTCAGTAGCATGTAGAATTTCAGTGAATTTTCATTTCTACATTCTCAGTCCCACCTTGAGCTCCTGCATTACCTGTACACCACTGCACTGTCGTAAAATGTGAAACAGGACTCCTAGATAGACTTTTTTTTTCGCTGTAGTAATCATTTTGCTGAATTGCAAGGCATACTGTTATGTGTCTAAGATCACAGTGTGAGTCAGGATTCATTTCAAAAAAATTTGGCAGAATTATTTGCTTAGTTGATGTGTTTTAAAATATGACAATAGATGTAGTCTTGGAGTGAGTTATTTCTCATGACAGTTGGTGCTATAAAGTCTAAAGCAGCATGTGTGTTAGGCCTCTGGATTCCCAAATAGTCTCCATGCTGTGTAATAAAGATCCTGGGTGTGCTGTAGAAATTGCATACCAACTTTTTCAGTAGCATGTAGAAATTATTTCGGTGAATTTTCATTTCTACATTCTCAGTCGCACCTTGAGCTCCTGCATTGCCTGTACAGGACTGCACGGGAATCAACCTTTACAACACAACTTTTACAATGCACTACCATTACAACGATACTTGTGCAATGCAATATCTATTACATAGCATGCCATTACAACGGAACAATTACAACTCATGACACTACAACGCATACCATTACAATGCATGTCATTACAACGCAGTCATTACAACGCATACCATTATAACGCATACCATTATCCATCCAACACTTACCCTACTGTTGCAGCCCCTGGAGTTAGAAAAGTAATTTTTACTCCTACACTATCCAATACTTACTATACATGTAATGTAATGTTATGCATTGTAATGGTATGCGTTGTAAAGGTAGTATGCATTGTAATGGAATGCGTTGTATATGTATTTTTTTAAAAATTGTTCTAATGATATGTGTTGTAATGAAATGAGTTGTAATGGATGTTGCGTTGTAAAAAATGCATTATAAAGGTTATGCGTTGTAAAAGTATGCTTTGTAACGTAATACAACCCCACTGCACTGTCCTAAAATCTGAAACAGCACTCCCAGTAAGACTCTCTTTCACTGTTGTAATCATTTTCCAGAATTGTAAGGCATACTGTCATCTGTCTAAGATCACAGCGTGAGTCAGAATTCATTTCAGAAAAATGTGGCATAATAATCTGCTTAGTTGATGTGTTTTAAAATATGGCTAAAGATGTTGTCATGGAGTGAGTCATTCCTTATGACAGTTAGTGCTATAAAGTCAAAAGCAGCATGTGTGCCAGGCCTCTGAATTCCCAAATAGTATCCATACTGTATAATAAAGATCCAGGGGGTTGTATGACGTTACAACGCATACTATTACAACGGACACCTTTAAAACGCATTTTTTACAACGCAACATCCATTACAATTCATTTCATTACAATGCATATCATTACAATAAATTATTTAAAAAATACATATACAACACATTCCATTACAACGCATACTACCTTTACAACGCATACCATTACAACACATAACATTAGATTGCATGTATGGTAAGTATTGGATAGTGTAGTAGTAAAAAATACTATTCTAACTCCAGGAGGTGCAACAGTAGGGTAAGTGTTGGATAGTAATGGTATGCGTTATAATGGTATGCATTGTAATAAGTGCGTTGTACTGACATGCATTGTAATGGTATGCGTTGTAGTGTCATGCGTTGTAATGGTTCCGTTGTAATGGCATGCTATGTAATAGATATTGCATTGTAAATGTTTTGTTGTAATGGTAGTGCATTGTAAAAGTTGCGTTGTAAAGGTTGTTTCACGTGCAGTGGTGTTCAGGCAGTATAAAGACTCAAGATCAGATTGAGAATGTACAAATGAGAATTCACTTAAATAATTTCTAAATGCTACTGACAGATTTGGTATGAAATTTCTACAGCACACCCAGGATAGGAAACAACCTTTACAACGCAACTTTTACAACGCACTTTCATTACAACAAAACTTTTACAATGCAACATCTATTACATAGTATGCTATTACAACAGAACCATTACAACGCATGACACTACAACGCATACCATAACAATGCATGTCATTACTACTCAGTCATTACAACGCATACTATTATAATGCATACCATTACTATCCAACACTTACCCTACTGTTGCACCTCCTGGAGTTAGAATAGTAATTTTTACTCCTACACTATCCAATACTCGCAATACATGCAATCTAATGTTATGCGTTGTAATGATATGCGTTGTAAACGTAGTATGCATTGTAATGGAATGCATTGTAATGGTATGTGTTGTAGAAATGCCATTGTAACTCTCTCTGTAGCATGCAGAAATCATTTCAGTGAATTGCAAGGGATATTTGGATTTCTCTTTAAACAAAATGTGAGTCGGTGTGTTTTTAGGAATATTGTGATAGAATTACTTGCTTGATGCATGTATTAAGAGATATGAGAATACATGTCCTTATGGAGTGAGTCAGGCTTTAGGATATACAATGCTGTATACTCCTAGCCCTTACATGATACCAAACACAACTGCATTTTTCTTAATTTTGAAATATCAGTCCCACCTTGAACCTCTACAGTGCTTAAACATCACTGCATTGTCCTAAACCCTGAAATACTACCCCTAGCAAAATCTGCTGAACTCTTTCAACACTACTGCACTGCTATAAACCCGAAAACATAATTTTCATCAAATGTCCCTATAATGTTCAAACACCACTGCACTGTCCTAAACCCAGAAACAGCACTCACTACTTGATCTCCTACACTGCCCAAACTCTGTTGCTGTGCCTTTTAATTACTTATGGAGTGAACACACATAGCGTTTCTAATTACTATGTAGTATGCTAGTAGTGGTCTATGATTGTAAAAAAATTAATACATTTTTTTTTCTGCGCAACAGATTTCAATTATCTACAGAAAGAAAAACAATATGCCGACTAAGACAGAGAGAAGAAAAAGATATAAACAGGCTTACATTTCCAAGAAAAAAGATGTACAAAATTTATCTAAAGAGCAATGTCTGGAAAAAACAAAGAAAGCTCCTAGTAAGTCAACAAAAGATTTTAGTAGGAAAATAACACAATTTAAAAAAACTGTGTACATTCAGGAAAAAAAATCTGTAACTACAAAGAAAAATCTGAAAAAATGGAAAAATAATTGAAAAATATGTGAGAATCATATACGAAAAAATCTGTTTGTTGAGATTCATAAGTGAATGTTTCATAACAGAGTTGTTGCAAATTTATTAAAAAATGTAAAGAATTGTAAAAGAAAAACAGCTTTTAATAAGAAAAAAACCAAATAGAGACAATTGTTGACAAAGCTTTTGAATTGAAAAAAAGATGGTTTGTTTTAGTAATCAATATGATTCGAACACTAAATAAGCTAATTAATGTTATGAAGGTCAAAAGTAAGTGGAAAAGACTAATTAATAGAACTAATTTTTGTAATGTTTTTTCTGGAGAATGGAAACATAGTTCAAGTTGTGAGCCGTTTTTTAATGAAGAGAGTTACTTTCAGAGTAACGAATTGTTGCATGCAGTTGACACCAGTGGTCGAGTTTATGAGGATAAGAATGGTAGTCCGATTGAAAAAGAGAAAATTGTCCCTAGAAATGCAGAAGAGGTGTTAGCTGATGAAGTTTTAGGGAGACGTCCTAAGGCTCCAGTGTACACTTGGAATTGTAGTAGCATTTGTAGTGTACGACAGGATTCAATTAAGTTTTTTTCACAATTCTTTACGTAAGTATACTAAGAAAAGTGTTAAACAGAAGATTAAGATATTGCAAGAATTAGACCCCTGCAGAGTAAGAGAAAAAACGGGTTTGCAAGGTCATCCTTTGGCTTGTCTTTCTAATAAAAGTTTGTTAGAGTGTTTTTCACCATTTTAGGATGTTAGCAGTGCATCATACTGAAATGAGGGCATTAGTGAGAAGGTTGTATTACGTGAAAAGTCCAGCACTAATGTTAAAAAAAGTTGAACAGTGCTCTTTTGCAGGGATCTGTGTTAGATGTGATAAACATTTGTGAAGGAATTGAAGTTAGTTACTTTGGTCCAGAAGAAGAAAGTGCAGAAACAGATATTTTAATAGAAGGCAATGTGGAAGAAAATGTACAGAATTTTAGTACAGAAATTTTTGAGCAAGAAATTACAAGGTTTAAGGTCATTTCGGGTGAAAGGCCAAACTTTTCTTGCATTTGTTGTAGACAAATTCATTATAAAAATCAGACCAGGTTAGTTGATATATATTTAAAAAGTGAAAAGGAAAATAATAATGAGTGGAAGGAATTTGCAACTTATTTGTTGGTAGAGAATTGTTTTGATTTGAGTACTGATCAACGTATTTGTAAATATTGTTCTAATAAATTAGATGAAAATAAGATGCCTGCTAGAGCTGTTCATAATAATCTTGAGTAGGTAAATATTCCTTCTGAACTGACAGATTTAAATACTTATGAGTCTATTCTCATTCAATGTGTTCATCCATTTCAGGCTATTGTTCGCATGGACCCTAAGACAGGGAAATTGCCTCCTTCAGATTTACAGAGAGGATTAAAGGGAAGAGTTGTATATTTGCCACTAAATTTAAAGAAAAATATTACAACAATTGGTGTAGAAAAAGTGGAAGAGGAACCTCTAGTTAATGGCGTTCCCAAAAAGAGTAAGACAATCTGGCAAGAATTAGTAGATGTTAGGAAAGTGAAAAAGGCAACGTTGTATTTGGGAAAAAATAATCAATACTATACCAATGTATATGAAGTAGAAGAGGAAACAACTGTAGAAGAGGAAAGCAATTTGCCAACTGCACAAATTGAAAAAGTGGATGTGTCCAGAACTGAAGAAATTTATGAACATTATAGTGTGCATCCACTTCACTCTAAAGAAGTGATGGGGAATACTATTGAGTTATTTCAAATGAAGGAAGCGAAAGGAAGTCCCATTAGTGTATGGGAAGAAAGCTTAGAAGCTCGTTGCTTCCCTCAATTATTTCCAACAGGCAAAGGTGGACGATATGATGAACGACCTGTGCAGATTCCTGCATCTGAATACCGGACTTCAAGATTATATGCAGAAGATCCAAGGTTTTGCCAATGTATTCCATATTTGTTTCATCTTCTGTTTGAGAGTGACTTGTCTGGACTTTCTTAAGCAGTTAACCATATACTGAAAAGTGGAGTACATTTGCAAAATGTTTCAGCAAAGGACTTTATGGATAAAGTCCAACAGAAAGATACTGTTTTGGAATCTCAGCTAATTATCTTATGTCATGTCAGCTTGGTACTAATGAGTATTGGTACCGTCGTCATGGGGAATTGAAATGTATGCTTAGAAATTTAGGAACTCCTACATGGTTCCTTACTCTAAGCTGTGCAGAGTATGCTAGGGAAGATTTACTTCAATTTCTTCGAGAGGCAAATGCTAACATAGAAAATATAGAATACAAGACACCTGGAGAACTGTGCTCTTTGGATCCAGTTAAGGTATGCAGGTGTTTCAATCATAGATTTGAAGCTATGATGTCTTTTATCACAAACAAAAAATCCTCCTCTTGGAGAGGTTCTGGATTTCTTTTGGAGAAAGGAGTATCAAGCAAGAGGTGCTCCTCACATGCATATGCTGCTATGGATCAAAGATGCCCCTAAATTCGGAACAGATTCAGATGGCACAGTGATGAGTTTTATTGAACAATATTCTACATGTGCTGTACCCAAAAGTACAGTAGAAAAGAATTTAAGTCATCAAGTCTTACGTTTTCAAACCCATCGTCGTGGAAAATACTGTCGTCGAAAGTACAAATCTAAGAATAAGTTCTACACAAAATGTTGATTTGCATTTCCACGTCCAGTTTTATCAAAAGGAAGAGTGAACAATTTTATGTCATCTTTGTGACATACTGTCACAAGAAAATCACTGAAAAATACCGACAACTTAAAAAGAAATGAAGAGTAAAAATACATAAATGACTATAACCCAAACATTGTGTCCATGTGAAATGTTAACATGGATATTCAATATGTTGCAGACAACTCCATTGCTGTGGCTCGATATGTAACGCCTTACATTACTAAATCTGAAAAGACGGAACTAAAGGAAATGTGGGAAGAAATTTCTCATGAAAAGAGCCTAAGTAAGAAATTGTACAGCTAGTTTGAAGATGTTGTCTCATCGAGAAATCGGAGCATATGAATGTTCAGATCGTTTATCATCTGCAAGTCTATACTCCAAATATAGAACAATAATTTGGGTGAGTTTAGTTCTTGCAAGAACATGAAACCGAGTTTTGAAATCTGTACAAGAAATTGAGTGTTTAGCAGAGAAAGAACCAAACAGTACAGATATTTTGAAGACAAATATGTTGGATACATACTATCCAAATAGAAGTAATCATCTTGAGAACATTTGTCTCTATGAAGTACTGCAAAAATATACTTTTAAGAGAAATATTACAGAAGATATCAATAAAGGAGTATATGCTGTGATTGGATCTGAGGATGTTTAGTGAAACAAAGAAAAGGACATTTGATAAATCACCGAAAACTGAGTTGTAAAACACCTGACAAAAGGGAATTTTACTATTAAGCTCTTTTGCAACTCTTTAAGCCATGGCAAACAGAATTAGAACTACTTGGAGATTTTGACAGTTATGAAGAATCATTCAACGCAACTAAAAATACTATAGAATGTCCTGCATTTAAAAATGTATCTGAAAATGTTGAACGACGAAATACAGCAAGAAGCTACAATTGCAGCAGAGATTGCTAGAGACAGTTCTCTAGACAGTCAAAGTTCTCCTTCATTGAGTCAAGATCCACTAGGAGAACCGATTATCCAAAATAAAGCAGCAACTGCCATGGATGAGGTGGAAAGAGCAATGCAACAAGCTCAAGAGGATGTAATAAACTTAGAAGATTTGGAGAAACAACTAAATGTTGAACAAAAACAAATATACGATCAAGTGACAGAACAAATTGAGCATGGTTTATACCATGAGAAACAAGAGTGCTCATGTACGTCATTTAAACCTGTCCGACTGTACATGAGTGGAGAAGCAGAAACTGGAAAAAGTTTTCTAATTAAAGCAATTGCATCTTATCTACAGAAAAGAACTGAGTCGTCACTGGCTTGTGTTGTGACTGCTCCAACTGGATTGGCTGTTTTAACAAAAAGGGGTAACCCTGTGTCCCTCAGAACCTGGGTATATGCGAGTAACAAAAAATTGGCTCTGTTGGGTACTTAACAATAATTGCTTTAAAGGAGGCTGAAGATAGCTCAGAAACACAAAACAAGCAAACCTCTCTGAAGATAAAGTTTTTATATTTTAAAAACAATAATAAACAATATACTGGAATTACTTCATTCCGCTATATTACTAATAGATTCTTCAAATTCGTGAATAGTGACTGTGGTGATCAAAGTGACTAGTGCAATGCATATAGTGACACTTATATACAAAACATGTATTTACAATAAAACCACAAGGGGGAGAAAAGGGGGGGAGGGGAAGAAAAAAACGAAGTGTTTTCTGTCGTTGTAAGGCCAGTATTGTGAAAGTAATGCTGATAACACTGCATCGAGGGTAAGCGAGCCCTCTTGTGATCTGTATGGACTTCGGATCCCGAGTCAAATCCGAATTAATTATCCCTTTTTATGACTCCCGCTGGAATTCCGAGCTCAGACTTGTACCAAGTTCTTAACTTTTAAATCACTTAGGCACTTCTCTTGCCAGCTCCAAATCACTTAGGCACTCATTTTAAATGATTCTCCAAAACGTATTAACTGAATTAATCCTATCACCTAGGCACTCTGATCCTTGCTATATAACCTTCTAGGCACATGAATAAATGCCCCCTGAGCAATGCTGTACATCAATGTGGCTGCAACAATTCTACACCACATGGTCCTAAAAGTTCTTTTTCCATTTAGGTTGACCAACTGGCTACCCTTTGGAATCATTCACCATTTGACCGATCCCCTTGTAAGTAACCTTGAGCGATTCTCGTCAATCTTGACGCTATTTACAAGCACCTCTCTGATACCTATTCCTTTCCTTTCAGCCCCCCCCGTCTTGATAAAGACCCGCCGCGACTACCAACTGGGGCGCAATTAGGGTCGAAACGTCGACGCTCCTATTTGGCCAAGATAACTCCAGGAACTTGGACATTAACCATTTGTTTTCCTTGGAACATTTACTTTCACAATACTGGCCTTACAACGACAGAAAACACTTCGTTTCCCCCCCCCCCTTTTCTCCCCCTTGTGGTTTTATTGTAAATACATGTTTTGTATATAAGTGTCACTATATGCATTGCACTAGTCACTTTGATCACCACAGTCACTATTCACGAATTTGAAGAATCTATTAGTAATATAGCGGAATGAAGTAATTCCAGTATATTGTTTATTATTGTTTTTAAAATATAAAAACTTTATCTTCAGAGAGGTTTGCTTGTTTTGTGTTTCTGAGCTATCTTCAGCCTCCTTTAAAGCAATTATTGTTAACTACCCAACAGAACCAACTGGATTGGCAGCACATAACATTAAAGGGATTACTTTACATCATTTATTGATGCTGCCAGTAGAACATGAAAATAAATTGGAATACCACAAGCTATCCGGAGAAACTTGTTGTGAAGTTTCTAGAGTTTTGAAAAAAATGAAACTTCTCATTATTCATGAGGTAAGTATGGTATCAAATGTAATGCTTGCCTTTGTGCATTTAAGAATGCAACAAATCCTTAAAACAGAGTATGATGTGTTATTCGGAGGGAAACACGTCATCGTTTTTGGAGATCTACTACAACTAACTCCTGTGAAAGGACAGCCAGTATTTAAAACAGTTACACATGAAGACACCAGAAAGTGCCTGGGAAGCATTGGAAATGTAAATATTTGGTCATATTTCAAATACTCAGAACTCATTACAAATATGCGACAGGCAAAGGACACTGATTATAAAAGTATTCTTGAAGATATAAGAATTGAAAAAGTGAGTGAATATGGCAAAGAAGCTTTACAGGCACGATTACTTACACATTTGTTTTCAAATAAAAATGTTCTCCCAGAGAATATATATAGAGAAATTGCTGAAAAGAAATCAATGATATGTTTGATGCCAACTCTGAAAGAATGGTCAATATTCAATGAAAAATTGATATAGTTAGAATATCAAAAAATTATAAAACTGGAAGCTATTGATAGAATAGAGCATGAAGGAGCTACTATTATTTTGTCAGAAAAGTTGAAGTCAAAATTGGATTCTTTAGAGAAATCAATATCTAAAACTGCTGGTTTAGAAAATAATCTATATGCATGTATAAATTGTCGGATAATTTTACGATGTAATTTACATGTGGAAAGAGTTTTAGTAAATAGAGCAATGGGTAATGTTGTTGATTTTGTGAATTACCCAAATAGAGATGACATTGAATTTTTGAAAAAATCAAATTTGATGAAATTGAAGAAGTACAACAATTGAGTCATTGTTCAGCTCGATTTTTGCTTGGAAAAGATTTATATGCCCACCGAAAACAGTTTCCTGTTTGTTTGGCATATGCGGTGACTATTCATAAATCTCAAGGTTTAAGTGTAGATAGTGCTTTGGTGAATATTGGAAGTACTGTATTTAAAGAGGGAATGGCATATGTTGCTTTATCTTGAGTCCGAACTTTATCTGGATTATATCTGATTGATTTTGATGACACAAAGATTAGTGCAGATGTAAATTGTGTAAGAGAGTATAATAGGTTAAGAAGAGAACATACTCCCAATTTACCTCAATATCAAGTATTTGAAAAGCATATGGTAAAGCGAAAAAGAAGAAATGAGAAAAATTGTAGCGATGTTGCAGAGAAAAGAAAAAAATTAGATGAACCAGCAATAGTAAGCAAAAAGAAAAAAGATTCTATTGAAGAGGTTGTTGGTTTTCAGTTTGAAAACAGTTTTGGTGTCAACTGCTATGCTAACGGAGTGATTAATGTTGTTTTTTTCTTGAAACTTTACTACAGCAAATTGTTGAAAATCGGGACAAAAGATTTTGTTCTTGGTTGAATTCTGTCTTTTTAGAAATGTAGTAGTGATAAAACTAAAATAGAAAGTGTTTCTGAGATTCGAAATGTTTTAGACATATGTTCTGGTTTAAAACAATTTTCACAGAATATTTAGCAAGATTGTCAGGAATTTCTAATGTATATGCTTGTTGTATTGCAAGATGAAGGTATAGAAATTGATCATCTTTTTGGCCTTTCTTATAAATGGCAACATGATTGTGACAATTGTTCGTTTTCAAGTAGTACTAAAATAGACACTGAAAAATGTATATATTTGACTTTACCAGACTGCAAATCAGTGTCTTTTAATAATCTAGTTAGAGGAGCAAATCAAAACATGGTCTGTACCCAATGTAACTCTCAAATGTTATCAACATTATGTATACAAAGATATGGACAGTATGTAATTTTAATGCTGCAAAGATGCAGACCTGATGGAAGAAAACTGACAACTTTAATAAAAAATGTTGTGGCTTCTCAACTATCAATACCAGGAAGAACTTTTATAACTGTAGCAATTATTTTCCATGATGGTCCTTCTACAACATCCGGACATTACACTGCTTATTTAAAATGTACGAAAGGCTGGACTCATTGTAATAAAACTCAATTGATTTTTAAACAACGTTTGCCTTATGACTTACCAAATTCTTATCTAGTGTTTTTACAACCCAAATTTTAGGGAAAATAATTGGCCTGGGAAAATTACTGCTGTTAAAAAAAGGTAGTCTGGTGTTGAAAAGTACTCTCACAGTGAGGATGATGTGGTTCAAAAAATTCATAAAGTTGACGTACAGGTAGTGTAAGTGTATCAGATAATGAGTAATTTGGCTATCACATGAGATGTTGATCATCAGTGAGGCAGAGGTGTTTTAGATTTGTTGTAGTTGTAGGAGATGTTGCAAATATTTTTCATTCCTTTGTAGAGGTTTCTTTTAATGGTATACAGCTCCTTGCTAAGATAAAGGATGAGCAGAGTGTGATTAACATACCAGAAGACGTTGAGGTTCTGATAGCATGCTAGTTATTTAAGGTTCTATGTACATGATAAATAGCATCAGGTGGAGGTTTAACCTTTGTTAGATGCTTCAAAAAATGTTGGTGCTTTTGATTCAGAAGGTTGGGAAACGGACACTTAAGAGTCCTATAAAGTAACTTCCAAATTAAGGATTTCACACCTACTATTTGGCCATGAGGAATGATATGTGAAACAAAAAAATGACTATTTCGGGTAAATGTTGTTAGCATATGTTTCTACATTACTTTATTTAGAGTGTATATCAAAGAAGTAAAAATATTTTGTTACTTTGTGATTATTGAGAATATTTCTTACTTACGTAAAAAAATTGTTGTTCGAAAAAGACATTTAAGATATGTTTTTTTCTAATTGTTATATTTATAATGAAAATGTTGAATGGGTTTTTTAAAGACAATCTTATTGATTGTCTTTTTTTGCCCGCTGTTATATGATGAGTACTATTGAACTCACTGTTTTCAGTGAAATTCAATTTATTCTGAGAACAGCAAAATAAAATACATAACATATTGTACATATTATTTTGTATTCTGAAATATATATTATAACTCAATTTTTTCTTCTCTTCCACAGATACTATATTTATTTAAAATAAATTATTAACTTTTCATTACTTATAAGGTAAGTATGTCAAACAAAAAAAACTTTTTCAACACTCTCTTACTTCTGTTTCCTTCTTTCCCTTTCCCTTTCTCTTCGCTCACTCCCTTACTCCCCTTCCTTTAATCCTCTAACTTCCCTTCTCTCACTCTCCTTACTCCCCTTCATTCACCTTTACACTCCTTCTCTCACCATTAGTACCCTTCCCTCAGCCTCACTCCCCTTCTCCTGTTCCCTCTTTCCCTCTGTGTGCATCACTTCTCTTTCCTTTCTTCCTTCATCACTACCCTTCTCTTGTTCTATCCTTAACTCTCTTCTACCTCCCTCCTCACTCTCTTTCCTTCACACCATCCCTCACTTACTCATACCCATTCCCTCACCCTTATATCCCTTCCCTCACTGTCACTGACCCTCACTAAATCTCAGTGCTACTTCCCTCACTTCATGTTCTCCTTTCTGTGCATCACTCCCATTCCCTTTTTCCTACTCCCATTCCCTCACTCCCACTCATTCTCTTTTACTTACTCCATCCAACAATACCTTTCCCTTATTTCCCTTTCCTCATTCCCTTTTAGTAACTCTCATTCCTTTAGTCTCTCACTCCCCTTCACTTCATTTCTCTCTCCCTTTGGTCACTCAATCTAACCTCTTCACTCCCTGTCACTCACTCGCTCTTACTCTCTTTCTCTCTCCCTCTCTCTCTCTCTCTTACCCTTACTTTCTTTCCCCTTTCTGTTTCCTTCACTCCTACTTTCTTTTGTATTGAGAAATATATATTATAACTTTTTTTTGTCTTCCACAGATACTATAATTTTTTTTAAAATGTATTACTAAAAATTACTACTTGTCATTATTTATAAGGTAAGTATGACAAACAAAAAATACCTTTTCATCACTCTCTTACTTCTCTTTCTTTCTTTCCCTTTGTTCACACTCTCTCTTACTCATCTTCCTTTTCTTCATCTTACTCTTCTTCCCTCATTCCCCTTACTCCCCTTCATTCATCTTTACACTCTTTCTCTCACCATCAGTACTCTTCCTTCATCCTCACTCACCTTGTCCAACTCCCTCTTTCCCATCTCTGTCCCTCAGTTCTCTTTCCAATCTTTCTCCATAACTACCCTTGTCTTGCTATATCGCTCAGTCTCTTCTCACTCCCCCTTACTCTCTGTACTTCACATCATCCCTCACTCTCTTTCACTCACTGCACTGCTCTCACTTCACCTCACTCTCTTTCTCTCACTCCATCCGTCAGTCCCCTTCCTTTACTCCCCTTTCCTCATTCACTTTTGCTAACTCCCATTCCTTTAGTCCCACACTCCCCTTCACTCCATTTCTCTCTCCCTCTCTCCCTTTGTCTCACTCAGTCTAACCACCTCACTCCCTCTCAGTCACTTGCTCTCCCTCTCTTCCTCTCTCACTCTCTCTCTCTGTCTTTCCCTCACCCTTCCTGTCTTTCTCTTTCTGTTTCCTTCACTCCTACTTTATCCCTCAGTCCCCTTTCCTCTCTCTTTATCTCCTTCCTTCTCTCTCATTCCCCTTACGTCACCCTCATACACCTTCTCTCACTGTTACTGCCTTTCACTCACCCTCAGTACGTTTCCCTCACTCCCCTTCCCTCACTCCCCTTCCTTCACTCCTCTTTCCTCACTACCTCACTCCATCTCACTTACTCTCGGTTGTTACCTCACTCTCCTACCCTTAGTCCCCTTGTTTCAGTCACTCTTTGACTCCCCTTTCCTTACTCACCATACTCACTTTTTCTCACTCATTCCCTCAGTCCTTTCCTCCCCTTCACTTAGTCATTTCAGTCATTCATTTATACACTACACATTCATTCAAAAAAAGTATGAGACAGTATATAAAAGATATAGCTCTTCTTGGAGAAGTGAAGTGAGTTCTGAAAATAACTGTTTTTTTTTGTCTTTTTGTTTTTATATATATTTTTTTTAACAGTTTTACATATTTTTTTTATTTTTTGTAAGAAAAAAATAAACAGGAAACAAAAAACTGGTCAACCGTAACAAAAACAAAAAAAATTATCTTTGGGAGCATGTGTGTTGGGTTATCTTTAACTCAATTAAATTCACACTTTGCTCTCCATAACAGAGTTTGTTGCACATATTGCAACGTATATGTACTTTGCTGAATACTGGCTGGATATCCAACGCAGTGGTTGATGGAGATGCTGCTGCCGAAGAGGTGCTGGGGCCAGCTGCTAGAGGGTTGGCTGCAAGGGCACGAGTAGATGCCCTTGCAAAGTTAACTGGATGCACATTTTTGACGTGCCTAATCATGGTATAAATGCAAAATGAATAATGCTTCCTGGCATCTCCTCTAGAAAGGACACTTCCACATATCTTGCAAGTCACGTCCAAATCCGAATCAGATGAAGATTCCACTGCCTGTTGTTGCTCTGCCATTTTCAATTCTTGTAGAAAAATCCTGAAGATGCTTGTCCCAAAGAAGTTAAATAGATTGTGAAGGAAGTGGGTGAGGTTTTTGAAGATTTGGAAAAGGAACTACTGTAAACCAATCAAAAGTGTTGTTCTCAAGTCACATGACTTTGTTTTCAAGTCACATGACTTTACGTGCGCGCACAGGGCTCACACGTTGCGCGACCGTCGCATATGAATGACGTTTTATCCGATTTTCGAAAATCCTTTCAAAAACGTGAAAAGGAGACACAGTGGAGACTCCCTGACCCCCTAGGCCTTCTCATGGGGTCCTTGAAGGACCCCGTAGGGCAAAAAAAGAATTTTTTTCTTTTTTTTAAAAGAACGCGAGGTGCCCGCACATTGCACGCACCCTCGAAGCAGAAGTGAGTCAAAAATAAAAGTGGAGAACATGAAAAAGGGGCAGGGTAGAGACTCCTTAACCCCCTAGGCCTTCTCATGGGGTCCCTGAAGGACCCCGAAATTAAAAAAAAATTGTTTTGTTTTTTTAAAACCTGCGAGGTGCGAGCACGTTGCGCGAACGTTAAAAAGAAAAAAGAAAAATCAAAAATAACTAATTTGACTGTTTACATGTTGATTGAAGATGTCGACTATACTGTTCAACTTTATACAAATCAAAACTTGTACAACTTGTGATAATTACGTCCTGTAAAGCGCCCTGACAACCCCATGGGCTTTCTCTGTGCTTTGCCTCTGCTTTTATTCAAACAGCAATGTCTACCTCATCTGTATTGTAATATATGCGATTCCCGATTGTACGTATAACTTGTGATAATCAGATCCTGTAAAGCGCTCTGATACCCCCATGGGTCATGTCCGCGCTATATAAAACTTTATAAATAAATCTATCACAATATACATAGGCAGTTTGTTGAAAAATAAATTATATAAAAAATATAATAATTGATACAGAAATTAGTATTTTAAAAACCTTTGAAATTTATTTTAAAAACCATAGGTTTCACACATGTCATAGTTTGGAATTAGCAGTTAAAAAACCTTGCAAATTCACTGAAAAAAAACATAGGTTTCACATACGTTATAGTTAGGAATTAGCATTTAAAAAACCTTGCAAATTCACTGAAAAAAACATAGGTTTCACATACGTTATAGTTAGGAATTAGCATTTAAAAAACCTTAGAAATTCACAGAAAAAACATAGGTTACACACACGTTATAGTTAGCTAGACATTTCTCTCATACAAAACCATTGAATTTCCCCTGTTATAGTTAGTTCAGCTAACTATAACTCGCGCACCCGCAATGCACTGCTGATGACGTCAAATATTACATCACTCATGACATGGTCAGTGACATCACTCATGACATCACTGATGACATCTCAAATGACATCCCTGATGATATCACTAATGACATCATCCAGTGAATGTGTGTCTTTCTGAATAATAATTCCTAACTATGACATGTGTGAAACCTATGTTTTTTTAATGAATTTCAAAGGTTTTTAAAATGCTAATTTCTGTATCAATTATTATATTTTTTATATATTTATTTTTCAACAAACTGCCTATGTATATTGTAATAGATTGAATGTATCCTGTAATATGCAATGTCTCAGCTATTGTTTTTTATTTGTATACATATGCGCATACACTAATGGCAAAGAGTGTAGGTAATTCGAGGGTAGAGGAGCTACCTTTTAATGCACATATACTAATGGCAAAGAGTGTAGGTAATTCGAGGGTAAAGGAGCTACCTGTGAAAGGGAATTGGTATACCATGCTCAGTAATTATTCAGACAGTGAGGTTTTTTTCAATTGATTTTGCCTTTGTCTCACAGTGTTCCACAGTATATTATCGTTTAGACCGAATACATTGGTGGAGAGTCTACTGACCAGCATTGCTCCTTTACAAACAAGCGTTGTGTAGTATTTTCCCCTGGGTGTACAGCTTCAATTACTGTCCACCTTATGTCATTTGTGGTGTGGTTCATCATCAGGAAATGTTCTGTCAGTTTGGTGGTTACTTTTTTGCACTTGATTGTGCTTCTGGGATCACAAATTCATTGTTTGACCTTCCTTCCGGTCATGCCCACGTATTGTAGACCACACGGGCATGTTATTAGGTACATCACGTTGTGGCTGTTGCAGTTTGTGTGGGAACGGGCGTCTTTCACCATGACGTCCCGCTTCCTTGAATTCTCACGTCTGCAATCTTTCTTTTACCCACAGAACGCTCAAATCCAGCCCCCCCCCCCCATGGTATCTATGGGGATCAACTAAAAGTAGTTTCTAGTAAGTCCTTTGTTGAGTGTATTAATTTTTGTTACGCCATTTTACATTTTAAGCATTCCGACCACTAGTGAAAGTAGAAACCTTGGCCACCTCACCCTTGTCCGTTTGATAATTTGTGTAATACCACGTCATGCCCAATTCAAGGGCATTAGACATACAATGACTAAAAATAGTCACATAGCACCCCTAGAGATGTTTTAGGAGCGCATGACACCCACTTTATTGAGGGCGAATGCTGAGTGGGTATGTACTTAATATAAAGGCACCCAGCTGGGTCAGACCGAGCATGCACCTCGAACAAACAGTGTACTTTTGCATGCATGTCTGATATGTGTCTTTGCACGCCCCGTACTCTGTATGTGGCACCCAAACAATTTCACGGAGACAAAAAGCAATATGTTGGAGCAACTAACGCAAGAAATGTGTCTATTGTTTCAGATTTTTCCCTTACACAGAAGGCTATAAGCAAGCTAAACCTTAAGTACACGGTCTGGCACACAGTTGAGTCAGGGGTGGGTGCGCCATAGCGTGCACAGACCTCTCGACTCACCCCACTTGGTCCTGACGAAAACCTAAAAATTGCAAAAGGTAGAAACATGTTGACCAAATTCTCACTTTAATTCTGATACTTTCTGGTCAAAACCACGCCAGTAGAAGTATCCCACTTGTTTTTAATTGTGTCACATTGACTCCAGAATAAAGACTACAGGGAGTACATGTAGAACACTTTTTTAACTCACCTTTTCACAACTCACAAAAACAACCAGCTCTGTTGCAGTTGCAGGCATCGAAGCACACCTGAGTGGCACCACTCGGTCACTCAGGTGGACCCCAATGATGAAGCATGTCACCTACCAGGTTGGTGAGTGAGAGGTTTATAAAGAAAGAAATAATTATTTCTTTTTCTGCTTTTCTCTCCGCGCTAGATCACTAGGACACAGGTTCCTGGGGATACTCCTTTCTTTGTTTTTAAAAATGTAGGGGCATATCATTAAGGGGGTTTATCTCCGCTTTTTTGGCTTTAAAAGCCAAGAAAGCGGAGATAAAATTATCTCCCTATTACCAAGCTGTCGCTAACACCAGTTAGCGACAGCTAGTAGGAGATAGCGACCATCTTGGGCCCCACTTTGCATGTCAGTGATATTTATCACTAATGAGATGCAAAGTGGGCATGCCAAGATGTTAGAGACTGAAAACAGTCGCTAACATCGCTATCTCCTATTACCAACTTTTGGAGATATTCGCGCTAAGCGGGAATATCTCCAAAAGCTAACACCTGCCTTGAGCAGTTCTTAGCAATGTTATCCAATGGGAGGGGGATAACATGGCTAAGAGCATTTGCTCGATAATGCATGAATATCGCTGACTTTTCAGCGATATTCATGCATTTCGGCCGTTTTTTATCGCATTTGCGATAAACCTTGTTAATAGCAAGGTTTATCTGCGATAAAAATCGCCGATGTGCGGCGATAATTTTTGTCTCTAAACAAGTTAGAGACAAAAATTATCGCTAGTTGTTGGTAATATGCCCCGTAATTCCAGGAGACTAGGGAGTTAAACCCGTTAGAACACACTCACTTTCCTTTTGTTGATTAAGTGACTTTAATTATACCCATTGCATTAATCCGAGATTGCACAGTTTACTAAAACGAAAGCACATTACTGGATTAGCCTTTCCCTACTGACGTAGAGCCATCAAGTAAATACACAACTGTATCCCTTAAAATGGGTTTTTAGCAACACCAGTAAAGTACCTGGGGCCTCATTTATGAAAAGTGACGCATCGCAGCGTGAGAACAGCGATGCGTCACTTTTCATTGCGCCCTCCTTGCGAGACCAATGATGCGTCATATTTACTGTATGACGCATCATTGCGCAAGGAGTTACAGATACATCAGTATTTCTGACGTATCTGTATGGCGCAAAAGTGACGCATTGCTGGAGTGTGTCACAAAAGTGACGCAACTACAGAAATGTGTCCTTTCACATGGGGCAAGCCCGATGTGAAAGGGTCTGCATCAGTCTTACACCTGCTGTGAGGCAGGCGTAAGAAATTGACGCATTTGTGTCCTAGAAGTGGCGCAGTGAAATCTTAAAGATTTCACTGCGTCACTTCTATCACCTTTTCTTGCGTCAGAACGGCCCTCTGCATACATTATACCTGGCGCAGGTATAATGTAGCACAGGGGTTAACAAAGTGACACATCTACCTAGATGCGTCACTTTGTAAATATGGTGCAACAAGGCACATTTTTTACGCTGCTGGTGCGTCACAAAAAGTGACTTACCGGCGGCGTAAAAGTGACGCATGGACTCATAAATGAGAACCCTGGTTTCCATGGGCGGCGTGGGGGTGTTTTCTTTCCCCTGTGATTAAGGCAAACCATCAGTTGATCTAGCCATCAACTTTTACTTCATACAGAACCAGAGTACACTATGATATGATCATCATTGTTTACTTTTAACCATAATTCTACCGGAGTAAAGAGGGCATCAACATTCTTTACAAAAATGTTGCTAAAAACAATAAATTTTGTTAAAAACAACAAATATTTTTCGGCCCCCATTCCTGTATATCAGCATCTTCTTTACTTTGTCTGTCCATCCACTGTTGTTTCATGTCTTTCTTTGCTTGCTCAACTTTTCCCACCTTCCATTTTTTTCAATAGATGTACTCCATTTCCCTATTTTTAAATCCTCCTCCTCCTCTTTCTCCCATATGTCTCTATCCCTCTCTTTTGCTTGCACCCTTCCTAGGACTCGCTTTCTCTTCATCCATCTCATTACCTCGATTTCTTTCTCTTCTTCATGTCTGTGTCTCTCCTTCAGGCTGTCTTCTCTCTTGTTCTCCATCTCTATTTGCATTGTATGCTTCCACCTCATTCGCCTCCAGTCATTCTGTCTTCTTTTTTCATAACATCCTTTCTGACTCCCTTTAATTCTGTTTCCCTTTCTCCATTTGGCTTCGCATTTTGCTCTTTGTTTGCAGCACACATCTGTGTATCCTCTTACATTAGTTGTAGTTTCAGATACCATTTCTGGTGCACATGCTGTTGATAATCTTTCAGCAGCACTACGCCTACAGAAATCATTGGCCTACCCAGCAACACAGATGTTTTAAGGTAAGGGGAAAGTGGGCTCAGCCTCTGGCCAACGGCCCAAGCCTTTGGGGGGGGGGGCTTATAAAGGCAGCTATATACTGCAGAGAGTCTAGCTCTGATTACCTTGACCAATTCTTAAACGTTTTTTTTAATTACTGTTTTCCTTTTTAATGTGGGTGACATCTGAGAGTCTATTATGGACATTTTGCAGAGACATGTTGTACATTTATGTTTTATGTAACATCGATAAAGTTTCTTTTAGATCAAAACAGCACAGCACAAATAAGAAATGGGAGGGTGTCCCAAATACTATTTGCAGCAATATTAGTGCATGCTGCTGTGTTACAGTATTGAAAACACAGGTCACTATTTCTAAATATTAGATTAGTAAACACATTTAGAATTTGGATAAGTGTGCCTTGGTCACATGATGTGCATTTGCCTGAAGCCTGCACTACTGGACACTCATTGTCCACAAAATTATACATTTGCCAAAGGTTTGAAACACAGGGCAAATATCAGCTGCCCTATGATGTGCATATGCCAGAGGCTTTCACAGCATGACATATGTAATAAGCTAACCAAACAGAAGCCTTCATAGGTGAACATTTCTAACTTGGGTATGGGAAATGTGCATTCTTCCATTATATGCGCTGTAATTCCAAATGTGCTTTAAATGCACTGTTGATTTAATCTTTTTCAAAATGTGGGGGAAACCTCATATCAAAATCTTACTTGAGGAAGGCTACCTTGCTGAAATTCAGATTGGGTATTACATCTGGCTCTCAGCAATGCCAATGGAGGAAGCTGGTGGAGTCAGTAGAGGAAGTGGGTGGAGCCGGGGCAGTGGGTGTGGCCTCCTGCAAAAATTTGAGCACATGGACTTATTTTTTTACAAATTAAGCACTGTCTGTCTTTGTCTTCACCGAGCTGACATTTAGGATGTGCGCTCTCCTGTGTTCTGATATCCGCAGCCCATCTCTACACCCATACATGAGCTTCTTTGGGGTCGGTAATGAAAGCGGCCTTGTCACCTACTGATATTTTTTTTCAGCATGGCTGGAATATTGTTTGCAGCTATGCTGAAGCTATGAGTGGGTGACAAGGCTGGCAAGGCCATGTATTGCAGCACCATTTTAATTGAGTTTTAGCTGCACCGCTTGAAAGAAATTGTCTTAGTCATGTCGTAGAGAAGCGTGGCTGCTATACAGCATGGCTAAAAGTTATTTTAAAAAGGGGTGGATGGGCAATACGGACAACAGGAAGGAGTGTGAGGGAATGGGAAGCTAAACAAAAGCGCTATGACACAGCTAGAGCTGGCTGCCTCATAGCAGCTTCTTTTGTTAAGGCGGGAGGGAGGGGCAACACAGACAATAGGAGGGTGGGGGATGGAAGGGAAGAAGAAACATGAAAAAACAGGAGGGTGTGTGGGTGGGAGGCAACACACAACATGACTAAAAATGACAAAAAAACTAATTTTCATTCACATGTCTGTGATGGAAAGATCTGGAATCTGCAGGGAGATGCAAACTTTACCCCACCCAGTATTTCCCTAAGTCTTCCAGTAAGATCTGGAATCTGCAGGGAGGTGCAAACGTTCCCCCACCCAGTATTTCCCTAAGTCTTCACATAAAAATGGTACCTCACTTGTGTTGGTAGGCCTGGTGCCCGCAACAGGAAATTGCCCAAACCGTAACATGGATACATCACATTTCCCACTCAAAACTGACCTGTATTTTGAAAAGTGGGTAGCTGTGAATTTTGGGCCCTAGCTCAGCTAGCACCTAGTGAAACATGGTAAACACATACATTACCGAGAATCTCCTGCAAAGCTCATACTTTGACTGAAAAAACTATTTTCCTCGCATTACTGTGATGGAATGTTCTGAAATCTTCAGGGAGCTGCAGATTTCCTTCCACCCAGCATTCACCTAAGTCTTTAGATAAAAATGGTTCCTCACTTGTGTGAGTAGGCCTAGTGTCCACGACTGGAAATGGCCCAAAAAGCAACATGGATACGTCACATTTTTCCACTCAAAACACACCTGCTTTTACAAAGTGGGTAGCTGTGGATTTTGGGCCCTAGCTCAGCCAGCACAGAGGGAAAACTGGCAAACCTGCACAGTTTTCAAAACTAAAAGCCTAGGGGAATCCAGGATGGGGTGGCTTGCATGGATCCATTTTCCCCACAATGCCCTTCAAACCTCAAACTTAACCTGAAATCAAACATTTTCCTTACATTTTGTAGTTTGATCCGTTCCTGTCACGGGCACTAGACCCGGCCACAGAAGTGGGGCA
The DNA here is from genome assembly GCF_964263255.1 of Lissotriton vulgaris. Taxonomy (NCBI): domain Eukaryota; kingdom Metazoa; phylum Chordata; class Amphibia; order Caudata; family Salamandridae; genus Lissotriton; species Lissotriton vulgaris. The sequence goes on along the minus strand of NC_141685.1, from coordinate 741,559,352 downwards.
GTGTTTATATTGGCACAAGTGGGGTAATGCTGGGTTGTAGGAATTTTATGGATTCCTGCAGATTCCAGAAGTTTCCATCACAGAAATGTAATTAAAATGCATGATTTCAGGCAAAGTTTGAGGTTTGCAGTGCATTGTGGGTAAGGAAACCTCAAGGGATTCACACAAGGCACATCACCCTGGAATCCCCTGGTTGTCTACTTTTTGAAAAATGTCTGTGGTTGGTAAGTTTCCATGGGTGGCGGACGACCATGGTCCCAAATCTCACAGCTACCCTTATTGCTGATCTCTCCATGTAGCACTTTAAGGCCTTTTGTGTCAAGGTCTCTTGGCCCACCCACACAAGTGAGGTACCATGTTTATCTGAAGGCTTGGGGTAATGCTGTGTGGTATGAATTGTATGGGCCCTTGCGGATTTCAGAGGTTTTTCTCATAAATATGTGAGGAAAATGTGTGTTTTTAGTCAACGCTTGAGGTTTGCAGGGCATTGTGGGTACGAAAATGGTGTGGGATGCATGCAAAGCACACCACCCTGGACTACCCCAGATATCTAGTTTTCAGAACTGTCTGGGTCTAGTAGGGGACTGTGAAAAGGGTTCCCTTCAAGGAAATACTTTGCTTGGAGATAGGTGGAAACCAACTCCAAGGTCAACTACTGTATCATCCTTCTTCCCCTACCAAGCTTCTGGTGAGAGATCTAATGGCCAAACAAAACATGACGATTCACTTTTCAGAAGATGGAACCATGATTTGCTCAACCCCTGGGATTTCCCCCTTACAACTCATGACCCTAAGACCCAACTCAGGCCGCATTCTCCAAAGCAGTCCTGACCCTCATTGCCAAAGCCCAACTCTATTAGCAAGACACGTACAGCTGCCCAAGGAATTCTTATTCCATAATGAATGGCACCTAGAGCGGGAGCCCCAGGAGGAGGAACTAGTTACAGTTATGGCAGAGGATATCAGACCCACTTACGGGGTCTTGATGGTCTCTAGCAACAATCAAGTCACATGGGCATGCATAATTTTCTTAGACCCAGGTATCCACATACGGAATATATCAGATGAACAACTGTTTGCCGACTACCCAGAAGCCTCAACAATAGTCTTTGAAGATTTTCATAGACTTCAGAGTTGAACTGCAGCTCAGGGCCTCTGCGCCTGTCACCATGCCAATATCCCTCACGGATCAAGATTTGGCACAGGTACCCCCACAGCTATGGGAAACTGGTTCACATGACATGGGGCTCATCAACACCACTGAACCAGTTAGGATCAAACTCAGGGAAGGAGTCATTCCTCCCCGTATGAAACATATACCCACTGTCCAGGGGAACAGAGGATGGCATAGCCCCCATGATGATCAGGGAGTACTCTGTGCGGTGTGTCACCCTGTAATACACCTATGCACCCTGTGAAGAGATCAAAGGGGGGAACTTGGCAGCTAGTAGAGGACCTACACCCCCTAAATGATATAGTGGTCCCAGAGTTCTCTGTGGTACCAGATCCCTCCATCATACTGACTAACATCCCAACTGACGCTGTGTACTTCTGAGTCATAGATGATAAAAATGCTTTCTTCAGCAATTTGCTTCACCCAGACAGCCAATTCCTGATCACATTCTTATTTAGAGGAGATCAACTGCTCTATGAAAGGTTTCCTCAAGGGTAATATTGAGTCACCAAGTATATTTAATAGGATCCTGAGGTGTCGCCTATCCAATTTCTAATGTAACAACACCCTGCTACAATATGCTGACGATATCCTGATATGCAGCCCCCCTGAACTGATATGCAGACAAGGCACTATAGCCTGCCTCACTACGTTAGCAGAGAAAGACTACAAAGTAGACAAAGAGAAAGTACAATATGTACTGCAGGTGAGCTATTAGGGTCAGCTGACCTCAGCCTCAGGAAGACAGGTCACAACCGATTGAACACACACCATAAGAGCAATGACACCACCCCATGCAAAGAAGGACATGCAAAAATTCCTCGGGCTCTGCAACTATGTCAGGCAATGGGTATTCGACTACTACATCCTTGTAGCCCCTTTGCTGGCTGCGATGAAGAATGCAAAGTTTAATGGACCCCTGAGATGCAGGATGCCTTCCCCCCAATTAAAAGCCGAAATGTAAATGTAATTTGTACTTGTAAAGCGCACTAATACCCCAACTGGGGTGTCCTGGCGCTGTAACGCATACCGCTGTGGAACCCTGCCTGGCTTTTCCCTGTGAAATGTCCACTCCTGGGCACCCCCAAGGTGAAGCCAGGCATCCCAGCGCTGTTGGGGCCGTTGTGGAGAATAAGCAAGCTATTGCCCAAAGTTACAGACTGGGACCCATGATTAGAAGGCGAGAATTATCAGGTCCGAGGAAATTAAGCCCAAGACTCACCGGGGCGGGAATTAAACCCTGGTCCCAGGCCTGACCACTGCATCAGGGTCTGCCGCTCTAACCATTGAGCCACACTTCTCCACAAACACAAACACACCCGTACCTGGGACAGCAGACTATAACAAGGAGTTCTTCCTGTTCTGCCTTAGAAATGGATGTGTGATGACGGCAGTGCTCACCCAGAAGTACCGCTTAGGGCACAAACCCATCACGTATTAGGGTAGTCAACTCGACTCTGTAATGCAGGGACATTTCTCTTGCGAGTAGGCCCTGGCCGCCACAGCCTTTGTGGTGGACTAAAGCCCTTCCATTGTCATGGGGGCACCCCTCAAACTGTACAACGAACATGCAATGGTCGCGATCATACAGAAAGGGAAAGGCACCCTGACCACCCAACGAGCCTCAGGATATGACCTTATGCTATCCAGACCAGCGCTCAACATAGTGTGGGCCATATCGTCAACCCAGCCACCTTCATTGCCCAGGAAGTAGAAGAGCAGGAAGTCCATGACTGCCTTGTGCAGTCACCAGACGAATCCGTCAGGGGAGAAGAAGATCCAGTACCCAATAGTAAAGTCATGTACGTAGATGGTTCCTCTATCATAGATCATGAAACCGGTGTTAGGCCACAGGGGCAGAAGTGGTCACGGGAGATAGTCAGACATCCTCAGATTCCATGCAAATTAATTTTTTTATTTATATTATTTATGCGTTTTTATATAGCGCGAACTTTACCCGAAGGTGTCAGAGCGCTTCACAATAGGAACAGTAATCATACATGAGGAGAAAATTACAAGTGAACAAATTACAAAAGCAAACGTTGAGTTACATGAGGCAAAAGTGACAATACTGAGCAACCAAAATACAAGAGGTAGCAAACGGTACATTACAGGAGGAAAAAGTGATATGTGTGCAGGTTACAAAAGCATACAAAGTACAAGTAGAGGTATAATACTGCAATAAATGGCAGACACTCCAGCACAAGAACAAACGTTACGTAGGCAATGGTGGCACTTGTGCAAGTATCTAAAGCAAACAAAATGTGAGAGGTAGAAACAGTGTGTTAAAAGAGAAAAGTGATATGTGCGTGTTACAAACGAGTACCAATCACAGGTAGAAGGATAATACTGCAATAAATGGCAGAACACACTGGGAAGGCACTTCCATAGTCATGGAGAATAGAATTTTCAATATTGGGAGGTCTTCCTTCAGATAATAGAGAGGGTGTGAAATAAATGTGGAGGTGTCTTTGGAGGAGGAGAACTTTGAAGTTCATTTTGAAGGCCTGGTAGGAGGTGGTGGTCCGGAGCTGAGGCGGAAGTGAGTTCCAGATTCTCACTGCATTGCCTGAAAAGTTTTGGGCCATCGATCTTTCCTTCTTGAAAGTGGGAGGTTCAAGCAGTACATTTTCTGCATTACAAGATGGTCTAGAGCCTCCAGAGAGTTTCAGTTTATTCACCAGGTAGCGAGGAGAGGAGGAGTGCAAGGCTTTGTGGGTGATACAGGCAGTCTTGTAGATAGCTCTAGCCTCGAAGAGAAGCCCGCGTAGGGTGGATAACATCGGTGTGATCTGGGCGCTTCTTTTGGCCCCATAAATGAAACGAGCTGCTGAATGGTGATTTAAGGGGGGACAGGTGGGATTTGGGTAGGCCAGTAAGAAGAAAATTGCAGTAGTCCAGTCTGGAGAGGACCAACGATTGCACCAGAGTTTTAAGGTCTTGCTCCGGGAAAAAGTGACAAATTCCCCAAAGAAGGCGCAGTTGGTATCGAGCAGACTTTGCAATGGAATTGATGTGGGAGATTAGATTGAGTTTTTTGTCGAGTATGACACCAAGGGATTTTGCGCTGTCGACAATGATGGGTTTATTGTTAAGTAGATTCATCTGATCCATCCATGATTGAACCGGGGGAGGAGAAAGTGAGGAGGAGAGGAGGAGGAATTCAGTTTTGAGGGATTCAGAATCAGTTGATGAGTTGACATTCAGTTTTGAATGGAGTTGAGAGTAGATCTTAGGATGGCGAGATCGTGGGTGGAGGCAACCTTGAGGTAGATTTGAGTGTCATCTGCATAGAGAGGATAGTGGATCCCGGATTTACTTAGGAGATTTCCCAGTGGTTCTAAGTAGAGATTGAACAAATTGGGTGCGTGTATAGAGCCTTGAGGAACACCTTGAACTACCGCTAAAGGAGATAAAAGACTGTTCACTATTTTGATCATTTGGGATCTATCAGAGAGGAAGGAAGCAAACCATTTCAGCACCGTGCCCTCCATGCCCATTCTCTGTTGCAGAGTGTTGAGGAGAGTGTTGTGATTGACAGTGTCAAAGGCTGCAGAAAGGTCAAGGAGAATTAGAAGACAGGACTCCCCCGAATCGAGTATCCTTAGCGCGTCATCAACCACTTGCAGTAGGGCTGTTTCAGTGCTGCAGTTTTGGATGAAGCTGTACTGACAATAGTCAAGAAGATCATTGTCCTTGATATGATGAGAGAGTTGTTTCGCTACACATCTTTCTGTGGTCTTCGCAAGAAAGGGTAGGTTAGTGATGGGATTGAAGTTGTTGAGGTCATTCACATCAGCAGTGGGTTTTTTAAGCAGAGGGGTGACCTGCCAGTTTTGAAGGAGACAGGAAGGGAGCCTTGACAGAGGGAGAGGTTGACCAGAGTGGTCCAATAGGAAAGAGAATGGGAATAGAAGTCAATGGCAATGGCACTGGGGATGGGGTCAAGAGAATGGTTGGAGGGCTTTGTTTCGAGGATGCAATTGAGGAGGGAATCTTCAGAGATGGGGTCAAAGTTCTGCCAAATGGCTAAGGATTTGCGCTCCTCTGGATGGGTAGGAAGGAGCGGCCTGATCCACAAGGGATTTAACTTTTTCGTTGCTGCTTTCTTTATCCTTTTACCCTGGAATCTTTCCCCCCCATTGATGCTGCCTGCCTATCTAAACTCCTCCTCAAAGTTAAATCTGGTTCCCCCGATGACATCTGCCCTCCATACATCCTGAGTGAAGTGGGAGCCGCCATCCCTGAGAGCATGCTCTCCATGATGAATGGATCCCTCTCACAGGGTTTGGTCCCTGCCAGTTTTAAAAAAGCTCTTCTGATCCCTTTGCTGAAAAAAGCTGGGGCTAATCCATCGGACCCCCTTAATTACAGGCCCATTTCTCTGCTGCCGTACTGTGCCAAGCTACTGGAGGCCCATGTTTGTGACAGCATGTCCCAATTTCTGGAAGAATCACAGTATCTGGCGCCTAACCAGGCTGGCTTCCGCCCTCTTCATTCTACTGAAGCAGTCATCGTCTCAGTTCAGAACACTCTGAGGCGGAATGCCGACGAGGGGATCCACCAGGCCCTGGTGCTATTAGATCTATCAGCGGCTTTCGACACGGTTGACTATACCATCTTGGTCAACCGTGTCGAACAGGCTGGTCTTAGGGGTCCTGCGCTGAGTTGGATTCGCTCATTTATTACTGGTCGCACCCAATCTGTGAGATTGGGCTCCTTTACTGCCCCCACCATTCCTACCACCTGCGGAGTCCCTCAGGGTTCCTCCTTGTCACCGCTGCTTTTTAATTTATACCTACGCCCCCTGCTGTATTCCCTCAGGAACACCAGAGTAACCATTTTCAACTACGCAGATGACTTGCAGCTCATCTTTCCTCTAAACACCGAGGACTCGGTGGTAGTGTTTCAAAACACCATGTCTCACATCCTGAGTTGGATGAGCTGCAGTCACCTGAAGCTTAACCCAGGCAAGACTGAGTTGGTCCTGCCTGGGCAGAGTGTACTCAGCTGGAACCCTGGGTTCTGGCCAGCCAGCATGGGAGCCCCTCCATCTAAATCGCTTTCAGTCAAGAGCCTAGGAATTTTTCTTAGCGAAGATCTTTCTCTGAAAAGGCAGGTCGGCGCAGTGGTGTCCTCCAGCCTATTTCAGCTGAAGAAAATTAAGAAAATCGCCCGGTTCTTCTCTCTGGAGGCGCTCACACAGATTGTCATCTCCCTGGTTTTGTCCAGACTGGATTTCTCCAATAGTCTTTATCTTAGGCTCCAGGCCGGTGAGTTAAAACACCTCCAGCTGATTCAGAATCAGGCAGCCAGACTAATTCTCAATCTACCTAAGAGGCAGTCCGTCAGACTGGGCCTAAAACAGCTACACTGGCTGCCTGTTGAGCAACGGGTGGCTTTTAAGACCGGGTGTATTTTATTTAAGTCCTTACACCAATCTGGCCCCCTATTCATCAGAGACCTGTTCAAAAAATATGACCCCCCCCGCAATCTTCGCTCTATGCACAAACATCTTCTGACTGTCCCTCTTTACAAAAGGAAGCGTCTTGGAGGCTGCTGTTTTGACCACCTTGCGGCCACCTTCTGGAACTCCCTTCCTCTTCACCTTAAAATGTGTGACAACATTCTTAGCTTCAGACACTCCCTCAAAACATGGCTCTTTTCCCAAGCGTTCTGATGAGCTCCTCTATGCTTCCTTTGATTGATGCGTTGTGTTCCTGTCTATAGCGCCATGAAGCCCCCGGGCGAACGAGCGCTCTATAAATACATTTCAATATCAATATCAATATCAATATAGAATCCTCCAACTTGGAGGTTGGGGGAGAGCAGTTAGGAATCTTGATGGGTCTATTTTTGGCTGAGTCAATGAGGTTTCTGAAGTGCGACGCTTTCCCGAGGAAGATGTGCTTGTGGTACTTGGATCTTGCTGAATGAAGCGTGGCCAAATTATCGGTGGAGGGCGCTTGCCTCCATTGTTACTCCAGGAATCTTAGCTGCTTCCTTTCTTCATAGAGGGATTTGTTGAACCAAGGTGCTGAGGGAGTGGGCCTTATCTTTTTGTTTTGGAGAGGAGCGACGTTATTCATTTCGAATGCAAGACTGTTAGGCATTGGGAGGTGAGGTCGTCAACATCTAGGTTCGAGTATTGCCTTTAAAGTGATAACAAAGCTGATTCACAGTGGGAACCAACATCAATATTTTTAGCATCGCTGAACCAGGAGGTAGCCCTCTTAGGTTGGCCAAGAGTTATAGAGTGTGATAGGTGAAGAGAGAATGGGATGAGGAGGTGGTCAGACCAGTCTACATGAATAGGGGTAGTGATAGAAAGCATGTCTGCTTTGGAAATAACAAGGTCCAGGATTGAGCCCTTAGAGTGTGTTGATTCTGTACAGTGTTGGATAAGATCGTTTGCAGAGAGGAAGGTGGCCAGCGAGGTCGCAGAAGAGTCGTGCGGTAAGCCCCAGTGGAGATTGAAGTCACCCACGAAGGTCTGATTGTCACTTTGCGAGTATTGGTCACTGTACCAGTATTTCCTGCCCAAAGGAGGATGAGCTTCACTTAATTGCAGCCACTGTACAATGTAAAGCATGTCATGTACCTAATGCAAATTGAATTCCAGCACACAACTGTAAGAGATGTGGCTGTTTTTCCCGGCCATTATTGGTTAATTAAACTTAAACTGTTCCTGATTTCCAAGCCTTGCTGTTCTCCTTTTTGATAATCAGAACCTTCATTAACAAAACATATTCCAAACAATTCCATCAGAGACAGGAAATGTAGAAATGTTCATAAGGGACAGGTGTCTTCGCACTTTACGTGAAGAAGAATGAGGCTTCTATACCTCAGGTACCAATTCTGGAGTGGAGTGTTCTGGAAGGTAATGTCCATTTAGAAGCAAAAGGAAAACTGTAACAATTCCAATCCAATGAAATAGGAAAAGTAGTGAAATGGAAACCCAAATATAGGACCACGGGGAAATCAGATAAGTTTGTTTCAGCAAAAGGAGACATGCGCGTGCACCATGCAGTGTAGTATGTGAGGCATCTGAAGAAAAATCATCAGTGCCAGCTGTAGAAGCCAGAAGCAGTCTGTGCAAAAACATGAACCTCACTTGGTAATGGAGAGCTGGTAGACACCTCCAAAGGAGGTTGGTAATAAATAACTTTGTTGTTAGCAGTAGTAGTGGAAAACTGTAAAGTCACATGTGATGTGCATCTTATATCAGCAGAATTAATAGGAAGTAGTAAAACTTCAGCATCTAAAGTCCCCAGGTGGGGAGAAACCATTTTTGTATTATTTAATGTTTGTAGATGGATTTTCTGTATGGGAGGAGAGGAAATAGGTAACTACCAAGGAGTCCTTGTGGCCTACTATATAGGACTGGACACATGGTGTGGTTTGATCATGTCTATGGAAACAACCCATTTATTTCTACAACCAGCAAGCAGTGGCAAAATCACAAGGACTGGCATTGGTGCTCTATATGATGGTCACAGGTAGTGGTATGCAACTTTAAGCTACCCTCCTTTTTATTTCAACTTCACACACCCGATTCATGAATAAAAGTTGTTTAAGTGGTGTGGTTGTTGATTTTATCCTTCACTCTGTTTTGTTTGTCCAAGGAGCCACGCTCTAAATCTCCTTGATATGCACTTTCTCTCTTTTCTTTTCACTTATTCACCAAAATTCTGGAATAGGAACGGCCGCCTATGATGAGAAAGGGGCCAAGTTTCTGGTTAACATCTGACCAGATTGCCCCGAGGGTGTTCGCCCGTGAGGTGCCTTCCTCTCCGCCACACATTTTTTCACTTATTATTTTGGTACATGTGTGGGTCTGTGTATGGTCCTAAACAGGGCTGACATTTTTAGTTGCGCCGAGTTGAAAAATTACGAACCCCCCACAATCAGTGATAACGACAGACTAAAATGTCTGTTTTAGGACGGTAAGGCATTAGAGACGACAAACACCTTAACATAGAAATAATATCGGGTGTTTTTCCTAAATTTTACTTTTGAGAATTTGGGCTTATCAAAGTCGCATGCCTGCTAGATAATTACTAACATGAGTCCCGGGTTTTGGGAATTTTTTTGATTGTAGTGCTCTATATGATGGGTCAAATGGATTCGGTCCGTAATCTTCTCTCAAACTAGATTCCCAACTTTAGGAATCCAGTCAGAAGTTGATGGTTGCTCCTTCACTTTTTCAGTTGCAGAACGTTTGGAATTTTATTTGAGTGCTCATCTTGGGGTTCTTGTAGTTCCTGTAAGACAGTGAAACATTCATTGAGGTCAAAAATCGTATCTGCCATCACTGTGCCAGAGTTGTTGAGATCTGGAAGGTAGATCTGGACCTCAAAGAGGACTTTGTATCGAGTCTGGCCACCCAAGGATTGTCTATGCAGATTATTTGAAGCTCTCTGGACTCCATACAATGGATGGATCCTACTACGACCTGTACCTAACATTCTAGCTGCTTTAAGCCACAATTTTTCCTTCCCACTATGAAATTTCCCTCAGGATGCTGGGGGGAATAATGCACAGCAACACCCAGGCTTCTGATGGTATCCCAGTAAGCCTTAGAGGCAAATGCCTGTCCCTGGTCCAAGGGGAATGCTACTGCATTTGTCCCGATAAAAACTTTCAAGTCCTTAATAACAGCATCAGTCGATCGCTGTGGCCACATCCATAGAAAGGTAGCACATTAATCTACGGCCAATAGAATACATTTATAAGCACCATCTGAATGCAGAGATCCGCAGTGATCCAAATAGATACATGTTAGCGACTTATTCGAAATGAGAAGGGGCATCTGTGGAGGGCAAACTTTTAATTTGCTGGCAAATGTTACAGCTACGGGCATTTTTGCTTTGTCTGTTTTTATAGACCATGCCACCAATAGTATTACTGTAGTAGAAAAACTGTAGCCACCACACATGCATGGGCAGACACTAATCCTTCAAAAGCAGCTACGATTTGTTCTAGCCTGCGGTCTGATCACTCGATCACCCACCCCGGGAATGCAAGCAAAAGGAATGTTTTGAGCACTCAGTCGATTGGAGTATTTTAGTGGATAATGTTTAGGTAATGTAGTGCCACTGCAAAAAGCATTGACAGCATCCATGATGTCTTCATCCACCGGTGTGTGTGAACGAGTAATTGTAGCAACAACAGGAGTCTGCCATGCTGATCTGGTGGCTTTATCAGCCACTAAATACCCTACAATGTGTACTCCAACATGCAGGTGACTCAATGTATGAATTACATGAGCCCATGGCAAGCAATCCTTAAGATGTGCTACTTTTCCCGAAGCAATTCATGCTTGATAGTGTTTCCTTTAGAATCTCTGAATCCAATCAAGCGCCAATAATGTAAGTTTTCATTAAAAGTCTAGACACAGTAATAAAACTCATACACTATGAGTTTGGAGAATTCAGCATCAGTATTTTCCTGTGCCAGAATTAAAGCTTTTAGTTCAGCCAAGTGAGCAGTACAATTTCCTTTGGATTGGTTAAATGTTTTTTTGTTGATGGAATTCTCCATTTTTCTTGACACCGCGCACTGCTGCTGAATATTGTTGCTTAGTGTCGATTGCGGACTGAGTTGAACATCAGTTTGTTATGTTATGTTATGTTAATATAGACTTATAGAGCGCATTATCACCCAGGGGTATCTAAGCGCTATAATATATATTAGTATATATTATGTAATCATACTGATCAGGAGGCAAAACATCACAAGGGACAGGGCATTCTTATTCATATTAGGGAAATTCTTGTGTTTGTAATGAAGGGTCAAAGACATAGTCAACATCCGTAGCTGTTATGGAGGTCCATTGTTTCCATCTAGGATGTAAGGCTTTTGCGTTAGGAACGCTTGTCTTGGTGACAGCCTCTAATGCTAGAATGGGAGTTACCAGAATTATGCATTTCCCCTGAGCCAACGGTCTTTCCTTTATAACAGCTATTTTAACTGCAGTCAGTATTTTTTCTGTCAATGCAAAGCATATTTCAACATCAGAATATAAATGTGATTTATATGCAATTGGTACTGTATTAGCCCCTTTAGCGGTGACATATGTATAGCCAGTGGATCCCGCAATCAGGCTGATCACCAAGTTAGTTGTGCTGGCCCGAATGTGTAAGTGTCTGGATGCAAGCATATCTGTTTGCAGTGTTATGAGAATCTGTGTGTGTTCTGATGTCCAATGTGTACTGGAAAAATCAGGAGGAATTAATTCATACAATGGTTTGATACATTGTGCGTAGTCTGGAATGTATGTCCTACCAAAGTTAAGAAAACCTAAAAGCAATTGTAGTTTTTAATCGTGTTTGGTGGCTACAAGAGAGCACCTTTCTCTAAGAAATGTGGGGCAAGGCTTTTGCCTTTATTTGACAACTCATATTTCAATAATAAGACACTGAGAAAAACAATTTTAGTGTTTTGAAAATTAAATTTGTAGCCTTGTTCAGCAAAGTATGTGTTTAAGTCATTGTCCATGAGATAAATGTCATCAACATAGGGCAATGCTATAAGGTCATTGTCATGTAGAATTGACATGGCCCAGGCAGAAAATAGACCTGGGCTGTTCTTACACCCCTGACGAAGTTGGCAGGATTTTTTCTTGACTCCTAAAGCAGAAAACAACATTAAGTCTCTGCTTTCAGCTACTAAATTTTGGCAGAAAAAGCCATTGGAAATGTCCGAAGTGGTTTTGTATTTTTAGGAGTTATGTGGCTCATTAGAGCTGAGCTGTGTGAATTTTGAATAGCAACAGTACAGGAGTGACTGTTTAAATGTCTATAGTATAAGACTAAGTGGCAGGAATGATCTGGTTTGGCTACCAGAAACAATGGATTGGTCATTGCTGAAATGTAAGGCTCTACTAAGCCTTGGTACTCTAATTGTATGAGAATACCCTAACCAGGAGTTTTGCTTCATGTTTAATTGGGTACTGTGGTTGCACTTGAGGGCTGGACCTTATGGGTATAACATGATATGGAAAGTCTTTATCCCAGCCTGCATGATTACAACAATATAATGCCTGGGCTTGTGCAAGTACCCAGTCTGTGATATACTCTTGTTTTACAACTTCAAGAACAAGAACGGAGAAGGTGGGTATAATGACATCTTTCCCTTGTGGGACTTTTTTGACAAACTCAAGCATCCAATCCATTTCAGCCAAGAGAATATCAAAGGTGTTTGTTGAATTTTCTCAGAATATTACTTTCTTAGTAAGCAGTATATCACCCTCAATTTGGATGCCCAAATCATACAGTCTGTCGGGAAGGTAACCCACTGATCTGGTGTTTCAACTTGAAAACCAGAAATCCTTGGAGATTCCGGTGAACTTTTGTGACCTCTGCTGCGCGGTCTAGCTGTGTCAATGCCCACATCTTGTCCTGAAGGAGCATTCTCAATATGTGTGGCATGTTTAGTGGAAATACCTGACACTTTCTTCTTTCTGAATTGGGGCTTTTGTTGTGGAAGTTTCTCTTCTGTTTTTTATGATGATGTCAGACGAGCGTTGTGAGCCCTTTATCAGTTTCCGTACTCTTCAAACCTGCATTCTGGTCTTCCCATTTTACTGATACTTATCAGGCTGTTTAAGTGTATCACAGTTATGTAAATTATAATGTTTTTCAATGGGCTCCATTTGAGGAAATCCACCCCATGGTTTTTTTATCTTTATTTTTCTGTTTGTACCAGCATTTTTTAGAAACCTCAGATGCCTGCTTGGTAGCTGTAGATTATTAAGTCTGGCTTCCAAATTATCTCAACCTAATGAGGTAATTATTTCAGCAATAATTTTTGGTAACAATTACCATACTCTCAACTGCTAAGGCTAAAACAAATTCCTTCAAGTGAGTGGCATTACAAAAGCAGTCAAGCTAAGCTTGTTACAAGGTTTAGACAAAGAGGAAACCCTAAGAAAGTTATACAAGTGACCATAGATTCAGCTTAATCGAAGGATAGATCTCAACTTTTGAAAGTGGACAATCTGAAGGATAAATGTAAAAGGACAGTGTTTGTATCAAAACACCAGAAGTTATATCAGAAGTTATAAAGTAAAAAGCATTAATCTAAAAAATTGGTCAATGTTACAAACAGAAGCATAATTTAAAGGTATCTTTAACCATCAACTACTTTTTGCATACCAAATATCAAAAAATTTGAAGGAACTTATCTAAACCAGACAATCACACCAGTTAAATATATAAAGGAACTATACCGTGTCTCAATTGTGCTAATTACAACAGGATCATAAAGGGTACAACGATTATGCATCCTACTCAAGGAACCCCTGTAAAACTGCAAACCACAGCAGCAAGTGACTCAAAGAACGTTGTTTACCAATTGAAATGTCCATGCGGACTGGCCTATGTGGGGAAAACTGAATGAAAAATTAAAGTGAGGTTGACCGAACATAAAGGTAATATTCGGACTAGAAACTCCAAATCAACCATTGCTGTACATTTAGATAGTCTCAATCACAACATATCAGCTAAGATTTCTTATCTTAGAAACAGAACCCACAAAAGAAGGCAGAAACAACCAGAAATACCTTCTCCAAAGAGAGGTGTATTGGATTAAATGACTTGATTCCGTCAATCCGAAAGGACTTAATGAAAGTTTGGATTTTAGATGTTACTTATGATAATGCACATGTGCATATTATCTCTGCTGGTATTCCTGACATATGACTTATAGCTATAAGTTTATTTTTAGTCTGTATTCATTACACCTTTATTATTTAGAGCCCAGCCTTAGTTTGACATTTGTGTTTTTGTATAGTTTTAAATGTTATGACCTTTTTTGCACTTTCATTCTTTCAGTTCTCTATGGATCATAGAATAGGTTCACTCTGGATATATTACTTTTCAATCATGGCGTCTGTCCACACTTGGTGGAAGTTTCTCTGGAAAGACTCTTTCTATCTCTATTTCTACTCTTCATGTTACGTGTCTTTGTATTGGCTATACTCTATACAGCCGCATGGAACTGGTGTCTCCTATGACGCGCACCGCTCCGTTGAAAACTTCTCCATTCAATTAGTTTGGTATGTGATTTTTAAATTCTGTGTTACTCTGAGTCACCCTTTTTAACAAGAACGTTTCTTTGATCTTGGGCTTAGTCTTTCTGTACAATCTATAACTGTAGCTTTTACACTTAGACATTTTTAGGCCGATTCCGTCTCAAAAAATATCCTGACTAGCCTTGAGCTATCCCGAGGTTTTTCTATAAGTGCGGCGCTCGAAGTATGGATTCAGTCTTTCCTTATTATCACGATCGGTAACTGTCACTTTCTTCACTGGGACTTTCGTTAGATGAATATCTATCCTTTATCACGGATCCTGTCACTTTCACTGTTATTTTTATAACAGCAAGACTAACGATTTTTATGTTTATGACACTGGAGGTATTCGTCATTTCAGCTTACAAAGAATGACGGGCACTGATTTCATTCACTGAGTGATTTCCTATGCTCTCCACTGCACTTGTCTTTTAACCTCTTTTTGCCACCTTTCTTGGCTATAATATAGATTGCCTATGTGGTAGTACTAGGATTTATTTGATTTATTAAATTCTAGGAACTTTTCCCTGATGAAGGACTGGTCCCGAAATGCATTGGGCTGTATTGACGTGGATATCTGATGAATAACTACTTTTAAATAGTGTGGTATAATAACACTATATGTATTGATGAGATTTTACAACAATAAGTGCAGATTGGATGCACCGTTTGATGAAATTGTATTCATTACTAACAAATCTACATTCATAAATTCCTAAAGGAGTGACATGTGTGCAGGTTAGTGCCACTTCGAATTGACATTTAAAACTACTTGCCAAGCCTTAAACTCTCCCTTCATTACATACTAGCAGCCCGTCCCGACCTTGTCTGGGAGCAATCAGGCTTCCCCGACCCCCGCCTGCCCCGATATTGGCCATCAGCCCGGGCCCCCGTCCACCTCGTCCCCCGGCTGCCCCGACCCCCGCCTGCCCTGACATTGTCCTCCGGAGGCTTACCTCACACAATTATGCCAGAGGCCCAGTGTTGCAGTGATGGCCAGCAGCAGCGCCTGAGGCACTGGGGAGCTTTCTGGGTAAGTGTGGCTCTGGCGCTCTGTTTGCAGGGAGGCGAGGATGAGCAGAGGTTGCAGGGATAAGAGTAGTAGTTCACTGGGTATGGAGCGGCCGGCGGGAGTCGGGAGCTTGAGCACAATTATGCCAGAGTGTTCCGACCCCCGCCTCCCCTGACATTGTCCCCCGGAGCCTTTTTGTTGTAACTCCCCGTCCCCCGCGCGCCCACAACCCCCACCTGCCCCGACATTGTCCCCCGGAGCCTTACCTCAGCCGCCGCTCCTCAGTTCAGTGCTCCTTGCCGGTCTGCCGGTCCGCTGCTGCTCACCGCCTGTGTGCCGCTCGTCAGTGCTTCTTACCCACGCCATGTCCGCCGCTTAGCCGCCGCTCCTCAGTTCAGTGCTCCTCGCCGCTCCGCCGGTCTGCTGCTGCTCACCGCCTCTGTGCCGCTCGTCAGTGCTCTTTTCCCGCGCCATGTCCGCCGCTCCTCCTTGCGTTCCTCGCGCTCCTGGGCGACGTCAGCACGCAGGTCGCAGCCGGCGCTACTTCGAGGGGACTACTTTTTTTTAAATGTACATTTTTTAAATATAACGTATTTTATAAATTTATATAGCCTATGTCCATCTGCACACCCTGATGATTCCAACGATGTATCTGGTGTGTGGATTGGCGCTGTGGTTCCCGAGTTTACCCGCCTCAAAGACTCAAAGTTCTTCCTTTATAATAGTAGTATAGATAAGTCACCCCTGAGGAAGGCACGTGGTAACTCAAAGTTCAGGGCGTAATGTAAGTAAAAGACAGGACATGTACTTCTGTGCAATTCATGTCAAAAGGTAGTGACAAACAGCTAACTTAGTTTTCACTGCTGTGAGGCCTACTCCTGTCATAAGCTAGAATTGGGAATTCTTAAAATACACTTAAGCTGTAATTCCTAATCAGAAAGGTGTAGCTTTTTCATGTTTCCTCTCTTTGGAATGGTAATGATAAATCCTTGTTACTGGTAAGGCCAGATTTAATATTACTATTTTAGAAATGCCACTTTTAGAAAGTGGGCATTTCTTTGCCCGTACTGCTCTGTATTCTCTATTACACATCTGGGCTAGGTGACAGATTCTTTTGTGCATTCCTTCTAGACAGGCGCAGACACAGGAAATGGCTGGGTGTGATTTAGTACCCATCTGCATTCACCTGCATTCTGATGGGTCTTCCTGGGCAGGTGGGAGGAAAGGCTCACCCTCACCCTTCTAAGGGTAGTGGCCTGACCCAATAAAACGGACTTATAACCCCCCACTGGTAGTCTGGATTGAGGGCTGGGATTAAAAGGGATACTTGTGGACTTCAAAACCACTCTCTGAAGTTTCCCTCACATCAAAGGCCAAATTAGATATATGTACTGGATCTCTGGCCCCGTAAAATCATACACTTCTAAACCTACACCGAATCTCTGTCAGAAAAACTGCAGGGCTGCTCAAATGACTCAACTGGACTGTGTTTCTGGAAGGGCTGTGGCCATGCTTGTTGTCCTGCGGCCTGCTGCTCTCTGACTCTGCTGAAAGGAGAGCTGAACTGTGCCTTCCCTCCAAAGTGACCTCCAAGAGCTTGTTAGATTGCCTCCTGTTTCTGAAGTCTCAGGGACATCAAAGACTTCCTGCAGTTCTGCTGGCACTGGCAGACTCTGCCTTCAGTGGCTCCTACCTTTGCCTGAGGTGCCTTCTCCAAGTTCTGCAAAAAAACAAATGATGGACAAAATTCTGAACAATGTCAAACATTCACCTTAGTACATAGATCTGGGCCTAAGTCCATTGTTTTTTTGCTCCCCATGCCATTCCAGTTTAAACTCAGACACACGCAAATCAGTTTTGAGCCGGCTCCCCATGGGAATACTGCAGCCCGACCAGCCAGGGCAGGCCCTCCCTGGACCGGAAACAAGCATCCTGGGACCTGTTTCGGGATTTCACCCCTCATCAGCCAGGCTAGTTTGACCAGTGGATGGAGAGCACGGGATCCACGTCTGGGCTTACCCGTCCTACTCGGGGTGACAAATGCAAAAAGAACAATTGATGGAGAAAATGCTGAACATGTCAAACAGTCACTCCAGTACAGAGATCTTGGCCTAAATCCATTGTTTTGTTTGCTCCCCATGCCTTTCCCGTTTCTCTAAGTTCTGGGCCTTAGAAGAGGGTCATGTAGCTGAGTATCTGCTAAGTCCGCAGTGAAACAACACAAAGCCTTGCTGCACAGCCTCTCGAAACCAATGCCGGACAAAGCACAGCCTCATCCTGCAGATTGTGCGCCACGATCAAAGGTACTGTGCTCAGTGGGCTCAAGGGGGTACCTGTATCCTGTCTATGCTCCATCGCGGTCGGCCTGAACTTTGGATTTGCACCGGTACTTCGAGACCTGAAGTAACTTTGTTAACATTATCTTCTTCTAAGCGCTTTATTGCATTTGTTTCTTCAACATTCAATAACTCGACTTCTACTTGAAGGATTTTTATCGTTTTGGACTCAGATAAATATTCTCTATTTTTCTAACCTGTTGTGGAGTCTGTAGGAAGGTGGAATCTGACTATATGGTTACCCCAACTTTTTTCCTGGTGTTTTGCTGGTTTTCAACTTGGTTGGCCTGGGACCCTGCTATTCAGGGCCCCAGGCTATCTGCTTTCTCTATAAAATGGACTCCATGTACTTTAGGTACATATCAGATTGGTTACTGGGTCACCCTTGTGAGCCTCTGTATAATGTACCATAGGTACCCAGGGCATAGGTACACCCTAGGCCTACCAGGGGCTGCAGCATGTATTGTGCCACCCCTGGTTTGCCTTCCAAACTGACACCACAGGTCTATTCACACAGCCTGGGTAAGGTGGTGCAATCACACCTTACTTAGATATAGTATACCTATATCTACCTTTATATATAGACACATATACACCTATAAGCCACTCCTATGGTAGGCCTCGACAATCCTGGAGGCAGAGTGCTTGGTTTTATGTGAGAGGGTGCCCTAGCATGAGCTGAGCCCCTCTGCAGCTTTTGGAACCATCTCCTTATAGCTGGTCTATGATATATCCATACCATATACTCTTAAGTGCATTATAATCCTTGCGGTTAATGCTAACTTTGGTTTGGCTTTATCAAAACTTGTCGTGTAAGGTGTCAAACACTTTGGAATGCTACCCCCTCCCGCCAATTCTGGCGACGGGGGTAGCATTCCACCCTTCTAGAGGGAAAAGACATGTATGTTACTTCTTTACCCGGTTAAAGTTAAACAGAGCCTCAGCATCACAAAATGGATGCTGCTGCCACAGACACGAGTCTGACCTCCTGTTTCTGGGGGAAATACCAGCAAGAGCAGCCTGGACAATAGGTTTCCTGTCCAGGGAGGTGCTAGCACCTCCCTAGACAGGGGTTTTGTGTACTGGGGAAAGGAAGGGATGCATTCAGTGAATGCATCTAGACACTGCCTGGGGCACACAAGGTGCTCCATGCATAGCCCGGTTCAAACCAGTTGCTGGGGCACTCCAGCCCCAGCTTTGGTGCGAAACTGGACAAAGGGAAAGGGGTGTGACCACTCCCTTCTCAGGTCCACCCATAGGAGGGACCTAGGCAGGTAATCCAGCCCCCATCCTTAGTATAAGTATAGGAGCTGTGTCCCCAGGAGTTTAGATTATCCTGGAACGAAACTTTGATACAGAACTCTTGGACCTTCTACATTCTACATTCTATTCTGACTAGAAGACGGAAGACATCTCCCTTGTGGTCAAGGAGTGACCACCCTGTTCTAACAGGCACCAACAGCAACTTTGACGGTCTGCAGTTTCAAGGCTCCCGCCGGTACCCAAAGACTCTGCAACTCAAGAACTAGACTTTTCTGACCCAGACCCACATCCACAGCAAAGCTGAGACCCGTGGCGGACACGAGAGACATGGGACCGGACATCTTGGACATCCTGCATTTTGCTACCTGCACTCCTTTTCTGAAGCCTCAGTAAGTTGTGCATTGGGGTACAAGAAGCCCCAGCCCTGAGTATCATTTGACCTGAAGCCCAGGCCCCATTTGTGTTTGATGTATCTTCGCGGTTCCTTGCCCATTGGCTTGTGAGCCCCCTGAAGAGGCCATCTTAAATCTAACTTGTTATCCTGGTTGCTCCAGGCTGCCCCAGCTTTCCTGCAAAGGAGAAGCGCCACAGACCTTGCTGGTCTGCAACAGAGCCAATCTTGACATCCTGCGTGGGCTGCGGTTGCCAAGGCTTGTTGGGTCCAATCCGGATACCAATGCTGCTGTCATCTAGATCCATTGTGGGACAGCTAGAATCCAGCTCTTGGTCATCGTCGATGCCTCCTTGGCCTCGTGGCTGAAGAGACAAACTCACCTTCTTCACCTTCAAGCACGCAACATCGCCTGGTTCCTTCCTGGTTCCTTTCTGGTCACTGGCTAGTGACCCAGACTCTGTCCTTACTGCTTTCAGGTTCTTCACTTCTCTGATCCACCCTTGGATCCACCCGGACACTTTTCCTCTGGCCGCCTGTAGCACTTCTTTGCAGCTCTCCATAGAAAACGACGGCGAAACCTGACATCAAAAGACACATATGCACCCGGCTTCCGTGGGTGAGGTAACACGAGTACTCTGGTAGTCTCTGGGGCATTGGCCCTCCCAGTGTCTAAGTCTAAATGGGTTCTGTCCTAGTCCATCCGGAAGTGTCCTTAACTTGTAACTTTGTAACTTTTACGAACTCCATAGAAAGTCAATCGGAGCCTGCGCCTGTGTTTAGACACTGCACGCGACTCCAGTGGGTCTTAACCTTTGGTTGCTTAGTGTAGCCCCAGCAATTCTACAGGCCTTAGGCCTGCTTTCTAACTCTCACATGGTTCTTATACCACTTTCTTAGTATATGGTTAGTGAGGCCCCTAGGGCATAACGTATACTGTGCAACTTATTGTGTATTAACTGTGTGACTTGTATTGTATTTTTACCTCTGACCTCATAAAGAGTGCTGAGGGGTTGCGTTTAGATTAAATACATATATATTTGATATATACCTTGTGTGGTGTCCTTTCATTTGGTATTCAAGGGATTATATATGGTAAAACAACTTGCTTAACTCGCCTACTGAAGTCTTAGCCTGAAGAATGCTGGTTCATGCTACCACTAGGATAGCTTTCTATAACGTTGACTTTACAACCACCATCAATAAGGATCGATTAGACTGGTACAAGATGCCCACTAGAACTAGTGGACATCTGTGGTAATATTCTTCTTTTCTTTCTTGCCCAAACTTTGATGTCACTTTTAGAATTGTTATGTGTAATAAGAATGTTACTCATGTAATGGGGAATGTTGTTGTCTTGTCACCTGTGTTCTAGATCAGAGAAGCAGTTGGAGCTGATCTGATCTAGACGCTTTGGTTTGTGCTCAAGTGGGTCCTTGGATTTGATTTAAATAAATCCTACTGAAACTTAACTTTGCCTCCTCCGCTTTTTACACTGGCGACAAGGTTTATTTAATAACTTATGGACCCACTGTGTTACCAAGCGTAATTTTTTTTTTAAAATTGATTTATTTTGAAATTGAACGAAAAACGAACTCACGGCGTAATCTTATGATTTCTACTCGGATGACACCTGATGCTGAACTCTCCGCTGAACTGTGAGGTACTGTGAGCTCTTTACTTCGAGAGGATTTCTTCCCGCAAGATTGAGTGTCGGTGAAGTATTTCAACGGCTGTTTATTTGCTCGTGCTCTTGCGCGCTGCCTCTGACGTCAAGCCTGAAACGCACTCTTGAAACGCAGCGTTGAAGCGTTCAACGTAAGTGCCATCTTTGTGTCCTTTAATCGTACGCGGCTGACTGAAGCGCAACGTCTGTCTGGAACGCAACGTTGTGACAGCGCTACGTAGTGGCCATTTTGCGCGTTTCTTTTTGTATTCTGAAATGGGCGTCGGAGATTTCCAATCGAGTGAAGCAGTTCGAGGAACTTCATCCAGTTAAGGTTATTTATTTTTATTTGAACAGCGAATTCAGTGATTCGCACACTCGTTTTCAGGATACAGTTATTGGCACTTTGTGGAAGCAATTCATTTTGGTATTCATTTTATTTAATTTTATTTTCTGCGGTGATACGCACACTACAAATTTCAAGTGCTTGTCACTATTTATTACAACTGTGATCTGCACACATTTCTGAAGGTGTTTGAATTTATTCCAACTGTGATCTGCACCCATTTGTGAAGGAGATTCAGATGGCTGCGTCTCAAATCTGTAATCAACCATCTATTTTTCTAGAAATTCCAGGGAAACCTAAACTCAGGTGGAAAAAATGGTTTGATACTTTTGAGAATTACATCGTTGCCATTGATGGTACAAAATTTTCTGCAGAAAGGAAGAAGGCTATTCTTTTTAGTTATTTAGGTACAGCTGCAATAGAAATTTTTAAGAATCAGGGGGCATATTACCAACCAATAGCGATAATTATCGCTATTGCTTGGTTAGAGACAAAAATTTACCGCAGCGCTGCGGCGATTATTACCGCAAATAAACCTTGGTATTACCAAGGTTTAACGCAAATGCGGTAAAAATCGCCGCAAAGCATGAATATCGCTGAAAAGTCAGCGATATTCATGCATTAGCGAGCTAATGCTCTTAGCCATGTTATCCACCTCCCATTGGATAACATGGCTAAGAACTGCTCAGGGCAGGTGTTAGCTTTTGGAGATATTCCCGCTTAGCGCGAATATCTCCAAAAGTTGGTAATAGGAGATAGCGATGTTAGCGACTGTTTTCAGTCTCTAACATCTTGGCACGCCCACTTTGCATCTCATTAGTGATAAATATCACTGACATGCAAAGTGGGGCCCAAGATGGTCGCTTTCTCCTACTAGCTGTCGCTAACTGGTGTTAGCGGCAGCTAGGTAATAGGGAGATAATTTTATCTCCGCTTTCTTGGCTTTTAAAGCCAAAAAAGCGGAGATAAACCCCCTTGATAATATGCCCCCTTGTACCTATTGCGCCACCAATTGATGAGGGAGATGGGTGGAATGTCTTTCTTGAAGCTGTTGCAAGACTGGAAAAACAGTTTGAAGATGAACCTAATGTTATGATTGAAAGACATGCCTTTCATAAACGCAAACAGTCCTGTGATGAATCTGTGGAAGATTATGTGGCAGCTTTATGAGTCATAGCTGCAAACTGTGATTTTGGTGCCTATGTTGATACGGCCATAAGGGATCAATTTGTGTTTAATTGTGCAGCTAAAAAAGTACAAGAACGTCTCTTAGCTTGTCGTAATCCCACTTTAGCAGAGGTAATTGATTTGGCCAAAGGGATTGAAAGATCAATTGAGTCATCTAAGGTCATTGCTGCTAATGAAAATAAGATCACTAATGACACTTCAGTTTGTGCTGTTCAAACGCGTAAGGAAAATTTTCAAGCCAATAGAGTTTTAAGTTGTTTTAGGTGTGGCTCTAAAACACATTTGGCTAACTGCCCAGAATGTCCCGCACTTAGGAAAAAGTGTACTAAATGTGGTAAAATTGGCCATCTTACATCTTCTTGTAGAATTCAAAGGAAAAGTGGTAAGCCTAATTCCACTGTTAGTAATGTTTCTTATGTTAAGGATGATTTGGAGAATTTACTTATCACTATTTTTGATGATTCTTTTGATAGTCACATAAATAGTGTTTCTCTCCCTTTCAAAGCTCCTTTAGGGATTGTTCTTGTTGGTAAGATTGCCTTTGAAGCCATGGCTGACTCCGGTTCGCCTGTGACTATCTTATCAGATGTATTCTTTCATCAAAAATGGAAAGGTGTCAAACTTGCTAAATCTGATATCAACCCTAAAGCTTTTGGTAATTTTGATATAAAAATGTTAGGTTTCTTTGAAGATTCGCTAAAATTTGAGACTCGTGTCATTTTTACCAAAATTTATGTTGCAGTTGATGGTAAAAATATCGTTGGGTGGTATGATCTTGGTAAACTTGGCATTAATTTATGCCCAGGATCAGATCATCCTATTCAATTGAGGGAGATGCCTGTCAACAACGTTTCTTTGGAATTTCCTTTATCTTCCATTTTGAATAAGTATAAAAATGTTTTTGAGGATGTTGTAGGTGAGGTCAAAGGTTTCTCTCACAGAATTAAACTTAAAAAGGAGCTTTGCCTGTGCAACATAAAGTTCGTATGGTACCTCTGGGTGTGAGGGAGAATCTCAAATCACATTTGGATGGTCTCTGTTCACAAGGTATCATAGAACGTACTGATAGCTCGGAATGGGTTTCGGCTATTGTTATTGCTCTTAAAAAGAATCAAGAGATTAGACTGTGTGTAGACCTCCGGTCTCTCAATAAAAACATTGTGGTGGAAACTTATCCTTTGCCCTTTGCCTAGGATACAAGAAATGTTGGCTGCTGTTAATGGTGCGAATTTTTTTCAATTATTGACTTGAAGGCAGCCTATCATCAAGTTACTCTGGATCAGGATTCTAGATATCTGACGGCGTTTATAACCCCGTTTGGATTATTTAGATTTTTGAGGATGCCTTTTGGCCTGGCATCTGAAGCCAGTGTCTTCCAAAAGCTAATTGAAAGTCTTTTTAGTGAAGTTGAAGGTGTTCAGTCTTTTCAAGACGACATTTTAATCTTTGCTAAGTCAATTGATGAGCATAATGTCACCTTGGAAATAGTTTTAAAGATTTTAAGCAGCAAAGGCATGACGGTGAGCAAGGAGAAATGTAAATTCCTTGTTAAGGAAACTGACTATTTAGGTCATAAAATTACTCAGGAAGGGATTTTTCCTAAAAAAGATATTATTAGCAACCTTGAAAATGCCAGCAAGCCTCAGGACAAAGATGCTTTACGCTCTTTTCTTGGGTTTAGTGAATAGTATGCAAAATTTGTTAAAGGATATGCTTTGGTTGTTGAACCACTCAGACAACTGTTAAAGAAAGGTTCAAGATTTGTTTGGACTGATGTTCATGATTCAGCTTTTCAGGGTGTGATTAAGCTTATCGCTAATGCTCCTGGTCTTAAAACTTTTGATCCTGAAGGGAGGTCTTTTGTAACTGTGGATGCAAGCACTGTTGGTTTGGGAGATGTTTTCATGCAGATGGTTAATGGCAAGGAGAGAGTTATTTATTTTATTTCGAGAGCAATTAGAGGTGCTGAAGTCCATTATAGCACGATCGAGAAGGAGGCGTTAGCCTGTGTATGGGCTGTGGAGAAGTTGAAGAATTTTTTGTGGGGTAGGCCTTTTGTTTTGGTGATGGACCATAAGCCGTTAGTCTACATGATGGATGGCGTGAGGAGTGGTAGAGCATCTTCCAGGTTAGTTCGGTTAATAGCGAGACTGCAGGAGTTTAACTTTGAGATTCAGCATATTCCTGGTGGAAAGAATTTTGCTGCAGACTGTTTATCTAATTTACCTCCACTAAACGATTCTTGTGATGAGGTTACGGATCAGCATGAGTGTGTTGTGGCTGCTTTGGATGCTGTGGAATCAAGCAATTTTGGCATTGATGAGAATGAGTGTAATGATCATGTTAGTAAAGATAATTTGTTGGCCAAGGTTAAGTCTTATGTTGTTATTGGATGGCCCTCTGTTAAAAGTATTGAATCTTCGCTAAGATGTTTTGCTCAGGTGGCGAATGAGTTATCTATTGAAAATGGAATTTTGTTGAGGAATGAGTTGTTTGTTCCACCATGTAGTCTCAGGGAGAAGATTATCAGATTAGCACATTCTGGGCATCCTGGCATTTCAGGTTCAAAGAGGTTACTCAAGTGTCACTATTGGTGGCCTGGTTTAGATGCTTCTGTTGACAAATTTATTGATAACTGTGCGGTGTGTGTTAGGTCTGACAAGCACTGGAAGGTTTCTACTGAACCTTTGTCTATTTTTGAAGCTCCTGCAGGTCCGTGGGAAAGACTTTCCATTGACTTTTCAGGACCTTATGATTGTCTTGGCAGAGAATGTAGATTTTTGATTGTTCTCATTGATGACTTTTCTAAGTGGTTACATTATTCCTTTGTAGAGCATCCTAGTACTGATGCGGTTATTCGTTTTCTGGACAATGTTTTCAGGATTGGAGGGGCTCCCATTTCCATTAGGTCTGACAATGGTGTTCAGTTCATCTCAAGCAAAATGGAAATGTTTCTCAAAAAGTTTGGTGTGTCTGCTAAGAGGGCTCCTCTTTATAGTCCACGTTCCAATGGTCAGGTTGAGAGGGCCAACAGATTTTTTAAAGAGGGGATCCAAGCTGCTTTGGAGAGTAATCTGGATCACGGTTCGATCCCCGGCACCGGCGGCAGATTAGCTCAGCACCATGTGACTCTGGGCAATAGCTTGCTTAATCTTCCCGACGGCCCCCAGCGCCTAGAGACCCTAACGGGTGATTGTGCACTTTACAAATGTGGATTAATATTATATTATTATTATTATTAGTTATCATTTGACTACTAACTCTGGCACAGGGGTTTCTCCTTTTTGTCTTATGAGAGGCAGACAAGCTAAGTCTTTATTTTTGCCTCAATTAAGAAACAAAAGCAATTTGAAGGAGAGTTTTGAGTCTTCTGTCTCTAAAGCTAGAGATAACATCACTTCTGCACGTTTATTAGGGAAGTCTTATTATTATGTTTTTCATCATTGTAAGGGCAAGGTTGTAAATGTTGGTGATTGGGTTAGGATTGTTAGTTCCTCTCACACACCCAAAGGTATGTCCAAGTTCAGTAAGTCCTTTATTGTGGAGCAAGTTTCTGATTCCACTGTTTTTCTCAAGGGCAGAGGGTGGTGGAGTAAGAGTTCTGTTGTTGTTCTGAAACCTGGCCAAGAATTATTTGTTGATAAAAGGGAAGATGGTGAGGATGTCTGGTTTGATGATTCCTGTCATAGTCCTTTACCTAAGGACCGATTTGTTTCTTCTGGTGATGGTCTTGGTTCTACTCCTGGTTCTGAGCTTGTTCCTGTTTTGTATTCTCATGCTTCTGACGATGATGCTGGTACTTGTTCTTCTGTTCCAGGTTCACATGTTTCTCTTAAAAGATGTGTTAAGTTGCCTAAAAGATTTGATGATTATGTTCTGGATTGATTTCTTTTTGTTTTGTTTATTTTCCCTTTGTGTTTTATCTGTGGAAAGGTACATGTGGTAATATTCTTCTTTTCTTTCTTGCCCAATCTTTGATGTCACCTTTAGAATTGTTATGTGTAGTAAGAATGTTACTCATGTAATGGGGAATGTTGTTGTCACCTGTGTTCTAGATCAGAGAAGCGGTTGGAGCTGATCTGATCTAGACGCTTTGGTTTGTGCTCCAGTGGGTCATTGGATTTGATTTAAATAAATCCTACTGAAACTTAACTTTGCCTCCTCCGCTTTTTACAACATCATATGCCAGGCTAACTTCTCACAGAGTCTTTTGTGGTGTATTTACTCTGTTGTTGTATGAGTTATTGCACACATTATTTACACATTGCCTTCTACGTTAAGTCTACCTGCTGCTCTGTGCCAAGCTACTAGGGGGTGAGATAGAATAATTTAGGATTGTGTAGTGATTTACCCTGACTACGATGTCGGTCCCTACTTGGGCAGGTTGCATACCTCTGCTAACTAGAGATCCAATTTATATCACCCTAACACCACAGACATCTCCAAATGAGGTGAAAAGAACTATTTAGGAGACCCATTAAATAAGTATCTGACCTAGAACGTTGGTGGTGCCATGTTATACGTTTCCTACAAATTAAGTAGGACTGTATATCTTGAAAACATAAGTTTTAAAATTTGGGAACTCATTTCACACATACCATCAGAAAATGTTGGCCTGGGTTCTAGCTAGCTCACAGTGCCCCATCTGGACCCCTAACCTTACCAGGGTAACAGATGGTAACAGCAACCTCGAACATGACCACTCTTTATTCCCCATGGGAAACAAGGAACCAGATCTACCCTTTCGTTGTTTACTTTTGCATGCCCAAGGTAAATACAAGAAAGATACGAATTGGCTTATCAAACAATTATTGAAACAATTGCATTCTTGAATAGAAAGAGTGTGCTGCAATTATTAGGCAGAAGAAACAAAGCATTTTAACTAGCATTACAAGAATTGTGAAAAAGTTCAACAGTTCAACCATCATAACATTACTATATGTTCATACTCCTACATAAAACTGCCTGTACTATTCAGAGCATAGTTGGAGTACTCTCTGCCAGCTCCATTGGAATAGCCTAACCCCCTATACCTGAGAATGATGTATCAGGGAGCCGGCCTGTGTAGAACAGACTATCGTCCTTTGCAAGATAAAGGTCAGTCAGCAGGGCTGCATCTCAGTCACAGTGCATCTCTTTCCAAGACAATCCCAGCAGAAGTACTCCTCTGCCGAATGTAGCACAGCGGCCATTCATTTAATAAAAGCACTGTTCCAATCGCACTGTCTCAAAGGTGCAGAACTGATGCAATAGCTTGTCTGGAGCCTTAAAGCTGTCTTCAACGGACAATGTAAATGCAAGTGCATCGCGTTCTATGTGCTTAGCCT
The DNA here is from genome assembly GCF_964263255.1 of Lissotriton vulgaris. Lineage (NCBI taxonomy): Eukaryota > Metazoa > Chordata > Amphibia > Caudata > Salamandridae > Lissotriton > Lissotriton vulgaris. The sequence goes on along the minus strand of NC_141685.1, from coordinate 741,531,574 downwards.
TGTACGGAGTATACGAATAACATGATAATAATGCTTACTAAGAAATAAGCTGAATGTAGAATAACTTCTTAATATGTTATTGTGTAAATATAAATCATGTAAAAAGTTATCATTAGAAAATGATGTGAAGCTAAAAAGTAAAACAAAGTCAAAAAGTGCTTTATTCGAGTATTACTCATAAAAGCAAGACATACAAACATATAATAAAAAACAATTAAATTTACATAGTCATCAGACAAAGCACATTACACAATTTAAGCAATTAAAAACTGTTGCACAATTTAGACAGTTAAAAACAATGACACATCATATACACAGGTGCAAAAATCATTACTGTTAAGAAATACCAGAGGGATGATATTCATAATAACAATGTAAAAATCCTCAAGAATTCATTCCATTGAAAGTTCATAGTTCAAGCCGATGACACATTAAGTAAGCATAAACCGAGAATAGACAAAAGTCTAGCAGTCTCTGGTCAGCTAAAAGATTTACAGAGAATAAACATTAGTTTAGCAGTCTCTGCTATTACTAAGCAGTTACAGAGAATAGACAACTGTCTAGCAGTCTCTGATCAACTTGATGGCGAGTAATTAACTTACCAGCAGTCTCTGCCTTAAAACCCACGCCCACTCCAAGTACTTTGCTATTGCAATATTGATCCATTCTTCAGTAGTGGATTTTACAATACGCAGTGCCACCATGCTACTTTTTGTACCTAAATTCCTACACATAGGAGCCAACCAGGCTCGCCTTGGGGCAATATATACTGGGCAACAAAACAGAAAGTGACCTAGAGTTTCTTTTCCTACCCCACAGGCTGGACAAAATGCCGCCCCCCCAGATTTCCATTTAGTTGTTAAGTTACGAAGGGGTAGCGAGCCTACCCTCAATTGGAATAGCAATTTCCTGTCCAAGGGGTTCGTTATGTAAACCCAATACTTTTCATAAATGGGGTACATTTTAACTTCTAGGTAACTAGTGGCCATGGTCCCACTATTAGTATTAAGCATACTCCTATTGGCAACATATTCCCAAAAAATGTCTTTTAGAACAGACTTAGAGGGAAATGAGGCCCCAGCAGGATCGGTCCATAAAGCATACAGTCCTAGATTGGACAGTGCAGTCTTTAGTGTTTTAAACCATCTGATTTTATTATAATGGTCAGCTTTAATAACATCTATGAACCCTTCCGCATAGTGGGAGAGCTCTGGCGTAGTCCAAAGTCTACGCCAGAATAGTATCGGACGAAGTTTAGCCTTTTCCGTAATTTCTCTTCTACCTAATTCATAACGTAGGGGCAATAGCGGACTGCTCTGTGGGGTACCTGTCAAAGACCTCAAAAATTTGTTTTCAGATAGTTGGAGTTCATGGAGATTTTCGTACCCCCATAACTCCGCACCATATAAAGCAGACCCAATTGCTTTTGCCTCATATATTATCAAGGGTGGTTTGATGGGTTTTGTCAGTGACTTCCTATGCTCCTTGATTATAGTGTCGGCTAGCTGCTTGTGCCTTAATATAGCAATATTGAGATGTTGCTGCCACTTATTGTCATTGGAGATCAAGATCCCCAAATAAGTGAAGGATTTTACAACTTCCAGGATGCGACCACTCATGGTAATTTTTGATTTAAAATTTCTATGTGGGTTAAAAGCCATGAGTTTTGTCTTGGACGCATTCACCTCAAGTCCGTGGTCAGCACAGAACTCGTCAAATATTGCCAATGCTTTTTGTAAACCACTAGGGGTTTTTGATAAAATTAAAGTGTCATCGGCAAACATTAAAATAGGGACTTTCTCACCAGCAAGAGAAGGGGCATCCACAACCCGAGATTGCATGCGGGAAACAATACCATTAATAAAAAGGGTAAACAAAGTAGGGGCCATTGAACATCCCTGCCGAACCCCGCGCTCAACAGGAAATTCGGCAGTGTCATTCCCATATCCTCCCCATCGTATTTTGGCATAGTTGCCCTCATGCAGTCGCATAATTAAAATCAACAGATCCCCGGGGACCCCTAGTGTCTCAAGCACTTCCCACAGTTTTGCCCTAGGTACCAGGTCGAAGGCAGCCCGCAAATCAACAAATGCTGCATACAGGCTACCTCCGCCTAGCACCACGGTCTTCCACTGTATCAGTTGGAAACGGAAGACTTGATCCACAGTACTGGTTGCCCTGCGAAATCCGGCCTGGAAGGGGGATAAAATGTTGTATTCATCAGCCCAATCGAGTAACCTATTAACAATTACTCGCCCCACTATTTTCTGAATGGTGTCTATTAAACTAATGGGGCGATAATTACCGGGCAGTGCTCGATCTCCTTTCTTATATATAGGGATGATTACAGCACCCCGCCAGGTTGCTGGGATATCTGCCCCTCTGGTGATCAAATTTATCAACAAATGAATATATTTACACCATCTATCAGTGTCATTCAAAAAAACGTCTGCCGGAACCCCGTCAATACCAGGGGCCCGTCCACTTCGAACAGTATTAAGGGCAGTAACTATTTCGTTCTTGGTAAAGATGTCGTCCTCAGATGGTAAAAAATGCAGACATCTTCTATCCACTGCCTGATCTCTAGAGGCATACTGTTCGCTAAAAAACTTAACCCATGCGTCCTGAGGGACATTATTAGTGCTAGCCTCTTCTAACCTGTCATGTCCCCATTTGACTATGTGCCAAAATAGCCTGGAGTCCTTTCGATCGCTTGGATTTTTTAAGTTATTCCAGTGCGCCTCATCCCAATCTTTTTTCGCTTTTGCTATGCACTGTTTATATTGCTTCCTGGCAGATCTAATAGCCTCTAGATTTTTGTTTTTGATAGCATCACCCAAGGAGGTTCTTGCCAGCCTACATTCATGATTGTACCATCGTGCAGGTCTATAGGCACAGATCTTCTTTTTATGTACCGGTTTCAAAAAATGGCCTTTGATTTCATTAAAAAGAACTTCATGGACCTTGGTGACAGTGTTTTTGCTAGGTGAGAGCCCAGCTTCACCCTCAAGGGCCATGATAGCCTTGTCAGTTGCCATACTTATTTTTTCCAGAACCAGCTGATCTGTTTTAACACTAGTCCACCTCAGCCTGCGTAAGTCATTTGTAGGCACAATCAGCGGGGGTAAGGGGTCAACAGAAGCACTAGGAGCAGTAACATCAGACAGCCACCATTTGTGGAGAACACAAAGAGGATTGTGGTCACTCTCGAGCCTTTCCTTAACCTCCATATCAATAATAGATGACCATAGGGACATACTGCATATAACATAGTCAATACGGCTCTTGGATCTTCCATTATTAAAAGTCATGGCTGATACTCTGTCTGACTTAGTACGACCATTCAAAGCCCTTAACCCATGTTCAAGGCACATAGCATTCAAACCTAAGATATCCTCGGTCCAGCGAGTTATTGGGGTTAGGTCAAGTGCAGGGATTTCCCAGATCTTATCTTCCTCCGCACCTAAGAAAGCCTCACCAGTGTCAAGGGGTTCAAAAGTACGGTTTAGGTCTCCTGCCAATATAATGTTGTTCCCAGAAGAGTGGATATCTAGGTAATTATACAGAGACGATAGGACCAATGATTTACCAGCACTTCCTCCTCTAGCATATAAATTATAAATATCAATAGAGGTGGATGAGTCCCTCGTAAGTCTAATGAGCTGAATATCTTTATGATTAAGCTCCAGATTTTTTACTAAGATGTTCAGGGACTGGCGGACCCATATAGTGAGTCCTCCCATCGGTCTCCCTTTGGGACCTTTAATGGCCGGTACATAATAATTCAAATACCCCAAGGCAAAAACAGGATCACAGGCCCATGTTTCTTGAAAAATGCAAACATCATACTTGCTAACAAATACAAACCATTCTCCACAGTCCATTTTGGAACTGAGCCCCGCCACATTCCAAGAGAGTAAGTTCCCGGAGACATACTCCGCACTTATTTCAGAACTGTGATCAAACCCATTCAAATTTGCATCAACATTAACATTATCATTTACAATTGGATAAGTTAGTCCTACTGAAGCATCAAGATGACATGACTCATTTGGTCGACCTATAGCTCGACTATGCCCACCTATTATGCAAGTGGCTGAAGAATTTTGCAGCAGAGGCATACAATTAGTTATTTGTCAATCACAAGCATCTAGATTGGAAAGAGCAGAGAATCTGTTTTCTAATCCTAGACCCCACTCTACGGAACCAAAATTCTTACTGCCCCTTTTGGTTACGACGTTCCATTTTGTTCTTAAGGTGCTTGGATTGGGGCCTCTGCCTTTCCGGGGGTAAAAGAAGTCAAGAGTCAATGGAACAATAGAAGTAGATCGTCTCTGTGGAGGAAAAATGTTTGGCAAGATGTTTGGTAGAACCTCAGGGTCAGAGAGATTGAGCACAACGCAATCACCTTGGACTTTTTTTCCCTGTTCCCAATCCACTCCACTCTTCTTGAGTTTACCAGTTCCTCAGCTAATTGCTGTTTGCCCCACGGAGATATGGCCATGTTATTAGTTAGCCAAGATAAAGATTTATTTAGAAGTGATGATGTCGTTTCAACTTCACCAGGAGCCAGAGGGGGCACATTTGCTAGTACAAGAACTAGTGGCGAAGCTTCCACCACCAGCTCAAATGATCCTTTCAAGGTATTAGGTTCACCAATAAGATGGGCAGAGGGTACAGCACCAAAAGTATTATCCGGTGGGTTTATCAGTGGAGCCACTGGGGGGTTTGGGGCAACAGTAGGAATCAGTCCGTTGGATTTAATCGATTGAATGTCATTAACCAAAGGTTGAATACTGGACGTAATGACTTCTGGGAGCTTCCCCACTTCACCCAGAGTTTTTCCAAGAAGACCTTCCAGTTTAGTTACCTCAGCGGCTAGTTTATCAATTTTGCTTATCAAAGGTTTAACTATCCCTTTGATTTTTGTGTCTATCAAAGTGCAAAATTTCTGGAATTGAACATTAGAGAAGGTCACATAGGTTTCCCCAGTCGGATCATCCTCCTCCTCGTCAGAAATTTTCCTTGGTGGTGTAGCAATTTTATTTTTAGCTGACCTTAATCCCACCCGTTTTTGTATAGCTTTTCTTTTGGCCCCTGTAACCCTCGGTGCCGGGATAGGGACAGTAGAAGGGATGATGGGCTCACAGGTCGTAGGGCTCACAGTCAAAACTTCGTTAACACTGTTATCTTCAGTACTGGCTACTATGCCACTGGGCTGGATGATAACAGTGTCCTAAGCGGAAGCATGTGACACTCCAGAGAGGCTGCTATTTAACAGATCAAAGGGGTCCTCTGTCTCTTTATCTACTAATGGCGATTGCGTAGATGAGTCCAAGCCCAAAGAAGACCTTCTATCACTATTTATTTTCGCCACTACCTGGACTAGGTAGTTCTCCATAGTGTTAGTGGCTGGTGTTAACTTTCTACCAGGCATGTATGCAGATGGCTTTGGTGCAAGACAAGACTCAGAAACTAAATAAGAGGTGAATGTTTTACCTGGAGGTCGATGGATCGGAAGAACTGCGATCGTCTGCAGGCCTATGGAAGATTGGGCAGAGTCCCTGGCCCAACCCAACCTTGGCCGACCTCGGACGGCCTCAGACGGCCCGCCCTTTGCCCAGGCTTCGCCCCGGGCGTCCCGCGATGCGGGTCTTCTTCCCCCTTTATTCGCCTCTCAGCGCCCTGCTTGGGCGTCTCGCGTCAGTTCCGCGCGCCGCCACGAGGCCTGCCGGGAGTTGAAGTCCCCCCGGAGCGGCGGCGCGGTTTCCAATGCCCAGATGTGACTCTCGGCGGTGGCGGCTTGGGCGTCAGCTCTGGCGCGTTGAATGAGCCTGGAATGACTCTCGGCGGTGGCGGCTGTCAGGTAAGTGAAGACAGGTCCCAGGATGTGACTCTCGGCAGTGGCGGCAGGTAAGTGATCTCCCCCGCTCTGCCGGTCTCCTTCCCCCTTTATTCGCCTCTCAGCGCCCTGCTTGGGCGTCTCACGTCAGCTCCGCGCGCCGCCGCGAGGCCTGCCGGGAGTTGAAGTCCCCCCGGAGCGGCGGCGCGGTTTCCAATGCCCAGATGTGACTCTCGGCGGTGGCGGCTTGGGCGTCATCTCTGGCGCGTTGAATGAGCCTGGAATGACTCTCGGTGGCGGCTGTCAGGTAAGTGAAGACAGGTCCCAGGATGTGACTCTCGGCAGTGGCGGCAGGTAAGTGATCTCCCCCGCTCTGCCGGTCTCCTTCCCCCTTTATTCGCCTCTCAGCGCCCTGCTTGGGCGTCTCCCGCCAGTTCCGCGCGCCGCCGCAAGGCCTGCCGGGAGTTGAAGTCCCCCCGGAGCGGCGGCGCGGTTTCCAATGCCCAGATGTGACTCTCGGCGGTGGCGGCTTGGGCGTCAGCTCTGGCGCGTTGAATGAGCCTGGAATGACTCTCGGCGGTGGCGGCTGTCAGGTAAGTGAAGACAGGTCCCAGGATGTGACTCTCGGCAGTGGCGGCAGGTAAGTGATCTCCCCCGCTCTGCCGGTCTCCTTCCCCCTTTATTCGCCTCTCAGTGCCCTGCTTGGGCGTCTCGCGTCAGTTCCGCGCGCCGCCGCGAGGCCTGCCGGGGGTTGAAGTCCTCCCGGAGCGGCGGCGCGGTTTCCAATGCCCAGATGTGACTCTCGGAGGTGGCGGCTTGGGCGTCAGCTCTGGCGCGTTGAATGAGCCTGGAATGACTCTCGGCGGTGGCGGCTGTCAGGTAAGTGAAGACAGGTCCCAGGATGTGACTCTCGGCAGTGGCGGCAGGTAAGTGAAGCTAAAATGTAGACTGACCACGGGTCCAGTTGTATATTACAACATTTGCTGTGTAGTGTCCCTGTGGCTGATTTCTGTTGCCCCTTGTTTTTGGAGATGGCTCCTCGATGTGTCTAAGGGCTTTTTCTATGCCTGGCAGAATGCATCGCGTATCAGGGAAAATTGAGGGCAATGGTTGGTCATGTTTATGATAACACAGGGGATGTGGATGTCTGTTCACTGGAGGTCTACATTACAGATTTCTCTTGCTCAGAAAGAATTACTATTCCAAACATAGGTTCTTCTCCCAAGTCAAGATAGAGGATCGCCTTTTCTGGGTCAGAAGGAGCAAAGTATGCATTGTTGACTACTTAAGGACTTGCAGCATCTTCTCTTTCCATCACAACATTCAAGAATGTGCCACTCTCATGTTCATTGCTACTCACACTTCTGTCCGTTACTCTTGTTCATGTTTTGCTCTTCCTTGATTTTTGATGTGATATGTTGTTTGAGAGGTTTTTATGCATTTGTCTTTTCATCTCTTAGGGTACCAGCACTATTATAGTCCCTCTGTGACGCATTCTATTGGTGTCTTACTCTTTATATCTCTGCAGGCCATGATGGATGGACAGTCAAGCTGAATTAGTGGCCCAATGAACCCTCTGTCAAGAAGAAGAGGTATGGGCAAGCGAAACTAGTCATTAATAGGACCCGAACCTGCAATGGAGTCACAAGAGTCTGCAGCCAACTGACCTGACCTAAAGTGGTATCTATGGGAGCAGACACATAGAGCCTCATTTATTAAATATAATCGTAGGGCAGCGCCGCAGGCCTTCTTGCTGCGCTGTCCTACAGTAAAAGAAAAGGGCAGGAATGAGCAGCATCTATCAGATATGGTGCATTCCTGTCCTTTTCCCCTGCCCCGGCGCACAATGGGCAGTCATGCGTCAACGAAGGCACCTTTGCACCACGGTGCACGGGTGCCTTTGTTGTGGGGATGATTATTTTTGTGCAGGAAGGGAAACCTTCCTGCACAAAAACAATTATAAGAGTCTTTTTCCTCTTTCAATGTGTGCTGCAGAATGCAGCACATAAAAAAATGCAAAACAAGGAGATATAAAGATATTTCTCTTCATTGTGCCTCCCCTACCCATCCCCTGGGGAGGCGTATGTTTTTGGCACTGCATCAGATTTACAATTTCTTGTAAATCTGGGGCGGTATCAAAAAGCCATGGATGTTGCTGGGAATGCCAGCAACACCCATTGCACGTTTTTTTTGCAGAAGACTGTGTTAAAGGTAACCATATTTGTGAGGTAGCATTAAGCCAAAAAAAGTGGCTTAGTGCTGCCTTGTAAATATAGAGCAGGCTCCTGCGCCACGGAACGTCGCAAAAAAGTAACATTCCGGCGACACAAGGGGCCTCATAAATGAGGCCCATAGATGGAGACAAGCTAGGTGTTGTTATGGTGTGTCTGGTAGAAGACGGTGTTCTTAACACCTTCAGCCCATAGCCGATAGGAATAGTGCATCCAAACTTTGAAATGGATAGCATTATAAAGCAGGTCCCTTGGGTCCTGTTTGATGTCAGAGAACTCACTCCTTGTGGCTTGTTTGATATAAGACCCATGAATTACATCTCTGGATTTCTTGAGTAAAACTTCATAATCGTGCAAAATTGCATCACGGATGTCTACGGATTGCATAATCCAAGACCATGCGTAATTTTCCAGTTTGATGGCCATGAATGCCACATTGGCCATTTTGTGTAAAATACTTTACGCTGGGTCTGAAAGCATCTGCCTGCGGTCGCAGAATGTCAACCAACAGACAATTACTGCTGGGGGGCTTTAATTTACGTGATAACTCCAATGTAAACACCATCAGGCCCTGCAAACTGTGATACTTAGTACTGCGTTAGCTGGTCAAAGGCGTCAGTCACACGGCTGGGATTGTAGGGATAAGTCAGTTGTCACAGACAGTGATTGTGAGCAGGGCCGGACTGGGAACTAAAAGCAGCCCTGGGAAATTTTTCCAGAGCAGCCCCCATCTGGCGAGCGAGCCTGGCCACTACTAGGAGGGTTTGGGGGGACAGTTTAGGAAAAGACAGACCAAAATAGTGCATTTTACAGCACATTTTTCATTACAAATTTAAGTGTACTCACTTTTAAAGCACAGTAAATAGTACATGATGACCTTAAAGAGCACCTGGTTATCCAGTCATTATGACTACAATTAAGGCAGGTCAGGTGCCTCAGTGCCTGCCTGGTCATGAGGGGAGGTGGTGGTAGACAGTGGTGTGGCGCTGAAAGTAAGTGTACGCGGGCCGCAGCCTACACGCACAGTGCAGTAGCTGGGTGGATTGGTATGGTAACTTGGGTTGAATTTAGTATTGCGTGTGTGAGGCACATGCACTACTACATTCAACCCAACTACCGCACTGCAGCACCTCTGTCTGTCTGTGCGGGTAAAAAGCACCACTGCCATTTATGATTGAGAGGTCACCTCACCAACGGCAGTTGTGCTTTTTCTCCGCAGAGCTGAGGCAGGAGTGCACACTGCACTGTGCATTGCTGCCAAGGTTTCAGATTGCTATGTGTGACATTTTCATAAATTCAGTGTAATTATGTGTGATATTCAATGACTATGAGTGACATGTTCTCGTGAGCAGAAATCAAGCAATGAACATTAGGGAAACATATAAATATCTGAAATTGCACCTATTTGAGCAACCAGAAACTCTAAGACCTAAAACTGTTGCACTAGTGCTGCTGGGAAATTCCATCTGTAACTGGCTCTGAGTGAGACTGCGATTGCACCAAGCAACCCACCCACTGCTCTAGTGGTCTCAAAAGGACAGAATATAAAAAAAATGGCAGTGGTCTGAAAATACAGACAATTAGAGCTTGTATGATAGCGACTATAGTTAGTGGAGCTCTGTAAAGCTATGCAGACCAATGATTTGTCAAATTTCCAAGATTTCACTTCTGAAGTAGGCTGAAAAGTGCAAAGATGCATTTTAGCTTCCAGTACAGCGCTATAAAAAGTTCACAAAGAAATATAGTCAATAAAAGTGTATCATAATCGTTATGTGAAATATTAATTCTAAATAAACATAAATGTGAGCAACTGGTGGTGCTGTGGTTTGTGTTTACGCGCTTACGCCAGACCCCTTTCGCATAGCTGCCAAGGTTTCATACTGCTTATGTGTGACATTTTCTTAACCCGTTCCACGCTGATGACGAGCCCAGCTCGTCATGCACTGGTCGTGCGCTGATGAGGAGCTGGGCTCATGTAACGCAGCTTTTTTTTAAATGCCGCGCACAGCGGGAAAAGCCGCCGCAGCGATGCGGATAAAATCTGTGTAATTATGAGTGACATTTAAACAACTATGAGTGACACTTTATCCAGAGCAAAATTAAGCAATGAAGATAAGGGAAACATAAATATCAGATATTACACCCATTTGAGCAACACGAAACTCTAAGAAGATGTTAAAACTGCTGCAAGATCACTAACCAGAGACAGACTGCATGACTGCAGTTCACAGTAACAGAGGGCAGCAGGCACTGCAGCAGCTTAGAATATGATCTCATTGATCTGATCATTCATAGCCACACACTAGCCTAAAAGCTGAATTTATAGCATAGCAGTCACGTTTTCAGATTGCTTATGTGTGAGATTTCCATGGTTGTAGTGTACCTGTGAGAGAGATTCTACCGCCTAATGAGTGGCAAAATCAGTGACACTTTCTCCTCAGTAGAAATAAGCAATGAAGTCCATATTGAGAGTTAAATATCACAAACGACTCACCTTTTGGGTAATGAGGAGCACTTACCAGACAATATTGTCCCTTTTAACACCTTTAACAGCCAATCAGATGTAGCTTGACCCACTCAGTGCATCCTAACTTCTTTGCCCGGATCAGAAACAGCCAGGACCAGCCCAGTGTGTTGGAACCATGAACACTTCCAGCAGAATTGCCCCCCGCTCAATGCACTCTAACCCCTTTACCTCCATCAGAGCCATCCCAGCCAGCTGAATTTCATTCTAGCTCATTCGTATCCACCAGAACTAGTGTGACCCTGCCCAGTGCATTCTAAACCATTTAACCCTCAACACAACCATCCTGGCCCTGCCCAGTCCAATCTAGTAGCCTTTTCCCAGTATGATTTAGTCAGCCCTGCCCAGTGCATGCAAACACCATATCTATGCAACCCAGTCAGTTTAAGCAAATCCGGCCCACAGATACAGCAACCAGAACCAAAGTTGGTGCCTGGCGGTTTTTAAATCTGGCTGATTACAATTTGAATGTCTCAGCACACAAATCACCAAAAGTTTGCATTTTTTCAGTGCACATTTAACACAGCAAACATAAGAGTAAAAACACTTTAAAATGTGAGGAGGAGCTGCTTTGATGATCCGTGACTAATAAAGTAATAAAAGGCAGAAACTCAGTGTTAAAAAGGAATACGAACTATTTTTTATAGAGTCCTATTTATCATGTCTAGGTTTATGGAGAATCATCCAACATTAGAAAGTGCCGGTATTATTCCCTGGGTAAGTTGGAAGCCGTACACGTCTATCCCTCACCACCTTATCCCATTCACAGCACAACTCACCGGTGACAAGTGCCCCTCATTGCCTAACTGCCAGGATGAGCATCAACGTGTCCTCATTGGGCCGGGCCGGGGGCGACCGGACGGTTCTCTTCTGTGCTGAATATTTATTTTTTTCAGACTTAATGCATTTGTATTTCGAAGTTATTACTGGGTTTGTATTTTGCTCCCACTGTCTGATTCTCACCACCCCGACCAACTCTCCACCCGCTGTGTATTTTTGCTCAGTGCACAGGAGTTTGTGAATGCAGTGATCAGAGAACGGGCTTAATGCGTTTTTATTTTTGAAGTTATTGCTTTGATACCCAGCCTTACCTGCCTTCAGCTGCTTGAATAGATCTCTCAGAGCACAGCACTGACCCTCTCTCATCCCGATACCCACTGTCCTCAAGAAGAACCCTTCCTCTCGAGCTTTCGGAAGGATGCGGGACTTTGGGTTTGTGCAGCTGAAAGCTAGTCAATTGACCTGTCCTCCTGATTTTGGAAAATCCAGTGCTTTGCCATGATGCACATAATTGCCCAAGCACTAGTTTGCCTCTTCCAGCACGTTGAGATCGCTGTGCTTGACCTCACATTAGTAATCTGTTGAAGATGCACCTGAAAGCAACAGGGCCTCACCATGAGATCTATGCTGTACTGTGGACTTTCAAATTCGTCCAACAGGAGTTGGGGCCATGAGGCGCTATAAAGCAAATAACCCCTTTACCTACCCCTTGCCAGCTTTGAGATTAAAAACCGTATTTCACTGACTTGGATGGAACGAGAGGCACTGATTGTAAAACATATACAGCAGCTACATTTGCTGAAAGAAGTGCTTTTGACAACAGTCCTTAGAGTACAATTGCTCCCATTCTGGATGCATATGGCCTGATGTCTTCATACATATGGGTCCATCACATTTGAAGGTTGATTGGGTTTGAACCCGGTTTTTACGTTTTTGTATTTTTTGGGTAAGTTGTCCTTTTAAGATAATGGAAAAAAAACTATTTCCTTTCAGCAAATGCTCCACATTGACAGTTATGGATATGTTAGGCATTGCGCTGGTGTTGTATACTGTATCTCATGCCCCACCGCCTGCTGTTCTTTGTCCTTCTCCTCTGACATCGCTGCCAAGGAGAAAGAATGAAGCAGAGAATGCAGGATGACCCCGATCAATGGATTGCAAGGCAGCTTACACAATATCCAGTGCCATCTTTGATACTTACTAGTTCTCTCAGCACTACAATGACTAGCAGCCCAGACCCAAACTACAACAACAACACCCGTACCTAAAAATAAAAGTGCCTTTAACTAGGGTAACAACACACAAGCTCAACAAAAGGGCTTCCAGACTAGGTACTTCAAAAACCAGATTCTGTGCTGAATATTGCACAGAGAGTGAGTCCAGGCTGCCTTCCTTTAGAGCCTCCGTTGCTGCTAAAAAAAGGCTGCCCTGCTACCCAGCACCTCACACCTCACACTCTGTGTGAGACCTGGGAGTGACCCGAATGTAGGTAGAGAGCACGTGCAGTAATCCAACAGCGATGCTCTAATACACCTTCTTGAATGTGTGATTTCTGGCTGAGTTTTTGTCATATGGATCAGTAAAATACTGTGAGGCAGATAATGTTAATTCCACGGGACGCAAACACCTAAGCAGGCGGGGTATACTACTGCCGCCTGTTACTGTATTTTATTGAAATGTTTTCGTTTTACATTAGGAACATTTCAGTGTGAATATTTTGAGGTGCCCCGGACATGTCAGGAGCAGGGTCGCTGACACCTATTCTGTTAATCCCAGCCCGGCCCGGCCCCCAGTGCCAATGCCATGATAAATCTGGGGATTGCAAATGCAATTTTCAAAATACAAACAACATTAGTGACTCACGTGCAGGCGGCGGACGGCAGACAGTCGACAGCAGGGAGGGACAGGCAGGCAGGTGCTAGGAAAAATTAGAGTATGTGGTGCCTGGGCCTCACTCAGTCTCTGGTTCAGTTGTTCTGGAATGCTCCTCTCGACCTGGCCTCACGTCACAGGTCACACAAACTTTTTAGTGTGTGAACTCCAATGCGCATGTCACCCCCACCAGCCGCCCCTCCCTAAGGTGGGTGAACTGAGAACTTGCAGACAGAAGCGGCGGCAGAGACATGTGCGCGCTGCGCGCAACCCACCCCCTAAGCACAGACATGCTCTCAATACATTTTACAGATGATAAATGAAAATGATTGAGAAAGAAAATTCCGAGGTTGTGCTTTGTTTTGCTTCTGCATGGAGCGCGGAGCGAGTTAACGTCTCAGATTTATTTTATCTGACTAACGCCAGACCAAAAATCTCCCCGAGGCCAAGCAACAAAAAAACGGCCCCCTGCCAATAAAACCGGCCCCCACCCCTGGCAGCCTACCGGGGGATTGCCCGGTGCCCGGCATTGCCAGTCCGGGCCTGATTGTGAGGCAGTTTGATCCGCCCTCAGTCACAGACAGTACCAATGGGATGTCAGGAGATGGAGATTGAGCCATCAACTCTGCCAGACATCGAGACAGAGATCAGCCGTCAATCACTGGCGGTGACAGTGGGACAGGGAGAGATTAACCAACCCTCAGTCTGAGACTGTGAGGTCAGGGCTCATTTCCAGACAGAGATCCCGGGGCACTGGGCAAGGAGCTCACTCTCGAGTCACAGATCAGTCAGGAACACAGCGAGGTCGGATTTCTGCCGACAGTAGCACTGGGGCAGCGGTGTGGTGACCAGCCCACAGGGCCCAGCTGGTCAGTTCCCAGATCCAGTATGGAGAGAGTTACGGAGCGCTCGATTCCCTGAGGAAATGCAGATACACTGCTCCGCCGTGCTCACTACCCCTTCTTCTCCCCCTCTATCTGGGGGCGGAGGGCTTTGTTCTCATCTGAGGGTCTCCTCTCCGCAGGCCACAATAAGAAGGCGCATCTGGGAATGTGGCGTTTCCCTGGAAACGAACGCAGAGACTGCTCTTCATTCCACCCCTCCTGCTGACCCCCAACCCCCTCCCGCTGACCTCCTCCCATCACACCGCCCCCGTGCTGACCTCCTCCCTTTCTAGCCTTGCCACCGTGGACCCTCTGATCACATTTCCATCTGCTGTTTCTGATCTGGTATCCATGGAGACTGTCTCCAGAGCAACCCGAGGACTCAGCAACATACACCCAAGGTATCTCTGGACAGGCCAATCAGTGGCAAGCAGCAACAGCATGGATAAAACCGAGGGACCAAACCCATCTCTTGCAGTGACGCAGGACCGCACCTGCATCGCGGGATGAAGTACAAAGAGAGCTGCACGGCCGAGCCCTTTCACTCCTCCAATTTCGCTGGCACGTAGATTTATGATGCATGGCTTTGTATAGCACGGACCCACTGCTAGTGAGGCTTCACAGCGCACAAAATGTACGGAACAGGTTAACCTGTATGTCTGGTTGATGTACAACCTTAGACCAATGTTTACATCTTAGACCGAATGGAAAGGGCCTCACTGCGCAGGTCCAGTTGTCTCCCATTCAGGGCAGCCTGTCCTCTCCCACGCCAGGAGTTTGTGATACCAGGTGAATCGGAACTCCCAGAGGTAAAATTACCAGTAATTACAAGTGATGCTCACAGGGTCCCCTCAGAAATGAGGGATTATCAAGGGAATCTTAATTTTCCCAAAAATTTCAACGGGAGATCCCACCTTCTTTCACCAGGTGGAGTCTCTGAATAAACAACCACAGGTGGAGTTACCACAGATCTTGTAATCCGATAAGCGTCATAACTCCACCCTAAATCAGTATTACCGGGTACCTCGTAACGCAACTCTAAAGGGTTCATTTATGAGAGCACTGTGCAGAAACTTGAGGGGGGCCCCATGCGAAGTACGTATAGGCTCTCAATCTGATTGATGACGCCTCACAAAGCCACCCTGTGTGGCTTTGTGTGTCCTCATAACTCTTGAGTAAGGCATAGCAGCGCAAATCGATGTGTCGCCTTATTCTGCGTCCGGGAGACGTTGGGTGGGCATTGCGATTTGTTTTACCACGCAACACCCATGGGTTTTGACGCTGCTCCAGATTTACAAAATCATGTAAACCTGGGAAAGGGCCAAATCTGTATACCTCCCGAGGTGAGGCATAAGGAGTCGAAATATATTTATTTCCGCTCGTTCTTTTCCTCTTTCTATGTGTGCTGCTGAACGGAAAGATGAAAACACCTCTTCGGATTGTTTTTGTGCTGTAAGGGGTCCCTCCCTGCCCAAAAAGGATCCTGCATGCAACAGACACACCCTTGCACCATGGTGCAAGACTGCCTATGTTGGTGCTAGGCTGCCGAAATGGCTCCAGCGCAGGGAGAAAGGGCAGGAATACATTGTATTGCATAAATGCGGTGCGTTCCTGCCCTTTCACGTTGGCTTAATGCGCTACACCAGAATCCCACAACTGAGGCCCTGCAGTACGTAGACTTCCTTCTAGAATCTACAGTGCAATGTGAGACTTATTTACGTTTTATCAGTGAAAGCAGTGTGATATGTGCAAATCCGATGTAGCATCAGTGATAATAATAAAAATTATTATATATGAAAAGTCTTCATTCACGCTATTACAGGTTCGTAGTACTGTTGATACCACGTGTTGCGTCACCCAAATCAAAAATACTAATTTTATTAACCTCCAAAGAATGAAGGCAATATGTGAACAGAAAAATTTTCAGCAACTGCATTAGCACGCTGAGGTATTTGACTGGTGATGTTAGTATCTTTCCAGAAGGTTTACTGCCTTACATGGCGTTATCAGTGCTTAGTTGTAAAAACAAAAGTGTCGGGCCCTCATCACCAGGTCACTGCTGCTTGTACCACCCATTGCCCCTGACTGTACTGCCAGTGAGGAGCGACAGTGGCAAATCGGACTATTCCAGGCCCCCAAAGCAGTAAGAATAGCTTTGGCAGCATGTATTAGTCATTTCTAAGTATGTTTAATTAAGAAAAAGCTGTGGGTTTGCTTATTTTTAAGTTAGACATACAGCGCCACCATGCGCGTTCTGTCATTAGTGCAGCGTTGATAATTAAGTGCCAGTGCTGAGCACCGGAAACCACCCCCTCAAATTAAGTAATGGTGATCGCTGTTGTTCTTCGGTACAGAGCTTGCCCTGTCAGTGCACTTCGGAGACTGGCTCTGTCACTAGTCTTGACTCCCTTTACATACATGTTATTCATCTTTCTCTTCGTGCATTAACCCATTCAGGATCCTTGTTAGGAATAGAACCTGTGACCTACAGATTCCAAGCGACTCTTTGCTTTAAATGTGTTTAATCCACTGGAAACCGCGACCACCTGTTTACACAAGTTATATAACACATCCAGTTATCGAAAACATATATCCTCAGACTGCTTACAAACTTACGACCACTCAGACTCTAAACTGCGAAGGAATCTTCAAAACTTGGGCAAGAAGGTACTAAAGCAAGGCAGAATGTGTGCCACATGAATACACACAGCATAGTAAACAGTTCCAAGAAGTAGGCACATTAACCCACTGAAGCATATAGCTCATATCAACTTCTAGTATGCAAAACCTCACATTGAAGCAATAAATAAATAGGTAGCTAAATAAATGAAAAAAGAACTTGATAGATAAGAGGCCGAAGCAGAGCATCTAATGGGCAATTCCCCAGAGCCCTGGGTTGGTTTTCGCACCCCCTTCTCCGAGATCAGCATCCGTGGAAGGCAGAGGTTCTCTTTTCTCTCCTCTGAGGCACTAGTTTATGTACATTAAACACAGGCTACTTTCAGACCTAGAGACAGCAAACGTAGGTTGTGTGGTGTGGAGAGTCAACGACTTAGCGTTTTCACCCCAAATGCCATTAATCGCATACCTGTTCGCCATGGCAACCAACCGGCCGTGCGCGCGCGCCACACACACACACTCTCTCAAGTAAATGACAGATTGAAGGCAGGGCTCAGGGGAGGTGCTCGCACTCTTAAGTCATTACGTACACAGCAGACAGCCGTTGCCCTCCAGCGTGACCCTGACCTGACCCTTCGCCTTGGGCTAGTCCAGTGAGCTGAACCCCAGAGACTGGAGAGGGCAGAGGGGCAGGGCTCGGGGGGCACAGTCACGTCCTGGGGCCTCTTCTACGTTGCCGACCTTGCCCACGGGCAGGTGCGCCGCTGGGTGAAGCCGAGCCTCTCTAGTGACAGACGTCAACGTCATTATGAGAAGACATACAGTTGAGTGGACAAGAGCTGGGTCTGCTTGTGAAGATGTATGACGTATCACGGTATGGGTAGAGGGAGGCTGTTCACTTGTCTCCGAGGACCTCACGTTTTCTGCCATTACTGTTTGAGAATCTCAATTTTTCAATTTTGGAGTGTATTTTTTATTTTCACAATGTTTTGTATTTTCTATAATAAAAGCAAGGGCAGTGATGGTTGGTCGTTTATTGCTCAAACTGTACTTCTTAAAACCAACACCTCTATTGCTGGCCATTGTCAAACAAAACGTAATCTTCCATACGAGTAGTAAGGTTGATGTGTTACCCAGTTTATACCTAGACAACGATATCAAAAGGCAAAATCTTTATCACTGAATAATAACAAGTTTGCATTAGAACACCCGCTGGTAAACGGGTTGTAAAGGTTATAGTTAGAGTGTAAAAGTGATAGAGCGCGGGCTCAACTGCTCGTTTTACCATACTCACCTGGGCCCATAAAACAACATACACACTTTGAACAGGTAAACCTACGCTCAATCAATTTGTTTAACCATTCAGGAGCTATACCATATGACTTACCAATCCTAGTCACCGGTACCTAGAGTCCTAAAGGATCAAGGATGTTAGCATAATAGGCAGTAAATAAACGTTTGCACTCTTAAATAACCACAGACTCGGGAAAGGTTTAAACGCTTTATCTAAATATTTTCTTTAAATGGCAAAGTCCATACTACATTAATTAGAACTTGATTGATTAGAAAGAATAAAATCAAAACAAATGATGTTAAAGTATGAAACTTTTCTTTAAGCATTGAAGGCTAAGAAAAAAGAAACAATTCAATGTTTTGCTCACCCTATTTCATAATTACCTAGAATGGTGTGAAGACCAACCCAAGCCACGGGCTGGGATAAAGAACAAGAGACCAGAATCAGGACAGGTACGGACCAAATTGAATCAGAATAGGACCACCGCAGGTCAGGACTGGCACCCACAGCTAAAGTGCAACGCTCGCTTCGCAACCCTCTCTGCTGCTAACAGTCGGACCCCGATTGGGTTATCGCACTCCTTCCAGAACCCCGATTGGGTTATCGAATCTTCTGACAGAGTGCTCCGCCAGCACCTCTGCTCTCGATCGCCTATTGAGTGCGTTGGGTCAGTGACAGGTCAGCTATTCGGACAAGTCGGACAATCTAACTAGCTAAGCCTACCTTAGTTATACAATTTTCCAGGGCAGTGTACCAACCCCCAATGTTGCAAATGTGTAAATTCCCTCAATTTGATTGGTCAAAAGACGAGGAGAGGTCATCACACCATACCGGTTATGAGATCATGCTCTTCAATATTCAGATCGATGTTCCCGCCAAATATTTTATTTCCCATGCACTTTTATTCCACCCGGCAATGAATGTTTCAATAGTAAATACAATGTATAAATTGACATCCTCTTGGAGGTTCAGGAGGTCGAGTTCTCACGAACATCTTCTAGCAAGTCTGTAGCTGGCATGAATTCAATGCCAATGCTTTAAGAATTTGAGCTTCTCTGCACAGGCGCAGTCCCTCCAAAGATGGAGTTCAAAAGTACATATCAAGCTCAAAATACGATACATGCAAAGTAGAAGAGAAACCGTTTTAGAATAAGAAATAAATTAATGCACTGTATACCACTTATCTCTACTCTATTCCCATTATTTTATTTTAACTGTGGCATTAGTCATTATGCAGAACAAACATCTTAGTAAAAGCAATAGTGCAAGCGTTAGCACGTTAACACACAGAGTAGCCATCTTAGTTCTAGTGCGCTGAAGCAAAGATTTCCCACCAAGCAGAGAGAATACGTCATGTCACGTGAGTATGACAGACGCATGCGCAGAAAAATTCCCCCGTTGCGGCGACAATTTTGGGTTAATCGAGTTACGGTTAGTAAAAGAACATAGGCGAGCTTCCCCTAGATACTAGAAATGTTGTGTGGTGCAATTATTAGTAAACGAAACATGTTAATTAGTATGTTACAAATTATTTTGAGTGGGCTGAATACAAGCAAGTCGCTTTACGTGCGCAACCTTGCTCCATCAATCCCCTCTTTGATGATATTTTATATCATCACAAACTAATGAAACAGATGCTAACTTTCACATTTCTCCCAACTCAATTTCTTCAAACTTTCTATTTTGTTTCTGTTCAGTATTCATGTGAAAGTTTTTCACTTTCTTGTACAAATTTCCATTCAACTCTTCTAATTCAATTTCATCAATATTTCTTTTCATTCCTTTCTTACTTACTGTATATGTCTTTTTGTGCTTACGACATTTGCAACAAATTATGATCCCTAATATCAATGAGGCTACTCCCATCATTGGCATCAGTATTCTACCTACAAAACTTTTTCCTACGTTGGATAACCAACTACCTATAGAGGAGAGACCATCTGTAAGTCTCTTCCATCAACCTCCAGTGGTTTGAGTTCTTTTTCCAAATGTGTAATTGTGAGAAGTTAGCCTGGCATATGATATCCACTATTCTAGTGTTTAACCTCTTCAATGCTAATGACAAGGGTAACTCGTCATGATGCACTGGTTGACCTGTGCTGATGACAAGGATAACTCGTCATGTATAATGGGGTTTTCAATAAATCAGCGCAAGAGGGGAAAACCCCTTAGCAGCCAAGTGGTTAACAACCAGGGGTGGTGATGGACAGAGTTTCTGAATTAAGCAGAATACTCTCACCCAGTCAAGAGATCAGGGCTAGATCCCACACCGTTTTTTAGCTCACTGCACCATCCCAGCTCAGAACCTGGCTATATGCAAATTAGTCTGTTCCTGTCCCAGTGCATGATGGGAACAGGGCAAACTAAACTACCAAGCCAATTCTTACACTGGGAAGGAAACAAGCTTCCGGGGACCGGTTTCTGGCATTTCAGCCGTCGTCGGCCCGGCTTGCTTGAATCCTGATGGTGCAATGAGCAAGGGACTCACATCTGAGTATACCCTTCCACGCTTAGGGTGGACAAAATATTTAACAACCAGGGGTGGTGATGGACAGAGTTTCTGAATTAAGCAGACTACTCTCACCCAGTCAAGGGATCAGGGCTAGATCCAACACCGTTTTTTAGCTCACTGCACCATCCCATTCTAGTGGGCACCTTGCACCAGTCTAAACGACCCTTATTGATGGTGGTTGTAAAGTCAACCTTATAGACAAGCTATCCTAGTGGTAGCATGGACCAGCAGTCTTAGGCTAAACTCCAAAGAGCATGTGAAGTTGTTTGTTTAGCCAATTATAATCCCTTGAATACCAAATGAAAGGACACCACACAAGGTATATATCAAATATATATGTATTTATTTCTAACACAACCCCTCTGACTTCTTTATGAGGTCAGAGATCGAAGGACATCACAAGTTACTTAAATAGCATACAATAAGTTGCACAAATACAGTTTTGCCCTAGGGGCCTCACAAACCATATAGTAAAATAGTGGCATAAGAACCACTCCGAAAAGAGTGAATAGGCCTAGAGCCTATGGAATCGCTGGGGCTACACTAGATAAACAAAGGTTAGTAAGTAGGAGACCCACGGGAGACGCGTGCAGTGTCTAAACACAGTCGCGAGTTACCATTGATTTAGAATGAAGAACGTAAAAGTTACAAAGTTAAAGATTTAGGGCACTTCCGGATGGACTATGACAAAACCACTTTAGACTAGGACACTTGCATAGTCAATACCCACGGGAGCACCGGAGTACTCGAGTTACCTCACCCAGGGAAACCGGGTGCAAAGGTGTCTTTTGGTGTCGGGTTTCATCGATGTTTCCTATGGAGATCTGCGAAGAAGTGCTGCAGGCGACCAGAGGAAAAGTGTCCGGGTGGATCTAAGGGTGGATTGAGGAAAAACTCCTGTGGCTTGAGCCGGGAGCTAGCTGCTGTACTCTTTGTTTGCTGCTCGAATTCTGCACAATTTTAATGTTTTGATTTGGGGGGAGAGTTTTTTAATATTGTGATCCTTCCTTCTGCGATTTTGCACATTAACGCCGCAGACCCTATTTGTGGGCACTTATTCTTTTAACTGCCTCATAATCTCCCTTTTACCTGTCCTTATCGCTCTTGACCGCTGGACAACCGTGGAGTGCTCACGTAGGCTCCTTTGGGTCTCGGGGGCTCCAGTGTGGTGATTACAGTGGGGCCGCAATCTTGGGGATAGCGCTGGTGAGCAGTCTAGTCTTTCCCACTCACCACGCACAGTCGTTGGAGTGTCCTGGTTGTAAAACATCTTTACCAGAAATTGAATATTTACAGATAAATAAACTGAGATCTCCTAAAATTAAAGGGGAAGTCGTTAAGTGTATTTTGTTGAATGCTAGATCTCTGGTTAAACACAGTTTTGAGTGTGCTGGATTTATCATAGATAATGACATTCAATTAACATTTATCACCGAGTCCTGGACGGATGAAGCCTCAGGTCCGGACATGATACAGGCTACCCCATTAGGATTCTCATGCCACACTTTGCATAGGCAGGGAAAAAAAGGGGGGGGCCTGGCAGTAATTTATCCCAGCACTATGAAGACTGCCTTTTATGCAGTACAAAATGCGGAATGTGAGGCACTATCTTTTAATTTTAATCTCTCACATCACCATTCATTTAAAGGTATTCTTGTTTATAGACCACCTAACATTAGATGTCCTTTTGTTGAGGTTATGGCCAACCTACTTGAAGATGGTATTTGCCTAGAAACTTTTACTATCATGGGCGATTTCAACTTTCATTTAGAAGCCACTTCCAATCCAGATACGGTTGCCCTCATTGATATAATGGGTAGTGTGAACCTTGGGCAAAGGGTAACGGATCCCACACATGTAGCTGGACATACCTTGGATGGTACTTTTTCCAATCATCCAGATCTCTGATATACAGGAGTAATGCCGCTGGTTTGGACAGATCATGCAGCAGTTCAGTTTGAAGTATCCCTTGCAAGCCAAAAGATGGTTAAAACACCGGACAAAAAATTAATTAATATCTGATCCTGGAATAAATTGGACGGAGAGGAGTTGCGGGGACTTCTTAGGGTAACATCCAAACAAACATATCTAGGAGTGGAGGAGGAGACAAGCACCTACACAGATTGGTTGGATAGCGCCTGCAAGAAATTAGCCCCTACCATTAGCATTAGACCCAGAATGTTAGCTCCTTCTGCTCCCTGGTTCTCAGAGGATCTGAAAAATCAAAAATCCAGGTGTAAACATTTAGAGCGAACCTGGAGAAAGGAATATAAAGAGGTAGATAAGAAGGCTTATCTAACTGAGCTCAATAATTATAAGAAACTGCTGTTCAGTACTAAGCAAGAATTTTATGTTAATAAAATTGACTCAGCCAAGAACTCAGCCAAAGATCTATTTAAAGCTGTTGCGGATTTGGCATCTCCGCGTCCAAGTTTTATCCAGCCGAACCAGGATCTTTGCAATAATATCGCCGAATTCTTTTTGGATAAAGTAGAGGCTATTTTTACCACTCTTAAGGATTCTGTTGAGAGGGAGGTTAAGACCTCCCCTGTAGGACAATTGAGAACTCTGGATAACTTTGAGGCGCCATCTCTGGATAGAACTCAGTCTCTTCTTGAAGCAGCTAAATCTGGGTCTCCATATGACCCATGTCCAGTGGCTGTTGCCAAACTGGCAATGGAACCCATTACCTGGGCGCTTACATCAATCTTTAATAACATGATCGAAACTGGCATTTTTCCTAAACCTTGGAAAGTGGCATCTATTCTACCCCTTTTAAAAAAGCCAACATTGGATCCTAAGGATCCTAACAACTTCCGCCCTATTTCCAGACTTCCCCTGCCAGCAAAACTAACAGAGAAGGAGTTAAAAACTCAACTTGGTATTTTTCTGGATCAGACCCAAGCTCTGGACGCATCCCAATTTGGCTTCAGGAGTGGTCATAGTACCGAATCAGCACTCATAAAGACTACCGATGAGATCAGGAAAGCAGTGGATCAGGGCGGTAATGCCGCCTTGATCCTACTGGACTTATCTTGGGCCTTTGATACGGTCCATCATGATCTGTTGATGGACCGTCTAAGGGCATGTGGATTACGCAATATGGCGTGGGAGCTTGTACAGTCTTTTCTAAATGATAGAGTACAAGTGGTCTCCATGGGTGAATTTCAATCTAAGCCGTTTGTGTTGCCCTGTGGTGTTCCACAGGGATCATCATTGAGCCCAACCTTATTTAATGTGTACGACTCCTCATTGACGCCGATTATTAACAACCTGGGCTTTGACCTCACGTCTTATGCAGACGACACACAGATTGTAGTGTCCCTTCTGCCAGGACAGGAAGCAGGCAGGAACTGGCGCTTTCGTAATTGTATGGAAGTGGTCGGGGATTGGATGGCAAAAAACTGTCTGAGGTTGAACTCTAATAAAACTGAGGTCATTCTCTTTGGGAATAACACTAATTTCTGGAGTGCAACCTGGTGGCCACCAAAATTGGGGCCCCCTCCCATACCAGTGGAAAAAGTAAAGAATCTTGGCGTCTTATTAGATGACAAACTAAATATGAGTGCTCAAGTTAATGCGGTATCATCCTCCATGGCATTTGTTTTAAAAACAGTCCAAAAAATATTTCCATATCTACCATCTGGAAGTAGGAAAACAGTGGTTACTGCACTTGCAATGTCAAAGATTGATTACTGCATTGGCTTGTACCTGAATATGCAGGAAAGATGTATAAATAAATTGCAAAGTTTACAAAATGTGGCAGCCCGACTTCTGACGGGGGTGTCCAAATTTACATAGGTTATAAATGGTTTAAGGATATTACACTGGCTCCCTGTAAAGAAGCGAGTACTGTACAAAGCCTTATGTATAGTGCATAAGGCACTGCAACTCAAAGGACCTGAATTCTTTCAAAAACACTTTTCGTGGTACTCACCTACGCTCATCAGGTGCCAAACTGGTTGTTGTTCCATGTACAAAAAAAGTCTATTGGGGTGGACGGAGATTCATCTATAGAGCAGCCAAGGCTTGGAATAATTTCCATCTACATCTTAGAGCAGGGGTCTTCAAACTGTGGGGCGCGACCCCAGGGGGGCCGTGGAGTGGTGTGAAGGGGATCGCGCATTCACAGTCACAGTCTGCCCTGGCCTCCACGGCTTCAGCCCTCCTCTTCCCCCGTCCTCTGTCTCAGCCTGGGCTGCTGCAGTGAAACTCGAGCTGCTGGGGGCTCGGCTGGGCAGTGTCTGGAGTCTTATCTCCAGCATGCCCGAGTTTTTCACAGGTCTTTAAAGACTATTAGCATCTTTACATGCCTTTGTAAACTGGTTACAGAGGCTTAATGTTTTTTTATGGTTCCAGTAACCACTTGGCCCCCACTCTGCCTATTCCTTACATTTGTATTTTTACACTTCTTGCTGTAGTGTGAGAATGCATTTAATGAAAAGGTATATAAAGTTGGGTTGCCAAAAGAAAAATGCCTGCTCTTGACACTAAATAGAGTTATAAATAAAAAAGTATGTATAATTAGTTATGTGACTTTTCTGTCTTTGTTCTCTTTAATTTTCAGTCATGTATCATTGAGGCAGCCTTAGAACACAATTAAAAGTGACACAATTAAAAGGGCTTTCTATTTATATTTGCTGTGTAAAGTATTCACAGATAAGTGATAAAAATACAGCTTTAGGTGACTGCTTATTTCTGGGCCATCAAAATAATGAGCTAGTAACACTAATAATAAAACTGGAAGTTTTTTGCAGGATCAGCACATTATTTATTTCCTCCACCTGCAATCCTTGATTAATGCCATTATAGCAATAGTTTAACTTATATCTGAAACCCTACACTTCAAGTTTCTGGGAATGCACCCTGCTTTCAGACAACTCACTTCTCATTTTCGCCTTCACTTTCACTCTCACCCTGCACTCGCAGCGATCACAATGCACTCGCACTGATCACAATGCACTCGCACTTATCACCATGCACTCATAGCGATCACAATGCACTCACACTGATCGCCATGCACTCACACTGATCGCCATGCACTCACAGCGATCGCCATGCACTCACAGCGATCGCCATGCACTCACAGCGATCGCCATGCACTCACAGCGATCACAATGCACTCACACTGATCACAATGTACTCACACTGATCACAATGCACACACTGATCACAATGCACTCACACTGATCACCATGCACTCACAATGATTGCCATGCACTCACAGCAATCACCATGCACTCACAGCGATCACACTGATCACAATGCACTCACACTGATCACCATGCACTCACACTGATCACCAGGCACTCACACTGATCGCCATGCACTCACAGCGATCGCCATGCACTCACAGTGATCACCATGCACTCACAGCGATCGCCATGCACTCACAGCGATCGCCATTCACTCACAGCGATCACAATGCACTCACACTGATCACAATGCACTCACACTGCTCACAATGCACACACTGATCACAATGCACTCACAATGATCCCCATGCACTCACAGCGATCACCATGCACTCACAGCGATCACAATGCACTCACACCGATCACAATGCACTCACACCAATCACAATGCACACACTGATCACAATGCACTCACATTGATCACCATGCACTCACCTATTCACCCACTCACCCTGCACTCACACTGATCACTGTGCATTCACACTGATCACCATGCACTCACACTGATCACCATGCACTCACACTGATCACCATGCACTCACACTATTCACCCGCTCACCCTGCACTCACAGTGATCACAATGAACACACTGATCACAATGCACTCACTAAATTACCCGCTCACCCTGCACTCACAGCGATCACAATGCACTCACACTGATCACAATGCACTCACAGCATTCACCCGCTCACCCTGCATTCACAGTGATCACAATGCACTCACACTGATCACAATGCACTCACACTGATCACCATGCACTCACAACATTCACCCGCTCACCCTGCACTCACAGTGATCATAATGCACTCACAGTGATCACAATGCACTCACACTGGTCACCATGCACTCACAACATTCACCCGCTCACCCTGCTCTCACAGTGATCACTCTGCATTAAAAATGTGATTGCATTGTTCACTCTGTACCTCACCCTGCAGCCACATGAGCACACTTCTCATTCTGCACTCATGTAACACTTCACTCATCTGTCCCCCCTCTTTGCTCAATCTGTAGCTCACTCAAACAAGGCTATCACTAACCATGCACTAATTTTCCCACTCTGTACTTACAGCCGAACCCAAATTCATTTGGTCATCTCACTCAACCTGTAGTCACTCCTTTTACCCTGCTCTCACACTGTTGCATTGCTCTCCGTGCAGTCACATGGGCACTCTTGTCACCCACACAGTGCAGAAGGTTAAAGTACCTGGTACACAGAAGATGTACCATTCACATCACAGAAGTGAGTGTGAGTAAACTATGAGTATTTTGTCAGACAGGTGCTATAGAGAGATGAGGTGTATTGTTGGTGAGTGGTAGGGAGGGAATTCATGGAGAAGGTGGAAAGACTTGCACCATGTGCGACCAGTGCTAGGGCCAGCCCTGGCTGGGATTGTTAAACCCCCCCCCCGAAGTTTGGGTCTAGTGGATCCCCTGCTTCTGCCTATTATTATTTACATTTGTAGTGCGCTACTGTTACCAAAAGGTGTCCTGGGGCTAATAACCATCTGCCTACAATGTGAGAGAGGGATCCAGGGTTGGGAGAGGAGAGAAGAGAGGGATGGAAGGAATGGGTGAGAGGAAAGGGGCATTTGTAAACTGCTTAACTCTGCACAAGACCACCAGGGTTTGAAGGGACCCTTGCTGCTCCCGGCCATGGCCAGGTGAGCTTCTAATGTGGCAGCGCATATTCCTGCGGAGTGGGAGGCCCTTCACAAAGGTTGACTAGACATCTTTCTGATGTTAATTGCTGTATTTTGGTTATAAACTGGTACTGATGGGGTGAAATCTTTCCTCAGTGTTACTGTGTTTAAAACATTTCAAAATAATAAAGCAATGCTATCCCAAAATATGCAGCATCACAGAACATTATTTAAATTTTCTACTCAAACAATTTAGTCAAGCCTGTTGCATAATTTGGTACTCACCTGCCTCATAATTCCAGTAGCCCTGCCTAGAGGTTTAGAAATATTTGTCAGAAGGGGGTTCTTACGCCTTTAAATGTTTACAGGGGGGTCTCGGCTTCCAAAAGTTTGAAGACCTCTGTCTTAGAGGGACCAGTGATCTGTTGGCCTTTAGAAAGGCCTTGAAAACGTGGTTGTTTTCAAATTAGACGGCATTTTAGCTGACTCAGGCTAGGCTATAAGGAGAAATAACGAGCGCCAGGACACCTCAGGGTAACCGTTCGCGCTTTATAAATGATTTAACATAACATAACATAACATAACAAAGCAGAGGGGACAGAGTCTGGGTCACTAGCCAGTGACCAGGAAGGAACCAGGCGATGTCAAGGAGATTTCAGGTGAAGAGGTGAAGCTTGTCTCTGCAGCCACGAGGAGCAGGAGGCGTCAACAACAACCAGGAGCTGGATTCGAGCTGTTCCACAAAGAATCTAGTTGACTGCGGGGTCAGTATTCAGATTGGACCCAACAAGCCTTGGCAACCGCAACCCACGCAGGAAGTGAAGATTGGCTTCGAGTCAGACCAGCAAGGTTTGGGGAGCTTTTCCTTTGGAGGGAAGCTGGAGCAAGCCTGAAGCAACCAGGCCAGCAGTGTAAATTTAAAAAAAAGTCTTCAGGGGGCTAACTAGCCAGCGGGCTAGTAACCGGGAAGACACATCAAGCTGAAATGCAGGAGTAGGCCCCACGCGGCACTCGTTGAGTGTGGAAGGCTGAGCTTTGGTGCAAATGGCGCTCAGGTCTGGGGATTCTCATACCCCAATGCACAACTGTGAGGGTACCTCGAGAGTTGAGCAGTTATCAAAATGCAGGAAGTCCAGGGTGTCCAGTCCCACGTCTCTTGTGTCCGCCACGGGTCTCAGCTTTGCTGTGGATGTGGATCAGAGTCGTAGAAGTCTGGAAGTCCAGTTCCTGAGTCGCTGAGTCTTCAGGTTCCAGCAGGAGTGTTGACAAAGCAAACTGGCAAGTTACTGGTGGTACCTGATTGCACAGGGTGGTCACTCCTTGACCACACAGGAGATGTCTTCAGTCTTCTAGTTGATATAGAATGTCGAAGGTCCAAGAGTTTTGTATCAGAGTTTCATTCCAGGATAATCTAAATTCTGTAGACACAGCACCTATCTTTATACTGATTTTAGGGGTTGGATTACCTGCCAGGTCCCTCCTATGGGTGGACCTGGGAAGGGGGTGGTTACACCCCTTTTCCTTTGTCCAGTTTCGCACCAGAGCGAGGCTGGAGTGCCCCAGCAACTGGTTTGAACCAGGTAATGCATGGAGCACCTTGTGTGCCCCAGGCAGTGTCTGGAAAAGCATCTTTCCATTCAACCCACCCTGCCCCAATACACTACAGGCTGTCTGGGGAGGTGCTAGCACCTCTCCTGACAGGAAACCTACTGTCCAGGCCTCCCTTGCTGGAGTTTCCCCCAGCAGCAGGAGGTCAGACTTGTGTCCTTGGCAGCAGCATCCATTTTGTGATGCTGAGGCTATGTTTAACTTTAACAGGGTAAAGCAGTAACTACATGTCTTTTCCCTCTAGAAGGGTGGAATGCTACCCCAGCTGCCAGAACTGGTGGGTGGGGGGGGGGTTGTATTCCATAGTGTTTGACACCTTACATGACATGTTTTGATAAAGCCAAACCAAAGTTAGCATTAACCGCAAGGATTATAATGCACTTAAGAGTATATGGTATGGCTATATCATAGAACAGCCATAAGGAGGTGGTTCCGAAAGCTGCAGAGGAGCTCAGCTCATGCTAGTGCACCCTCTCACATAAAACCAAGCACTCTGCCTCCAGGATTGTTAAGGCCTGCCATAGGAGTTACTTATAGGTTACTATGTATCTATATATAAGGTA
Organism: Lissotriton vulgaris; assembly: GCF_964263255.1. NCBI lineage: Eukaryota > Metazoa > Chordata > Amphibia > Caudata > Salamandridae > Lissotriton > Lissotriton vulgaris. The sequence goes on along the minus strand of NC_141685.1, from coordinate 741,502,007 downwards.
GATATAGATATACTATATCTAAGAGTAAGAGGTGATTAAACCACCTTACCCAAGCTGAGTGATCAGCCTGTGGTGTCAATTTAGATGGCCAGCCAGGGGTGGCATAATACATGCTGCAGCCTCTGGTAGGCCTTGGATGCACCTATGCCTGGGTACCTATGGTACACTATACAGGGGCTCACAAAGGTGACCCAATACCCAATCAGGTATGTACCTAAAGTACATGGTATCAATTTATTGAGAGAACAGCTGGGCTGTGGGTCTGATTAGCTGGCCCACAGCCACTCTAAAGTCGAAAAACCAGAGAATCACAGCAAAAAGTGGGGGTGACCATAGGAAGCAGACCCTACTCTCCTACAGTAATATTCTTTACATACACCTTAATTTACACACTTTTGTCAGGTATGTAAGTGCAACAATGTTGCGCTTTCAACATTCTACAGACTCCGCCCTCTTTTGCCAATATTATATCAAGAGCAAGTCGATTTTGTAAAACCATTGATCTTATCGCAACCAATTCGGTATTGATCATCAAAAATCCTCCAGCAGTGTCAGTCGATACCCGATCCACCACTGTTGACAATTTGCAGATTCTTTGAGTATTCAGAACCGCTCCCACTGAAGGTATCAATGCACTTAATATATCACCTACAATTTCTGAGAAACTAGCTCTATTACTACGTATTAGTCCATTAATTTCTTCATTACTTCCAGTGATTTTATTTACATGGTGTACCTTTGGGAATACTATTACGAAATAGCAACTCCCATACCAATGATCTGGCAGTTTATAATATGCCTTGTTTCCACATATATAATAAATTCCAGGGAATACTAGTTCAGTTCCATCTTTGAAACCCCAACCCCCAATTACCTTATAATTGTGCTCACATTCACTGGAACCAATAAATATATTGTTATAATAACTCGTTTTCTCTCTATGTAATCACAGTTTCCCTTTCTTTTCGAAATCCGGTAACATTGCAGCATGAGTTTTGCCATTCAAGGTGTACTGTTTACTTTCAGCCCATTTAGGAATCTTTTGTATCTGTTCTGTTGCTTTTCTCTGGAAATCCTCTCTCCTTTTCTCAACTAAGTGAAAAAATATATATTTTCTCCTTTTCATGTAAAATGCATATTAAGTTGTTCTTGTGTGCTTCAGCTATATCTATTGTACCCATTGTTAGAAAATATTCACCCATATAACGAGTTATGTCACTTTTAGTATGTACAGGATTCAGGGTACTACGTATAGGAAGTTCAGAGAAAATTACATATGAATTAGAATAATAAGTGTAAAGCTCCTTTCTTATAAAATAAACTAGCTAAAATACTACATGAAATACCATAGATCAGGGGCAAGTGATGTAAGTAACCCCCTCAGCTACAGATGTAGGTAACTTCATACAGACATAGCAATCACCTATTTCCATTTGCTTCTACATAATGTACAAACAGATTTGCAAATACGTTCAAGTGTGTTCTATTTCTAACTCTACTGTAATGCAATCCTTCCTCATCTGATGCTTCTAAATCTACTTTTTGTTGTCTGAGACTATCTACCCTTTCGTGTGTATCTAACTTTTCAGGTGAATCTACCTTTTCATGTATACTTGTGTCATTCTGCATGTTTCTACGCATTAGAAAAGGGATAGCTATTGTCAGTCCTAACCATACTATGAGTACTATCACTATACCAGATGTGCATATTCTACAGCATGTTTTTAGGCAGTTTCTTTTGGGTTTACCATTAACAGTATGATCAGCCATTTTTGACTAGAGAGACTTAGCCCCTCCTTGTGACCTTTCGACAGAGTTTTAACCTGTGAACCTTTCAAGTTGGTCTCACGTCTTCGTCAGTTTGATCATCAATCAGTTCGTCATCACTTTCATCACTTAATTCTAAATTTTAAAAATCTTCAAGTATGACATAGGTCCATTCAGGGCCTCTAAACTTGTTATTCAGTCTTTTCAATCGTGGACTCCTTCTTCTCGTTTGTTCTGTGAAAGGTCCAGCTTGGCTTGATATTTTGTTTACTTGCCTTGGTTCTTCATTTATTGTTTTAAGGCAAAATTTCAGTCTCTTGACAAAACCAAGCCGCTTATCTTCCTTTCTGAATCTTTTAGCTGGTACTGTGCTTTGGTATTCTTCAATTGCTCTTTTATTCTTTTTCAGTTGTGGCACAATTTGTACACTGACAACAAGAAGGTGACTGGGCTGTTCCTGGACGAGGGGAAGGAGAGGAAGAGTAAGGGAGGGAAACGGTCACTAGGGGGGGGGGGGGCTAGTGCTCAATTGGAGGACCACCCCTGGGTATCCAATTTGTTGGATATAATGGCCTCACACACCCTTGCGAGTGTCATGCTTCATCATCGGCAATGCTCCTCGTTGGGCAGGCGGTGCAATGTCCAACGGGCTCACCTCAAAGAGGGGCTCTTTATCGGAGATCTTTTATCCAACTGCCTTATGGTGAAGTGTGGGTGAGGGGTCAGAAAAGAGTAGATAGTGTGGGTGAGGGTAAAATGTGGCTCAAGGTACCGGAAACAATTTTGTTCTGGTGGTCCTCTGCCACAGGTAAAATCAAGGATAGGCGGTGCTCGTGAGAACTATGATTTCTCAGAGTGATCCAGGGCTAAAAAGTGCAAAAGGTGTGGTCGACATATTTCTCGCATCTAGTTCATTGACTGCGATTCTTCAGGACCTATTGGGAAACTACAATCTACTAAACATGATCTAATTGTAAGTATCAGTTTACATAAAGCACAATAGTTGTACTACCTGTATGACACTGCTCTTGCCTAAAAATGTGGGAGACAAAGGAGAACATTACAACAGGTAAGTAACAACATGTGACAATGTAGTGACCGTGAACACACTGTGCGTAAGTGACATACTAGTGAAGAAAGTGACTAGTATGTGGTTAAAAACAAGTTAAAAACTCAATGCAGCAGTATCCATTAGAACTATATCGCATATCCTTGGAATAGGTGTTGGTGTTACTCACCTAAGGGTTAGGGTTAAGGGGTGTCAACAGTACCCGGCGGATCTGGCATCGGGCGAGAAGCCAATGTTTTTGGGCTGAGGAAGGAAGCCAATGCAAATCAATGCTACATTTCACAGGGGGGGTTGGTCATTGTGCATGTGCCCCGCTAGGAAGCATGCTTTGCCAAGTAGACCCAGGGCGGTCCAGTATAGGTGGCTACTAAACTCTCCCCAATGTGGTTTGCAACTAAGATTACAGGGAAATAACCCTCATAGGTGCATGTGCTTTGCTGGTAGGTAAAGCCTAAATTAAGGTGAGGGGCCACGGTGAGAAGCTTAATGTAAACCACATATGTAAGCAACGTTAAAGGGTGTACCGATGTCGGGTCACAGCCGGCTATTCATGGTCCGTATGTTGCCAGGGTCCGGGGAAAGGTGGGCGTGTGTACTATTCAGGAAATTTAGGTAGAGCAACATGTGGCAAACTAATGAGTTCGGCGCGGTATGCGGTTTAGTTGTAATGCGCCCCAGTCGCTTGGTTGATCACGTTAAGGAGGTGCCTGTAGCTTGTACCTGTCTGTCAGACTCTGGAACTGTGGCAGGTATCTGGAATGTCTGAGTATATTTATCTCTCCTTATCTGTTCCTCCTCAGCATTACTATTGGCTTTGATTTCTGTAATCTGAGTATGTTCTTCTATTCCTGACTCATCCTCACTATCACTATGTCTATCTAAATAGGTCTGACTTCTGGTTCTCATGAAATCTGCAAGAATGTCAAATCACTGGAATCCATTCATCCTGACTGGTGCTCCGTTGTTCGGTTGAGACCCCTCAGCTGCACAACCTTCAGCTTCTGTTTCATCAGGTTCAGTCACTCTTTTAGTGTGACTCGCGTGGATCCATTTCAGAATTCCCTTGCACTTCACAGCTGTGGTGGTAACCAATATCACTTGATGTGGCTTTCCCCTCCTCGGAGCTAGGCAATATTCTCGAGTATGTTCCTTTATCACAACCCAGTCACCTGGAATCAGATCATGTGCTGGAGTTGATTGTCTGGCGGCAGTGTCTTCTCCAACCTGGTGTGAGATAGAACGCACTTGGTCAGCCAGTTCTTTGTAGTACTCCAGTAACAAGTCATCAGATATATTTATCAGCTTGTGTCCGCGCACCCATGCCTGCCTCATTGCTCTTCCCATGGGGACTCAAGCCTGTGTTTCTGTCTGGGATGCTTCTGAGTCCCATCAGAACAAGAGGTAAAGCATCAGGCCATTCTAATCGAGTAGATTCATATATCTTTCCCAATCTTGACTTGATTGTGCCATTCAGTTGTTCTACCACTCTAGAAGCCGCTGGGCGATATGCACAGTGCAGTTTTTGCTTGATTTTAAATGCTTCACAGGCTAGACCAATTATTTCATTATTAAAAGGTCTTCCTCGGTCTGATTCAATTGTTACTGGAAAACCAAAACGTGGTATGAGTTCCCTCAGTAGTAATTTAGCAACAGGGATACTATTGTTTCTGCAAGTAGCGTATGCTTCCACCCATTTTGAAAACAGGCAGACAATGACAAGGACGTACTTCAGTCCTCGGCAAGGGGGTAACTGAATAAAATCAATCTGTAATGGAATGAATGGACTTTCTGCCTTTCCAATTTTTCCTGGTAACACTACAATTATCTTTCTAGGATTCATTTGTTGGCATATTAAGCACCTATGGAAAAGACTCTCGGCTACGTTCCTGAACCTCGCATTGAACTAAGCTTTTCTGAACAACCTAATCATGGCATCCCGCCCTAAGTGGGAATCTCCATGATACATCCTAGCCATAGGAGCAAACATACAGTCTGGTAACACAGGCCTACCATCAAGGTAAACAATGACACCGTCTTCAGCCCTTCTCTGACAACCTATCTTTTCCCACTCTTCCTTTTCTTTTTGTTCTGCATCATTTTGCAAATCTCTCACTTCCTCCCACGTTTTCACTCTTCCAAGCAACATAAGTTGGCAGCTGTTTCCACATGCATCAATTTTCTTGTTTATTGCCATTTTATGTTTGGCACAGTGTTGGGCTAGTTGGTCAGCATATCGGTTACCTGCTGTCACTCTGTCGATGCCAGATTGGTGAGCAGCACACTTGCCCACAGCCACTGCTTCTGGTAATTGGATTGCTTGCATCAAATCTTTCACATAATTTCCATTTTTTAATTGCAGTACCTGATGAAGTCAGAAACCCCCTTTGCAGCCAAAGATGCCAAAGTCATGCACGACCCCATAGCCGTACTGGCTATCAGTATAAATTGTTACTTGCAAATTTTTCCCAATTTTGCAAGCCCTTGCCAATGCAATTTATTCGGCTACTTTTGCAGACTTAACTCCAGGTAAATAGGATGCTTTGACTGGACCCCATAAGGTACACAAAGCATATGCAGCACTCAATCCTCCTTCTTCATGTATGAACCATCTACAAATAGCTCATGTTCTGAATTTATTAATGGATCTCCTCTTATGTCTGGGCAAGGTTTGGTACAGTACTCTGTAAGGTCGATACAATTATGTTCGATCTCATTTCTGACTTCTGCAAAATGTAAATCAGGCAATAATGTTGCTGGTTTCAGAATATTACACCTAGCAATGGTCACATTTGCTGCACCTAAAATGATTCGCTCATATTTAGTCAGTCAACTAGGAGTTAAATACTGAGTTTTAGTCCTTGTTAAAAAATCACAACTGCATGTGGAACATACACAGTCACTGGATGTCCCATATTAATGGACTCACTTTGCTCAAGACTCACACAAGTTGCAGCTACTGCTTTCAGACATCCTGGCAATGCAGATGCCACTGGATCTAGTGTGAAAGAAAAATATGCCACAGGACGTCTCACCAGATCATGGGTCTGGGTCAGGACTGAAAGTGCACAACTGTTTCGCGTATCACAAAACAATGCAAAATCTTTTGAGTAGTCAGGCATCCTGTAAGCGGGACCGAGGAAACAGTGGAGACGTTTAGTTTTGTTAACTAAGGCTTTATAGGTTTTAGCAATATTTTTCTTTGTGGGCTTGGTCGATAGTAAGGAAGGGAAGCTTCTTGCTCTTTCTCTGGTGAGACGCTCCCTCTCAGTCCACGCTGTCGCCTCTCCAGGGTGCCCTAAGTTTGGTTGCCAATCAGAGTAAGGGGAAAGAAAAAGAGAAAGACTGCTTTCAGTCGGGTGGCCAGATATATACAGTGTACAGGGATAGGGGGTGAGATATCACATGGTGCAGCAAAACACAGTTGAACACTGTGACAGGTGCCGATAGTGCTCAGGAAGGGTAGTGAGTGGGGTTTCTCCGTTGTGGTTAAGGCGGCTTAAATCCCTTCCTCCCTGCCCAGCCCGCGATACTCGAACGTACCTGTGATAGCCACACTTCTCCTGAAGTGTGGCTGGGCGGTGCGCTGTGTCGTTGGCCTCCTGGCTCCTGTGGACCTTGAGCTGGATCTTCTCTGTGTTCTTCGTTCTTCTTTCTCTCTGGACTCGCTTCTTCCAAAGCTCCGTACTCACCTCCTCCGGGTGTAAGACACACCTCCCTCTCCTTGCTTCCGGGATTTACGGGGTCAGCTTCTGTGGCGTCATCGAAGGGGGCGGGTCCTCCTGAAAACTCAGCCCAGTTAAAGAAACAGGGTCCCATCTCAGCTTCCGGCAGGTAGAGCGGTGGGTTGGCCCTGTTCCAGTTCTCCGGCTGCTGTGGGAAGAGAGGCAAGAAAGATCTATCGGTAGGACCCAATGTCAGCGTTTTCCCTTTCTTAGTTCCGGGTCGACTCTCCTCGTCACACATCCCTAATGCTGGAGCCGAACACAAACAATCTCGTAATTTCAAGAAAGATGACATGCTTTCATCATCCCACTCTACTGGGTCCTTTGCTCTTTTCTTTGTCATTTGTATCAATGGTTTTGCTAGGACTGCAAATCCCACAATCCACTGCCTGCAGTAACCTACAACTCCAAGAAACATTCTGATCTCTTTCTGTGTTTGAGGTAGATTCATGTTTCGAAATATTCGGATTCTTTCCGAGGTAACTCTTCTAACACCTCTCTCTATCTGGTGCCCCAGATATTTCACTGATGTGGTACAAAATTGCAGTTTTTCAGGTGATACTTTGTGTCCTCCTTCACCTAAATAATTCAGTAAACCAATGGTATCAACAACACAGCCATTTAGAGTTTTAGACGCCACCAATAGGTCGTCTATATACTGCACCAGGACTGATTGTCCGGGCAGTACCAAAGATTCAAGGCACTTTTTCAAGATCTGATTAAAAATCAATGGGCTTTTTGTGTACCCCTGAGGGACATGGTTCCACACGTACACATGGTCGTCAAATTTGAACGAGAAAAGATATTTGCTATCTGGATGTAATGGAATTGATAAAAATGCATGGCATAAGTCAACACTGTAAATCAACCTGCTGCCCATGGTATTTGATACAGAATCATGTAGGACTTGGCACAACTGGACAACATGGGACAACAATCTTATTATTTTTGCGGAGGTCTTGTACGACCCTGTACTTTCCGCTCGGTTTCTTTATGCCAATTATTGGTGAATTACATGGACTGCTCATTATTTCATGCAAAATGCCTACTTCAACTAATCGCTTTATTTCTACTGCAACCCCTGCTTTTTTTTCTGGGCTCATTTTTTACTGTTGAATATTCAGGTAAACTGCACCTTCTTTCACTGTCACTTTTATTGGATCGACATTTGCCATTAATCCTACATCCTTTCCTGTGAAATCCCACACATTAAGATTTACCAAATGCTGTAATACTCTTGGCAAGTCTTCTAGAGTCAACTTTTTATTCTCAGTTTCTTGTTTTGCTAACCTTAATTTATAAATTCCATCTTCATCTGGGTTTTAAATTTCAACACCACTTGGTGTGAAAAAGATGGTGCAATTAATTTTGCACAGCAAATATCTACCTAACAGGTTTACTGGACTGGAGTCGCACACAACAAACTTGTGCATCTCTTTAAAATTGCCTATTCTGACTTCCATTGGCTCCATAATTGGGGTGCTAATTTGTTTATTAGAAACGCCCACTACTTGGATCGCTTCTACTGAGAGGGGTAGGTTTGAAACCTCTGCTGTTCTCACAGTCGAAAGGGTAACACTAGTGTCCAATAAAAAAGTTACATAATTTCCTTCAACTTTCCCTTTAATGTATGGACCTGACTGATCTACTGGCAAGGATGCGCCAAGTACGCACTCCTCATCCACCCCTCTCAGGCACCGTCAGAAACTGTGCTCATCAAAATCTGAGTCACTCAAAAGAAATTGTGGTGTCACTCTATCCCTTTTACCACTTACTTCCCAATTTGTATTATTCACACTATATGTGGCTTGACTCCCAGAATTTGGCATAGGCGCTAGTGGTAACTGATTCTGTATTACCTGTTGTTGCTGTTTTCTGGACACCTCATTCTGCGTCTGTGAATTCAAATAGTTAGTTTGCATATTATTATTCAGTACAGCCTTACATTCGTTTTTCCAATGCCCACATTTTCTGCATCCGTGACACAGGAACTTTTTCTTGGCCTCATCTCTATTGAATTTTCCCCTTGGCTTACCCCCACTTCCATCTCCTTGGGTCTGCTTATTTTTCATTTGACTTAATTGGAGTTCTTGTTACTCTGCTAGTTTTACTTGTGCCCACATTACCTTTTCTTCCAAATTCTTTCATTTATTGTCTAACACATCTTCACAATATTTTGCATATTTTAAAATGTCATCTATTAGTTTGGCCTGCCAACAGATCTTATGATCTTTAATCATTTGTGAAATTTATGGTTTTAGTCCTGACACAAACCGATAAATAAAATGTGTCATGTCTTTTGTATCAATGCTTTCTAAGCAACTGTACTGTTTGAATACCTGTAGAAGGAGCTCATAGTATGCATGTACTGATTCATCCTTATTCTGGGTAGTTCTGTCTATTCTTGTCCAGTCTGTTTCTTTTGGGGGTACCTTTCCTTTTAAGTACAGTATTACTTGGTTATATTTCTTCATAACCTCATCTGAAGGGGCTCCTGTCTTCGGGTCTCTAGGGTACTCATCATTAGGCCAATCGACTGCAATTTTACATTCTGTCCATAAATCTACAGGAACAACAATGTCAAACAACCCATCCAAATCTTTTAGCAACACTTTTGAGACTTTTACAAATCTTTCGACCTGCCAGTACCATTCTACAGGTTTCTCTCTAAGTTTTGGGAGATCATTTGTGAATGATAAAATATCCTGTCGGGACCATGGAGCATGAGCATACCCTCCTCCTGGCACTTCTCTCATCGGGCACAACTTTTCTACTTTTTCTGGTTCTTTCAATACATATTCAGATACAGTGCTTTTCGCTTGAGCTTCTTCCTTTTTCTTTATCCATCTAGCTTTCCACCTTTCTAAATCACCTCATTTTTGCAATAGTGGTAATAGTTCTTTAATTTGCAATTTACGTCCTGACACATTCATGTTTTCTCAATCTTTGTCAGAAAATTCAGCTCGATAAGGTTTCTGTAACACTTTTAATTTACCAATATCAATTCCCATTTCCTTTGCCAAACTCGTTAACTTTTCATGAAATGTTTTTGTATTTCGAGTAATACTTCGACATATAAACAACAATTCATCCTCATTCAATGTATTTAATCTATCTACCCCCACATTTCCAGCAAGCAATTCTTCCAATTCGACTCTTAATTTGAAAATATCCAATGCATTTGGCTGTGATTTTGGTTTTTCTATTTCTCTGGACCCATCTCTCAATTTCTTTCGGGGTAACTACAGTTGTACTTCTTGTACTCGAGGATGTTTCCATTTGTCCTCTCTAAAACTGGCAGGGGTAGTTTTCCTGACTGAGCTACTTACAGGTTCCCTTATAGGCAAATCCATCAAAGAAATTTCTGACTCACATTCACTTGCTTGATCATCCACTATTAATGTCTCTTTTCTTGGCTGTACTACAGGTGTAGTCAGAACGAGAGGTCTAGGACTAGTCTGTTTATCTCCGTATAAGGGAACAACAGGACCTATGGTCACTGGAATCGTTAAGGCTTTGGGACTTGTATTTAACTGTGAAATCTTCTGAATCAACTAATTTCTCTGTTTATTTATCGCTTCTCGTTCCCTGTCCTGTACCACTTTTTCTAATGAAGTCTCATGTATTACTTGTGGAACCAAAGGTTTTTTCAGAAATGGAGCACTAGGATTAACTGTACTTGGTTCCTCATTATAAGGTGGCAGATTTTTCATTAACAAATCCTCCAGGTAATCATCTTCTGGATCAACACTAATCATTAGATTTTTAGTTTTCTCAGTACTTTTACTTCCCATTTGTTTTTCTAAGGCTCGGACAGGATATAACCCTTCCACTAGCATTGATTGTCTCCATTGTTTCATTTACTTATCAATGCTCTCTTTAGGAAATCTAGGATAGAATTTACTCCAATTTCTGTTGCTTCTGGGTCTATCTCGTTCAAAAGCCTCAGTTTCCCATTCTTCTAATGCTACGTACTGGGTTAATCAAGTTCTAGGATCTAATTAATTTATGCGTGTTAAATTATGCAAAACTCTACCATTAAAGGTACCATTTTCTGGAAATGCTAAAACACCATCATCTTTTGTGTACTCCACCCAGTTCTCTAACCACATACAAGTGTTATAGCCCCTTTCTACCATCATGTATGATGCAGGAGTATGTGGTGGTGGAATAATAATCCCTTCTCTGGTCTTAATGGATTTCTCTTTTTTAAAGACATTTTTGACCTTTTTAATGAACAACATTTTTCTCTTTCCTCCGTACATAATATGAGGTTTTCCTCTAATGTATTGTTCTTGCGCAAACCCCAAGTACTTCCTATCGGGTCTGTTTCCTACAATTGCTGGATCTAATTACCACATGTAATTTGTACCGATAAATTTTAATATGCAGTTTACACTCAATTGTTTACTAAATGCTTCACCAATACCAGCACGTTTCTTATTTTCAATGACCATTTGACAATCTTAATTCAAATAATTCCTGCCAATAGCTGCCCGGCTTTTCCCGTGAGACAAGTTCTCACGCTCCTGTACTCATCCCTCCTTTACAATATTACCTCAGCTACACACCCGCTGTCTCAACCTATACCAGTACGGCTCTAAGTGACGTCAGCGCAGCTCCGCAACTGACTCCCTTTTTTGCAAGGTAATATGAGAGCTTACTTCTATTTACTTTTAAATGCACATTTCATTAATGAACAACGTAAAAACATTTGCCACTGTGCCTGAGTGACTAATTTAAAGGAAAGATGATTTTCACTCACTGCGAGTAACTCTCTTCCGTTTACTCTTCATACACTACAAGTAGATCCCTTCCATCTACCTTTCATGCAAGCATCACAGAACCTGTTACTCCCTCGGGCTTACCCTTTCTAGGTGACATAGGACCAAAGTTTCACCAGCGAACCCCTTTGCTGTCAATCAAGCTCAGAAGAACCTGCTACTCCTTCAGTGTGACCCTTACTTTCTAGGTGATATTGCACTAAAGGTTCACTAGCGAACTCTTTGCTATCAATTATACACACATTTATATTGAAAAGTCCCTAAATAGTACTTTCGGTTTTACCTAAACATGCACTTAATTCCAGAGGCAAGTGACCTCACTACAGTGTGGCTTCCATTTACCACCCGCTATTCTGCCCCCGGGGATTCCAAAACAAACCAAGTTTGGTTAATACATAAAATCAATATTCAATTACTAATTCTAACACGATTAACTACCTATCTTAACTAAACCCTAACCACTGCTCTGCTACCAAAATAACTGATAGAGCACGGGCTCACCTGCTCGCTTTCCCATGCTCACCTGGGCCCATAAAACAACATACACACTTTGAACGGGTAAACCTACGCTTAATCAATTTGTTTAACCATTCAGGACCTATACCATATGTCTTACGAATCCTAGTCACCGGTACCTAGAGTCCTAAAGCAGTGGCGGTTGGTGACATTTGAAAGTGGCAGGGCGTAGAATTAGCATCACCGACTGCACTTGCTTACCTTGTGACACTGCATTTGAGCACAGAAAGCCATTTTTTTACTTTGCTTTCTCGCTGCCTCTATTTTTCTGTATCATTCTGGCTGTGTCCTTCTGTCTTATTTTCTCTCCCAATGTCTTTCTCACTCTCTCTCTAATTCCAGACCTTCATACGGATCTACAGAGTTAGAGGAGGAAACAAGTGTAAGATTTAATTCCTTTTGAAAAATTCAAAATAAACAAAAAACAAACACACAAAATAAAACTCCACTTTTCCCCCAGGAAAAGCAATACAAATGTGCAACTGCGGCGAGCCGAAAAGCCTGAGTCTGGCATTCGTCTCAGGATCTCACTATCTATCTCGAAAGTGAATTGAAATGATTGGAAAACAACATTAATGTGCAGGCAAACACAGCCACCTAAATAACCGATGTCGGAACGAACGATCAAATACTTTAAATATTTGATACATCTTGGTATCTCAGGGCTGTTTCATTCGACAAAACAAAAATATACAGCCGGTGATAGCGTTTTACTATTAAAGGTGCCCCCGGGCAAAGCTGTTCTTCAGTGAATACCATAATCTTTACGAATCCTCCTGCATTCTTGAAAAGATGCCACTAAGTCAAAGGCAAACGCGCAGCAAAAAAATATAAGACCAAGGTCACTCACTCAGGATGCAATAAAAAGAGCGGATTCGATCAACATTACTTTCATTACATCATATTTCATTTGTGTTATTAGCCTGGGCCTGGCACCTATACAGGCCGGGGACTGGAGCGTGAGTGTGATTCTGTCTCTTCAGCCAGTGTCGTGATGGGAACCACACTCGTGCTAGACCACCCTCTGCTGTGCCGTTCGAGAGATAAGCTGGTGTTACCCTGAACACCTACAAGAGGGTCACTTCTGCCGCCTCCGCTGGGCCTACAAGTGTGAAGTCGACCATCATAAATTATAATGCAGTCACGGATCCTGCTCCCAATACTCGCGGGTAGGGGGGGTAGGCACGCAGGGAAGATTAAAATTAAACAAAGTAAACAACTACTAACCGGGTCCGCGCCGCCTTTGTGTGCAATTAGGGGCAACACAATATGCCTCTATAGGATCCTTGAAAAACTGACCTGTTCCCATGCATCATTAGTATACTTATGGAAAGACTGTCACTTGCCGAAGATCACACAAAGCGCCAACTGGAACTTGAAGAGAGGAATCGGCAATAGACAAATTGTCTATTAGAGAGGGTCGGTCTATGACACCACAGAGAAAAACAGCAGGCAGGGGCAGCATCTATCAATCAAGCACACCTGCGGGGGCCCTGGGTGCAAATTTCCCACCAATGGCGGCACCAGCTTTGGTTGCGACGACCTGAGGGGATGAGGGGGGAGGCGGGAGGGGTTTGGATGGAAACACATGTCATTAACACAATACACAAATAAATACGTTAATACAAATATAAATAACAAGTTAAATAAACTTAACTTACCGTCCAGCAGACAGACTCCAGAGACTTCGTCCGTCCCGATTCCCGCCGTCCTCGCTTTCAAGTCCTGCAGGCAGCACCAGCACGTCATCAGGAAGGCGGCGCAGCAGGCAGCCTCCCTCTCCACTGCCGCGTTTTTCATTGGTGCGGCCGGCTGCCCCAGGTACGTCATTTTCTCTCATACAGAGAGAACAGGGAGAGTTACTCGAGGACAGGGGGGAGTGGCTTGGGGGAGTGGCTTTCCCACTGTTGGTAATACTGTCTGTTTGGGCGGCCTCAGGTTGCCCATACAGTCAGTATTGACAACAATGGGCAAGCCACTCCCCCAAGCCACTCCCCCTGCCCTCGAGTAACTCTAACCAGGAAGTTCTGCTTTCTCGCCGTGCGAGAAGGCAGAAACAATGGTAGTTATATAATATGATAACTACCATTGTTCTGCCTTCTCGCACGGCGAGAAAGCAGGGGGGGCGGCGCCCAAACGCCCCCATGCAAAAAACGCCACTGTCCTAAAGGATCAAGGGTGTTAGCATAATAGGCAGTAAACAAACGTTTGCACTCTTAAATAACCACAGACTCGGGAAAGGTTTAAACTCTTTATCTAAATATTTTCTTTAAATGTCAAAGTCCATAATACATTAATTAGAACTTGATTGATTAGAAAGAATAAAATCAAAACGAAATGATGTGAAAATATCATGAAACATTTCTTTAAGCATTGAAACATAGGAAGGGTAAGAAAAAAGAAACAATTCAATGTTTTGTTCACCCTATTTCATATTTACCTAGAATGGTGTGAAGACCATCCCTGGCCACGGGCTGGGATAAAGAACAAGAGACCCCCGATAATGCAGGTGCCAGCCGGATAGAACAGGTGCAGACCAGAATCAGGACAAGTAAGGACCAAATTGGATCAGAACAGGACCACCGCAGGTCAGGACCGGCACCCGCAGCTAAAGTGCAACGCCTGTGTCGCAACCCTCTCTGCAGCTAACAGTCTGTCCCGATTATGTTATTGAACTCCTTCCAGAACCCCGTTGGGTTATCAAATCTTCTGACAGAGTGCTCCGCCAGCACCTCTGCTCTCGATCGCCTATTGAGTGCGTTGGGTCAGTGACAGGTCAGAGATTCGGACAAAGTCGGACAATCTAACTAGCCAAGCCTACCTTAGTTATACCATTTTCCAGGGCAGTGTACCACCCCTCAATGTTGCAAATGTGTGAATTCCCTCAATTTGATTGGTCAAAAGACGAGGAGAGGTCATCACACCATGCCGGTTATGAGATCATGCTCTTCAATATTCAGATCGATGTTCCCGCCCAATATTTTATTTCCCATGCACTTTTATTCCACCCGGCAATGAATGTTTCAATAGTAAATACAATGTATAAATTGACATCCTCCTGGAGGTTCAGGAGGTCGAGTTCTCACGAACATCTTCTAGCAAGTCTGTAGCTGGCATGAATTCAATGCCAGTGCTTCAGGAATTTGAGCTTCTCTGCACAGGCGCAGTTCCTCCAAAGATGGAGTTCAGAAGTACATATCAGGCCAGAACGAACATCTTAGTAAAAGCAATAGTGCAAGCGTTAGCACTTTAACACAGAGAATAGCCATCTTAGTTCTAGTGCGCAGAAGCAAAGATTTCCCACCAAGCAGAGAGAATACGTCATGTCACGTAAGTAAGACAGACACATGCACAGAAAAATTCCCACGTTGCGGCAGCCATTTTGGGTTAATCGAGTTATGGTTAGTAAAAGCACGTAGGCGAGCTTCCCCTAGATACTAGAAATGTTGTGTGGTGCAATTATTAGTAAACAAAACATGTTAATGTTTTGTTGTTGCAAATAATTAGTATGTTGCAAATCATTTCGAGAGGGCTGACTACAAGCAAGTCGCTTTACGTATGCAACCTTGCTCCAACAAAAGTGTACTTGGAAATAAGTTTGGCTGATGCATATCAATATACTTCCTGGGAATAGAATCATGTATTTTATATATTTTCTTCTGGAGCTGTTATTGTCCGACTTTTATATGATTCTTATGAAATATTGTATTTTAAATTTTTTACGGTTTTATAATACGATTGTTTTTAAACTTTGTAAATGATCATATTTTTGATCGAATAAAGAATAATAATATTAATGATAGTTAGAGACACTTACAGCACACATCAATGAGAGGCACATATTAATTTGCTTTGTTTTTACTTACTACTATTTTGCTACTTCCGACTTCTGGATTGCTTATAATTCGCTAAGTGGCAGCGGTTCGTGCTTGAGAAGGTTCGCGAACACAAGTTCCTGACATTGCTGGTATTTCTCTACATGATCAAGTTGCCAAAAATGCACTTCCTGCAGTGGGAGGCACAAACACACACAAAATGGCAAGGGCAAGGGCTACACTGGTTACCAATGAATTGAACAGCCATGCACTTCTTACATCTTCAGAACTGTCCAACTGTGCGAATGATGCCAGCAAAAGTACTTTTGAGGTCTTGCCTGTAAGCCAGCTTATGCTGTCTGGTTCCAAAAGACCTTTTGAGGGCTCACACCCGCTCACTGCTTACAGTTTAGTTTTACCCTCACTCTCTTTTGCTTGCTTTTTATTTAATGGCTTACTTTTGTCTTCTTGTGTCTGTCCTGGCCCTGGACCGTATCCTCTTTACCATCCTTTTGATTGGTTGACTTGTATCCTGTCATTGTACAGTTTAGGGAACTGATTTTTTTCTTTACAGTTCAGCACTTTATTTGAATGGCTGTGTTTTCCAGCTCTCTCCCTTGTGTGGTTCTCAGCCACCAAATATGTAAATTAGTAAATTAGTACTTGTATAGTGCACTACTCACCCGCAAGGGTCTCAAGGCGCTTGTACGAATACCGCTGTGGAACCCATCCTGGCTTTCCCTGTGAGGCGTCCACTCCTGGGCACCCCCAAGGTGGAGGCCAGGCATCCTTAGCGTTGTGGGGGCCGTTGTGGAGATTAAGCAAGCTATTGCCCAGAGCTGCAGAGTGGGACTCCATGATTGGAGTAGGCACCGAGGCGAGAATTATCAGGTCCGTGGAATTTTTGAGCCCAAGACCCGCCGAGGTGGGGAATTGAACCCTGGTCCCAGGATAGACCTCTGCATCAAGGTCTGCCGCTCTAACCATTGAGCCACACTTCTCCAATACCTGCCTCATGCTCAGTGTTTCTCTTTCCCTATTTTGCTGATCATTCTCTCTCATGTTTTTCACCTGAACACACTCCCCTACCTCCTGTGTTTAATGTATTGCTGTCTTCTTCAAGTGCTTCTCCACACCACCCCTGCATTATTCTCTTTTTTGTGTGCTGCCTTCCCCCTCCTCCCCACCTGCTCTATTTTCACCCCAACCCAGTCCTCCATTCAGTTCTTTTTTAATGTAATATTTGCATTTTTTGGAGTGTCAGGGAGCAACTTGTCCATAGAAAGCTGACAGGTCCAGCTTAAACGTGCACATTGGGGAACCTGATCACACACAATCCTGCCCCCAAGTGCCTGATCCTAACCCAGCAATGGTAGGTCCTTAATGGCGTCAATGGCGTCAACTAGACCAACACCATTATCAATCAATCAGATAAAAACCCAGGGCTCAGCTAGCTGAAAAGAGCACAGTTGTATTGGCAGGTTGCTAGGAAATTATGGCATGAGAAGAGAAACAGAGAAAGAGCAAAGACTGAGCCGAGAGATATGGTAAGACCATGTGGAAAGAAGGGAGAGATTTAGAGAGACAGAGGCAGAGGGTAGTACAGTAGGTAGAGTGGAGGAGAAGCACATAAAGAGAAGCATAGCAAAAAAAGTTGTGACATTGAGAAGGTTCGCTTGAAATTTGTCTTACCACTGGCAATTGTTCAGGGTAGCATTCCAGCCCATCGTGTTTTGCCCTATTTGCTATAATGAAGTGGAAGGCACTCCTTTTTGATTTTTAACGAAAATATTATTTTAATCCTCTTTGTTTAACACATGCGTGCTGCAGCGGTGGCACGTTTGTCCTCCTTCCGTGCCTGCAAAACTACCAACCTAACTTGAGTGGATGGACCACTCAACCCCTGCGCACTGTTGCTGCTAGTGGATCACACTAGAAATATCATCATTCTAATTTTTCATCCTAGTTTTTACAATTTTAGTTTTCACATAACCAATTTCACCATTCTTATTTGAAAGTGTGATATTTAATCATCAGTTCATTTTCAATAAATTTCAACATATATTCAAAAATCAAAACATTTCAAAATATTTCACTGTATCAACAAAGTCTTTCTTGACATCGTATAGTTGATGTAGCCCGATGCATTTCGAGTCCTAGTTGGACTCTTCCTCGGGGGCCTGTAAATATGAACATCTAATATCAACAATTTCATAATATTATCCATTTTTCATCAGATTCAAGTTTCAAAAACGTACGGATGCACAAAACAACAAACAATCACTTTGCATTTCATATAGAGGTATAATGACAACATCATGCACTGATAAACCTTAAAACTCCACCACCTCACCTCAAGAGTGAATGTGTTAACAAATGCGTATACTCACAACAGAACCAAGAAGTTGGAATTCCTGCAAACACAAATTCTAACTATAAATAACTGCTAAATTCATGTACCAGCACCCTGAAACCAATGAGCCACCTAACGAAGCTTCCTCTTACCTCGATTCTTTTTAATTGGAAACCACCGCGTTTCCGTATCTATTCAAAGTTGCCACCTTAAAGCTAATCACCAGCTCCTTCGTATACTTCCTGCCGATTTCAAACTCAACACCGGGCTTTCCGGGTTTAAAACGCGTTTTTCTCTGAGTAAACTAACAACAGTAAAAACGGACTAGACCGGGTCACTGGGGCGCGCCATTTTAGTACAGTCTCAAAAACGAAACAGAGATAAACCTCCTAGCCGGTGGACCAAAAGCGCTCGAAAAAAGCGTCGGATTAATGAAGGGAAAAGTTGCAATAAAGATCATAGGTTCACAGCAGTGAACACAAACTGAACGGAGTTGCTGAATCCGCCCTAACGAAACAAAAACCTCTATTCCAGTGAAACCACTAACGCTCACTAATAAAAAGTGATGAGGTGCTCAAAATAAAAATACAAATACATAGAGTGGATTTCAATTCAAATTCAAAAAAATGTATAATAACAGTGCATTGTTTACATTTCAAACACTCAGATACACATGTGTTATGAATTTAATCAAATATACTCATGCTAAAGAGAGGCTTAGCCAAAACCTCTACATGCCTCTAGCCTAGCTGACAGTATCTTTACAACAGAAAACATGTATAGTCTATCTTTTCATTTAAACCTTTTGGTTCCTGAGTCCCTAGGAACCGGATCCAAAATATCTCTCTTTGTAGGAGGGATCTGGTGAGATCCACTCCTTCTTGAAATTCAGTTTTCTCCAAAACTGAAAACTGTAGCTGGGAGATGTTATGCCTATTTTCTGACCAATGTTTAGCTAAATTGCTTTTAACGTTAACATTCCTGATAGTACTTTTGTGTTCAGATATTCTTGTCTTTAATTTTCTTTCCGTTTTCCCCACATACAATTTGCCGCATGGACATTTGATGTAGTAAATCACGCTTTTAGAGTTGCAATCACTGTCATGGTGTAAATCAATAGTTTTTCCTGTCTGGGGGTGATGTAAAGTATTCCCAACTATCACATTGTGACAGTGCACACAGTTCATACATCTTTTCATCCCTTTATGGGTTTGTCTCTTTTTAATTATAGGTGTTTTCAACAACTCCTTTAAGTTTTTTGATCTTTTGTATGCAAACATTGGTTTTTGCAAAAAAATACCTCCAAAGTCTGGTTCATGTTGAAGAAGTTCCCAATGTCTTGTTATTATATTTTTTATTTTTGATGAACTTGTAGAGTATTTTGAAACAAACACCTGTCTGTCCAGAATCTTCTTCGGTTTCTTTTCCAGGAGATTCTCCCTACTGAACGTGACAACCTTATCCTTTGTTTGCTTCAGCACACTCTCTGGGTAACCTCTGGATGCATATTTTCCTTCTTGTATATCCAAATGTTTTTCCAGAGTCTCAGACTCTGAACAAATCCGTTTTATTCTCATATATTGTGACAAGGGCAAATTCATTTTTAAATTCTGAGGGTGAAAACTCTGAAACAATAAAGAATTATTGACATCGGTCTCTTTCCGAAACACTTCAGTTTGTAATGTTCCTTGTTTTAATGTCAATAAAACATCCAAAAATGCTATTTCATGGTCACTGATGGTGTGAGTGAACTTGATTTGATCCACATGAGTATTTAAAGTCAAGATTTTTTGTTCCAACATTTCTCTGTTGCCTGACCATAATACAAAAATATCATCTATAAATCTTTGATATATCAAGCTGTGGTCTCGCCATTCTTTGTCCGAGTAAATGTAGTCTGCTTCAAATTTAGCCATGTACGTATTGGCATATGCGGGGGCCCCCGCAAATCCCATTGATGTACCATTCTGTTGCAAGAAACATTTTGAGTCCCATTGAAAATAGCTATGATACAAGCAGAAATGCAGCAATTCTAGAATGAAGGATTTTTCTGCTCTAATAGTTTCCAGCCCCAACAACGCCCATTCCACAGCTTCCAGTCCTGCTTGGTGAGGTATCGAAGTGTAAAGGGATTTTACATCTATAGTACAGAGTAATAGGTCTTGTGTTATAGTGGTGTTCTTCAATTTTTGTAAAAAATGGTTGGTATCTTTTGTATAGGATGGCCACTCTTGAACAAATTGCTGTAAAAAAGTATCTATGTACTGCCCCAATGGTTCAAAAATCGTGCCACAACCTGTGACGATGGGCCTCATGGGAGGGTTCAATTTGTCTTTATGAACTTTGGGCAACATATAAAGGCGGGGTCGCCTGGGGTACTGTACCGAGAGGAATTGTTTCGTAGCCATTGAGATGTGACCAAGTTCACAGGCTTTATCCAAGATGATTTTTAGGGTTACTTCCAAATCATAGATGGGGTCTTTATCTAATTCCAGATATGTTGACTCATCTGACACGTGTTCGTTGACTTTAGCCACATAAAATTCCTTGTCCATCACAATTATTGCTCCTCCTTTGTCAGCCTTTTGAATATGAATATTCTCATTCATTTGAAGTTTTTTCAAGATGTTCCTTTCATAAACAGATAGATTCTTCGTTTTAGATCTGTGAAAACTCAATTTCTCTAGATCATTCCTCACTGATTTTTCAAATGCATCCAAAATTTTGTGTGAAACTGGTGATTGATATTTGGATTTGACTTTGAATTCCATAAATTCAGTGGGCTCTTTGACTTCTTGTGTGGGAACCACATTTGTAAAGAAATGCCTGAGTCTTAACACTCTCATAAATTTGAACAATGCTATTTCACATTCCAAAATATTTGTGTCATAGGTCGGGACAAAACCTAATCCTCTATTTAACACTTGAAGTTCATCAGATGTTAACTCTGTTTTGGAAATATTCATCACCAAGTTTACCTGGTGCTCCTTGTTCTTGCTCCTTCTCTGACTTCTCCTTGTTTTTGTTTTGGTTTTCCTGGTGGTTGAGTTAAATCCCCTGCCTGGGGAAAAGAAGACGGCTTTGATGTAGTTGCTGTTTGATCTGGTTCTATCTGTTCATTGGAACCGGATGCCTCTCCAATTTGTGTTTGTGCTGACGGTCTGGAAGCACTTAAATCCGTATCTGAGACTAGGCTTTCCTCTGAAGTAGTAGTTGGTTTTTTCCTAGGTTGATAAGCTCTCCTCTGGGCATATACTTCAGCCCAAGAGTATACTTCATTAAGCTTGTAATCAAGCGTGTCCCTTTTGAATTTTCTTAATTTACCTTCTTGAATTTCCTTGGTATATTTTTCCAACGTGATGTTAATATCATTTAGAGTTTTATCCCAATCTTCCTTTTGCATCCTTCCCTCTAGATTTTGTTTGATCTCATCAATTTCACGAGTCAGGTCTGCAATGACTCTAGCCAATTCCTCAACCAGTAACAATATTAAATCTAAAGAACACTTATTTAATATTCGATACCATTTTTCCATAAAATCTTTGTTTAAATGAAACCTGTAGAGCATTGGTTTGATAGACATTCGCAATCCTCGTGGGATCCTTTTTTCTTTGTGGTACTGTACCAGGGTCGATGCATGGAGTTTTTGACTTACTTCTCTTTTGGCTAGAAATTGTAATTGCTTCAATTGTTGTACTATCGTGTTGCCCTGGGCATCCGAAGTTTTTACTTCTTGAATCAATGAATAAATATCTGTTGCTTGCTCGGCTGTGTATGCCAATGTTTTTGCTCTCTCATCTGTGAGACTTGATATTTGGTCAAACGACATTTTATTTCAGTGGGTGCTCTTTCCGTTTGGACAACGTGACAAAATGAGATAATGAAGTGGAAGGCACTCCTTTTTGATTTTTAACGAAAATATTATTTTAATCCTCTTTGTTTAACACATGCGTGCTGCAGCGGTGGCACGTTTGTCCTCCTTCCGTGCCTGCAAAACTACCAACCTAACTTGAATAAATTTCAACATATATTCAAAAATCAAACATTTCAAATATTTCACTGTATCAACAAAGTCTTTCTTGACATCGTATAGTTGATGTAGCCCGATGCATTTCGAGTCCTAGTTGGGACTCTTCCTCGGGGCCTGTAAATATGTTGAAATTTATTGAAAATGAACTGATGATTAAATATCACACTTTGAAATAAGAATGGTGAAATTGGTTATGTGAAAACTAAAATTGTAAAAACTAGGATGAAAAATTAGAATGATGATATTTCTAGTGTGATCCACTAGCAGCAACAGTGCGCAGGGGTTGAGTGGTCCATCCACTCAAGTTAGGTTGGTAGTTTTGCAGGCACGGAAGGAGGACAAACGTGCCACCGCTGCAGCACGCATGTGTTAAACAAAGAGGATTCAAATAATATTTTCGTTAAAAATCAAAAAGGAGTGCCTTCCACTTCATTATCTCATTTTGTCACGTTGTCCAAACGGAAAGAGCACCCACTGAAATAAAAATGTCGTTTGACCAAATATCAAGTCTCACAGATGAGAGAGCAAAAACATTGGCATACACAGCCGAGCAAGCAACAGATATTTATTCATTGATTCAAGAAGTAAAAACTTCGGATGCCCAGGGCAACACGATAGTACAACAATTGAAGCAATTACAATTTCTAGCCAAAAGAGAAGTAAGTCAAAAACTCCATGCATCGACCCTGGTACAGTACCACAAAGAAAAAAGGATCCCACGAGGATTGCGAATGTCTATCAAACCAATGCTCTACAGGTTTCATTTAAACAAAGATTTTATGGAAAAATGGTATCGAATATTAAATAAGTGTTCTTTAGATTTAATATTGTTACTGGTTGAGGAATTGGCTAGAGTTATTGCAGACCTGACTCGTGAAATTGATGAGATCAAACAAAATCTAGAGGGAAGGATGCAAAAGGAAGATTGGGATAAAACTCTAAATGATATTAACATCACGTTGGAAAAATATACCAAGGAAATTCAAGAAGGTAAATTAAGAAATTCAAAAGGGACACGCTTGATTACAAGCTTAATGAAGTATACTCTTGGGCTGAAGTATATGCCCAGAGGAGAGCTTATCAACCTAGGAAAAAACCAACTACTACTACCGTCAGCACAAACACAAATTGGAGAGGCATCCGGTTCCAATGAACAGATAGAACCAGATCAAACAGCAACTACATCAAAGCCGTCTTCTTTTCCCCAGGCAGGGGATTTAACTCAACCACCAGGAAAACCAAAACAAAAACAAGGAGAAGTCAGAGAAGGAGCAAGAACAAGGAGCCCCAGGTAAACTTGGTGATGAATATTTCCAAAACAGAGTTAACATCTGATGAACTTCAAGTGTTAAATAGAGGATTAGGTTTTGTCCCGACCTATGACACAAATATTTTGGAATGTGAAATAGCATTGTTCAAATTTATGAGAGTGTTAAGACTCAGGCATTTCTTTACAAATGTGGTTCCCACACAAGAAGTCAAAGAGCCCACTGAATTTATGGAATTCAAAGTCAAATCCAAATATCAATCACCAGTTTCACACAAAATTTTGGATGCATTTGAAAAATCAGTGAGGAATGATCTAGAGAAATTGAGTTTTCACAGATCTAAAACGAAGAATCTATCTGTTTATGAAAGGAACATCTTGAAAAAACTTCAAATGAATGAGAATATTCATATTCAAAAGGCTGACAAAGGAGGAGCAATAATTGTGATGGACAAGGAATTTTATGTGGCTAAAGTCAACGAACACGTGTCAGATGAGTCAACATATCTGGAATTAGATAAAGACCCCATCTATGATTTGGAAGTAACCCTAAAAATCATCTTGGATAAAGCCTGTGAACTTGGTCACATCTCAATGGCTACGAAACAATTCCTCTCGGTACAGTACCCCAGGCGACCCCGCCTTTATATGTTGCCCAAAGTTCATAAAGACAAATTGAACCCTCCCATGAGGCCCATCGTCACAGGTTGTGGCACGATTTTTGAACCATTGGGGCAGTACATAGATACTTTTTTACAGCAATTTGTTCAAGAGTGGCCATCCTATACAAAAGATACCAACCATTTTTTACAAAAATTGAAGAACACCACTATAACACAAGACCTATTACTCTGTACTATAGATGTAAAATCCCTTTACACTTCGATACCTCACCAAGCAGGACTGGAAGCTGTGGAATGGGCGTTGTTGGGGCTGGAAACTATTAGAGCAGAAAAATCCTTCATTCTAGAATTGCTGCATTTCTGCTTGTATCATAGCTATTTTCAATGGGACTCAAAATTTTTCTTGCAACAGAATGGTACATCAATGGGATTTGCGGGGGCCCCCGCATATGCCAATACGTACATGGCTAAATTTGAAGCAGACTACATTTACTCGGACAAAGAATGGCGAGACCACAGCTTGATATATCAAAGATTTATAGATGATATTTTTGTATTATGGTCAGGCAACAGAGAAATGTTGGAACAAAAAATCTTGACTTTAAATACTCATGTGGATCAAATCAAGTTCACTCACACCATCAGTGACCATGAAATAGCATTTTTGGATGTTTTATTGACATTAAAACAAGGAACATTACAAACTGAAGTGTTTCGGAAAGAGACCGATGTCAATAATTCTTTATTGTTTCAGAGTTTTCACCCTCAGAATTTAAAAATTAATTTGCCCTTGTCACAATATATGAGAATAAAACGGATTTGTTCAGAGTCTGAGACTCTGGAAAAACATTTGGATATACAAGAAGGAAAATATGCATCCAGAGGTTACCCAGAGAGTGTGCTGAAGCAAACAAAGGATAAGGTTGTCACGTTCAGTAGGGAGAATCTCCTGGAAAAGAAACCGAAGAAGATTCTGGACAGACAGGTGTTTGTTTCAAAATACTCTACAAGTTCATCAAAAATAAAAAATATAATAACAAGACATTGGGAACTTCTTCAACATGAACCAGACTTTGGAGGTATTTTTTTGCAAAAACCAATGTTTGCATACAAAAGATCAAAAAACTTAAAGGAGTTGTTGAAAACACCTATAATTAAAAAGAGACAAACCCATAAAGGGATGAAAAGATGTATGAACTGTGTGCACTGTCACAATGTGATAGTTGGGAATACTTTACATCACCCCCAGACAGGAAAAACTATTGATTTACACCATGACAGTGATTGCAACTCTAAAAGCGTGATTTACTACATCAAATGTCCATGCGGCAAATTGTATGTGGGGAAAACGGAAAGAAAATTAAAGACAAGAATATCTGAACACAAAAGTACTATCAGGAATGTTAACGTTAAAAGCAATTTAGCTAAACATTGGTCAGAAAATAGGCATAACATCTCCCAGCTACAGTTTTCAGTTTTGGAGAAAACTGAATTTCAAGAAGGAGTGGATCTCACCAGATCCCTCCTACAAAGAGAGATATTTTGGATCCGGTTCCTAGGGACTCAGGAACCAAAAGGTTTAAATGAAAAGATAGACTATACATGTTTTCTGTAGTAAAGATACTGTCAGCTAGGCTAGAGGCATGTAGAGGTTTTGGCTAAGCCTCTCTTTAGCATGAGTATATTTGATTAAATTCATAACACATGTGTATCTGAGTGTTTGAAATGTAAACAATGCACTGTTATTATACATTTTTTTGAATTTGAATTGAAATCCACTCTATGTATATGTATTTTTATTTTGGGCACCTCATCACTTTTTATTAGTGAGCGTTAGTGGTTTCACTGGAATAGAGGTTTTTGTTTCGTTAGGGCGGATTCAGCAACTCCGTTCAGTTTGTGTTCACTGCTGTGAACCTATGATCTTTATTGCAACTTTTCCCTTCATTAATCCGACGCTTTTGGTCCACCGGCTAGGAGGTTTATCTCTGTTTCGTTTTTGAGACTGTACTAAAATGGCGCGCCCCAGTGACCCGGTCTAGTCCGTTTTTACTGTCGTTAGTTTACTCAGAGAAAAACGCGTTTTAAACCCGGAAAGCCCGGTGTTGAGTTTGAAATCGGCAGGAAGTATACGAAGGAGCTGGTGATTAGCTTTAAGGTGGCAACTTTGAATAGATACGGAAACGCGGTGGTTTCCAATTAAAAAGAATCGAGGTAAGAGGAAGCTTCGTTAGGTGGCTCATTGGTTTCAGGGTGTTGGTACATGAATTTAGCAGTTATTTATAGTTAGAATTTGTGTTTGCAGGAATTCCAACTTCTTGGTTCTGTTGTGAGTATACGCATTTGTTAACACATTCACTCTTGAGGTGAGGTGGTGGAGTTTTAAGGTTTATCAGTGCATGATGTTGTCATTATACCTCTATATGAAATGCAAAGTGATTGTTTGTTGTTTTGTGCATCCGTACGTTTTTGAAACTTGAATCTGATGAAAAATGGATAATATTATGAAATTGTTGATATTAGATGTTCATATTTACAGGCCCCCGAGGAAGAGTCCAACTAGGACTCGAAATGCATCGGGCTACATCAACTATACGATGTCAAGAAAGACTTTGTTGATACAGTGAAATATTTTGAAATGTTTTGATTTTTGAATATATGTTGAAATTTATTGAAAATGAACTGATGATTAAATATCACACTTTCAAATAAGAATGGTGAAATTGGTTATGTGAAAACTAAAATTGTAAAAACTAGGATGAAAAATTAGAATGATGATATTTCTAGTGTGATCCACTAGCAGCAACAGTGCGCAGGGGTTGAGTGGTCCATCCACTCAAGTTAGGTTGCCCTATTTGCTACCTCAGATTAGACCCATCAATATGCAATCCAACCTTGGTCCTACTCTAGTAGAAACTGTCCAGCCCGAACTGCCACGCCAGGTCCTTTCTGAACTGGAAGAGAAGCATGCCCACCATGTGTGTAGGTATAGTGGGTTGAAGTGCTTCCATTCTACAAAAATTGAATGAACCCCCAGTGTAACAATGACGTTCAAGATCATTTTTAAAAGGGATTAGCATTGTGACGCGAAAAAGGCTCCAAGTGTTATTGAGGGCAATTCAGGGATCCAGTCCATGTTCAGAACCTTTGCAATATGCTTTTTCACCTCATTTTAGAATGTTGTAATATAATAGCAATGTAGTAGCATTTGAATGAGATCACCTTTTTCTGTCCGGCAGCCCCAATAGCGATCAATGTCTATATGGCCTTTCTTGTTTAATCTCAGGTGGGTCCAGAGTGCAATATGAGCTATCTAGAGTCTGCATTGAGCTAGAGATGGGGCGCTTTAGAAATGGTGAGTCTGTCCATATAATTTTCCAGGAGATATGTGTTTGCATGAAAAGGAATCCTGGTAAAAGAGACTTTCCCAATTTCTTTGTAGTTTTGTAGTAATTTTCAATGATTTTTTTGTCAGTATTGTGTAAATCTTGGATACTCAGTGCCCTACTTTTAAGTGCTTTTCTGCCCTACTGGTAAAGTATGGAATGTTGTGGAATTCAAGGTTCTCTTTATTGGTTTTATCTTGGATATAAGAAAACAGATAAAGGGAAGTTTTGGAATAAAAGTCCTTATTGTATAGCATTTCGTTTTTTGTATTTGTTGAAGGCATGCATGCCTCATTTTTCAAAACCTTTTTATTGCATTTTCAAAAGATAAAAGCAGAAATGCTACCATCTAAGGTAGCTCAAAACAAAACTAACATAAACAATATGTGATTGATCAATACAGAAAATCATTAACGTCATACATCAAATCAGTGACCTTAGTTGACAATACGGGTGAGAGTTTATAATCATACAGTGTATCATTCCGCTATATCTGGAGATATAGCTAGGGCTTGTTGTTGAAGAAATTGGCATAGTCGCTGCCAAATATCCTTGGGTTTGGACGACATTGATAGTTCTTCCGCGTACAGTTCAAGATTTTCCTTACAGTATGCCAATGTTCGACCTTCGGCGCATGAGTGCCCTCACACGTTACAGCAACCCGGCGTTTGGCCATCAATAATGCAATGCGTACAAATTTGCCTAAAGTCCCTTTCACATGAGGAACATAACATAATAAACATACCAACAGTGTACATTGCAATTCTATTCCAGACATTTTTTGTACATGGTGCACCACATTTTCCCAAAATCGTGCCACCAGCCCACAGTCCCAGGCGAGGGGCCAAAAATCTGCATCCATGTGGCCACATCGCTTACATCTGCTGGACTCGCGCAGTCAATATCTGTGTAACTGAAGGGGCGTGTGGTATATGTGATGGAGGTATTTACAGCGTTTTGTTTTGTTTGGAACTATTTGTCTACCGAGCGTAGAGCTGAGACGGTGCTCTTAAATATTTTTTAGGAGAATTCTGCTTTGATGTGTTTCATGGTGATGGTTAATATATATGAGGCTCAATGGATGAATCAAGTCCTGCTCAATATGTTTTCATGGAAGAGGTCTAGAATTACTTTTTGTATGTCAATGAAGGCCCTGTCTGCATAGATAGCAAAACACACATAATTGAAGGACGGAATGCAGAACAAATCAAAACCTTCACCCAAGTCAAGAGATCTGGGTTAAATCCATCATTCTTTTGCTCACCATGCCACCCCAGTTTAGACCTGGTCATATGCAAATCAGTCTTGACCCTGTGCCTCATGGGAACAGTCCAGTTCGCACAGCCAAGAAAGGTCCTCTCTGGACCAGAAACAAGCATCCTAGGACCGGTTTCGGGGTTTCACCCCTCATCAGCCAGGATCGCTTGAATCCAGTAGCACAGTGAGCCCGGGACCCACGTCTGGGCATACCCGGCGCAGTTAGGGCGAGAAAGCAAAAGACATACAATTGTTGGACGGAAGGCAGAACAAATCAAAATATTCACCCCCAGTCAAGAGATCTTGGTTAAATCCATCATTCTTTTGCTCACCATACCACCCCAGTTTAGACCTGGCCATATGCAAATCAGTCTTGACCCTGTGCCTCATGGGAACAGTCCTGCCCGAACTGCCAAGCCAGGTCCTCCCTGGACTAGAAACAAGCATCCTAGGACCGGTTTCGTGGCTTCACCCCTCATTAGCCACGATAGCTTGAATTTGGTGGCACAGGGAGCTCGTGACCCACATCTGGGCATACCCGGCGCACTTAGAGCAAGAAAAGCAGAAGACACATAATTGATGGACTGAATGCAGAACAAATCAAAACATTCACACCCAGTCAAGAGATCTGGGTTAAATCCATCATTCTTTTGCTCACAATGCCACCCCAGTTTAGACCTGGGCATATGGAAATCAGTCTTGACCCTGTGCCTCATGGAAACAGTCCTGCCCGAACTGCCAAGCCAGGTCCACCCAGGACCGGAAACAAGCATCCTAGGACCGCTTTTGGGGTTTCACCCCTCATCAGCCAGGATAGCTTGAATCCAGTGGCACGGTGTACCAGGATGCTTGTTTACTGTCCAGGGAAGACATGGCTTGACAGTTCGAGCTGGACTGTTCCTCTGAGGCACAGGCTCAAGACTGATTTGCATATAGCTGTGTCTGAACTGGGGTGGCGAAGTGAGCTAAAGTATGATGATGGATTCAACCCAGGTCTGTGACTGGGAGTGAGTGTCTGAAAAGTTTCAGTGCTCCGTCCATCATCTCCTTGTGTTTGCTCTGTCTGTATAGATAGGCAGTCTAGTATCTGCAGAAATCTAAGTTTAGTCCCACTAAATATTTTGGTAGTAGCAGTTTGTTGAGAGTTATTCTTTTCTTCTTTTTTTTGATTTCCATATGAATTCCGAAATGAGTGTGTCTATTTTTAGGTCTCGGCTAAATGCGCGGAAGCGCGTCTCCGCCGAGATCTTTTGTTAGCGAGTGTGCTTCCCAGGAGACAGTTTCGGCCACGCGCATCCTTGGAGCCGATTTGAAACTGGAACGCGCGCTGTGGCCAGGCGCTGTCTCCTGGTAAGCTCAAGCACCACACACGCATGCGCATACACACACACAAGCGCCCATGCACGCACGCACATACATACATACAGAGACACCCCCCCTGACACATACACACACACGCGCACACACACAAGTGCACTGAGGCCCTCCCTCCCTCCCCCACCGTCACCGTCGCACACATACATACACACACGAGCATACACGCACACACACACACACAAGTGCACCAAGCCCCCCCAGGCTTTTGGAACTTACCTGGCCAATGTCGGGGACTCTGCTCTCAGCACGCGGCGCCCAACCTCCTGCTGGCGCGGCCCCGGGGCTCCACACCGCTCACAGGAGCCCCGGGCGCGAGACGCATTTGACTCCGCCTGCCTCCTCTTCCGGTCTGGACGTGGCCCCGCCCCCGTCACAGGCGACCGTGCCTGACTTCCGGGGCGGCCGCGCCGGGATTCCGGGGGCATTTAGGATGCTCTCTCAGCCTGCACTGGTTTTTATCTGGCTGAGTTTTAGTACAATGGTAATTATCTGCAGTATTGTGAAAATTATCATGCAATAAGCAGCACAAGTTTGCACAGGCAAAGAAAAACGAAAGTTGGGAAACTTCACAAACTTCAAAGAAACGGGCATTTGCAACCTTTGCTCAAAACAAATTTGCGCCCATCCCTATTTCGGTCTTGCTTTCGATTGAAGTATAAGATGCGTCATCTTTCATTCGCTCTGTCACTTTGGTTCTCGGCCTGACACCAGAGACGATAGGGAGCGGTGCGCGCCGCGGCGAGGACTTTGAACCCGGAGCCCAGTTAAGGCACCAGTCACCGCCTGGCACTGCACACCTTCTATGCCTTTGTTTCATTTCCTTCTGAAAGCGTTTTATTGTGAAGTATGCACAGACGCAGCTTAATCGGGTGAAGTATGCACATGTGCCCCAGATAATGTGTGGTTTGACCGGCCGGAGATTGGTACGCCGCACTTTCAACAAATTCTTATTAAAAGGGGAAATGCGCCCTAAAAGCAAAGTGTGTTATCTGCTGGAAGGAAATATCCTTGTACTGAAGTCTGGTTTAGAGCTGTACAAGAGAACAAAGCAAAGAGGCCGATGTTATGAATTCCTGAATTAGGTCTCGGCCTGCATAGGCCGGAGCCATGGGGCCGTCTATCGTGAGAGGTGGCATATTAAAGCGTTCGGCAAGTTCCTCATCCACCTGTACTCTTCTTTCAGGTAGATTTCCGAGGGGCGGGTGCAGCTTCTTCCCAAATAGCTAGAGAAAAGTAACAGTCGCTATTGACAGGCTCTAGTGCAGGAAGACACCCTCACTCAGTGTGTGGGAGGCATGGCAGTGGTTATGAAAAAGCATACACACGCTACATATGTGATTACAAGAATGATTGTCAATGGCACAATTACATATGTACTATTTTAAAGAGTATTTGCACAGAACCATTACTTTAATTGTGAGTAAACAGTTCAAGGTTCACGAGTAAGGATTTTTTTGGCTTTAAACCTAAAATAACTTACTGCAGATGCGATCACGTCTTTTGTGCTTGATCATGAAAAATAAAACGTTTAGGCTGGTATGTTATTCGCTTGCCAGATGTTATAGTAGTGTTGCTCGTGCTCACAGTGTTAAATTCTGCTAAAAACTTGGGTGGCTCATTTGACTGTGGATCTGTGTGTGAGTAGTGAGTGCAGTGTGCAGAGTAGTGAGTGCAGTGTGCAGAGTAGTGAGTGCAGAGTGCAGAGTAGTGAGTGCAGAGTGCAGAGTAGTGAGTGCAGAGTGCAGAATAGTGAGTGCAGTGCAGAGTAGTGAGTGCAGTGCAGAGTAGTGAGTGCAGTGCAGAGTAGTGAGTGCAGTGCAGAGTAGTGAGTGCAGTGCAGAGTGAGAGTAGTGAGTGCAGAGTGGTGAGTGCAGAGTGCAGAGTAGTGAGTGCAGAGTGCAGTGTGCAGAGTAGTGAGTGCAGTGCAGAGTAGTGAGTGCAGTGCAGAGTAGTGAGTGCAGTGCAGAGTGAGAGTAGTGAGTGCAGAGTGGTGAGTGCAGAGTGCAGAGTAGTGAGTGCAGAGTGCAGAGTAGTGTGCCGAGTAGTGAGTGCCGAGTAGTGAGTGCCGAGTAGTGAGTGCAGAGTGCAGTGCAGAGTAGTGAGTGCAGTGCAGAGTAGTGAGTGCAGTGCAGAGTAGTGAGTGCAGTGCCGAGTAGTGAGTGCCGAGTAGTGAGTGCAGAGTGCAGAGTAGTGAGTGCAGAGTGCTGTGTGCTTTTGAGTGCAGAGTGCTGTGTGCTTTTGAGTGCAGAGTGCTGTGTGCTTTTGAGTGCAGAGTGCTGTGTGCTTTTGAGTGCAGAGTGCTGTGTGCTTTTGAGTGCAGAGTGCTGTGTGGTGTTGAGTGCAGAGTGCTGTGTGCTGTTGAGTGCAGAGTGCTGTGTATTGGCAATGTAAATGACAGTGCCATTTATTTATGATTTTAAAGAAAAAAAAAGAAATGTCATGAGCAATGCCAATAGCTCTACCTTTAATGATGTCGAGACCATTGCATTGTAAATGCTTGTTTAAAGAAGTTATCAGATACATGTATAGGAGACACACTGATGAGGAATTTAACAAGGGACAATATCAGCATTTAAACTATTTTAATCCTGGCCCACTACTTTAGGAACTTACGGGACCATAGCTCCCGCTTTTGTGTGTCTGATTACAATGTTATGTTTGTATTATATTTTATAGTCATTGAGTTTGTCTTCAAACCAAATCACAACACATTTGATCCCATTTCGAAACAGTAGAGGGTACAATTGAGTTTATAGGCAGTTTTGTCCGTAGTAAGTTGTAGTCGGATACATTTGCATATCTTTCTGTGGTTTCTAATATTGCAGGAATAGGTATTTAAGCTTGTTCTGTACATATGTGCTTGAGGGTAAAATTGTTTTCTGGGATCTGTTGCCGGGATGTGGGTGGTGCAGTTATTTAGGAAGTAGCAGTGTTTTAAACTATCCTATGCTTTTGGTTGCTTTCAATGTTGCCTAGTAGTGAGTTTCAGAGCTTGAACACTTGTAAATAGAAATCAGTGCCTCTAACGTATTTCTTATGATAACGTGGTATAAGGATAAGTGTTACAAGCCTGGAGCTAGGTGTTGTGTTTGATTTGGTTTGTATTGCTTGAATTTAACTTGTAGGTTAGGCCATATGGCAGTAGGCTGGTACTTTTGCCATTGTCCATAGGTCATAATCTCTTTCTTTGCGGTATTGAGCTCTAGATGGTTATTCATCACCCATATGTTTATGGCATGAAGGCAGTCTTAGAGTTGTGAATTGTGAAGGTCTTTGCAGTTATACATTTTAAGAATTATTTGGTTGTCATCTGTCTAGTTGTAAAAGATGTAGTTGTATGAATTATTCAGATTTAGTAAGGATTTTAGGTAGATGTTGAGGGGATATGATGGACCCCTGAGGAATGCCACAGTGTAGTGTGTGAGGAGGTGGGGAAACAGCCATTACATTGCATGTGTTACAACGCATGTGATTACAATGCAGTTGTTACAACAACTGCATTGTTGCATCGCAGTACATTACAAAGCAAGTCGTTACATCGGCTTGCTGTAGAGGGCGCGCTAACCTAAGGAATAGTATATTTACTATTCCAACACCTTCCCTACTGTTACTGCGAAAACTGGAGTTGGAATAGTAAATTATACTATTCCTAAATCCAGCGCACCCACTACAGCAAGTCAATGTAACGACTTGCGTTGTAATGTACTGCGATGTAGCAACGCAGTAGTTGTAATCGCATGCGTTGTACACACATGCGATGTAAGGTGCTGTATTCGAGGAGGTGATGTGAAAGGTGGTAGGTACCTTACACTTTGTCTGTGAGATTAAATGCAATCCATTTTAGAGTTTTTTCACAGACTCTGAATGTGTGGAGTCTTTGCAGTAGTGTGAGGTGGTGGGCAGTGTCAAATGCAGCTGATAAATCTGAAAGCAACATGGCAGCTACTCTGTTTTTCTCCACTGTGAGTTATGGATAATCCCTGATTAATATGATGTTTGACTGTGTGCTTCTTCCTGGTCTGACAGTAAGCTATAATGTTCAGTGAAGTTGGAGAGTTGAGTAAACACTGCTCTCCCAAAATGTTTTCCTAAGATTGGTCCATTTGATATGGCCTGTAGTTTGCTGGGTCCGATGCTATCCACTGTTTGGTTGGTGGACTGTGGAAAATTGACAGCGATCGATGTTACCATTTAGCTGAAGCCATCCTGTTTTCGGCAGCCATTTTGTCTGCCATCTGCTCACCACGTGCTGTTTCCTTCTTCACTGTTGTTTACCCTTGTGCTCTGTTTAGAGGACTGGCTAACTTAGACTCTGCTACTCTGCACATGTGCAGAGGAATCTGTAACTGTCCATGCATATGTTTTAGTCTGTAACTATCAGGTTGATTTTACCGGAATCAGCAGCTGCTGGCTCCTCCTTTACTGTTGACTGTGCATTTCTGTATGGCCATCTATGTATGTAACTCTCCTATGTGTGCTTGTACCGCCCTCTTTTGAGCCCATGTGTGGGTATAAAAGACCCATGGTTCTTCTGTTCCTTGTGCTACTTCATACACTACCGAAGGGTGTTGTGTGAATGTAGTTCCAACTCATGAGGTTTAATAAATGTATCTTTTTACCTTTCAGTTTCCGTGCCAACTTCTATTTACTTGTCTGAGGACTTGCGTGCAGAGAAGGGCGAACCCCTAGCACTGGTATGCCTGGCTGAGGCCCACCTCTACGGATTGGCGCCCAATCAGTGGGGCTCATCGGCGACTCAGATGTCCTAAGGAGTGGTCGAAACTGAGGATTGGAATCTTGCTTCGGACGATCAGTGCCTGAGGAGACCTGCATCTTGGCAACCACAGCGTTTTTTCCTCTCTTCCTGCTCTGACCCTCCAGTGTTGCCGGTCCTCGACTGAGATCTCTGCTGGTGTTCGCCGTGCAGAAACCATTTGGGTGATTCAGAACTTGGCAGTTGGAATGTGGAGACCAATGCTTGGTAAGGTTGTTTGTGAGACCGTGAGAGAAGTGCGCCTGCTGCAAAGTGAAATATAAAAAGTGATATTAAGTGAGATATAATATTAGGTGAGATATAAAAAGTGAGATATATAAAGTGAGATATAAAAAGTGATGTAAAGTGAGATATACAAGTGATATAGAGTAATATACAAAGTGATAAAGCGACACCAAGTGATAAAGTGATGGGAATATATGGGAAGTATATATATATATATATATATATATATATATATATATATATATATATATATATATATATATATATATATATATATATAGATATAGATATAGATATAGATATAGATATAGATAGATATAGATATAGATATAGATATAGATATAGATATAGATATATATAGATATACATATATATATATAAATTGCAATTTATATAGGCAGGTAATGCAGAGATTTTTTTCTAATTTGTGAATTATATCTTACAATACTCTTGAACATGCCTGTTTCAAGCACACTTCATAGGATGTGTTGCTTCTGTGCTGGTACCGAAGTGATTCTAGAGAGGAATCAGTTGGCTCCCCCCGAGGGAACGCCTAATAGGGAAATGTATATTAAAAATGGTATTTCTTCTATAATGTACAGCAAGTTATGGAATAAATGCACTAGCAAGGATCCTGAGTTACACTTGCCTATGCATGGGTCATTTGATCTTAAAAAGATTCAGTATGTGGAGCAATGTATGTTTAAACGCAAAAGTAGACAAGACATGTTTGACTGTGTGCGAATGTGAGAGAAAGAAGCGCATGAACAACGCAAAAGTATTCTGGCGAAAGCGCTGGAACTTAAAAATAAAGAGATGCAAGAAATAAAGGAAAGGGAGGATAGGGAGCGTCATTTACAAGTCATTGGTCAATACCCTATCCGGCGCCCCCTTTATCCTCTCCTTAATAAACCACTGGATGATTCTATTTTGCTAGATCATTCTCCGCCTCCATATACTTTTCCCTCTGCTCCTGCCCATGATTCTGATGATGATGATTCTCCTTCGGATCAGGATAAGTTGCGAGAGACTCGCTCTATGCTGACCACTGAGCGTGCGGCTGACCTTAGATCGGCTGCTCGTAAAGTTGCTTGTAATGATGTTTCTGCCCCTGATATTTTAGATGACGTGCAACGATGGCAGGACAGAGAACAAGTATATTTCACAGAAATGTTTGCCATAGAGGTAATTGAATGGTTTAGGAAGTATCCCACAGACTTGGAGCCTGATGATATAGCAAAGGATTATAAACAATTGTGTGATGGTCTTTTTCTCTCCTCTCAGGTGGCTGACCTAATTAGACGTTTGGTTAAACTGCGTGCTGATGCACTCTGTTTGCGAGAAGAGAAAAAGGCAGCTGCCGCAGCTGGACAGACACTCCAGACCACCGTGTCCCAGGCTGATGCTTCCAAGACAGATAAGAATGTTGTAGTTCATGGGAAACCCATGCGGGAAGCCGCACATTTGTATGTCCCTCCTAAGGCTGCAGAAACATATGACGATAAAAGTTCTGTGGATGCGAAGGGTCATTTTATTTATAATTGGGTTTACACTTCTTGGAGCAGAGCAGATGTTTTGGCTCTTAAGGCTGCTTTGCCCGACCCACGGAAAAATCTGTCCGCTTTTTATGAAGAAGAAGAAGTTGGTTCTTGTACCATGACCATGACTTTGTCTGATATTGATATGTTTTGGGGCTTATTTCACCCCCTGATATGTGGAGAACTATTCGTAGAGTCGATGACCATACAACCTTTGGGGATGTTTGGAAGGAGCTAGAAAGGATTGATGCAGAAAGGGAACCCGCACAGAAACCACAACAGCAAATTTTAGATCTTCTAAAAGCCATTGTAGTTAAATTAAAAACTCTCATTCCTCTTAAAAAGATAAATTGGACTATATTAGCATCCTACAAGCAAAAATCAGATGAATCAGTCTCTGATTTCTTTACACGTTTTGAGGAGGCTTTCCACAACTTTAGTGGCCAGTCATTGACAGATGACACAGGAAGGCATCTGTTTGCCGATAAATTTGTCGCAAACATGATGCCAGGAATAGCTAGTCGACTGAAGGCCAGCAAAAGTTCATGGACTACGTCCTACGCAGTCTCTCTTTTGACTATGGCTCAGTATTACGAACTACAAGAATTGGAAGCTAAGGTAAATGAGGATAAGATAAATAAGGAGTTGAAAACAAGGGTTATGATGGCTTAGGTTTATGGCCCCTCTTATGAAAATAGTGGTCGAGGCGGACGTGCAATGTACCGCCCTAGTGTACCCTCTTTTTCCCGAGCTACTTTGTCTGCTGATCAGTGAGCTTACTGCAGGGAGGCTGGGCATTGGGCTTATGAGTGTCCTCATTGGCGTTCTTCACAGTATCAGCGTGGTCGGGGACTATTGAGAGGCCGCCCATGGATCCCAGGACATAGGGGAGGTATGGATGATTGTGCTAGATTTGAAACTGGTGGGCGTCCTTCCAATTCTTCAAATCCATTTGATAGGCGTAATCAATATCAAATATCTGATTATTTGAATTCGGATTTGCAGGGCCTAACTTATGCATAGGAATGCCTAGGATGGGGTAAGGAATCAGTTGACGTCCCAGTAGATCAGAAGGGTCCCTATGTCCAAGCACATGTTTTGGGTTCTACTGATCGGTTTCTGGTTGATACTAGAGCTTCTCGTAGTGCCTTGTCTAAACAATTGGTTCCAAGGGCTCCCCTGTCTGGCTTAACTATTACATCGATAGGTTGTCACAACAACTTGCATTTCATGTTGATAAATTTACTGCTCAATGTCCTTTTCTGCTTTCCCCTAACACACTAGACAATATTGTGGGTCTTGATATGCTTAAGTATTTTAGGGCTACGATACGTTGTTCCCCAGAAGGTGTGCGTGTTATTTTGAATGATAACTATCCAGTGATTGAAAAACTTGTCCTATTGGAGAAGATATTGCATTGGCTTCACTCCCTAGTACTTTGTGGTCTACTTCGGACACTGATGTAGGGCAAATGGTTATTCCACCAGTGCATATTAGTGTCAAGGAGGGAGCTTCATTGCCACGATTGCCTAAATACAAAATTTCTCGAGAAGGTGAAGAGGCACTTGTACGTATTGTTCAGGACTTGATTGAAGTGGGGGTTGTGGAAGAAGTTCCTTACAATGTTTGCAATGGCCCTATCATTCCTATTTTGAAGAAAGATACCAATACTAAAATCTACAGGTGTATCATTGATTTACGAGAGGGTAACAAAATTGTAGTGCCACAATACGCGGTGGCTTCTGACACTCCTTACCATGGTTCCTCCGTCAGCGCCCACCTTCACTGTGATCGATTTAAAGAATGCTTTCTTTTCTAATTCCTATTCATCCTGACAGCCAATATTTGTTCAGCTTTACTTTGAATAATCATTCTTGTAGATTTTGTAGAGTTCCCCAGGGGTACACAGAGAGTCCTAGTATTACAGCCAAGCATTGAAAAGACAGTTGGATTCTTTCCCTTTGCCCACGGGAGTGGCTCTCATACATTATGTCGATGACATCTTGTTGGCAGCTGATACGCCTGAACAGTGTGAAGAAGGCACACTGTCTTTGCTTTCATTCCTTGCATCACACCATCACAAAGTCTCACGGATGAAATTGCAGTATTGTAGACCGAAGGTGACTTATTTAGGTCACCTTCTGTCTAAGGAGGGACGTGCACTCACACCAGACCGCATTCAAGCTATTTTAGATTGCCCAGCGCCTGGTACTCAGAAAGATGTCTGTGCATTCATCGGGCTTACTTCTTTTTGTAGGCAATGGATATTAGGCTTCTCACACATTGTTAAAC
Source organism: Lissotriton vulgaris (assembly GCF_964263255.1). Taxonomy (NCBI): domain Eukaryota; kingdom Metazoa; phylum Chordata; class Amphibia; order Caudata; family Salamandridae; genus Lissotriton; species Lissotriton vulgaris. Next base: position 741,463,212 of record NC_141685.1, on the reverse strand, counting down.
CCTTGTTGGCTCTTCTGACTAAAGATACTCCAATGCCCCTTCCATGGATGACTGAATGCCAGAATGCTTTTCAACAATTGAAACAAGCCCTTTGTTCTGCACCAGTATTAGGCACTCCAGATTACACTAAGGGTTTTACACTCTATGTACATGAGAGAGATGGTTGCGCACTTTCAGTGTTAGTACAAACACCGGGCGATAAGCAGCGTCCTTGTGCATATTTTTCAGCTGTTCTTGATCCAGTTGCCTGTGCATTTCCTGGGTGTTTCCACTCTGTTGCAGCGGCAGCTGTGTCTATACGTCAGAGTGAAGGTATAGTTTTGTCACACAGACTATTGGTGTTAGTACCCCATGCAGTTGATGCCCTTCTGAACCAAACCAAAACACAGCACTTAACTAGTGCTCGTTTGACAGGATATGAATTAACACTCTTGGCCCCTCATATCACTTTAAAAAGGAGTTCAACCTTGAATCCAGCTACTTTGTTGCCGTACCCAGCAACTCAGTCTCAGCCACAGGAGTCTCATGAGTGTATATTCCTTACTGAGGAACAGACAAAGGGTCACGTCGATTTGCAAGACACGCCTCTCTCAAGCATTGATGGGGAGTTATGGGTTGTTTGGTCCTGTTTGAAGTTACCAGATGGCACAACATCAGCTGCATATGCAATTACAACACTTCAGATGGTAGTTGAGACAGCTCGTATTCTACAGAAGTCAGCTCAGGCAGCTGAGCTGATAGCTTTGACACGAGCGTGTGAACTTAGTACTGACTTGTCTGTGAATATTTATACAGATAGCCGCTATGCTTTCGGAGGGGCTCATGATTTGGGGTTACTCTGGAAGGAAAGAGGCTTTCTTACATCCCAGGGAATGCAAATAATGCACGGAGAATTAGTAAACAACCTTTTGACTGCCTTGACAGACCCCCAAAAAATAGCAATTGTTAAATGTAACGCACACAAGAAAGTAACTGTTAAGATAGACAAGGCAATGCTTTTGCAAATCACACAATCCGTGAAACTGCAATGCAGCGAAGCACCACGTCTCTGTACGCAGTGAAGTCACAGGCTGAAACCTGGCATGATACCAGAGAGGAAGTGTTAGACATGCAGAGATCTGCTTCTGCAGACGAAATTGAGTAATGGTCTAAGGAGGGAACATTGGATGATGAGGGCTGTTGGAGGAATAAAGAGATGACCAAGTGGAAATTGCCCACAACCTGTTTACAGTCTATGGTTCATATGGCACATGGGCTGGCACATGTTGGAGCCTCCGCGATAACGAAATTGCTCACGCAAGTTTGGGAGCATTCAGAAATTGCCAGCACAGCTAAAAAGATGGTGCAGTCCTGTCTGATTTGTCTTCAGTACAATCCTGGTAAAGACTCCTACAGGAGGGTTTGCTTCACCAACCGTACCTTTTGAAGTTTTGCAAATGGATTACATCCAGATTGAGCGCTGTAACGATTTAAAGTATGTTTTAGTAGTGGTATTTGCCTTCAGTAAGTGGATAGAGGCGTACCCTATGAAAGATAGTACAGCTCCGCCCACAGCCAAGGTGCTTCTGAAAGAATTCTTTCCTAGATTCAGTGTTTGCAAACTTTGATGGAGTGATAACGGACCTCATTTTATTGGGCAAGTTGTTGAGTATGTCCTGAAGGGATTAGGGATCAAGCAGAAGTTCCAGGCTGCTTTCCATCCACAATCAGCAGGGCTAGTGGAAAGGTATAATGCTACACTCAAGTTGAAACTGGCTAAGATTCAGGCTTCCAAGTCCTTGAAATGGCCTGATGCATTACCTTTAGCACTGTTGTCCATTAGATCAGTGCCACATTCACGATCTGGGCTTATACCATATGAGGTGGTATTTGGAAGATCTATGAATATTTGGGGAATTCCTAAGCCATATCCCATACATGATGTGCCATGTGTATTGATAAGTGACTACCTATCACAGTTGACTGACAGTTTGATTTATATTCATCAACAGGTTCAAGAAGCTCTTCCTGACAGGTCTACAGGTGAAAGCTATGGACTATGGCCCGGTGACTATGTAATGGTCCGATCGTTCCATAGGTAGAGCAGCTTGGAGCCCAGGTGGCGCGGCCCAGAGCAGGTCCTCCTATCAATGAGAACTGTGGTTCGAGTGACGAACAGGAGGAACTGGGTGCATTCTACCCATTGTAAAAAAGTGGAGTCTACCCTGGTGGAACCTGCTGCCTTGATCGGCCATCAAAATATCCTGGATACAGAAAGAGGCTAAGTCATATCACCTGACGAACCTGAGGAAGTCCCCCCGGACCACACGATCCCTGGCGTGTTCTGATACCAACTGAGACCCTGGAAAGAATCTTCATTGTTGAAAAAGACTGGTTGAGCTACCGTCCTGGGTTTGTGAAAGGGAGCTGATGTGGCAAGGAAGGGGGGAATCAGTCCAACATAGTGACACCTGTCTTGACCCTCAGTGAAGTAATCAGTGGCTGCCCGGGACTTTAGAGCTCCAACAATTATTTTAGCGACAAAGCGATCACGTCTAAGAGAAAATCATCTGCTGCAAGAATTTGTTACAAAAAGATTATGTGCATTGCTGCATTTGTTGTCACTGTGGTTGCTATGGGAGTGATAACTGGGGTTCTAGAGGAAGTGGCTCCTGCTCCACAATTACTGATTGCCACTACCCCAGTACCAGCTGAACACTATTACTTTACTCTTCCATACCATGAGTAGAAGCATAGACAATCTAATTTGAACAACACGTTCATCCAGATGTTACACCACACTCACAATGCTACAAACACTACTGACTGTTGAGTGTGTGAGAAAAAGGGAGGAACACCTTTTATTCCTCTTCCTTTCTCCCATAATGGTTCTTGTCAAGCCTGGTTTGCACTTCTAATCGCTTCTGAAAAAGCTAACATTACTAGAATGAATGTAGGGAGAATAAACTATCATCTCAATAAAGTGTGTTACCCAGATGAAGATGGCAATCCCCAGGCTGATGGGACTAAATGGGAATGGGAGGAGTACCGACCCGGAAATGCTTCTACACCCTATATTTTCCCAAATATGCAATCTATCAAGGGTAATGGACCATTTGTAATATCTCTTACTAGAGCCCGAACAAACTTGTGTATAAGCAGTGTTGGGAGAATCCCAGCAGGAAGAAGTAAATGTACTTTGGTTTTGACCATTGTAGGTGTCAATAATAGTAGTTTTATACCTTCACATAACACCTACTTTGAATGCGGTAATAAAGGATATTACCATCTACCTGTTGGATAGTCCGGAGTATGCTATGTGTCCTTTTTGTTACCTCATGTGTTTTTGGCACCAGCATCATATCACAAGGACTATTGCCTGTTTAATGATAATTCTAAGAACAGTTATAAGAGAACACTAAGCAATGACGAGGTGGACCAGACTGATACTGCATTACAGCAATATGTCGACTTCAATTTGGGACTGTTCTTCTTTGTTGGTGCTGCTCTAAACCGCAGGAAAATCAGACGTTGCCTCGTGTTGTAGAAGCTGTTACCAACCAGACAACCATGGCAGTTGGGAACATTACAGAGGAACTACAAATTGCAAGGATTGTGGTGCTCCAAAACCGTATGGCCCTAGATGTAATCTTAGCTGACCTAGGTGGTGCATGTCGCATCATCGGAAGCAGCTGTTGTGTTTACATTTCAGATCATTCCCCTTCAGTTTTTGATGCGATCTCCAAACTGCACAAAATTGCTGCTGAGATTCACCCAGATAGTGGCACATGGACTTTCGCCAGTTGGTTCTGGACACTACTTGTTACCTGGGGCTGGAAGTTACTGACCATCTTGTGTATCAAATTGTAATTTTGATGACATGCTGCTTCTGTATACAATGTGGTCCAATGCTTTGCTCCACTTGTATTACTGCCTGTATACCTGCCTGTATGCAGTTCAAACTATATCATATATGCTCTGGAGTGCCCGTGCAGACTGTAGTACATTGGTAGCACCATTTGTATGGTTAAGAAACGTATCCAGGAGCACTTAAGAGCAATCACTAATGTAGACCTGCACTATCCTCTCGCTCAACATTTTCAAGAGAAACACCAATCCAACAACTCCCATCTAAGATATTTTGCCATTGAGCAAGTCAGTCTAGGAAGAAGGGGGTAACAGGGAACTTGAGCTCAGGAAGAAAGAGTCCAAATGGATTATCGAACTCAAGACCAGATTCCCGGGAGGGCATAACCTGGATGAGGAATTAGCCACACATTTGCATGATGATTAAGATGTTTTTACTGTGTTGATATACTTCTTGTAATTGTCTGTAGAATAATGTATATCTGAAATTAATGAAATTGAAATTGAAATTGAAATTAAAATATTTATAAAGCGCACATACACCACGCGGTTTCTTGGCGCTGGAACATAAAACCAAGAGGGAGCGAAAAGACAGCCAACTAACATGAGAAAGCTTGAGTGAACAAAAATGTTTTTAGGGATTTGCGGAATTCTGAATAATGGGTGGAAAGTCTAAGGGAGGAAGGGAGGACATTCTAGAAGGTAGGCGCAAGCGTAGAAAATTTTGCGCCACCTGACCTCTTCTTTTTAAAACGAGGGACAACCAGAAGGGATTGTGAAGAGGAACGCAGTTCTCTGCTGGGACAGTATGCCTTGATTTCAGAGGAGATAAAGTGAGGGGCTGTCCCTGCCCTTGCCTGGAAGGTGATACAACCCATCTTAAACAAGGCACGCTCCCGAATAGGCAACCAGTGCAGAGCTTTAAGCAGCGGGGTAACATGACAGGACTTGGACAAGTTATAAACGAGTTGGGCTGCCTGATTCTGCACTAGTTGGAGTCTCCGAAGATGGTAGGCGGGGACTCCGTTATACAAGGCGTTGCCATAGTCCAGGCGGGAGATCACCATTGCAGACAGAATGAGTTTGAGGGCACAGAAAGAAAAAAAACGGGACACCTTACGGATCGTGCGAAGAGTGAGAAAGCACGAAGAAACAACTTAACTGATCTGAGAGTGTAGTGAGAGGTGCGCGTTAAGTTTAATCCCTAGGGTTTTGACCGAAAAAGAAGGGGTGGAAGGGGGACCCAGGGAAGAAGGCCAAAAGAGAGAGGACCAGGGACTGGAGGAGCCTCCCGTTAGTACCAGCTCGGTTTTGTCTGGGTTAAGCTTCAGATGATTAAAGCACATCCAGTCCCTGATAAACAACATAATAGAGTGAAAATTGTGAATGGACTCAGGGGAGGGGGATAAATTAAAAACCAGTTGGAGATCGTCAGCATAATTGTAAATGGTGACGTCCATCTGCTGAAGTGCAAAACTAAGAGGGGAGATGTACAAATTAAACAATAACGGGGACAAAGAAGAACCTTGCGGCACTCCGCAGTGGACCAATTGAAGGGGAGCAGAGAAGTTGGCCAGATGGACGGCCTGAGTGCGGTCCTTTAAAAAGGATGCAAGCCAGGCCGGGGCAGACCCCCTGATGCCAGCCGCTTCAACTCGGGAGAGAAGGGTGGAATGATCCACCGTGTCGAAGGCGGCGGATAAATCAAGGAGGACCAAAGCCTGGGGCCGGCCAGCATCCATGCCCTCTCTAAGGTTGCCCAGCACAGAGAGGACAACAGACTCCGTGGAATGCGCCGGGCGAAACCCAGCCTGACGAGAGGCTAGGCAGCCGTTCTCCTCCACGAAGTTACTAAGCGTTCTTGTGATGTGGCGCTCCAAAATTTTGCCAAGGAAAGGGAGGAGGGAAATGGGACTGTAATTAGTAATTGAGGATGGGTCGGCACCAGGTTTTTTTAAGATAGGAATAATGATTGCCGATTTATGAGTCTGGGGAACAACACCATGAACCAAGGAGTTATTGAGAAGAGTGAGCGGAGGGGAGGGACAAACCAAATAAATTTGTTTTAAGATATGTGCAGGGCAGATATCAGATGGAGAGCCTGACTTAACCGTCGAGACGAGAGACAGGAAAGCTTCTATAGTCAGGGGGGGAAAGTGGTCCAGATACGTCTGAGGGAAGAAGGGCTGTGGATCCAAGTAGGAAGGGGGAGGGGGAACAACGTTAGACTTAATAGCCAAGACTTTGTCTAGGAAATAACAATTAAGTGAATCGCAGAGAGTCTGGGAGGGGGAGGGTTTGAGGGTTACTCTATCAGAAAATGCCAGATCTTGCACAATAGAGAAAATTTCTCTAGGCTGATTTTCAGCGAGCAAAATGTTAGAGGAGAAGTACTCCGTTTTGGCCAGAAGGATGGACTTCTTATATCGGTTCAGAAGAGTGGTGTACTCAGTTTTAAGAGTAGGGCAGTAGGCACGTCGCCAGGCATGCTCCGCTTGCCGGAGGGTCAGCTTTTCCTCTTTCAATGCGGTATTAAACCACCAATTGGCGTCATAATTGCGCCTGGCAGAAACTCGTCTGAGAGGAGCCACCTGATCACAGCCTCTACTGAGCCAATTATTTAGAGAGTCCATTTGCCTGTGAAAAGGGAGGTCTTGAAGGTTGGGGCAGGAGACAGAAAGGGAGGAGCAGAGTGATGGCATGTCCACATGAGTCCAATTCCGGGCCCATGTGTTCCTGGGAAGGGGGGATTTCCTAACAAGACTGGGGTGCAAAGAAAACGAAACTAAAAAATGATCAGACCAAGTACAGGGGGAGACCACCAGGGAGGAAACAGGACAATTAGGCGACCAAACCTGGTCCAAAATATAACCCTGGATATGAGTGGGGCAGTGAACTTGGGACACCAAATTAAGAGAAGAAAGAGAGTCAGAAAATTCTTTGGACGAAAGGTCCTTAGCTGGATCAAAAGGCCAGTAATTGAAGTCGCCAAGCAACAGGATAGAGGAGTTATTGACTGCTAGGGTAGCTAGCAAGTCCTGGAAAGCGTGAAGGGAGTGCACTGTAGTCTGTGGGGGACGAGCAGGCAGGTGAGGGGGGGCGAGAAGGAAGCAGAGCGAACAACCAGATAATCAATCATAGCAATGGGGGGAGCTGGTAGTATCTGGAAGTGAAAGTCCGTGCGAGCAATGAGAGCCTCCCCACCGCCAGCCTTACCGGCCGGACGATCGGCCCGGATGGCATAATAGGAGGGGGGAGGGTGGCCAGAAGGGTTGGAAGGGAGTCCGGGCAAAACCAAGTCTCCGTAAGAAACAGAAGATCAGGTTGGTGAGTGTCTAGCAGAACAAAGAGTTCGTGAAAATGCTTGACCGCCGATCTAGTGTTCAAAAGGAGAACCGAGATTGCCGGAGTCACAGGAATAGGAGAGGGCAACGTTGGGAAGCCGGGAGGGGGAGGGACTGGGACCTGGATATTAGGAATAGGGGAAATCGGCGTAAGGCCGAGTTTGGAAATTTTGGCGATAGTAGAATCAGGCAGAGCCCACGGACCTTGCATAGTGCAAAGCTGGGCCGAAGAAAAAGTAAAAATTTGGGCAGAGTGGAATGCCCCTAGCCCCGGTCGGCCGCGGACGGGCGCAGACGGGCTTAACTTAGGCGCAACTTCGGCGCGCCCCCGGCGCGCCCGCTGCACGCGTCCGCTGCACGTGCGCATGGGGGTGGGCTAAATGGGGTCTCGAGCGCGATGTCAGGAGCGCTGACCCAGCCTACACTGCCCTCCCAAGATGGTAGCCTGCTAACCCCGTCAGCCCTCCGTGTAGCGGCACACTGCCGATCCGGACCGGGGCTAGGGGTGCAGGAGAATGGAATAGGGAGAGGCAGCAGGTAAGCCCAGAAGAAATGCACGCAATTAAAAAAAATAAACACAACACGGTCTTTTAAAAATTCACAGGAGCCCAAGCGCTGTCTGTCATTTGGTTACAATGTATATTGATTTTAATCATTCCTCTTATCTTATTTTCCTCACAGGAGGTAAGGAAGGTATCCATCACGTTTCAAGACACAGCACGGGTTCCCTACCCTTTTCTTTACTAGGACTGTTCTGCACGTCTTATGAGGTAAGAGACTTTTTAATTGCACATGAGCACTTGATATTAATATTTGGGTAGTTTTTGATTTTTGGACACTTTTCTTTATTGAATAAGATAGGCAATATCCTCAATGCCACTTGGATGTTATTAATTTTTGCATCATTCTGTCATCTGACTGCCAGTTTCTGGTGGTAGCAATACAATGTACATACAGGCACAAGTCAGCCTTGAAGCATGACCAGCGGGGGGGTCGCAGGGCACCTGCTTTGGAACCGTAAATTCGTGTGCTAGTTACACATGTATAACATCCTTATCTCAATGAAAAAACCGAACTGAATCGCGCTGCAAATCAATTAGACGCGTTGATGTGTACAGGGGCACTCCTCACTGTAAACTCGATCTTGCTCCTTCCGTCAGGCCTGACACATCAACGCGTCTAATTGATTTGCAGCGCGATTCAGTTCGGTTTTTCCATTGAGATAAGGATGTTATACATGTGTAACTAGCACACGAATTTACGGCTCCTCCCTCTTCTCTGCGGTGGAATACAAGTGTTTGACCTTATGGTTTGGAGCCTTGACCCAGGAATTGAGTTGTCTTTGGTCCTGAGGAGAACCCCGGTAATCACGGGGTTCGAAACGCGTCGACCGACCCGGTCCCGGGTCACTTGTTGAAAAAAACACTGAAATCATAACAGTAATTGGAAACAGCACGAGGAGTGTTTTTTCTTTCCTTTGAACTTTACAAAGAACTAAAAATTGTTTAAAAAACAGGAGTCATTTTTTACTTTTTGTACAGGTTCTTGACACCGGGATCAGTATGTGTGATTAGTGGAGTGAATGTCTGGCCAAGAGTGTTTGTATTTGAGAGCGTGTGTGATCTGTTGTATATATTAATTTGTATTGTGTACTGTTGTATATAAATGTATATAACCTTTGTTTGTATTTCCATGCACGAAACCAAGAATTGGTAAAAATTTAAATAATCTTTGAAAAAGAAGCAATTAAAAATGATATGTTGCAATTTATAAAGCAAGTTTCCATGTTATGTTCATGTTGACTATTTCCTTTAAATAAGAAGTTGCAAATAAGGTTCTCAGCACTGGCAAGTGTATCGTTTCTTTAGTTCTAATTGGCTCAGCCTTGCTGAGTTTTCGGAGTCAAGACCCTTTCAGTTGTCTTAGCATTTAGCTGAGGCCATCTTGTTTTCGACAGCCATTTTGTCTGCCATGTGCTCACCAAGTGCTGTTTCCTTCTTCACTGTCGTTTACCCTTGTGCTCTGTTTAGAGGACTAGCTATACTTAGACTCTCCTACTCTGCACATGCGCAGAGGAATCTGTAACTGTCCATGCATATGTTTTAGGCTGTAACTGTCAGGTTGCTTTTACCGGAATTAGCACCTGCTGGCTCCTCCTTTACTGTTGACTGTGCATTTCTGTATGACCATCTATGTATGTAACTCTCCTACGTGTGCTTGTACCGCCCTCTTTTGAGCCCATGTGTGGGTATAAAAGACCCATGGTTCTTCTGTTCCTTGTGCTACTTCATACACTACCGAAGGATGTTGTGTGAATGTAGTTCCACCTCATGAGGTTCAATAAATATATCTGTTTACCTTTCAGTTTCCGTGCCAACTTCTATTTACTTGTCTGAGGGCTTGCTTGCAGAGAAGGACAAACCCCTGGCACAGGTAATCCTGGCTGAGGCCCACCTCTACAGACTACCCTGCTTTTGTCCTACTAGATTTCTATCTTTGTGATTTACATATACCACTGGCGGCACACTTAAAAGGAGGGAACTAGGACGCCAAGACAATTCTTGTGCATCCACTGTTTGATTGCTGTGATCCCTGCTTTTGTATTACTAGACTTTTGTCTCTGGGTTTATTGGGGGTACAGTGGCTGCTGCAAATTGAATATTGGTGTTAGATGTGGGAGGACACTAGGATTACTATAGTACTCTCCTCACACACACACCCAGCCCTCATAGCCCAGGTTTATGGTGGCTTAAGACGTTCAGCATCTTGAAAATGCTCAAACTGTGGGGTAGGGTTTGGCTCTGGGAACGCTTACTGCATTGGTTCGGGCATGCTCAGGATTCATTCCCACCCACTAGCTCATGGCAAGCATAAATGTGGCATTTCCATACACCAACTTGAGTACACTCTTGAATATGAGGAAGGACGGAAGAGGACTGGACCTACTCTCTGTGACCCGAGAGGAGTCTTCTTGTACTCAGGATAAAGAACTGGACTGCAAGGGACAAACGGCTTCCCTCCTGTTCAAGCAACAGGGATTCAACAAGCTGCATTTCCTGCAAGTGCCCAAGGGACCAGTGGAAACTGAACATGGCCTGGTCCTTGCTGATGGCTTCTGTCTGACACCCTGTGAGTCTGTAAGGGCCCCTCTTGAGGTCCTGGGGGCCTTAGAAGTGTACTTATGTGATGGATTGTGACATAAAGGACTAAGACAGTAGGTACAATGTTTAACAAACCTGATTGGTGTATCTGACCTGCGCAGTCAGCCTCAAATTGTGCCATGGTCCCGGACTACTGTGACCAGTGACTATCATTGGTGCGTTCTGCTTCTTGGCACTATTACTGATTAAAATGTAAAAACTTAATATCTCCGGTCATCCTTATTGGATTTTAATCATTTAGCGTCATTTTGTTTATTGCATTCTACTGTATTTTTCAAACTTAGTGTGGGATTTTTGTTGTTTTAACTTTTGACTTCGTTACTCAATTTGGTATAGCATAAATACTTTACACCTTGTCCTAAAAGCTTGTATGCTCTGCAACATAGCTTTAGCTACCAAGGGGTTGAAATCAGGTTGATTTACTGACTTTAGTGGTTCACCCTGACGTGGATTGTGGGTATTGCTTGAGGGAGGTTTGTCCCCCCCCCCCCCCCGATCACCAAATAGTAATCCAATTTCTTACAAGCAAGAATTGAAATTATATTCTAAAAGTAAGATACAGTTTTGTTAATAGTTTTAGAAAAGGAGATATATTGTGAAAGGAGTGAACAGTTTCTGTTGTGCTATTGTACAAGCTACATGTTACAGAGATACACACATGGTATGAGATTAATATAGTCAATCAATGCAATCTTTATTCGTTTTTGTTTGTCACAAAATAAAACCATAAAAGCAGTTATCAGAGATACAATTCATTTTGTAATTATACATCTAAAAAACGGAGTAAATGTGCAAAATATTTAAAAAGCCTTAAAAGACAATAACATCTAATTCTAGCTGATCTTTACCACATCTCCCAAAAAAAAATCAATGTATAATATGTCTAGGTACAGCGGTAAAACAATCGTATTTTCAATTAATGATTGACACACATATAATATTAGAATACTAGGATATTCATAACTTTCTTAGAAATTAGGTCGGTGTTGAAAAATACATTTAAAGAATTTAACAACGTGCCTCGATATCCCCTCCTCTTCCAAAAACTGTAAGTGGAGCAAAGCTGGGCGACATCTTCTAATGCCCATGAATTTTAATATCGGGATCAGCCAAATCTTTCTGTATTCAGTATAAAATTTACAGAAAAATAAAGTATGAATTGTTGCCTGAACCGACATATCATCACATGGGCATACGGGTAGTTCTGAAGCCCAGTTATTACTCTGCGGGAATGCAACTAAACGATGGAAGACGTTGTGCCTAAATCTAACCAGAAGAAATCTTTCAAACACAGAGAAGTTGTGGGTTAGATAAGGCTGAATGGAGAATGTGGTTTGGATGGCTATGGAATGTTGTACGGATGGTTTAATAATCTCTTTGGCCAATCTCATTTCTTCTAAGTGCGCTAAGCACAAACCCTTCAATGTCTTCCTTGGTAGGGAGCGAATGGAAGATGGCACAGAATAATGTTTTTCCAGACCTAAATCGCTTAAGAAACTTTTATATACATCAGCCAACCTATTTTATTGCAATGGTCAAGGGACATACAGTGTAAGATAATCCCCTGCGTAAGAAAATTTTTGTCCGTTGACCAAATGCGATGCCACACGAGTAGTGGTTCTATTTTTACTAGATCAATCAGATAGGGAATGCCCAGCTCAGTATGGCATGAACAAGTAGAAGTAGTCTTTGAGACAGCCAAAAGGAACCTCAAGAAAGCATTTTCCACAGGTTGCAAAATATTAATAGTTGCGTACCCCCATACTCATGCCCCATACAATGCAACTGATTGACATTTTGCCTTAAATATCTGGAGGAGTTCTAGCGGGGGCCTTTTACCCAATTTTTTTGAAAAGTTTACCAGGGTCATAGTTGCTCTCATTAAAAAAAGTTTTCTAGACTCAACAGCAGGTTTCCAGTTTAGTCTATTATCTACGATGATGCCCAAGTATGGGTACTAATCTGTGGTGTTTAATTTCTCCTTTCCTAAACAGATATTGTTTGGCCTTTTTTTCCCTGGACCTGCCGTCATAACAAAGTTTTTTTTAATGTTTATGCGTAGGTCCAGGTTACTCATAAATTGTGCATATCTGTTTAGTGCCTTCTGCAGTTCAAGGGGCATTCTGGCGAGTATCACCGCATCGTCGGCGTAGAGGAGAGCAGAAATCGGTCGATTGTTTATTAAAGGAATGTCCCGACTCCCATTGATCATATCCCTCTCCAGCCCGTTGGTATAAAGCGTGAAGAGAAATGGGGCCAGGACACATCCTTGTCTCACTCCTCTCTCTATTCCGAACGGTGCCGTTAGCTCGCCCTGTGTCCTGAACCTCACCCTTGCTGATGCGTTGTAATATAGTTCACGCAAAAAATTCAGCAATGCTTCTTCGACACCCATTTCCGATAAGATGGACCAAGGTTTAGTATGGGAAACGCAGTCGAAGGCTGCTGATAGGTCTACATACACCATGTAGATACGGCCTCCCTTTGCATTGACATATTTGCCTCGGAGTAATGCCAGATTTAAGACTTGTTCTGTCGTCCTCAGGCCTTCCCGAAACCCAAATTGGATGTCCGAGAGGATCACGCCATCTTCCGCCCACTGCTGGAGGCGTTCAAGTATGACTCTACCTGCTACCTTTCCCAAGGAATCCAGCAGTGAGATCGGACAATAGCAGGATACCTCCTGACGGTACCCCTTTTAAAAATGGGGAACATGATTGACTTTGACCATGAGTCCAATAGCCCCACCTCACAGGATGCCTTAAGTACTCTTGTCACAAATGGGGTCCATAGATCTAAGTTTGATAAAAAAAAAGTCTATTGGGACCCCATCAGGTCCCGAGGCCTTCCTGTTTTTACTGGATGTTAGGGCCAAGAGAACCTCTTCAATTTCAATGTTTTGGGGAATCGGGTAGGGGGATAAAGGTTGGGCTTGACCTAAACCTGCTTGTTCGCCCGGGTTCACTGGCCCTTTCACAAAGATCTCTGAGAAATGCCCCACCCAAGTAGTTTCATCGATGAGGATATCAATGCTTGGTGCAGTTTTATTATCAGTTAAATATGGAGACTTAACCACTGCCCAAAATGCAGAACTGTCCTTTAGTTGGTCCCATAGAGCCTGTTTTAGTTCTATTTTCCTCTCCTTAATTGCTACGTTATATTCCTTCCTGAGTTTTACTATTTCCTGGGGCACCCTTTTTGTTTTGTTTAGTACTTTTTCAATGTAGAGTTGGCAACTGTGCATCTGTGGTTGAACCACCCTTGTTTTTTCTGTTTTTTTTTTAATTTTACAAAAAGCTCCTTGTTTATTACCTTTAAGATCACCCCAAAATTAGTTAGTACATCCTCGTGTGGCGTGGCTAGGTCTAAACAGTTAAAAATTGCAGAGGAAGCTGTATTAAAAACTCTCTTGGTAATTTCCAGGGGGTCAATTTTCTCCCATTTTAATGAAAACCCGTCCAGGGTTAAGGTGTTTTGCTTCAAGACGCTAATTATACTTTGTGTCCTATAACTTTGAAGCGGACAAAATACAATACTGAGGGCTGAATGATCACTCAATGCAGTTACATGCAGCTCGAACATTGTTACCCGGTCTTCTAGTGTGCTAGATATAAGAATATAATCTATCGTGCTTTGCCTACCACCACCAAAGAAGGTCGGTACATAGAAGGGGGAAGAAGAATTCCTTGCATTTGCAATGAGAAGGCCCAGATCAAATAGTATATCATTTAGAGAATTTCCGACTCTTGAATGGGAGAAGTGGGCAATCAGGTCGTCCTTCTCATCCGTTATCCCACACAAAATGGAGCTAGTAGGTTGGCATGGATATTGATTAAAATCGCCCCCCCCCCAGATGATTGTAGCTAATCTTACAGAGCCCCTTATCAAGGTGGACAATTCAGCATGCAGCTGAAGCAGTGTGGTCAATAACTCTCCCTTTGGAAGGTTGTTATAGAAATTTACTAGATATACTGTTTCAGCCTTATTAAAACGTAGGGTAAGTATCTGGAAGTTCGCTTCTAATTTTACGGGAGATACTTCCAGGCCCCCTAGCGTATTAGAAATGTAGATAGTTAAACCTCCTTTAGCTCTACCGGAGGGCGTCGCTAGTGCAGGGGAAAAGTAGGTTTTAAAGCCTACAAGATGAATTTCAGTGATGGACCAGGTCTCCTGAAGGCAAATTATACCAAAATTCTCAACGAAATCCGCCCAAATACTGTTTTCCACCTTATACCGGAGTCCTGCAGAATTCCAGGATAGTATCCTGATTCCCGAGTTGTCTGGGACCTGGTTTGTGCCCGATGACATAATGTCTATTCTCTGTCGGGGAGCCCCCCTTGGACGCATTTTGGCAACCTGTGCCTTACAAGTGGGAGGGAACGATGTTTCTGTCAGCCCAATCTGCTTGTTTCTAGATTCGGGATCATCTTTCCCATGATCTTTAATTTTGGGTCCCTTTAATATATGCTCAGGTTCCATGGTAATGGCCAAATGACCTTGGTCATTAGTTTTAAGTCCCTCTTGTATATGCTCAGGTTCCATTGTGTTGGCCAAAACACCTTGAGGGTCATAGTGTGAAACCCGCCTGTAATCTAATTTTATGGGTGTATGCTGCGTCCTGAGTGGTTGATTTAGAAGTCAATCTACTCCATCTAAACCAGAAAGTGTGGTAAAGCGATTGGAAATGGGGATGTTATAATTCCGATCTGATCCATGGAAGACCTGTTCTCTTGTCATATTTGATATTAGGGAATAGGGATAGAAATAGCTAAGGTCTCGTGTTGATATTTCCTTCCTGCCTCTCTCCGTGTACCAATCCCCAATGTAGCTGGTAGCCCTGTGATCTCTGAAATTAATGATAATTACATCCCCCATTATATCTTTTGGCCTATGCCCCACCCAATCTAGTCTTCTGACGTGTAAAACTTCACCATTAATGTTGGGAGGTAATGGTCTATTTTTCCGCAACCAATATACAACTTAGTTTTTTAGGGCATGGTAACCTTCAGTTTTTCCGGCCTCGAGTTTCGGGACCCCTGTTAGTATCACAACATCGGGTGCCACTTCTGGAGGCAAGTCAACTTTAGGAAGAGCAACTCTTTCTTTCTTTGGGGAGGGAAATTTCCTGATGGAAATAGATTGAGGACTGTCAGGTTTACTGCGGACTCCACCCACTCCTAGTCCACTGGCTTTTACCACAGCCTTGTTGGGAGGCCGTGAAGACAGTGTGTTCTCTACACAGGCAGTAGGCGGGTTGACGTTCCTCTGCGCATTTATTATTGTGACCCCTGATGGTGATGGGTGGTGTGTCGGCTGAGTCTGTCTGGAGGTTGATAGTTCTTTCAGTATATCGGCATTGACTGTGATTGCATTTTGTAAAGACCCCAGATGATCTGACAATCTTTTTACCCTCTCCACGAAAGGTAATTGAAGAGATTTAAATAATTGTTCAACGCCCCCCAAAAGTGCTTGAGTCTCGGTAGGATTTCAGGGATTATCGTCCTGGCTTATCTTCTCTAAGACTGGTCCCGAATTGTGTGTGGCACTTAGTAATGTTTTTGGCGTTTTTGCTCGTCTACCGTTTTGGGTATTTCCCCTACCCTTTCTTTTCTTCTGTGGTTGCCGTAAATCACTCAATAGTTTAGATGCTTCCTTTCTTGGGAGCTGTGTTAGGGGAATTACTTGTGAATCTTCGTCAGATTTTGTTTCCAATGATGAATTAATGTTCGTAGATTTTGTGGGAGTATCCCTAATTAGTTCTATTGAGGCAGTTATCTCTTGTAATAAAAGGGGAATATTAGAGTCCCCATTGCTATCATTTTGCAAATTCACTAATGGTGGAGTTAAGGCTTGCCGAATGGGACCCAGAGACGAACGTCTACTTTGTAGTAATTCTGAGGACAAGTGTCGTTCTGTGAGCGCTATTTCCCGTTCCAGCCTTGTTGTTGCCCTCGTGATAAAATTATCCAACGTCCCTCTAATTGACCCACTCCCCCGGGATTTTTTGGCAATTTGGGTCTGTGTGCTCATTTTCCTATCGAATTTAACTAAGTTTGGTAAGCGAACAGGGCAACAGCCGGAAAACAGCTTCAACCCAAAAAAGCAGTACAATCAGAGCGTTATGATATTAGATAAATCGCAGGGGAAAACAGTGTTGTCCCAAAGTAAGAAAAGAGTGTCCGGAAATACCAAAATCTTACTTTACATTTATGTCCTCAGTTTTATCCTTGGATGTAGGGGGGGGGGGGGGGGGGCGCCCAGCCTCGTCCTGCCGCGGACGGCCATAGACGGCCCCGCCCTTGGCCCGGGCTTCGCCCGGCGCTCCCGCACGTGCACGTCCCGCGTATCGAGAGTGTGGGCATGGCTAAATAGATGGAGGTTGAGTGCGGGAAGAGGCCCCAGCTGCGGCAGGTGAGGAGCCGCAAAGCCAGCTGGTCCTCGCAGTCCCGCACTTGGAAGGTTGTCCTTAAAGCACTGCCCAAAGTCGGCAAAAGTCCTGGTTCAGCGTTGCCCAAAATGGGCAAAGTATCCGGTTAAGCGTGGAGAACTCCCGGGTAGATAAGCAAAGACACAGTTCATCCAAAGTCTACTCCTGGAAGAGGCTCCCGCGTTGCGGGGGCCACGAGGCGTTATAAGCTGTAGGGAGGTGAGTGCGGGAAGAGGCCCCAGCTGCAGCAGGTGAGGAGCCGCAAAGCCAGCTGGTCCTCACAGTCCCGCACTTGGAAGGTTGTCCTTAAAGCACTGCCCAAAGTCGGCAAAAGTCCTGGTTCAGCATTGCCCCAAAATCGTCAAAGTATCCGATTCAGCGTGGAGAACTCCTGGGTAGATAAGCAAAGACACGGTTCACCCAAAGTCTACGCCTGCGAGCGGCTCCCGCGCAGCGGGGGCCGCGAGGCGTTTTAAGCTATAGGGAGGTGAGTGCGGGAAGAGGCCCCAGCTGCGGGAGGAGCCGCAAAGCCAGCTGGTCCTCGCAGTCCTGCACTTGGAAGGTTGTCCTTAAAGCACTGCCCCAAGTCGGCAAAAGTCCTGGTTCAGCGTTGCCCAAAATTGGCAAAGTATCCGGTTCAGCGTGGAGAACTCCCGGGTAGATAAGCAAAGACACGGTTCACCCAGAGTCTACGCCGGCGAGCGGCTCCCACGGAGCGGGGGCCATGAGGTGTTATAAGCTGTAGGGAGGTGAGTGCGTGAAGAAGCCCTAGCTGCGGCAGGTGAGGAGCCGCAAAGCCAGCTGGTCCTCGCAGTCCCGCACTTGGAAGGTTGTCCTTAAAGCACTGCCAAAGTCAGCAAAAGTCCTGGGTCAGCGTTGCCCAAAATCGGCAAAGTAAACCGGTTCAGCGTGGAGAACTCCCGGGTAGATAAGCAAAGACACGGTTCACCCAAAGTCTACGCCTGCGAGCGGCACCCCTATATACTAATATAGTCCTGATTTAGGGGAAAGGGGTGTTTGAGACAAGCAACCAACAACTAAAATACAGTAAAATGAGTGGTTTTCACTTGAGAAGAAAGTGAAGACCTTCCTGGTAGCAGTTTGTAGTCTCACAAATTTGTAAGATCATGTGATTTACAGAGATGAATCATTTGTTTGTGGGAGCCCTCTGTTCTGAACGAAAAAGATGTGATTCTATCTAGTGTGCCTTCCCATGGTAGATTTAAGTCCCCATCCGTGATGATTCTTATTCTCCAGGGAATCTGTGAAAGCTTTTTGTTTAGATGAATCAAACATCTGGTTTATCTGCAGTTCAGATGCAAATGTTTTAGGCCATAAAAAAAGAGTCATCCTTTGGAATTTCATAAGAGGCATTTTCTGATGCAAGTATCCTAATTCCTGAGCTTTTGGAGTTCAGTGTCACCACTCAGGTTTTCTTTTTGACTCAGAAGAGCAGGCAAAGAATTACACCCATCTGTTTCTAGTACGGATTCCTGTGCTTACCCTAATTCTTATCTCTTATAAGAAGAGTAGGTCGTCCCTTAATTCATGAGAATATTATAGGATCTTTTGGTGTTAAACAAGATGGTTCATGACTTTGAAGTATAGGGAGACAATCTTAATGTTTGACAAAAGGGGTTGGTAGGCACCATATACGCACCATTTAATTGGTTTTGCTCAGTAACTGTTGGTATTTGGAGAAGAAAGCAAAATCAAAAGGTTTCTGTGAAAAGAAAATGAGGATTTAACAAACATGGATCATGTGCCACGAAGCCTTAAAGGGAGCACTTGATGTACAGTGATAGTGACCAGCACATACACCACAGAAAAAGTAAGATAGTAGTAGATATAACAAGCTGTATGACATATAAACAATAAAAAAGACTACCAACATAAGCCCACCCCTGAAAACCAAACACTGCCAAGAGTCTGGACAGTGGAGGCCACGAGTGGCCAAAAAGGAGAATGCACCAGTGCCACTTAAAGAATTTATTTATTTATTTTTTAAACCTTTATTTTGCAGTATCAGCAGACAGTTACGGGCCTACAACCACCTGGCCGGCCTCGGCTACAGTATGTAGCACAGTAGCAAATTTACGGGAACTCAGTAGTACACCGATAAGAACAGCAAGCATTTCAAGTTGTACTGGAAACATAGCGACCACTGAGATACAGGAGGAGATAAGGTTCATTTTAAAATTTATAGAATATAAAGGATCAAATGCTGCACAGTCTAACAAGAAGTACCGAGTGGGCAATGCAGACAACAGGGCAGCAAAATAGCAAATATTCAGAATACCGGTGCTAAATCTCTCAACAAGATAAAAGGTAGCTATACGCGTATCACATCAGTCATCGCCCAACCCAAGAAAGTAGGACGACCCTAGTACCCCCCACAGAACCGCAATAAGCGGAAGACAACGAGAGGTACCCCACTGACCCAGCATGTTGATCCAAAGAAAGGGAGATAAAGAAGGGAAACACAAGAGAAAAAGAAGAAGAAAAAAGGCCCATAGTAACTAAGGGAGAACAAAACAATAACCCCATCCCCCAACCCCCCACCCTGCACCCCTGCAGAGGCTACGGCCTACCCCCCCCCCCCCCCCTGACAGCGTGCCTGTCGCCCTTAAAACGAATACCCGAAATTTAGAGAGAAAAGATTTAATCAAGAAAGGGGCCATAGAAGAAAGAGTATGCGAAACCAAGAACCCCACCCCCCCAACCCCCACCCTGCACGTCTGAAGAGGCTATGGCCCACCCCCCAACCAACGTGCCTGTCGCCCCAGAAACAACCCCAAAGAAAGGGAAAAAACGGGGGAGAGTCATTAAAAAAACAGACCCCTGCCCTCCCCCCCGCTCGCACCAAATAGCTCAGGCTCGATCACATATAAGCCCACAAATCAACAATCAGTAGTGGCGTCGTAATACAGAGCGATAAAGCATCTCCATCGCAGTAGCTAGCCGGGCATCCGTCCCTTGACATATGGAAAAAGAGTTCAACCCTGACCCACTTTGACCCTTCCATCGGTACGTGTCAACTGAATGTCAGCAATACAGTACAATTCCAAACGACCAGGGTAAACAGGCAAGCAAGGCAAAGCCGACTCCATGGGGGACACCAGCATCCAGGGACTGAGAAGGCAGCCCTTACAGACATTCAGGCGCAACAGCAAGGTTCCGAGCCATCCTCCCAATTCGCGACACATCCAGGGCAACGCAGGTCGGGTGGGCAAAGGAACTGTTCCGTGAAAGCAATCTGCCTGCATTTCAGGTTCAGGGCCCAATGCCGCACTCACGCGATCGATCGAATTGAACCCGTCTCTAACACCAGCCAGGGCCCCCCACGGAACCAACTGTAGGTGCATAGCAGTGCCACCCGGTGCCGGTGCAGAGCCGCAAGCGGCACCACTAATCCAAGGATCGTCAGGGCTCTCATCCGTTCGGTGAGGCAACAATGGCGTCCAGTCTCCGTCCAAGTTCTCTGGCTCCTCCCACCCAAGCGGTATGGAGGGAGCCCAGAGCAACAAAGAGGTCCCGGACCGCGGGCTCCATCTTGCGTGTCCGGTCCAATCTCTGTCGCACTCAATGTAGCTCCTTACCCAACTCAGCACCAGATGCCCTATCAGTTCCACCCAGCCGAGGAGCTATGAGTAGATCCACCAAACGGGGGCCGACAACACACTCAGCAGTTAGGGGCAATCCGCCATTTCCACCGTGGTCATGTACAGGTCACTCGGCCTTTGGACACCTTACGGGAAGCGCAGGCAGTAATTGCGCTGTGTGGCACGGGGTCATAATATCAAGGATAGACCCTCCAAACGCGTGCAAGATCACTGACCTCCATGTCGCTGAGGTCCGAAAAACATGCTGCACAGGACTGCCCCAAGCCCGAAAGTAGTTGTGGTGCTGTGCCCAATCCAAAATGGCGACCCCCCCCCGTCCAGTCGACCCACACAAGCAGCCTCCAGAACAAAGAAACAGTCTTACGGGCTGGCGGAGTGGAATCTCCAGTGTGTGCGTCCGTTTCTGGGTCAGCGCTCGTTCACCACCTCCATCAGCGCAAGTCCAGTGCCTTCTCCCGCAGCGCCGAATAATGGGCGTCTTGGCCCGCACAGCGCGTCCTCAAGTAGCAGCAGCGGCCGGCGTCGACCTCCGGCCCCTCAGTTAGCAGCCCGACTCCGCCACGGCCCAGGCGAAAAGGATTAGGAAACGGGTTGCCGGCACGTCCAGACTCCAAAGTTGCCGCCCGCTATTCCCCAGTTCTTCCGACGCCGCGGCAAATCGGCTCCGAGCCTGTGCGAGCAGGGGAAGGCAGGATTTTATCAGGATTCATGCCGTGGCGAGCGGAGCTCGGTGACTAAGCGGCCATCTCGCTGCCCGCTTGGCCACGCCCCCCCACTTAAAGAATTTGTGTAACTTTAAAGGAACAAATAATGTGTGATGGGGAATGTGGTGTGGGTAGACTTCCCAACACATTGAAGATGGCCGTCGGAGAACCTTCCAACTCTGACAGAGGACGTGGCAGTTGGTGATGCATGCAAGGAAGGAGGGGAACATAATTTAAATGTCTCGCTAAGGAGCAGACGATGAGAAGCTCTTTTACGGTGGTGGTAGGGAGAAGGATTAAGAAGCCTCAACAATGGAGGGAGAACGGAAGAAACTGCAGCCATCAAAAGAGTGCCAGGAGGACACTGCAGAGACAGAACCTGGAGGAGCAAACCAAAACGACCCTGACTTGACTGATATAATTGCTAATGCTTGACTACACCCCAATGTCTCTAGCTCCATGCTGCAGAAATATCAACCGGAGGAGGATCCAGATTTTTTTGTGAACTTCAAGGGAGTCCCCACCAATACATTCAACACCCCAGAATAATGGGTACAATATACACCACCTTTACTCTTAGGAGAGCTTTATGTGGCTTACCAATTAGTAAACCTCTCAGGCAATACTTCGCATGCTGACATAAAAAAAATCTTAGAATGATTAGGGTATGGTTTAGAGTTTTACTGCATACAATTTCAGAGGGACAATGGCCTATGAGAGAATACCCACAAGCCTTATTTTTTTTAATTAAAGATTTAGGGGTTAAGTGGCTGCAACCTTCCCATCTGCTATGGATAAGAGGGTCGAAAAATCTACTTAGAGCTATATTTGAAACTATACCTAATGTCACCCACACATGGCTTAGATATTTTCCATACCTTACAGTGAAGACTAAGCATGGGCGAATTTTGCAAATCTGGCGTTCGCGAATTTGCGTATTTGCGAACTCGCAATCCGCAAAATCTGCGAATTCTCGCGAATTTGCAGATTTTTTTTTTGTGTTCGCAAGGGTTTCTGCCAGTTCGCGAGGGTTTTGCACCAGTTCGCAATTGCGAACTTACTTGTCGGCTTGCAACGGTCGCGACTATGTTGTTTCTACGTCTGGTTCATCATCACAGGTTCCCAGCACCCTCTGTTTCACCACTGCCACCCTCTGTTTCACCCATGCCACCCTCTGGTACATCAATGCCACCCTCTGGTTCATCATCACTGTAGATTATGGGGGGGGGAAAGCAAGCACACCTGCCCTGCTTCAACTGACATGAATTAATTTGGGGTTGATTTATTAATGTGTCACTGTTTTAAAATTCCAGTCTGGCACCTGCTTCCTTATCTGTAATTTGCTTTCTGTTGCAGTGCAATTTGTTTTCCAGGACCTTTGTGGCCTACTTGTAGCTATTCTATGAGCCTGCTGTGAGGGTCAGAGCAGGGTCATAAAATTGTTGCAACTAGCAACTGAACTCTGGAGGGGCCCCAGTCAGGAAGCACTACAGGGAATGGTTACTATTACTAATGATGAGTTTGAACTTTTGCACCTGCTAAGTGCTTTCAGTTTTGCAAAATTCGTTTTTCTGCAGAACAGCAACTGTAATGCCCCAAACAAACATAGGCAACTGAACTCTGGAGGGGCCCCTCGGGAAGTACTACAGGGAATGGTTACTAATGATGAGTGAACTTTTGCACCTGCTGAGTGCTTTTTTGCAGAACAGCAACTGTAATGCCCCATACAAACTTACTTGTGAAAGTTGATTTCTAATCCAAAAGTGATCCAAAGAAAGTCAAAAGGTCTCAAATCCAAAAAAGTGCAGGCACATGTCAACCTGAGGAGTTATTCTGATAAAAATCATCATTTTCAGAAGGTCTATGCTGCTTGCTAGTGGATTTCTTGAGCAGAATTGCAAATTTTATAATTTTGCGAGTGCAAGATTGTTGCTGCCCGCCACACCTACATGTTCGCAATTGCAAACTCTCGCGATGCGTCGCCAAACTCCCGCGGGATCCCGCAGCAAGATCCAAAATGGCGCAGCACTCGCAAAATATCGAGAAAAACAACTCGGCAAACGCTGAATGACGGTAAGTGAACGCCGCACACCGCAAAATTGTATCACCAAGAAAAAAAAATCCGCTGCGTGCGAATTTGCGGATTTTCGGTAAATTCGCGAGCGTTCGTGGATTGCAAATTTACCAAAAATCCGCAAAATCCACGAGCGGAACGGATTTTCCGCCCATGCTTAGTGAAGACTGCTATTGAGATGGTTTGGCCTCCTCATTAATCTACAGGGAGGGGGAGTCAATTATTACTAGAACTCATTATGTAGGAGAGGAGGTCTGTAAGACCACTTACTGGTTCTGAACACGAACAAACATACTGCTTAGACCTCCTTTCTCAAGATCACATACATCAAGGGCCCCAAAGCTACAAGTGTAGGGAGTGAGGCCACACAGCCTGAAATTGTGCATGAAAATCAAACTCCTCCAAACCCTCTGAAATAGGATTGACTCTTGGAAATATATTGTATGGGCAACAAAAAAGAAGCAGGATGTTAAACAATAGCCTCTAGAAACGTTGTTTTGTTACACAGAATACACAGAAAGTGGTTAAAACCAGAGCAGTATGGGCCAGTAAAGCAGGTCTGGATAACATGTGTACATAGGGACAGAAAAGTGTCGCACAGCATTACTACTGCTGTAGCTGGAAGGGCAAGAGAGCAGAATAAGGGTGTGTGTGGTACCTAATCTAGGGGAGGACTTCATATCCGGAGGGGTCACCATTCTTTCACCTCAGGCTTGCAACAATAACTACATCCTGATGAAATGGTAGTGAGGTTGCATTAAGACCCAATGTGTAATAAAGAATAGGGGTCTGATGTTGAGGTCTAGGAAAAGTAGACAGGACAAAAGATTAGCTAATCATATTTACTTAAGCCATGTAGAAGCAGGAGTGAAAAATATCTTCTCATCTACTGACACTTCCGGGAGCATCGGGGTAGTTTGATTAAAGACTGGAGACAAGCATCATCTGACCTGGAGAAGGATAAGTTGGTAACCTATTTTGTCATTTACAAAACAAAGGTTTCAAATACTAGGGGCCCCATTAGGATGGCAGGCGGATTTCCCCCGCCGGGCCTGCAGTAGTCATCGTCGGCCCGGTGGGGGCAATCCGCCCTCTATCCCTGTAGAAATGACCCCCCTCCATATTACAATGGCTGGGGGGTCCGTGGTGGGCGGAAAGAACGTCCGCCGCTTCTCCTCCCGGTCGACATGTCGACCAGGCGGAAAAGGGTTCAATATGGTGGCGGAGTCTGAAAGACACCGCCAGCCATATTAGAATGTGCATTTCTGAATGCCTTTTTGCCGCCACGGAAAGGTATGCAGAGTCTGCTTGGGGGGCCCGTTGCTGGCCCCCATGGACTCCAGGGGTGTGGGGGATGCACATGGGGGGTACCTATGGGACCCCCCTGCCTTTCAAAGAAAACCGTGGCAGGCACCACGCAGTGCCAGTCACATTGTGCTTTGAAAAGCACAGCATGCATTTTTAGCATTGCGGCAGGTGGAACGTTAAAAATACTGGATGCGCCCGCCAGTGTGGCGGGAGCATCATAATGGGTTGTGCGGGACCTCCGCTAGCATTGCAGGTGGTCCCATTCCCCACCGGTATGGCTGGCGGACAAAGTCCGTCTGCCAAACTAATGTGCCCCTAGGTGTCTGGCACTCTAAATAAGGATGTTCTTCAATTCGTAGTCCCTAAATCTTTCAAGAGCAGGTTATGTACCTGGCAAATATTCAAGCTGGTTGAGGACATTATGGAAATAAAAAAAAACGGAGAAGTACTTGATAGGTAGGTTTTACTTGTCAGGTGTGTGATCTGATGGTCAAAGATTCTGTGCAGTATGCAAAAGACTTCAGTTATCTGCCTTGGGACCTTAGTATTTTTTAGTTTCAGTTGATTATGCCACAGGACACCCCAAAGCTATTCTTCTAACCAGTTTGGTGTCTGCCAGAGTCACCCAAACAAAGGTAACATTTTTCTCATGGGTGGGATTTCCAAAGGAACTATTAACAAATCAAGGTACTTCATTTATATCCCGGTTAATATCCTAAATTTGTGGTAGTTTGGGGATTAAGAAAAGACATGCACCCATCTACCACCCTCAACTGGATTGATTTGTAGAACAATATAAAATAATACCATTAACGCCTTGTTGAGGAAAACAATGGAAGAATCAGGAAACGACTGCGACAGAACAATTGCCATAGTCCTATATTGCATCAACTATCGTCCCTAAAATTTCACTAGATATTCTTCTTTAGAGTTATTATTTGGTCATCTACCCAGACCCCAGAAGCAGACTGTAGCAAAGACTTACCAGAATATACTTTAACCCTAAAAGAAAATGTG
Organism: Lissotriton vulgaris; assembly: GCF_964263255.1. NCBI lineage: Eukaryota > Metazoa > Chordata > Amphibia > Caudata > Salamandridae > Lissotriton > Lissotriton vulgaris. Next base: position 741,437,708 of record NC_141685.1, on the reverse strand, counting down.
GCTAGTTTGTGAGACCAAGTAAAAGAGAACTTGTAGAAAGGCCAAAGAAAATAGAAATGTTTATTTGACAGGCGAACAAAATTACAGGAGTGTAAAACTGGACAGCAAGTCCTAATTTCACTATCTACTAATGAGAATTAACTATTAGCTAAATGGCAAGGACTTACAAGTTTATTAAAAAGGTGGCTTTAGTAACTTATAAAGTAGATATCGCTTACAAGCACAGGAGAAAGCAAATCTATCATGTGGATTTAATGAATAAATGGGAAGAACCCTGGCAAATTGGACCTAACACTATGGTAATCCTAGAAGTGCTCTAAAAGAAAAACCAATGCCAACTTTAGAGGAAGGATTATAAAGTGAGCAAAGGGTTGAATTAGGTCAAATATTAAACCAATGTATGGATATATTCTCAGAGAGACTGAGTCTGACACATTTAATCAATCACAATATTATTAGTTAATCCCATAACATAGTAAAGCAGAAACCCTATAGAATGCCTGAGAGCCTTAGCAAGGCAGTAGAACAGGAAGTAGACAAGATGTTACAAGAGGCAATCATACAACCAAGTAAAAGTACTTGATATTCTCAGTGGTACTAGTGCCCAAACTGGATGGACACATTAGATTTTGCATTGACTTTAGACAAGTAAACTCAATACCCTGACTTGCTACATATTCAATGCCAAGGATAGGTAATTTAATGGAGAAATTGGGGCAAACACAATTGTTATCCATGGTGGATTTGAGTAAAGGTTATTATCAAATTCCCCGTACACCTCTGCTAAAGAAAAAGCAGCGGCATCAAGACCTTAAGGTTTATACCAATTCAAGGTACTACAATTTGGCTCACATGGGGTACCTACTACATTTAAGAGGTTAATGTACTCAAATAGCAAACTTCAACATAACCATGCAGCCACATACCTGGATGATATAGTGATTTTCAGTTCAAATTGGGAGGATCATAAGCAACATCTTTGGGAAGTCCTAACCAGTATTAAACATTCAGTGTTGCATATGAATTCAAAGAAAGGCCAATTAGCAGCCAATGATATCAAACACCTATGATATTGCATCAAACAGGGAAAAATAAGACCACAAGTTAATAAGGTTCAAGAAATCTGTGATTTTCCCCCATCTACTACTAAGGAGGAAAGGGTCTTTTTGGTATTCATTAGCTATTAAAGCAGGTGTTACACACTCAGCTAGGACACCTAGACAAAGCGTGACTAATGTGCTTGCTAAAGAAAGAGCGACATCAGAACCACCATGCAAATTCACCAGGGTGGTTTTGCTGTTCCTTAAACCACGCAAAGCATGGAATTACATGTATAGGGAAGTTTACATGGGAATGAAGACTACAATTCCCATGATTCGCTGCTTCCTCTTGAACCAAGAAGAGAAACTCTTCGAGGTTTGGAAATTCAACCAGGAAGTATTTAAATGGCTTCAGAATTCAAGGTAGGGCAGATTATTCCAGGTACGGGGCCTGTGGAAGCGCTGCAGAAATTTGTTGGGATCTTTTCCAGTATCGTAAGGGTGCTTGCACCATTTTCTGATTCTTTTTTGGGCTTTTGCCATGTTAGTATTTTAAGTCACTCCTTGCACTGTGCTCTGGTCAATGAGGGGGTGTCTGAAGTGTTGTTTTGTTTTTCCCTCGTGGTGAATGTCCCAATCTATGAGTGCGCTTGTAGACAGTGTGGTACAACGAGAAAATGCTTTTGGGATTATTGGATCACACTATTTGATTCTAAAATATATACCGACTTTTGCTGAGGGCATATGATTCCCTCTATACATGGATATTTTCAGATTCTAAGGATACAATGAGCATTACAGAGTTTCAGTGCAAATAATTCTACAATACATTTCTTGAGTCGCATTATTCATACTACCATTACTTGGCATTCATAGACTATCCTAGGGGTATTACGATTCGTAATACCCCTAGGATAGTTCGTAATTTACAAAATACTCAATCATCTTATACATCTACAAATATGGCTCCAAAGCCTAAGAGGTGGCAGTACGCGTTTTGTTAACCTTCATTTATTCTTTGCCGTTTATTAACAGGGTTCAAAGTGAGTCTGTCAAGTCAAGGTTCACTCCCTGTGATGCAAGGCATTATTAAGTGTTGGTTAAATAAGGTATCCTTTCCAGGTTATAAGCCACTCATTATTGAAGAGTGAGCGGTGTTAAATAAAACCTATACTAATGTTCACCTACATGAAGATGGACTCAGTTTCAAGTGTTGGCACAAAGGCTTTCTTATAGTTTACAGGTACATAAAGGTGTTCATGATATGTTTTGCACAGGTGGATGCAACTACACATATTGATAGTGTGTTTTTTATGTATCAGGTCCCCTTCCTCACTTGATCACCTTAAAATTCTGGTCTATTATGGCATGCAGAATTGAGGCTATCAAGAGGTGGACCTATTGAGCATCCAACCGACCCAGAGGATGAACCCATATCGATACAGAATAATCTTCCCAAGTCATATAGTTCCTCTTGGTCAGTTTGGTGGTCAAGATGCCCACTCTAGATGATGTGCTTGCCGCTCTGGCGGTGGTTTAACAGGAGGTGGTTGCTTCTAGAGGTGAAACAGCAATTTTGCAGGGTAGACTTGACCACATGCAGAGAAATCAGTTTGACGTACAAACAGGGAGATCTGCAGGGTTTTCTTGGGAACGGACAGTGGGGTTCAAGCCCAGCGCTCCCCATTTACTGTGGAAATGCCCAGAACGTATCTAAGGTGAAGCCTTTAAAGTGCAGGTCTTTCTAACACAGATATTACTGCACTTCTTATGCAGACCCAAGACATTCCCCACCAATCAAGCGAGGATGGCATTTATGATCTCCTATTTGGGTATCGATGCAGTACAATGAGTGGTGCCATTAGTTAGGAAAGATGATCCTCTTCTTTATGATGGGAGGAATCCCAAACGGAATTTGAAAAGGTCTTTGATCACAAAGCTTCTTCCTTTGTGGCTGATAGAAAACTTCTGGAGTTAAAACAAGGCTCTAAAGAGCTGGTAGTGTATCTCAATGTCTTGTAGAGACTAGCATCAGAAACTCAATGGCCAGGAGAGTAAAGAGCAGCCCTATTCTATCAGGGTTTAAGAGATGACCTTAAAGACGTTTTGGCTCAGATAGATACACAACCAACCAGTTGTGCAGAGTTAATCAAGCTGACGTTACTTAAGGACTATAGAATAAATGTGCGTAAAGGAGACAAAAGAGGTTAAGAACGCCTATTAAGTATGTAAGAAATAAGAACTATGGTAGGGGAGGAGCAAGTAATGTTTCAGAACCTATGGATATAGGAGTGGTAAGGGTTTCATTAATACCTGAAGAAAGGTAACTACGACGTAAAAACGACTTTTGTGTGTACTGCAGAAAGTTAGTTAAACCAAAAAGTTGCAGAGGGGAAATTAAGTTACCGCTACTCCAGAGAAAAAGACTGAAAACTAGTTAGCTCAAGTGTTGGAGGAGGGAGGACCTTGAGCTTTATTGATATCCCTTCCATAAGTGATAGAGACAAGGCTTTGACCCAACATTTCTTCATAACCATTCAAATAAAGACACAATGTGGGTGGAAACAGGTTCAGGTCATGCTTGATTCAGGAGCCACGGGCTGGTCATGGGCAATGCCATAGCACAGACACTCCAAGTAGTTTTACTAAGAAAAGAACATCCTGAAAGGGTTTTCACTGTAGATGGGAGGGAGATCCCCTCTTGTCCTATTACCTTTCACACAGAAGCCCGTTTGGTCTCCACTGTGGAGATGTATAAAGAAACCGCACATTTTGATATTATAAAAGCCCCACAGTGTTGTGTAATACTAGAATTGCCAGGTTGAGATTACACAATCCAGACATCAATTGGGAAAAAAGGTTTGGTCTTTTTTGACTCCTTATATTGCAAGAAGCATTGTTTGGGGTATAATATGCATCCTGTGATAGCTTTAGCTCTAGGGCACACAATAGCAACAGCTGCAGATAAAGACACAGAACTGCCCCCAGTTCATCACTCTTTTCAGGATGTGCTCAATGAAGTGCATGCCAAAGTCTTACCCCCACACAGGCCTTACGACTGCCAATAGACTTGATACCAGGGGCAGTGGTTCCTTGTAGGAGGTTATATGCCCTCATAGAGCCAGAAAGTGAACACCTAAAACAATACCTAGATAAATACTTCGGACCCGAACTAATCTGAGACAAAATCCTGAACTTACTACTTTTGGTATTCACAGAAGGCACTTACTACTTTTGGTATTCACAGAATGAACTTACTACTTTTGGTTAAACTTACTACTTTTGGTTAAACTTACTACTGTTGGTATTCACAGAAGGCATTTAGTAGTAGTAAACTTAGTGTACTACATTTAGTAGTAGTAAACTTAGTTTACTACTACTAAATGCCTGCTGTGAATACCAAAAGTGGTAGGTTTAACCAAAAGTAGTAAGTTTAACCAAAGGTAGTAAGTGCATTCTGTGAATACCAAAAGTAGTAAGTTTAGGATTTTGTCTCAGAATAGTTCTGTGAATCGGGCCCCTAGCTAATGGCTTTATTCGCCCCTACAAATCACCCGCGTCCTCTCGTTTGTTTTTCATATCAAAAGCTAATGGTGAAAAGAGGGTTTGCATAGACTTTAGAGCACTCAATACCATCAAGGTGAAGAACGGTTATCCCTTGCCTTTGATTCCGTTTTTTTTGGATCAGGTTAAAAAGGCGGAGATATTCACTACGTTGGATTTTAAAGGTGCTTACCACTTGGTGTGTATAAGGGAGAGAGATGAGTGGAAGACCGCATTTCATACAAGCTATGGACTTTTTGAGTATGCTGTGATACCCTTTGGACTGTGTAATGCTCCAGCAGTATTTCAGTATTTTTTTAATGATGTGCTAAGGGAGTTTTAGGACATTTATACAGTTGTTTACGTTGATGATATTTTGATTGATTCCTCTGCTGTTAGTCTACATGAACAACATTTAAACTCAGTACTGCAGGCGTTACGTGAAAACAGACTCTATTGTAAACTTAGTAAATGTGAGTTTCATGTGCCTGAGGTAGAGTTTTTGAGGGTTATGCTGTCCTCCACAGGGCAAGAACTGGCCGAACGCAAAGTCCTGGCTGTTCGAGATTGGCCTACACCAAGGAGTGTGAGAGATATTCAATGTTTCTTGGGGTTTTCCAACTTCTATTGCAGGTTCATTAACCAGTTCTTCAACCTGGTAGCACCCATAACCAAACTTTTTTAAAAAAAGGTCCCTTTTATCTGGTCAGAAGAGGCAGAACAGGCTGCTAACCAGCTTAAACAGGCATTCACTTCAACACGTATCCTGACACATCCTAACCCTGACATTCCCTACATTGTGGAAGCTGATGCTTCCGAGGTTGCAGTGGGAGCTATTCTTTCTCAGAGGAATGAGACCACCGGACAGTTACATCCTGTGTCATATTTGTCCCGAAAGTTAAATGAAGCTGAGTCTCATTATACTATAGCTGAAATAGAGCTTCAGTGAATGGCACATTATCTGCTGGGATCCAAACATATAATCACTGTGTACACAGACCATCGGAATCTCCAGTTTATGCAGGCTGCAAGGTATTTGTCCCCTCGACAACTAAGTTGGATATTGTTCTTTGTGGTGTTCCAGTTCTTAGTGACTTTATCGACCAGGTACAGAAAACCGTAAGGCGGATGCCCTTACAAGACAAGAAACTAATAGGGTAATCAGCGAGCCCGGAGCACAATCCATACTGAATCCTTCTCAGGTTCTTTGTGTTACCCTGACGGACCATTTCTTAACAGAGGTGGCAAAGGCTGTCAATACTGCTATATGGAAGAGATGGCTGAAGGAACATCCATAGTAGAAATTACAGAAAGGGCTATCAATGTATGAGAATTAACTATTAGTCTCCTTACGTGAACAACAAAAGGAGGTACTGCAGTGGTGCCATAACATTCCTAGTGCTGGTCATAACGGGACAGAAAATACCGTGGATCATGTATTAAGACGGTTTTGGTGGCCAGAGGTCCGAAAGGATTTAAGACAGATGGTACAGGAGTGTTCCATTTGTGCACAGGCTAAAAAAAATCATAGAAAGCCTCAAGGGTTATTGCAGCCATTACCCACTCCAGGGGGACCATGGGACACTATATCATTGGATGTTATAGTCGGTCTAGCCAGGGATCAGGGATGCACCACTATACTGGAGGTGGTTGATAGTCTTACTAAATTGGGGCACTTTATAGCTTGTGCACAAGTCCCAATGGCCGGACAATTGGCACGGTTATTGTTAGTACATATAGTCAGACTTCATGGACTGGCAAGGATCGTAGTATCTGACAGGGGAACGTAGTTCACTGCTCAGTTTTGGAGAACCTGGTGTGCATTGTTACATATGAACTCAGCAACCTCAAACAGTTTCCTTCCTCAGACAGATAGTCAAACGAAAAGACTCAACCAAACACTCAAACAATATCTGCGCTGCTATGTAGAAAAGAACACAGATTGATTTGTGATGGGTAGCTGAAACAGCATATAACAGTGCAACACATAATTCCACTGGTATTGCCCCATTCTACAGCACATATATATTGAATCCATGCTTCATATCATTCGTAAGTTTCTCCACAGAAACTAACATACCTGAAGTAAGAAAACAAATTGTTCCTATACATCACAAATTGAGGCCAGTACAAGAGAATCCACGTCAGGCAAAGGTGGGGTATAAAAGAACTGCAGATAAATATTTCAGTACAAATCCTGAGAACCAAGTAGGGGCTATGGTTTGGTTATCCACAAAGAATCTTCGATTCAGATGATACAGCATTTTCAACCCAAGGTTCATTGGCCCATACAGAGTCACACAGGGCATAAACCCTGTTACTGTTAGATTAGCCTTGCCTAAACCCCTTCATATCCATCCAGTGTTCCATGTGTCACTCATCAAGCCCTAGAAAATAAAGTTACAGAAGGCCCAAGGCCCAGTCTGGGTAGATGGGGACCCTGAGTATGAGGTGGAAAAGATTTTGGATTCCAAGAGACGAGGTGCAAAGCTATGCTTTCACGTTTCATGGAAAGGGTTTGGTGTGGAGGAATATTCATGGGAGCCTGCCTCCAACATACATGCTCCACGCCTTCTTCGGTCTTTTTCACAATAGGTTTCTTGAGAAACCTGGCCCAAGAAGGCCCCCTTCAGGGAAGGGATGTAATGTTACACACTCAGCTAGGACACCTAGACAAAGCGCGACTAACGTGCTTGCTAAGGAAAGAGCGACATCAGAACCACTATGCGAACCCACCAGGGTGGTTTCGCTGTTCCTTAAACTGTGCAAAGCATGAAATTACATGTGAAGAAAAGTATATATGGGAATGAAGACTACAATTCCCATGATTCTGCTGCTTCCTCTTGAAACAGCAAGAGGAACTCTTAGAGGTTTGGAAGTTCAACCAGGAAGTATTTAAATGGCTTCAGACATCAACATCTCCTTGGAAACAGCAACATTCTCAGAAAGCTGGAAACACGCCGAAATCAACGCCCTCCTCAAGAAGCCCAAGGCGGACCCCAAGGACCTAAAGAACTTCTGGCCCATCTTCCTGCTCCCGTTCCTGGCAAAGGTCATCGAGAAAATCATCAACATGCAACTGACCCGCCACCTGGAAGACAACAACATCTTGGGCCCATCCCAGTCTGGGTTCAGACGAAACCACAGCACCGAGACAGCCCTCATCGCCGCCACAGACGACATCAGGCACCAACTAGACAACGGCGAAACATCAGCCCTCATCCTCCTGGACTTGTCAGCCGCCTTCGACACGGTCTGCCATCGCACTCTAAAGACACGCCTGCTAGAAGCCGGAATCCAAGAGAAGGCCCTTGAATCGACCACGTCCTTCCTCTCTGGCAGAACCCAGAGCGTCCGCCTCCCGCCCTTCCGATCCGAGGCCACCGACATCATCTGCGGCGTCCCCCAGGGCTCATCCCTCAGCCCGACGCTGTTCAACGTCTACATGCCCCCCCTCGCACAAGTGGCCCGCCAAAACGACCTCAATATCATCTCCTAAGCTGCCGACACTCAGCTCATCCTCTCCCTCACCAAGGACCCGCACACCGCTAAAACTAACCTCCACGAGGGAATGAAGGCCATCGCCGACTGGATGAGGAACAGCCATCTGAAGCTGAACTCGGACAAGACGGAGGTACTCATCCTTGGACCCACCACCTCAGGCTGGGACGACTTCTGTTGGCCAACAACACTCAGAACAGCACCGACACCCACCGACCATGCACGCAACCTAGGATTCATCCTTGACTCCTCCCTCTCCATGTCTAAACAGTTCAACGCCGTCTCCTCCTCCTGCTACAACACCCTCGGCATGCTATGCAGGATCTACAAGTGGATCCCGACCGAAACAAGACGAACGGTGACGCAGGCCCTCGTCAGCAGCAGACTGGACTACGGCAACGCACTCTACGCAGGAATCCCAGCCAAACACCTATGACGACTACAACGCATCCAAAACGCCTCCGCCCGACTGATCGTCAACGTCCCCTGCCGCAGCCACAACACCCCCCACCTGAGAGACCTACACTGGCTCCCCGTCAACAAGAGGATCACCTTCAAGCTCCTCACCCACGCACCCAAAGCAATCCAGAAAGCCGGATCAGCCTACCTGCACAGCAGACTCAGCTTCTACACCCCCACCCGCCAGCTCCACTCCGCCAGCCTCGCCCTCGCCGCTGTTCCCCGCATTCAACGAACAACCTCCGGCAGCAGATCCTTCTCCTACCTCGCCGCCAAGACCTGGAACACCCTGCCTACCCATCTATGGCAGACCAAAGACCTACTCACCTTCAGAAGACGCCTCAAGACCTGGCTCTTCGAGCAGTAGCGGCACCCCCTCCCCTCAACGACTTGAGACCCTCACAGGTAAGTAGCGCGCTTTACAAGTACCCTGATTGATTGATTGAGACATCGAGGCAGGGCAGATTATTCCAGTTACGAGGCCCGTGGAAGTGCTGCAGAAATTCGTTGTGATCTTTTCCCAGTATCGCAAGGGTGCTTGCACCATGTTCTGATTCTTTTTTGGGGTTTTGCCATGTTAGTATTTTAAGTCACTCCTTGCACTGTGCTCTGGTCAATGAATGGGTGTCTGGAGTATTGTTTTGTTTTTCCCGCGTGGTAACTGTCCCAATCTATGAGTGCACTTGGAGACAGTGCAGTACAACGAGAACTTGCTGTTCTTGGGATTATTGGATCACACTATTTGGTTCTAAAATATATGCTGACTTTTTCTGAGGGGATAGGATTTCCACTATATATGAATATTTTCAGATTCTAAGGATACAATGAGCATTACAGAGTTTCAGAGCAAAAACATTTCTTGAGTCGCATTACTACCATTACTTGGCATTCACAGACTATCCTAGGGGTATGACGAAATACACAATTATCTTATACTTCTACAAATACGGCCCAACAGCTTAAGAGATAGTAGTACGCTTTTTGTTAACCTGCATTTAATCTTTACCGTTTATTAACAGGGTTCAACGTGAGTCCTGTCAGGTTAAGGTTCACACCTTGTGATGCAAGGCATTATTAAGAGTTTTATTTAAATGAGGTATCCCTTCCAGGTTATAAGCGACTCGTTATTGAAGAGTGAGCGGTGTAACATAAAACCTATACTAATGTTTACCTACATGAAGCTGGACTCAGTTTCAAGTGTTGACACAAAGACTTTCTTATTGTTTACAGGTGCATTAAGGCGTTCATGATATGTTTTGCACAGGTGGATAAAACTACACATATTGATAGTGTGTTGTTTATGTTTCAGGTCTCCTTCCCTGCTGTTCCCTTCCTTTCCTTCCCTCACTTGATCACCTTAAAATTCTGGTCTATTATGGCATGCACAATTGAGGCTATCAAGAGGTGGATCTATTGAGCATCTGACCAACCCTGAGGACTAACCCACATCATTACAGCAGATTTACACCACATATTGCAGCAATTGCAGGTCCCTTGTCTGATTTTGTTTAAAACAAATGAACTTACAAAAATAAAGTCTGTGGATGAAAATGTACACACAGCTTAACTCAGTTGAAACAAATTAGACTTCCCTACATAATCAAGATGACTGCCCAATAGACTTCTGACACTGATGGAGCACTGCAGCTGTTGTTGATGCACCCCACTAAAGAGGAGAGCATCATTTTCGGGTCGTGCAAAGAAGAAGCAGACAATGAGAAGCTCGATGTTGGTTGTCTAAAGGAGAATGATTGAGAAGCCACAGTGATGGAGGAAGAATAGAAGAAACTGGGGCCAACGAAGGAGCATCAGTAGGATGGAGCAGAGACATTGCCTGCGAGAGCAAACCAAGCAATACTGAACTTTACACATGAACTTTAAGGAACCACCAGATGCCAAACCACGCCAAACAGCAAATTAGTACAGCCATACTACACCTGCGGAGCTCAGCCACCAAAAAGAGAGAGGCGTGGCTTTCCCCACGTCACTGTCCAGGAGCAGGCCGTGACCACACAAGTGCTCCAGTCATTTGTCTTTAATTGGTACTACTGCTATCACCAAACTGGGAATACTCCTGGGAACTTGCAGCTACATGCATCATTGTAAGGTTTTGCGATTCCTTATTTGCGATTTTTAGGGAATCGCAAATAAGGAATCGCAAAACGGGATGCATCAATTTATTCGCATAATTTTTGCGATTCGGTGAAAATCGCAATTTTTACCGAATCGCAAGGATTATGCAAATTCTAAATTGCGATTTCGCAATTCCCATTGATTCCTATGGGCCAAAAGGCCCATAGGAATAAATGGGAAGGCATTGACATTTTGCACATTTCTATTAGCGATTCGCAAAATGTTAATGCATTCCATGGGTGCAGGGGGGGGGGGTGCAAATGACCCGCCCCTGCACCCCTGAAATGCATTTTTAAGTGCATGTTACACACACACATGTCCTAAGGACATGTGTGCCTGTGACATGACAGTGTTTAAAATGCAATTTTGTGCATTTTAATACTTGTTTGCAAATTACCACGAGGTTCACCTTGATTCAGATGCTCCGTCCATCACCACCCCCTTTTGTACCGCTTTTGGCCGCCATAAGTGTGGCAGGGTATGCTCAGACATGAGTCCCTTGCTCCTTTTTTCTTTCTTTTCTTTCTATTCCTTTCTTTATCTTTCATTCAGTAGTCATGATTCCTTAGCCAACACGTGTTTCGTCGCCTGTTGGGCACACTGTCCCGCAACTTCTTCAAGGCTTAATTCTCGTAATTAGAACCAGAACCCTCTATCGATACCGACAGAGGGTTCTGGTGTCCCGGGATGAAGTTTACACAGGCACTGATATTGGGGTTTGATTGGGCTCCCACTGATGAGACCTACTTATATTTCACCGCGCACACGCCGGATTGTCACCCTGGGACGAGTTTTACTTTACGAATCAGTCCCCGTACACGGGGCTCATGGATTATTAATGAGGACGGGCTCGGTGGCCTTGACAAACATATTTTCAACATATGTTCCAAGGGGTACTGAAAAATACTTATCTTTCGGGCCGAATTATCACCAAAAGAGATGCTCTAATTATGAGAATTAAGCCTTGAAGAAGTCGCGGGACAGTGTGCTCACCAGGCGATGAAACACGTGTTGGCTAAGGAATCATGACTCCTGAATTAAAGATAAAGAAAGGAATAGAAAGAAAAGAAAGAAAAAAGAACAATGAAGAAGATAATTTGATTTTCAACATTGACTTGTGATTATATGTAATCTGCTATTTTGCGTGCACTGGGGACTGTATTCAGATTTTTATTGTCATAAATATATAATGGAACTGCCTTTGTATTTACAGTGAAATATAGTCAAAAATGCAGTACGACCATCTACAGTAGAGCATCCAGCTCTGAGGACCTAGTATCCTGCAACAAGCAAAAGGGCATAGAATAACATGTCATGGAATTACTATGCCCCATCACTCTCCATAGAGCTAGTCCAGAACTAGGACCATTAATAGGGTTCATCGGTGGTCCCGCACAAGACCATCCAACAATGAACAAAAGAAAACAACCCCTTTCATTCCCCTATGGCACCCATCTGAAGGATGCAAGAAAGCAATATAAGAGTAAGGCAACTCTCCACTATCGCCCCACAGCCTATGGTTGGTCCTGTTGGTCATCATCTGTCTAGGGGGTCACTAACACGATCATCTGCATCTTGGCATCACCCTGTCATGGATTTCAGGAGATACCCTAAGAAAGCCAGACAGGTCTCCCATGGATCTCCGTATCATCAAAAGCATCCCCTGCACTCTTAATCTCACCTTCCTGGATATCATCTAGTATGGTGTCCCATGAAAAGTGGCTGAGCAATGTGGAGCTCGAATAAAGACAGGTCATGTTCCTAAGGTGGAAGCCACACCCAACTCTATTTCACTTCTGATGCAAAGAAAGGTTAAAGAACGCTTAGATTTTTCTTTTACAGTCTTGCACAAAAAAAGTGAAGACACTAATATTAATTTCTGCCCACATAATTCATGTGCAGAGCTTTCCCGGTTTCCATCCTTACAGCATCAACAATGGTCCACTTGTTCTCTGATAATTACATAAGTTTATATTCCATCCTCGTCGCCACTGTAGAGGCAGACCACCTGCTAGTTCATATTTTTCAGACGTACATCATTATCAGTTTCATTCACATCACATTCCCAACTCTCTACATTTCAGATATGCAGGACCCTGCCCCAGCGACCTGTTGCTGTCGCCAACGACTTATGCAATTGTTGCATTGTCGGTTCTATGCCGAGAACAACTCTTCTTCAGGCTCTGTTTACTCTCTGGTTGAGTGTTGTAATATCAGTGAGCGAGTAAGTTACTGTGTGTAAGATGTTCACTGTGGCTGAAAGAATTGCAATTATAATTAAAGCTCCCTGTTTAAAATTTTGAATGATTTTTACTGATAAATAGAGACAGAAAAACAATTATTTCCTTGTCTGTATTTATTTCTAAATGTGGATGAAAATGGAAATTGGGTTTCTTTTTGAGTGATTCTAAATATTCTCTGCCATGACTGCCAGGTCAATAGCTATGTAGATTGATGATATGAGGGGGTTAAAAAAAGAAAGGAATTTTGGTGAGGCTTAAACATCAGTAGATATGCACAAGGTTGATACTGAAATGTGTATATTTTCATATAAGTGTATCGATTTAGCTTCTGCAGGTGTTCATATCACTGAAACCTGGCAGACACTGAAGCATGAGTGCGTATTTATTGGTTCAATAAATGTGGAAATATATCAGTCTTAGATTCATTTTTTTCACAGAACCCAAAATAAATATGGATAAATACAAATAAAATTAGCAAAAAAATAAATATGCATGCAGAAAGAAATGTCAAAAAAATAAATACCATAAAACTAGGAGCCCTAATTATACTTGTATTTATATAGCACTTGCTATCCCTGATGAGGCTTGATGCTTTTCGGCGAGTAGCACACCAGTCCAGTCCAGAACCGAAAGGATAAGAGAAGGCTGCACACAGAATAGCTCTTCTGGGATGACGACAGCAGACGTTCATGTGACTCTTAAGAGCTCATCTTTAGTGGTCCTATTGGAAGACCTCTTAATGAAGGGGTAGGAGGGTCTAGCCTGTGGCACACTCTTCTCTGCTCACAAAACGATCTAGGATTAGAGAACGGGGGACCAAGCTCAGAATATTTCTCCCTCAAAATCTTCCCACAGCTAATGGTCATGGCAACTCACTCGTGGTTTAACACTAAGAGGATCATATTGCTGGGATCTTCCTGATTACTTTATTGGTAGTGTTTGCAGTTCCCAAGTTTCCATAAGGCATCAGGATTTACAACCTTAAACCGTGTGGCTTGAAACATAACCCAAAAGTTTTAATGTTTACCAATTGAGAAAAAAAGACATGAAGAGCTATTTCTGAAAATGTCAGCAGGAAGCAAGATGTTGACTGCAACAGGTAGAAAATAAAAGCTTTGAAATGCGCTTGAATTTCAGCAAAGCTGGTGAAAGAGTTTCGAGGGTCTGAAAAGGTTTCATCTTCTCAATGTTAGTGCCAGAGAAGGGAGATCGCCGTGGAGAAGGAACTGAGCAGATCATGTAGGATGTTTCAAGGAGCGAGAACGGCCTGCTGGGATCCGCATTTCCTGGGCTGGTACACTCTCCCGATGAAAGGAAACCTAGAACGCCTTCTCTTCAAATGGCTTCCCAATCTCCGCGCCTTCAAAGGGGCTTTCTGGTTTCTTCGCTTCAAACGAGATTTCGTAATCTCACTTCAGACGGCTTTACAGACACCTTTCATATCATTTCTTGAAATAGGGTAAACCTTCGTTGCTTCCTTCTCTGGCAGCTGGCAAATCATCCTATTGAAATCCAGGCATGCTGGACTGTTTGTTTCACAGTCTCACGCGCTTCGCCAGATGCAAAAAAGGACACAGGTGCCCAAGGTTAAAAAAATGAATATGAGCTTGTGTAGTGACCAGTTCACTGGTTCTTGGAGCAAGCTCCAAAATAAACATATGTATGACAGCTAGGTTTTCCCAAATTACGGCCCCCTTTTGAGTGCGCGTTGTGGCACATTGTTTGCACCCTCCTTGCCTTTTGAAGTACCAACTAGCCTAAGCTAACCACGAAAATTGGCGCCTCACCCTTCACAGGGAGTGAAACACCTTTCGCACTCTTCCTCCCCCAAGCCGCCCAAGTGGCTGTAGCTTAATGCCATCTACTTATTTAGTGCCTTACTTGCACGTTGCTAAGCAACCGTTCTTTTAAGGAAAAGGGTTATGTCTTTTTTTTTCACAGGGGGGATCGGAAACCCGGCAAAGAAAATACATTCTTACTGGGTTGTATTGAAAATACATTTATATATCGCTCACTACGCCTGTAGAGGCGTTGAAGCGCTTTACTCGGGGCAGTAGCTACTCTGGAACTCAAGGTTAGGGTTTTTTTCAGTGGGAATTGTTGGTTATTGACCTTTAAAGGAGAAATTGTGATCTTTGAAATGAGATGTGGGCAATTTGCAGAAATACTTTAAAAGAGCTTCATGCAAATGTGACTTAGGCTGAGCTCAGAGACCTGAGGCAGCATGGAGGGACATTGCTATATTAATTTTCTACATGCCATGTTTTTAAATACTGTGCACCCTACTTTGTGGTCTACAAGTTTTACATAATGGTTACTTGCTAATATCAAACAAGCCTTGTTAAATGCATTAGGTTTCGCCTTTGTGATTAAAATAAGTTGTTGTTTGTTGTAAATTGTAGCTTTAAAACATTTTTTATGGGGTTTACCATTTAACATATCTGTTAAACATTTATATCACAGTAATCATACAGTATTTGTTTCACAACTTCACATTTACTATTAATGCTCTGACATGGTGATATAAAGAAGGGAGTGTGAGTTGGCTATCCACAGTTTATGTGGTTGGGAGATGTCATCTGCATTTCCCGGAATGGTGTAATACCCAATGGTATAGATCCTGAATGTGTGCAAACTGGGGTAGGTCTGTTTATCACTAACTGGGTGATCAAACTGGGAACTCAGTGGTTGGAACGTAAGAAGAAATAGGAGGGGGTGGGCTGATTGTATCGTTTCCACATGGTTATGTCATGGGGCTTGAGTTGTGGCTTGCGTTAAGTATTGCTGGGGTGTGGATATACCCTGGATTCCAAGTATGTGTATGGGGATGGGTGCTACCTGGGGGGGCTGTTGCATTGCAGCTACTTTGGTTTCAATTCCAAGCTGTTGGAATCGCTGAAGGAGGTCGGCCCATTCAGTATAGATGCGTTGGTGGCGTATCCCTCATACCTCTTCATTCCTCAGTGCATCCTCCTCTGCTATGCCCCACTTATAGACTGCGCCTAACCAGGCTGCTATTGGGGGTCCATCAGGTGAAACGCCAGTGCATGGCAATTCCACGCTTTGCTAATAGGATGGCCAAGGAAGCAAACCGCGTCTGCGTTTTGATAGCGTTTCCAGCGGTGGAACACACTGAGCGTGCAGGCTTCCCATGTGGTCACGTCGGGCATCCCTGTGACCTCCCGTAGCCTACAGTGAATTTCATCCCAGTATGGTTGTATGATGGGACAGTTCCAGAACATATGCTGGAAAGTAGAGTCAGGATTATTACAGCGCGGGCAGAGAAATTGTGTCTGGATAGTATCGCTGGAGCCGCTCTGGTGTGAGGTATGCTCTGTGCAGAAAATTGAACTGAATGTTTTTAAATCTCACATTTTGGGATATTTTCTTGGGGTACTCTAAGGCGACTCTCCATTCCTTGTGAGAAAACAGGGAGGAATTCCTGTGTGGGTAGCACTGTTCCTGTGGCAAAGATGCCTAAATTATTGAAGCAATTTGTCAATTAAAAGAACCTTTTTTAAACACAAGTTCAACCAGTAAAGTTTTTTCTTTTTTCCTTATAATTGTATAGACCTTGCGGCATTAAACAAAATACATGAACATAATCTTCAAATACAAGTTATTTGTTCATAAACATTTTAAGTGGATATAATCTCCACCTGTTTTTAAAAAATTTCAAAAAGCACTATACAATATATGTTATGAGCATGAAATCTCTTTTAGAAGAGTTTATCAGATTTGTGGGAAATCAGCCCAATGCATTTCGGGACCTCGTAGTCCCTTCGTCAGGGGTACACATCTGTACAGAAACAAATGAGATCACCCTCATGTAATATGTGTACGGAGGAGGTTATCTCAACAACACAACGATTAAAACGTGACTATTGGTGTTGTCCCAATGTGCCAAAGATTTGATCCTGGTGTTGTGTACATGCAAAATTGAAGAATAGAAAAATAAAGAAAGAATGAAGAAAAGTGCAGAAAAAGATATGGTTAAGGTTGTAAATGTTGTTGCTTCACACACTGTAATGGATATAAAAGTGGTATATAAATGCCACCATAGTGCTGTGAGATAGCGATGTTGCGATTAAATTACGGGTTAGAAAGTGTGTCAATACAAGGGGGATAGACGTGTATGAGAAAGGGTCACTTGCTGGTAAATGAAACAAAAATGTCCATCTTTGTGGGGTCCACAGAATAATAGCAAACAAGGATTGTCTGCAATTGACAACACCATTCATTACACTTTGTCACCAGGTTTTCTCCGATTTATTGTGGATCGTCTTTTTTCTTTTCACCATGAGCATGCCAGAGCTGTTTCGGGTCCAATCAGTTTTATCATATCATGGACCACATCAGGTTCATTCACTTGGACGTATTTTTGTCTGTTGCTTTTTTCTTCTTCTATGTGTATTTTGACGTTGCGTCGGGAACCATTAGTCCGTTGTCGATATTGGGTGACGACAGTCCTATTTCACTCACGAGTCCGGGCCGCTGACGTTGAGCGAGCTAGCAGCGGAAAGGATCAGGAGTTATGATAGCAGCACGTTTTTTTTGGTAAGCCCCCATTCTCTTGATTAGCATTTTATATCTTGCTCTTTACGCGAGGGGACACACGGTATAATGATATACGCTATTATTTTTACAGTTACGGGCCCTTAAATTTTCACCTCCTCGCAATACCTGTTCATGCGATAGGTAAGTGCTGGTTAACATTAACATATTACTCGTGCAGTTTAAATCAAACTTTAAAGGAGGTCTGTTCTACATTTTCAGGCGTCCATATTCCACATTAGCTGACTAGTACTAGAGGGTTATTCCCTGGTAAGAATTGGTTCATTTTCTCACATTGGGTGTGGTTAACTAGCTTATTCAGGCTAACGTCCGGTTATTTGAATTGCAGACAATCCTTGTTTATTATTATTCTGTGGAACCCACAAAGACGGGCATTTTTGTTTCATTTACCAGCAGGTGAACCTTTCTCATACACGTATATCCCCCTTGTATTGACACACTTTCTAACCCGTAATTTAAGGGAAACAACCTTTACAACGCAACTTTTACAACGCACTACCATTACAACGAAACTTTGACAACTCAACATCCATTACAACGCATGCCATTACAACGCAACCATTACAACGCATGACACTACAACGCATACCACTACAACGCATGTCATTACAACGCAGTCATTACAATGCATACCATTACAACGCATAGCATTACAACACATAGTACCCTTACACTATCCAACACTTACCCTACTGTTGCACCCCCTGGAGTTAGAATAGTAATTTTTACCCCTACACTATCCAACACTTACCCTACTATTGCACCCCCTGGAGTTAGAATAGTTATTTTTACCCCTACACTATCCAACACTTACCCTACTGTTGCACCCCCCCTGGAGTTAGAATAGTAATTTTTACCCCTACACTATCCAATACTTACCTTACATGCAATGTAATGTTATGCATTGTAATGATATGCGCTGTAAAGATAGTATGAGATGTAATGGAATGCTTTGTAAAGGTAGTTTTTAAAAATTTGTTGTAATGGCATGCGTTGTAATGGAATGTGTTGTAATGGATGTTGCGTTGTAAAAAATGCGTTGTAAAGGTATGCGTTGTAAAAGTATGCGTTTTAACGTCATACATCCGTAATTTAATCGCAAAATCGCTATCTCACAGCACTATAGTGGCATTTATATACCACTTTTATATCCATTACAGTGTGTGAAGCAATGACATTTACAACCTTAACCTCATTTTCTTCTGCACTTTTCTGTATTCTTTCTTTATTTTTCTATTCTTCAATTTTGCATGTACACAACACCAGGATCAAATCTTTGGCACATTGAGACAACACCAATAGTCACGTTTTAATTGTTGTGTTGTTGAGATAACCTCCTCCGTAGGCATATTACGTAAGAGTGATTTAATTTGTTTGTTTACAGATGTGCCCCTGACGAAGGGACCACGAGGTCCCGAAATTAATTGGGCTGATTTCCCACAAATCTGCTAAACTCTTATAAAAGAGATTTCGTGTTCATAACATTTATTGTATAGTGCTTTTCGAAAATTTTGAAAAAACAGGTGGAGATTATATCCACTTAAAATGTATATGAACAAATAACTTGTATTTGAAGATTATGTTCATGTATTTTGTTTAATGCCGCAAGGTCAATACAATTATAAGTAAAAAAGATTTACCGATTGAACTTAAAAAGGTTCTTTTAATTGACAAATTGCTTCAATAATTTGGCCATCTTTGCCACAGGAACAGTGCTACCCACACAGGGATTCTTCCCTGTTTTCTCACTAGTATTTTCTACCTGCGGGGTCCTATCAGGTAGTGGGTACACACCCTTTACTTAAAACACTAAGCATAGGATTAGACTAATTAAATTGATTGTGCATCCCCCGACCCCTTACTTTTGACTTCCCATTCCTTGTCATGTAGTGCCCTCTCTATTTCTGCTTCCCACGTTTGCCGGAGCTGGGTGAGCGGCGTTTCCATGAGCTCCCGGATGGCTTTATATAGCCAGGGGATCAAGTGTCGTCCTGGGCTCATATTGAGAATTGTGTGAAAGACTTGGTCCATCGTTGGTCCCCTGTCCGATAGGTCCCATAGTTGCTGGAAGTCTGTCTGCGACTAACCGTTTGTGTAGGAGAAATTGTCCTTGCGGGAGCCCGGTGTCCTCCGCCAGGCGGTCAAAGGTGTGCAACCGATCGTCCTCGAATAGAGAGGCAATCTCAGGAAGCGAGCGGTCTGTCCATGGCTGCAAGATTTGGGCTGTGTAATGTTTATTGCCTTGTGGTAAGATAGCTAGTGGTAGTAGGGGAGTATGTAGCTGTGTTCCGCGGGATAGGCTGTGGAGAGAGAGAGAGAACTCTGTTTATTTAGACCGTAGTCTTTAAACAAAAAATATCTCATAAGCAAACAAAACCATACATAAAAAAATCTTGTAAGCAAATAAAACCATACAATTCCTTAAAACTAACTTAGCCTAATACATATGTTAAACATACATATGTTAAAAGGGTCCGGTATCCTCCTTCTCCCCTAGTAGCATCAACGTTTTCAATATTATATACACAATTAAATAATTTAAAATGACATTAAAAAATCATTAGACAGCGGTACCATTGAGCTCTAATTTAAACAGGGTACATTATCCACGTCTTTCCCCAATAGCAGCAGTAGTTTAAAACCATTGGATCTATGACTATTCTTTAGGCTTAGATGTTTATGTACACGGAATAGGGGGATTTTAAGGGTAAATAAAATTTCTTCCCTTGCTTAAGTTTATCCCATACAAAACGGTTTACGCCTTTCATGTAGCTTCCTAGTGCAATAGCAATATCAAGACTTTGTTGAAAAAGGTACAGGCAGAAGACCTTTTCCGAAGTTGCCCGGTGTTAGCCGCCTCTATACCCACTCAAGTTTACCAAACACAGAGGCAGGCGCTGGAGACTGGAAGGCAGGAAACAGAAGTTTTATTCTCTCCGGAGGAGAAACACATCAGTTCGGACAGCAAGTATCGTCACGAGGTGCTCTAACCGCATCTCTGAGGCCTGGCCTCTTATACACAAGTTTATGATCTTTATTGCATGTAACACATTCTTGCAATGCTTTGAAGTATGAAAGGATATCCTCGGAATCTCCCCTTCAGGCCCGTTCCCACACACATTTACAGTTGAAGCCCACCCCGGTCACAACAGGTGATGATTATCGCGCAGCTGGACATTCCGCCGATTCACGGAATGTGTGGGGTTGATCGGATCTCATAGGGTGGGGGCTTTGATCAATTTGAGGGTCCTTTAGTGGGGGAAGCTTCCTACTGTACTGGGGGGCAATAAACAGTATCCGCAGGGCCAGGTGGAGGTCTGGGAACGAGGAAGACAAACGGGCACACAGGAAAAGGGGTTTGTATTAAAGGACCTGGGACCATGAAAGGGATGAAGGGAGGTGTCGCGCTGGGAACAGGATAGGATTCTGAGGCAGAGCCGCGCAGATGGGGAGGGTTTATGGCCCATGCATGAGAGAGCGGGGGTGACCAGTGCGTGGGGGGTGCTTGTGAGGGCGAAGAGCCGTGGTGGGGGTCAGTGGCGTGCAGAGGGTGGTTCTGACCAAGGTACCTGAAATGGCGGGTGTGCACGACAAAGAGTGTGGCATCGGGAGAGAAGGCAAGATGGCGCAGATAATGTTTACCAAACCGTATTAATTTTCCACAGTCCTCCCTTTAACATTCCTAAGACATCTTGCTGGCCTATTTCCTATCCATGTCTACTGTGGCAGTCATAAGTAAAGAAGTAGGAACCCAGGTGCAGGAGCTGTGCATAAACATTACATTTAAAATCTTTCATCTTAGGAGGCGGGCCCATCGTTAAGCTCGTTGCAGGAAAGTCATAGTAATGCAATATCGGACAGAAAGGATTCTGCAGTGAGAGCGTTGGGTACATTTCATTAGATGCTTATAGTCATTCGGAATATGAACTGATTACATATGTAAGTTCATTTTGTACTTGGTTGGAGCATAATCAATACAATGGTAGCTGGGAGAGAAATGAGACGTAGTAAAAACGATAACCAGGGGTGTCATTGTTCGAAGAGGAGGGGTGTTGCTTTTTCCAGTGTCTTATTGTCGTGGACCATTATTAGTGAGTTCTCAGCATTCTTTGTCGTTTTCTGTTGGTACTGTTGAGCACCGGCGGTGGAGCTATGCGTCCAGCTCTATTCCAGGTCCTGCGTTGCAGGGCATGACCTTTTCTTCCTGTTTCCGGTCACAAAGGTCCTTTTTTTCGCCCTGTGTCCTAACTATTCTTTTACGGGTACCTTAGACAGGGCACCCAAGTTTCATTTTAGTTCGCAACAAAAACCCTATTCTATCTGATTGCAGTTTTTCTTTCTCGAGTCGATTGTCAAAGAGTTCAGGTGGAAGAAGGGGGTGTGTGAGCGGTCCTTAGGGTAGGTCGGAGGAAGAGGGGATGGAGCAGGGCCAGATCGGGGACAGACCAGGGGGACGAAAAATTTCAGGTAGATGGGCCCATGATCGGGCTCAGAGGGCGGGGACTTTCGGCATTTGTTGATCATAGAACAGGGGCATCAGGTCAGCCCTTTCCTTTCATTTGGTCGGAAACAATGCCTCGTCCTGCGACTCCTTACTGTTGCGGTCCCGCCTTGGTCAAAGTCGCAGATGTTCCACGATCAGCAGTCAGGCCGCGTGCTCCCACATCCGGTCTCTCTCTCCTCCGACGGTGGTACCCTTAAATGAGTTTGAAAAGACAGTCTTTAGAGAATTGGCAGTAGAAGGTAATCACATAAGTCTATTTCTCTCCCAACTCCAAGCAACTGGGGAAACATCCATTACACGGGGGTTTACGACCAACGTATAAATAATTGTTGATAGGTTTGCTGGATTCCCTACAACTTTCCTTCGTATCTTATTTCTTTGGCGTTTGTTGGTATTACATTCATTGTCGGGGTACGAGGTCTGATACCTATTCATTGCATTTGTTTATTACAGTCACATTAGTTCTTCTGGCAGAGACCTACTTTTCTAGTACGAGTCTTACAAAGCTATAACGTTCTTCAGGGCTTTGTATTTTACGAAAAAGTGCAACGTGCTATCACCATGGTCAGATGGGTATCTTTCTGAGGAATGAACATAGGCTAAACAATTTTCCATTTTAACAATGCATCTTATCTTTCAGCTAAACATTTTACTTTCAACAGGGCTTACTGCAATAATTTCTTCATTTCGATCTAATCTTAACTTCGCAAACATCATTCTAATTTCTACATAGTTTCTTACAACCTGGCTACTTCAAAAAACGGGGGGCTTGCGATAACTATTCGACTCATCCTTGGGGTGACCAGGGTCTTATGGAAAACAACTAGGAACATATCAAACTGGGGTGAGGGGCTATCGTCTTGCTTCGAGTCGCAAGGGCGTTATCTAGCAGGAGGCTACAGTTCAGTTGGTAAGCGTTCAGGGACATTTCTCAAATTCTAAACTTTGTAGCTTGTTCATCAACGAATCATTTCTAGGAACAACGGCTGGCCTGGGTCAGCCATAAGTCGACCCATCTCTTACAACCAGGGGTGAGCCACATTTTTCAAACTCTCGTTCGGGGCGGCTGATACAAAACTGGGGGCGTTCTGGGAAGACGGGGATGCTTCGATCACTTTTACTGTTTGGGCATTGAGACAATTCGGGGCGGGGAAGGTCGCGTTACCTGAGGCATTTTACCATAGAAGCCACTGACATGTAGTTCCCTGATTACGGGTCAGATTAGGGAACCTCAGTCGTCTTACCTGTCCTTTCCCTTTTGGCCAATTTAGGTTTCATCAATTTTTAGCAGAAAGGAGAGGTAGTATCATGGTATCAATGTGATTTTATTTTGGACAAATTTGTTCAAATACTTGCGGTATTTGGAGCCAATTGGGTGGTGCACCAGGGATGGGGGTTCGCCAATTAGGTGCCGGTCGTTAGGAAGAGTGGGAGTGTGGAAGAGAGAGAGAGAGA
The DNA here is from genome assembly GCF_964263255.1 of Lissotriton vulgaris. Taxonomy (NCBI): domain Eukaryota; kingdom Metazoa; phylum Chordata; class Amphibia; order Caudata; family Salamandridae; genus Lissotriton; species Lissotriton vulgaris. The sequence continues at coordinate 741,414,255 of NC_141685.1, read as the reverse complement.
GAGAGAGAGAGAGAGAGAGAGAGAGAGAGAGAGAGAGATGTGCAACAATAGGCTAAACAGCACACGTGCAACATGGGGAGTGGCCGTGTGCCAAGATAGGCTATTCAACGCATTACACAACATGAGACATTACAGGTCTGTGTTAGAATTTAGAAAGCATGCAGTTTGGGACGGACGAGCATTAGGCCGGGTACAGAGGGACATGTATTGAGTAAAAAGCACCATTGTGTCGCACTTCTCGCACTCTCGGTCCTTTGCCTAGTTAAGTCAATGCTTCAGTCACACAGAAAACATTTTCTCATAGTTTCAGACATACGTGACATGTGCTCATTCACGCAACACGGGTTAGGGGTGATCGCGTCTCATCATATCATACAACTATTGGCTCTTTCGTTACAAGAGTAGTTTGTGGGTGTCTTTAGGTGCCACCTTGCAGCGTGAGTCCACTTCATGCATCAGACATGGCGTGGCTTCAGATCTTCACTATACCTCAGTCGGGTTTCCAATGTAACCTGTAGAGGGAGGAAAAGAGGGGAAGGGAGGGGGACAACATTCGAGCATATCACATGTACGGGCACGAAAGTCCTTTACTTACCACCTACTCGTCTTATCCCCTCGGGATATAATCCCTGAGGTCTTGGTTTCCGAAGCCAGGGGGCGGGCAGTGTGGTAAGGATGGCAAGCGATAGGTTGTCCATGAGGGAGACGGTCCGAGTGTGGCATTATAGGTCGTGTGTAGGGAAACGTTAAAAAAAAAATCAGAGGCGCTTAGTGCAAGGTATCTAGTTGGTAGATGTATCTAGCTATCGGGATCCTTAAATCATTCCCAATGCTGTGATGTCCTAAGGCCTATCGGCTCTTCGGACAACCCTGTTCCCCAGTACCTTTGAGTATCATACCTTTATAACATTTTATCATTTACACCGCTTCACTTTACCCGTTCTCAGAAGTCGAGGTCCTTCTTCATGCGTTTGTTCCTGGGTCAGTCGCACATTTGGGGGCAACGTATCGTGCCTTAGATTTGATCATTAATCCGGGGCTGAGCAACCATCTTCTAATAACCTTAAAAAGAGAACAAAACAGGTCATACAGAAAAAACCTTCCCGCTGATCCCACATTTACAAAAGTATGCGATACCTGTTCATAGTTTGAAAAACCTTTATTTACACGATTTGATCAGCATGTAAATATGAGAGTGCAATCGTATTTGGCCGGACACGGCATTGGTTGAAGCACGTACAGTAGGGGGGCTATTTTGCAGCATTAAAAAACATTTAAAAAGGGTTTGTTTTGTTATTTGCAGGAAGCTAAAAACGTCTTATCAATAGTTGAGGGATCAGGGGGCATTCGTTTCATAATTGGAAGCATAGTTAGACTAGTTGCAATCAAATTTCCTAGATGCATACCGTGGGCGTGTGTCATAAGCGACGTTATGTATCAGTTACAATAATATCATAATAAATCGTACATTGAAACCAACATTTTAACGGGATCCTTTTACATGTTTGCCAAGTGAACCCTCCCCCTTTTTCGTCAAGTGTACAAAGGATCATATACATATCTCAGAACATCAAGTCTTATTAGCAAAAGAAACACCACGAGGTGTTCGTTAGTTCCTATTGCCACCGGCGCCATTTTTGGGCGAGGCCGGGTTAGTCCGGAAGTAGCATCAGGGGCAAAATGTTTCCAATAACCGGCGGTTGGACCAGAGTCCTTTTCGGCAGTTCAAAACTTGTGCTAACAGAAGGGGCAGGCAATGTGGACCGTCCATCAAAAAGGGGAGGGAGGTAAAATCTCCCCTACCGGGTCAAGTTGAGGTTCGGCCAGAACTTGTTCGAGTGATCAAGGCAGTTGTTCCCCACCGGAAGCCTGTAGGGGTTGAGGGCTCCTGGGACTCTTGTAGAATCTTCAAAGCTGTGGAGATGTTGTCGGAGGCGGGGGCTCGTGCCCAGGTGGGCAAGCGTCCAAGTTACGTTGCTGGTCAAAGTTATTCTAGCGGCCTAGACTCGGCTTCCAGGGGGCCCAGACGCCATTTTGAGGCTCCGCAGCAGTCGCCCTTCGTCGTGTCTGCAAGAGTGGATGAGACTTCTTGGGGCGAAAAATGGAACACCGTGCCGTAGGAGCAGGACATTCGGCTCGGGGCGCTAGGGTGTAGCTGTGGCGCCTCCACCTGGGGAGGCGAGGGAGGCTCGTTCGCGCCGCCTCCCTCTCCCAGTGCACCCCACGCAGTCCCTTTGCGCGGCTCTACATGATGGCCATCATATGTCTCGTGCTGCGCAAGTAGGGCTGCTGGCCATTGTATGTCCTGTGCTGCGCAAGTAGGGCTGCTGGCCATTGTACGTCCTGTGCTGCGCAAGTATGTCCGTCGCCCGGCTGGAGGATGTCGGCGCCAGGCCGGGGCTGGGAAACCTCCACCTGGGGAGGCGAGGGAGGCTCGTTCGCGCCACCTCCCTCTCCCAGCCCACCCTGCACCAATTTTCAGCGGAGGTATTTGTGATGGCCGGACCAGGAGATACGAGGGAGGGGGTCATCTGCATTCGCCCCCTCCCCACTCGTGGCCCGGGGACGCCGCCCCAGGAAGAAGAGGATGGGGAAGGCCATTTCATGCCGGGCCCGTGGTGCCTCCTGGACATCCCACCGGCGACCTCTTCGATCGACGGCTGTCAGCAGGACCCCGCCCAACACGTGCTACGTGTTTCACCTTCCGGATGGGCGTGACCGGTGACCTGCTGCATTTCGGGAATTTCCGGAGTGGGTGTAATATGTATTGTATTGCTCCTATTAATACGGTGTTACTTTACTGGAATTAAATCTTAAATTATATAACAGAGACTTGGTTTCCTTGAATCCTTTTACTACGAGAACCTCGCTACAGTGGGGGTAGGTATTTATGCCTGGGTAATGGGGGGGTGGGGTGTCCACAAGAACAGTCTTCCTGAACGGGGGGTTGTCTATGCAGGCCTGTAATTGCTTTTGTTCACAGAGTGGGGGGGCAACAGAGAGTAATCAGTCCCATTGCACTCGAAGTTTGAGTTCGTTAATGGAATGTATACTAATCTGTCCGAAACTACTCTGTGTGTTGTTCCTGTATGTTATCCGAATGGGTGGTTTTTGTGTTCGGGAACAGTAGCAGTAGTACGGGGTTCGTCACCTGGTAACCTAGAGCTTGCCTGGGTTTCCTGTCTTAGCGTTGTTCGACCTATGAGAAGTCAATCATGTCGCTGAAATCTGTCTGGCGAAATCTGTGCCATCGGGCGTAATCAAACGTGGTGGTTCTATCTGGCCTGTCCGTGTCAGCCTGATTCATCTTTGTCTCCCGCCTTTTCCTTTTCTGCCGGTCTGTTATTTCTGTCGGCCCTCTGCTCTTACCCGTGTTCAGTAGAGTCGGGCATTGGGCTTTCCAGTGCCCGGAATATTTACAAAAAGCACATTGATTTTGTCCTAAGTCTGTTCGTCCTGCGCGTAATGTCGGGGGATTACGTTCGGGTCGTCGTGTCTTGGGGTTGTCCTGTCGGTACATCCCTTTACACCGTTCCCTTCCTGTGTTTACTCCTTGGAACCGTGTCGCCGCTATCCCTTCCTTTGGCCTATCAGGTGCTTGGAAAGCTGTCTGTCGCGTTTCTTTACCTACTCTGACTTCGTCTCTTTCTTTTCGTTGCATTGCTTCTTTTCGCCACATACCGAGACTGTCGAGCATAATAGGCGTTGTCTTACTACTACAAAGGGCTATTTCTAACGTTTCTATTTTATCAAGGTCGAAGGATCCTATCAGTGGCCACTGTTTCTCTTGATTTTCTTTGGTATACTTGTGCCATAGCTTACTATAAGCTATGGTAACTAATCCATACTTTGTGAACATGTCTTTATTAGGGGTGCCTTCCAGCGGAGCTAGATGGTCCACCTCTAATAAACGGTCCGGGTTGAACCAGCTACCAAACAGTGAGGAGAAGATAGACATGATGGATCACAATGGGGACAAAAGTCAGCACTACCTATCTTATCACTGCGTGCAAAGACTAGACAGAATATTTCTATTCTACGTTGTTTGCAGGCAGTGAATACCTCATGAACCAATATCAAACAGTCAATGTTCGGTCAATCAAACAATCAGTGGGGAGAATAAGTAGGCCCGCAAAGGTCTGCGTCACCTACCCTTTCACTATCTGCAAAGAGGGAATCTGTTCTTTCCTGTTTGCAGACAGAGAATCTCCAGAAAACAATCCGCGAACAGTAGTTCGGGTTCAATCAATTAATCAGTGTGGGAGAGGGAAATCTCCCGAAAACAATCCACGAACCGTAGTTCGGGTTCAAACAATCAATCAGTGGGGGAGGAAGATAGGCACGACGGCTGCGTTACCTATCCTTCACTGCTTGCAAAGAGGGAGCCGGTTGTTTCTCCGTTTGCAGACAGCGAATCTCCAAACAAATCAACAAAGAGTAATACTAGTATTTTCCAAACAATCAAACAATCATTTCGCAATTTGTCGTGTTTACACAACCTTACCCGGACCGCATGGTCAGTTTCTTGTCTTCCAAATCCAGCGCCCGATCGTCCTCTTTTCTCCGTATTCCTCGCGGCACTCCTGATGGTTCCCAGTCAGGACCGTAGATCACTCGAGAGAGGTCTGTTCGGAACCAGTGAAGTTCGGATGATCGGCTGCCAGACGAGGGTCTATTGGGCAGGAGCTCTCCCGATCGTTGCGGTCGTTCACTCTGTCGTCAGGACCTCTCCCACTGGATCCATGTGCCGCTGATGGGCCCCACGTTTGGGACGCCAATTGTTGAAAAAGGTACAGGCAGAAGACCTTTTCCGAAGTTGCCCGGCGTTAGCCGCCTCTATACCCACTCAAGTTTACCAAACACAGAGGCAGGCGCTGGAGACTGGAAGGCAGGAAACAGAAGTTTTATTCTCTCCGGAGGAGAAACACATCAGTTCGGACAGCAAGTATCGTCACGAGGTGCTCTAACCGCATCTCTGAGGCCTGGCCTCTTATACACAAGTTTATGATCTTTATTGCATGTAACACATTCTTGCAATGCTTTGAAGTATGAAAGGATATCCTCGGAATCTCCCCTTCAGGCCTGTTCCCACACACATTTACAGTTGAAGTCCCACCCCGGTCACAACAGGTGATGATTATCGCGCAGCTGGACATTCCGCCGATTCACGGAATGTGTGGGGTTGATCGGATCTCATAGGGTGGGGGCTTTGATCAATTTGAGGGTCCTTTAGTGGGGGAAGCTTCCTACTGTACGGGGGGGGGCAATAAACAGTATCCGCAGGGCCAGGTGGTGGTCTGGGAACGAGGAAGACAAACGGGCACACAGGAAAGGGGGTTTGTATCAAAGGACCTGGGACCATGAAAGGGATGAAGGGAGGTGTCGCGCTGGGAACAGAATAGGATTCTGAGGCAGAGCCGCGCAGATTGGGAGGGTTTATGACCCATGCATGAGAGAGCCGGGGTGACCAGTGCGTGGGGGGTGCTTGTGAGGGCGAAGAGCCGTGGTGGGGGTCAGTGGCGTGCAGAGGGTGGTTCTGACCAAGGTACCTGAAATGGCGGGTGTGCACGACAAAGAGTGTGGCATCGGGAGAGAAGGCAAGATGGCGCAGATAATGTTTACCAAACCGTATTAATTTTCCACAACTTGTTATTTCTGTCAGTAATACAATAGCTTGGGCTTGTGACCTTATTCCATATTTAAAAATACTGGGCGTAAAAACAATTTTTTCAAGTCTAAAACCGCAAGGCAATCTAACAATATACGCAAAGTTTCAGGTCTAGTCCCAAGCCCACATTTGCATGTTCCATCTGGATCTCCATAACATTTCTGCCTTTATTTTTCCCTCCATTAGCCATGGGTTAGTGCCAATTCGTATCTTTAGGATTTTGCACCTATCCCGTGGTTTGGCAGAGTTTCTAGGTATGGATACCATGCAGCATCTACACAGGAGTTTATTTTGCATTGGACCAAATTTTTCTTACTCAGGTACTCTAGGTCGTGATTCCTTGACTGCTCCATTCCTCGGTACCTGAGCGATATCTTGGTAAATTCTACGACCAGAGGGTGCTGTATTGAACTCACATTTAAACTCCCTGTTATTACCTGGATTTTCCTTCTCGCTTCCTTTGCCCATTTTAACCTACTGTGCAGGATCTCCTCACTACACCAGTGTGAGACTTTCTGCACTCCCCCTGGGTTCTGGCGTTTCCAGAATTTTACCACAGACATTTGGACCTGGCTGTTCCATGCTATTGGTCCTATCTCCATTCTAATAGCCTGTATCATTGCGGAACTTAGTAGGGACAATAGCATTTTTAGGGCCTTACCTTCATCCCGATCCCACTCTCCTTTACCACTTAAATGGAGGACTTCTGGCCCATACAGTACTTGGGGTGGGAACGTGGCTTCATAAGCTTTTAACATAGGTCTATGGGACATGTCCCCATAGTCCTTATTCAATTTTTTCAGTCCACAAATGAATGGGCTTCTAGGTGCGTACACCATTTTAGGGAGCTGTCGAACCAAAGGCCCGGATATTTATATTCTTTTATAATTTCTAATTTTATTTGTCCTAAATACCAACTACATTTTTTGTGTCTCTTGCCAAAACATAAAATCTTCATTTTATCCATATTTACTACTAAACACTTTGCCTCAAAGTATTCTCTAAAAGCATTTAATTTCCTTTGGAGTCCAAGTTCCGTTTGATCAATTATCACAAGATCATCAGCACTTGCATCAGGCTTGCTACTTACCTGCCGCTCATTCTGGGGCTTGCGCTTCTTTCTACTTACAGTGCTGCTGGTAGGTCGGCTAGGAATATTGCAAAGAGCAGGGGGGCCAGGACACAACCCTTTCTTAGCCCATTTCCTATGGCTATTTTCTGTGTCAGTGACCCTTGTGTGTCCTTAATTACTTGGGCCCAGTTCCCTCTATGAAGTTCCTTTAGGATGGCCAGTAGGCCTTCCGGTATATCATATTTTATCAGGCACTTCCATAAGCTCTTGCGATCCACTAAGTCAAAGGCTGCCCGAAAGTTAATGAAACAGCAATACATGTTCCCCTTTTGTTCTATTGATTTCCGGGCAAGTGCCCAGAGGGCGAAACAATGGTCTATGGTGGAATGACCTTCTTTGAATCCCCCCTGTTCAACCAGTACCACTGAGTTCTGGTCTGCCCAATCTTTTAGTTTATCTAATACTATTTTTGTGAAGATCTTTTCCCCAATATCTATCAGATTAATAAACCTGTAGTTCTTTGGGGCTTGCATATCGCCTTTCTTGTGTATGGGCCTTATTATTGCACCCTTCAAATTGTTAGGGAACTTCCCTATATCTAAAATAACTTGGAACATCTTAGCAAAGAATTCTGCCCACCAGTCCATCTGGGCTTTGATTATCAAGGCAGGGAGGTTGTCTGGACTGGCTGCCCTTGTTAAATTCAGACATTTTATCATGTTTTTCACTTCTGAGGCCGAGAAGTCGGGTCTTAAACCTGCTACCAAACCGCTCCAATCAGGTTGCAAACCCTCTTCTGGTTCTCTCCCTGGGCTATATAAATCCAGCAAATATTCCTCCCAAGCTGCTTCTTCTACCACACAGTTCATTGTGGCCGCTGGGCAATCCACTGCTGATGGAACTAGTTTCCAGAACTGGCGTATATTCTCTGTTTCTATTGCCTCAATCAGCTTTGTCCAACAGTCTTCTTTATAATCTATTTTTGCCCTCCTAATTACCATATTATATTCTCTTTTTAGTTTCGTGAGAATATCGACCCTACCCTGATCATACTTTATGCTTAGGCTACGTGCTATTCTCCTCAATTCTCTCTTCTTTTCCAAACATTTCTTTGTGAACCACCTTCTTTGTCTCTCTGGCTTTCTTTGGTTAATTTTATCATTTATTTTGTCTTTCCTCAGACCATCGCTGAGAGTTTGGACCACTTCTTCAATTTTACCCACATACCAGTCCAAGCACTGACCACTTATTGTGCCCAGATCTAAGTTCTGCTGCAGTTTTACTAGCCGGGCTACATATTCTTCTGTTAGCCTAGTTGTGATCCGTCTAGGATATCCCACCTGTTGTTCAATGACTTTGTTATGGGGGTTCAAATGAACATCTAGGAGATCTAATTCTAAAAGGTTATGATCACTCCCTTTTCTATTAGAGATCCTAAAACCTTTAATTAATTGAAAGCTCCAAGGTGTTGTAAATACATAATCAATTGGGAATTTTCTGAGCCTAATTTAAAGGTTTTCTTTGCTGGGCAGTCTAGGGTTGAACTTACGTTTAGACAAAAGAGGGTTTTGGTCCCCAAATAGTTTCCTAGCTGAATATCATTGAATGTGGACACACAGTCTGGTTAAGTTGCTTGTGTTATATCGTAAGCCTCCAGTAATTCTTGGAACCAGCAATCTTTCTTTGGGTGCAATTTATGATTAAAATCACCCATTGATATGATCAGATCCATACCATACTTTTCACAAATTATATCTATATCTTCTTTAAAATACCCCATTTCGGCAGCGTATTCCTCTGTGGTACCCCATTGCATATACACATTTAAAAGCATTATTGTATTCTTTTTGTCGGTGGCAGATAAAGTTACCCCACATACAAGCAACCATTTACATTTTACAGTTATTTCGGTCACCTTTTTGACTATTTTGGTTGACAGCAGAGTCATTATTCCCCCCGCTGGTCACCCAAATCTTTGCTTGTTTGCTAAGCGATTGATCTGGCGGAAACCATCGAATATCTGGGTCTTGCCGCATAGCCAAGTTTCCTGGATACAGATGATCTCTGTGTTTTTTCCTAGTTCCCTTATATTTTCTTGTTTAGATTAATCTCCGAGGCCATTTATGTTCCAGGAGGCTATTCTTATGCCATGCGGTGTACCCTACCCTTTACCTATTCGTCTTCATCTAAGAATCCTTCCTCCCCAGGCCCCTCAGTATACCTGTTTGAGGGACCTTCATGGCATGTTCCCTGGCTCCAGTTTCCCCACCAATGTTCCACATCTGAATTATTTGCTACTATTTTAAGATTTCCCAAGGCAACTCCTTAATCTTCTTCCGGGTCAAATATCCTTACCTGCCTCTTTCTTAATCCTGCATGGCACCTTAAAAAATGTTTTCCTTCCCGCTCTTTCCCTTCCACTTTTATTTGCACTTCCTCTTCAGATATTATCCGGATCCCTTCTTTCTGTACCTCACTCACCACTTTTTCGATCATAATCTTTACCAGATCTGAGTACATCAATACTCTGGTCACATCCTTTCCTTCTTTATTTTGCCTAAATCCCACTTTTTCTTAAGTCGTTTGACCCTATACCTTTCAAATTTGGGCACTTGGCAAACACTTGCGGCATCCTCTTCCTCAACTTCTTACCCCCTTTACCTAATGGGATTGGTTCAAAGTATACCCACTCATTCTCTTTACCCTCTTTCCTTACCCCTTTTAATGCCAGATGTTGTATCATGTGTGCCTTATTTATCTGATTATTTGGCATACTAATTCCTACCTCCCGAGTAATCCCGGGTTGTAATCTTCCTCCGTAGCCGTAACCTGGCCGACTACCGGGGTCTTTAAGATGAATTGGAGTTTTGTTCCTAACTTGTTTCTCCTGCGTGCATGGGTTACTATCTATTTGCACGCTTATGTCTTGCTTCTTTACGGTTTTCTTCCTTGTTATACTCCTAATGGGGTTGAGTGACTTTAATTCTTGCACCCTATCCTCACCTCTCGCCTCAACCACCCTTAATGTACATCTCATGTATTTCTTTAGGTAGGTCGACTGATTCGACGTATTCCTCTACCATGGGCTGTGGGTCGGGGTCAGGAACAGGTCTTACCATAGATGGCATTTGGCATCTAATCCCCTGTAGCTCACCCTCTATATTAGCTAGGTACTTGTCTTGCACTTTTGAAATGTCATTATTTGTCAGCGTAACTTCTAGAAGCCCTTGTAGAGTTCTCTGTAATATTAGCATAAGGTCGAACATCGACGAAGCGGGCGTTGTAGAGAGTTCCAGATTTGACTCAGGGGTTAAATTCAGTTTCACGCTTTGTTCTATCACTGCTTTCTAGTTCTCAAGCGGACTTTGCTTTTCATTTCTTCTTTGCCTTAACTCTCTACCAGGTGTACCCTCTTCCTCTATCCTTGTGTCCTCCTTCGAGTCCTGTCTCTGGGTCGTAGGTAAGAAGACCTTGTGGTGAAGAGGACAACCGTGGTGACAATAGTCTCTTTTGGTCCAGTAAGAGCTGTAGAGACTGATTGGCCAGGATTAGTGACTCAGTTGTATGCTCCTCGAGAGGTAGGGAGATATTCCCATTCCCACACCTACTAACACTCTCTTTCAGTGGCGCGGCCTCTATTATTTCTATGTCAAGGGCCTTTGCAGGTGAAAAAACTTTTTTGAAATGTTTCCCCACAAATTCTTTTATCGACTTTGTGGCTTTACCATCCTGTTTTTTGCTTACAGCCATAATTCGTTTTACTCTTTTCTTTGTTCCCTTCTCTGGGCTCTACGCAGGGCTCCCTCCGCTTTCTTCAGAGGATCTCGGATGAACTGAGATTGTTCTTGACCTCAGTTTATGCTTCAGGTTATTTTTAGTTTTCTTGGGGGCCATCCCTGATGCTTGACTCTGGGGTTACAAACTCTATGATCTCCCGGTTTAGAACCTTTCCCTTTAAAGGCTCAGGAAGAGCAGCTACAAATGTAAACAACGTTTCCTTGCGCTTGCTGGCCACAAGGATAGGAAAAAGAGCTTTCTTGCGCTCATAGGTGAAAGTGATTATCTCTGAAGGGAGCGCGACCTCACGCTTGTGGTCCAAAGGATTACGAAAGAAGACAGTGTGTCTATGCGCTTGTTGATGTTTTTTTGAACACCAATGACTCAGCGCTTGGGGGAACACAGGAATCTAAAGGTAGACGTAAGAACGCAGCGCGTCTGAGCGCTTGCAAATGTAATTGAAGAGCAAAATGAATTCAACGCGTCCTCGCTCTCATGGTCGAACAGAATTCAGAATCAGATGCAAACAACAGCGCTTCCTCACGCTAAAGAAAAAAGGGTTCCACGAATAGCTTCAGGGTGCTGCAAACATGGAGGTCGATGCACCTCTGGCCTCTGACCTCTGGACTGAGCTGAGTTTAAGCCTGGAGCCGGTCCCGTCTGCCTCCGAGCAGCAGGGAAGCAGGAAAACAAAGTAGCAGTCAGTCCTTCAGCAGCAGCATAGGGTCTCGGAGCCGGTGTCCGCAGCAGCAGATTTAGCCGCTTCGCTTCACCTCAGGGGCGTGGCAGCCCAGGCTGCCTTGCTGGCTTCGCTTTCGCCTCAGGGCGCGGCTCGGCAGCAGCGGCTTCGGTAGCTTTGCTTAGTCTCAGGGGTGCGTTGTGGTGAGTTCTCTCTAGTATCTCTGACTCAGGGCTGCCAATTTCACACCAGAAAAATGCCCACGGATGGCTGCAAGCTACAGCGTCTTCTCTCGTCGGAGCTTTGGTGTGTCTTTTCCGGAGCTGAGCGGGGCAGAAATCCGGCGTCCCACCTCCTCCGCCGCCCTGCTTTCTGCAACTGTCGACAACTGTCAGTAAGTGCAAAAACCGGTCGATTCTATGCATGCATGGCTTCGCCACTGTCACTTGCAGTGTGTGAGATACTTCTGCTCGAGCAGTGGGGCGAAGCAGACGCCGTATCACAGGGAGTGTCAGGGGACCTGCCTCCGAGCAGGTCTCCTCCACCCACGCCCGGCTGTCCAGTGAGAAAACCACTGTAATTGAGCAGCCAGGAAGTATGCCTCAAACATTGGGGCTCCCAATCCTCCCTGCATTGTTAGTAACTGCAGCTTTACCAGGGCCACTCTGCGTTGATCTGTGTTCCAAATTAGAGAAGTGAGCAGGGAGTCTAGTTTCCAGAAAAACGAGCGTGGAGTGATGATAGGCAGATTTGCGAAATAGTAGAGGAGTCGTGGCACTATGACCATTTTAGCTAGGGCTATTCTGCCAATCGGGGCCAAGGGCAGGGTTGTTCGAAAACCAACTTGGACCCATATTCCCGCCACTGCCTTACAAAGATTTCCCTCATATAAGTTTGCAGGGAAGTGGTAGAGTCGGATTCTACGGTAGAAGGGGGCTTGCACACTCCAGCCGAGTCCTACATTACCCACATTAACCTCTTGTGGGGGGAGGTCAGGGCTTAGGGGGTATATCATGCATTTTGCCCAGCTGATCTTTAGGCCCGCTGCTACTTCAAAGTCTGCCAGTATCTCCTAGATCGGTGCAAGGCTCATCGTGATGTTGCACACATATACCAGTAAATCATCAGCGTATACGGACATGCTGTGTACTGTGTCTGCTATCAGGATACCCCACTCTATCCCACGTTCCCAGAGGCGAATAACCAGCAATTCAATTGCTAACATAAACAGGAGTGGGAAAAGTGGGCAGCCCTGACGTGTGCCCCGCGCTATCGAGAACGGTGCAGAGATAGGACGGCCGAGTTGCATATAGGTCAATAATTTCGTATATAGAAGTCTTGTATGTGCTAACACCGTAGGACCCACTCCTATTCATCCCAGCACCTCAAATAAGTATGGCAAGGTCAGCGTGTCAAAGGGTTTCTCCAGGACTAGGCAAGCAGCGTGAGGATATTGATCCTTTGCCCAATCCTGGACATGAAACAGCCGGCAGATATTATGGGACGTGTTTTTGCCCGGCACGAACCTGCATTGATGCAGGTGTATCAATGTAGGAGGATCTGCGTATAGCGATCTGCTAGGATTTTACCTAGTATTTTACAGTCCGTCAACAGTAGCGTGATTGCTCTGTGGGAGGCCAGTAATGATGGATCTCAATCTGGATTCAGAAATGAGATCGTGAAGGATTCTCGCAGTGAGCTCAGTAGTCACCCCTTGTGAAACGCGTCTTTATACATGGCTTCTAACCTAGGTGTCAGTTGTGTGGAGAATGTGGTGTAATACTCTAAGGGTGGCAGTCATGGACTGGTGCCATTTTATGTGCTAGGGTTTGAATTGCATGCTTCATGTCTGTTGCTGTGATTTGTGTATCTAGGGCTGTTCTATCACACTGAGAGATTTGTGGCATGGTGATGAGGGACAGGAATTTCTCTGCTCGTACTGGGTTTTCGTATCCCTGGGGCTGTGTATATATCTTAGTATAATAGGTTCTAAAGGTCTGTAATATGTGTTCTTGTGGGCGAAGTGTTGGTCGCACTGGAGCGGCAATTTCTGTACTTGGGCTTGCTACTGTTTCCTTATGAATGAGGCATGCCAGTAATGCACTGGATCAATCCCCTTCTCGTGGATTCTAGCTGCATAGGATTTTAAGTTGTTTCTGCAGAGATCTACCAGTGCCTCTGGGGTTGCTGGCTCTTGTGTGCTCCCGCGGCTGTGTGCTATCTGCCCGGGGTCCGCAGGTTGTTCTCTTCCTGCTTGTTCGGGGGTGGGGGCCCTCGATCCCGCCCCGCTGGCCCCCATTTTATGGGCACAGTTCTCTCAGGTGTTACTGGTGAGCTCCGCACCCTGACCACAGATGATTCTGACACAGTGTGTATGTTGTGTATAGAGTATGTTTTTTAGAGAGTGAATGTTAAGTTAAATTCCAAAGGGGCTCCGAAAAGGGAAATTTACAGCGACCTTGATCATTGGAATTTCCAATCTAGAGTAGTTCCATGAAAAAATGTTGGAAAATATTGAAAAAAGAGTTCTGAAACAAATATAAATAATTTTTTCTGATTGAACTCAAACGGAAAAAGTGATTTTGTGAGGGTAAGATGTTTGATTCATTGCTCATCATACTAATCGTCAAAGAAAAGTGCAGTACTTGCATTTTGTTTTGTTTACTGTTATTTAGGCGTGGCCTTGTTGCACATAAGCCAAACCCTGTTTTGTGTCTTCTTCTTCCTTTTTTTATTGCCCACATGTCTGAAACACATTGCATAACCTCTTTTGCAGATTCAAAATCACATTGCTGCTTCTCTACCCACCCACCGACATGTTTAAAAATAGCATTTTTCATTAAAAAATATTCAGAAAGTAAGGTTTGTCACTCACTGACCAGTCTGGCTTGTAACTACAACCAACAATTGCTAGATCTAACAGGCTGATTTGTTTATATTCTCTGTAATTTCTCAAATATTCCTGCATGTCACAGTCAATGCTGAGTGCATGAAACTGTGCTACATTTTCTCGATTCAACATGACTTCAGAAGCTTCTAATTCAAACAAATGTATGAGCCATATTATCAAATCTTCCCCTGGTCTTTCCTGAAATCTATCCAAAATACCATTAATGTCTGGCAGAGGAGAGTCCTCCAAAGAATTAATTAAAACATCCTGTGAGCATTGTAAATTAACCTGCAGCTCTTCTCCAACCACATTCTTCATGAGCGACTCACTCTGGCTATCTAAACAGGTACATTTGCATCTTTTTTTCAATTATTTATTTTCCAGAAACAGGTCTGAATTCTTTTTAACTTTAATTAACTGCTTCTGTATTACATTACACTCTTTTTCTAACGCCCACATTTTTCATACATGCTGCGCAATGCATTCAAAATTACATCACTTTTTCTCTCTGAAATACCAAGTTGTGGACCCTTTTCAAAAGAAAAAGTTTCTAAGAATTTAAATATCTGTGCTTGCCCCTCATCTGTTAAACATGGATTAGAGGCAACTTCCCATCCCAATAACTCAGTTGGTATGTGGAAATCTGCAATTGAAAACATTGACATTTTAGAAAACATTCTCCCCTATTTTTAAAGTTAATTTTCGTATCCTGCAGATTGACGCCGAAAATGTATTGCTTCACCCTCCCAAGTAATAGAAAATACCGCCCTCCCACGCGGTGGCTCAAACACAATGAAGTAATAAAAACAAAACACCACCAGGAAAGGGATTTCACTTTTAGAAGAATGAAACCCATCAAAACACGGTTCTCAGAATAAGGCATGGGGTTTTATTTGTGCAACACTCTCTAACAAAAAGGCTTACCCAGATGAACAACATTAAAATGTATGTAGAGATATATTTGTATATATGTGCAAGCAATATTATCACACTTATAAGTAGGCAAATGTAACTGTTATATGCATGAAATAAAATAATATGAAATCCAAACAGATAATACTGAACGTCCTGCAAGGAATCGGAAAGATATATACACTAAATACATCAGATGATGTGAGGAGAGCCTGGAGAAGGAACATCTTCCACAAGACCAGAGAGTAGCCACGTTAGTGGTGATACGCAAAGAGGGAAAACCTAAACATAAATGCTCGTCACACAGACCCATATCACTGCTGAATGCTGAGGTCAAAATACTGGCCAAATTACTAGTCACCAGACGAGCCTGAGTAATCTCTGGGTTGGTCCACCCGGACATATCTGGCTTTATGCCGTCCAGAAACACATCATCGAACTTGCGGCAACATGGTGTGATGGGAAGGGTAGACACCAAATGGTGAGGATGCGGTGGTGGTGTCCTTGGATGCCACCATGGTGTTTGATACCATAGAATGGCCATATTTCTTTGCAGTTTTGGAGAAACTCAGATTTGGCCTGACACTTATTATCTGGGTACGACTCCTATATACAGACCCTCTAGCTCAAGTAGTAGTTAACAACAAAAAAATGTGCAGGCAGGGTTGTCCCCTGTTGCCGCTACTAATTGCCTTAACATTGGAGCCCTTATCTTGCTGGATCCGCAAGGATCCTATAAATTGGGGACTGAAATGGGCAGAGGAGTAGAAAGACTGCATCTCTCTATATCAGAGGTCTTCAAACTTTTTGATGCCGAGACCCCCTTGTAAAACCTTTTTAGGCGTAAGGACCCCCTTCCGACAAAAGTTTCTAGAAACTGGTACTCCTCATCATCAACTTTTGACAACCATAAATGCGCCTGTTAGACCTCATCACATCCCTCCATCATTCATCCACCCACACTTTCACACATCCATCCATCCACCCTTTCATCCTTCCATCCATACATCCATCCTTCATCCATCCACCCTTTCATCCTTCCATCCATACATCCATCCTTTACCCATCCACCCTTCTTTCCATCCACCCATCATTCATCCACCCACCTTTTAACACATCCATCCATCATTCATCCATGCAACCTTTCATCCATTCATACATCCATCCACCCTTTCATCTTCCCATCCATATATCCATCCTTCATCCATCTACCCTTTCATCCTCCCATCCATACATCCATCCTTCATCCATCCACCCTTTCATCCATCCATCCACCCACCCTTTCATCCATCCATTTACCCATCATTCATCCCCCCACCTTTTCACACATCCATCCATAGATCCTTCATCCGTCCAGCTCGTGTATGTGAGCCCAGATGCAACAGCTTCAGGGACACACACACAGTCACACCCAAGTACTTGACAGGTCTTTAAAAGACCTTTTACTTGTTAATGAGGCGTTGATGTTTTTCACACCTCGTTGTGAATTAGGCCTCCACCGTGAGCACCCTCAATCAGCCCAATGCCAGGAACTGCACTCTGCAGAATCTGAGACCCCCTTCCCAGGACTCCACGACCCCTCTGGGGTCGCGCCCCACAGATTGAAGACCGCTGCTCTATATGGAGATGACATCCTGCTATACCTGGCCTCGCCGGAGAGATCCTTATAGGGTTCTTAATATATTTACCAACTTTGGTACCTATTCCGGATACGCTATTAACTGGACAAAAACAGTAACATTTGTATTGCGTAGCAACCCTCCTGCCCTCATTTTTGGATATTGTCAAGTGACGATATCCAAAAATGGTATTAAGTATTTAGGGCTGTACATCACCAAAGATTCCAGGCTCTCCTATGCTTCCAACTTGCTGCCGCCGCTGCTGTTATCCTTGGTTTCTGGAAGGCTAGGGAGTTGGCGTGTAGTAATGCCGGCTACTCATCTTTCATTGTCCATGCGCACCAGGGCATGTGCAAGGCGTGCACCTTGGGGATAAAACCAGTCCGTGAGTGAGTCGTGCGGGTGAGTTCATGGGTAACACAAATGCCTCTGTCATAGAGTGCATGTCAAATAAAGTATAAGTTGAATTTACACTGACAGTTTGTTTGAGATGCTTTGCTGCAATTCACAGCCCATATGAGAGTTAGTTTACTATGTGCTTGTTTTTCATCTGTCAGACGTTTCCCATGCCTGGTAGGATGAGCTACCCTAACCACACCCCCCAACCCCACCTGGACCCTCTAAAACGAATTAAGCAGTGTTTTTGTTGTACATATTTATTTTCTGTGCCATTCTATTGCCTGTCCTTTACTGTGCTATTTTTCACTCTGAGCCATTTTTGAATGAACCTCCATCAATGGCTTTAAAAGATCTGAATCCCATGCAGTCTTTGAAAAGAGGGTAACGTCATGTTGAATACTAGGAACGTCAAAGCATTTACAAATACTTGCGGCTAGTTGCAGCTGTCTCTAAGGTGCTACCAGGAGAGTTGCCCAGACACCTCGTGCAAGAAGTACTGCTGCCCTGCGCCCCGTATGGGGGTGGCTCTGTCCAGGCACCATCTGCGAGTGCGTGCATCTGGAGGTGAGAGGGATTACTGCCCTGGGGACAGTATGTCAAGTGTGCTGCCCTTCCAGTGCATGAGAAAAGCAGTGTGACCGAGCAGCCGTGGTCGGTACTGTGCATCAGGTGCAAACTGCTTTTAGTTAGTAGACTAAGATTGTACCAGTCAACTGACCGCTAGCAACATAGTACAGTACACCGTGTAATAACAAAACCAAATTGTGCACATATCCACCTTTCATTCTAATTCGTCACTAAATTAATAGTTGGAAATTGCTGTAGCTCGGCCACGATATTGCCCCAGTGCTCCCAGAGTGAATCCTTTGTGCCTGCTTGTTGGAAGTCAGCGTCCAATCTGAAGGCGTCCACTGTTAGTAAGGGGCACTCTTGTCCCCTGCGCACTGTCATTCCGCTCCCTGCATCCACTATGCACCCCGGTGAGGCCGCTGCTGACAGTGTTCTGAGCCTCCCAGTCCGTACATGCAGGAATGTGACTGCCTGCAGCTCACCCGGCGTGTTCCTTTGTCTCTATTAATCACCGCAGGTTAAACGTGAGGCACAAGTTGAAGACATGCATGTCTGCCGCTGGGTGGAAGTGCGCACGCTCCAGTTAAACAGGGACGTAGAACAAGCACGTGCCATCCAGAACTCCGGCCATATCCGCTTCAAGCGTAAATGTGTGTATGGAGCAGGCAGTTGTACGGACGATGTGCTTGATTTAAAGTCCAGGGCTGCACAGGACCCATGGTGTGCGCGCAAAAGATCTAAAACATTGTGCCATGCTCCCTTCCAGAAGCCTAGGTGCCATCCTCACGCCCACTGGTATGTATGTGCCTTGCTTTGTTCCCTCACTCACAGATAGGCACAGGGCAGAAGTCTTAAAAAAATGCATTTGCAGTGCAATAGGTCTCGTATTTACGCGAGTTTTAGCTATTGACATTGCAAATAACTATGCCTTTTATTTATGTTTTCATTTTAAAAACATAAATAAAAGGCATTGTCCTTTACAATGCCAATAGCTTAAACTTGTGTAACTGCGAGACCTATTGCATTGCAAATACTTGTTGCTAAATATGTCACCCCTACAGTATGCCCTATACAGCCAGATGGCATGGGTGCAGTGTATTCAAAAAATTGGACATGTACTTTTAAGCTTTACATGTCCTGGTAGTGAAAACTTAGTTTTTCACTACTGCAACACCTACCTCTCCCATAGGATAACATTGAGTTCCCTTATTATATTTAATAAGTGGAAACTTCTAATTGGGAGCAGGTAAGAATATCGAGTTTGGTGTCTAAAGAATTGTAATTCAAAGCCATCTTTAATAGTAAAATCTGATTTTAAGTCATAATTCTGAAAATGCCACTTTTAGAAATTTGGCATTTTCTTGTCCCAACCATTTGGTCTCTCCTGCTTGTATTTTGAGTCATATATATAGGTGTAGACAGAAGTTAGTCTTTGGGTTTGGCAGACAGTGAACAAAGGTGAATGGTAGTTGGCAGGATGGGCTGCCTCTGACTTGATGAGGCAGAGGAGCTGTCACCTACACACTTGCACATCACAGGGCTCTGACCAGTACACTAGCAAAGGGTTTTGACACTAGGACAGTGAGGCAAGAAATTCCAAATACTTCTGAGGGGCCTAGACTCCAGAACCTTCTCCTACTTCACAGTGGGCACCAGGTAAAAATAATGGTCTTCAAACCCAACTCTTGAGTACACCTCTGGATCTATGAAAGACTCTGAAGGACTGCCCTGCTGCATGTGTGAAGGACTAGGCCTTCATCTTGATCACAGGGCCACCAAAGGGACTCCAAGGGCTAGTTGACTAGCCTCTTGAGCTAAGCCTCTGGGATGAAAAGGCTCCAACCATCTTGAAACCAACACCAAATAAAGCTTGCTAGGAGTCTTTCCCTCTAAGTGGTGCCCCCCATCCTGGACCCTTGGAAGTGGGTCTGGAGGTGCTCTACGGCCATCTGTGTTCCATTAATCAGTACTGCATGATACTTTACACATTGCCTCTAACTTAAGCCTGTCTGCTGTGTACTAAGCTACCAGAGGGTTAAACATAGGTTAAGTTGCGGTTTACTTGTGACTTCACCCTGACAGAAACTGTCCCTGCTGCTTTAATAGGGTTTCACCCCCACCCACCCTCCTCAACCAAATTTCCAATAGACCTTGCTAGGATGGCAGACTAACTGTGAGACCCATAGCAAGGGCATACCAATAAAACCACCCATCGAATCCAAAGTAAGGAAGCCATCAAAGTAGGGCATAATGCAAAAGGTGGCATATGTGCACACAACAACCTGGACAATGAATGTTGCACTTGCATCTAGTGTGGTACTAAACAACACTGCTGTTCAATACCCTCTCCTGAACAAATTGTTCTAAAAGTTTAGAAATCTAAACCAGTACACTAGAGTGTATCGAGGAGGGAGCAGAGGGCATGGCATATGAGGCATGACATGAAGATGAAAGACACAATACCATTTCACGGGAGCAATGAAAGACATGAAGTAGGCCAACTCAGCTAGCCACAACCACTAACTGGAGATGAAGCAAATGATTAGGTATTCGCTATCTTCTTTGCGGACCCCTCTCAGAGTGAGAATCTGCGAAAACTGGCCTGCAGACTGAAAATATAAGGTATAAAAATGCACACTTTCATAGTCACTGGGGCATCAGGGAATGCTGTGCATCGAGTAATTCACATTGGGACCTAGCAGCCACCAAGACACTTATTTATGCATTCAGAGCCATGAAGCCCATACTGCTAATGAGAACATTCATGGCCATGGTGTCCAGTCGGTCAGTGACAACCAATTTGAAAATAGTTGTCACTAAAACAGGTACAGATACACAGATCAGCTGTGCGAGAACATAAGAACTGTATATAGCCACTTTTGCACTGCAAGTACACACACTGACAGCACTGGAAACGTATTGACTGACTTTTCACTCAAATTCCGAGGGTATAGTGTCTCAGATTGAAACTAATTCAGCTGCATATCAACCACACCATCACAGCTGTGGCTCCGAGACTCTGGGGAGTTACATTTCACCTCAGACCTCTCGCAGACCAAGAACTGCGAAAGTTAGAGTACCTCAACATATTAGAGAAAGTATCCAGGCTGACTACCTTGGTTTAGTTCTTACTCATAACCATGAAACCAAAGCAACTGGGAGACATACGAATCAGTCTTGAAACCGGGTAAAGCTCTAAGAAATAGTATGGACCTAATTAGCCTACTCCGGCTCCGTCGCTGACATTCTCCTCTGATAGCCTGATGGACGTTCACATATAAAAACTGTCCGCCCTAAGAAGAGCGGACAGTGTTATATAGTTATTTGCTGGTAAAACCTGGTGGTAAGCAACAGTAAACAAGAAATATAATCTGGGGCCCTTTCATCTAACTTTTTACAAAAAAAGTCCCACTTTGGGAGTTTGTTTTTCGAAAAAGTAAAACTTTTTAAAAATTCGACAGTTGGCCGTCATGTTTGATAGAGCAGTCCTTCAAACTTTTACAATGTTAACAAGATCCGTCGTGATGATGGTTCCTAACAATGTTTAAAGTTGTCTTCAGGGCTGGCAGACAACCTTAAATTTGGTTCTTCTATATGAACCAAATGATAATTGTAGAGTTGATAAATCCAGTAAATATTTCATTATAACAATATTGAAATTTGAGGGAACACCAGGCAAAAACAAAAACACATATTTTGTGTGATCATAACCAACTAACGTATGTTTCAGCGAAATCTGCTCTATCTAGTCTTGATACCATTTAGTGGCTGTGCTCAGTGGCGGCTTGGCCAGGGAAGAGCGGGGACGGGGTGGGGGGGAAGTCAACAGATGATTGGAGAGGTGAAATTAAATTAAAAATAATAAAACCACTTACCTTGCGCTTGCTACATCGCCGACTCGGTGATGCGGTAAGAGCAAAGTAAGGGATCTGTGGCGACCTGATTCGAAACGCGTAAACCACAGCTTTGTTTTGGCCAATCTGAATTGATTCATTCTGTTGCTAAATTGTGTATTGTGTTGAAATAGGTGACCGCAGATTTGTTTTGGCCAATCTGAATTGATTCTTTCTGTTGCTAAATTGTGTACTGTGTTGAATTGGGTTGATGGCCTTGTATTCTAAGTATTGTTGTTGTATTTATGGAATATTGAATTGAGAGTGCCTCACCAGAAATAGGATTCGTGAAGCTACCCCAGGGTGGGCATTGACATGTATGATGTGAGAATGTATGGATGGATGTGAGGACTAGGCTAACAGATGTATGATTCTGACACAGTGTACATGTTGTGTAGAGTGTGTTTTTTATAGAGTGAATGTTAAGTTAAATTCCAAAGGGCCTCTGAAAAGTGAATTTCCAGCGACATTGATTATTGGAATTTCCAATCTAGAGAAGTTACATGAAAAAAAATTGAAAATATTGAAAAAAGAGTTATGAAACAAATATAAATAAAGTTTTTTGATTAAACTCAAACGGAAAAAGTGGTTTTGTAAGGGCAGATGTTTGATTCATTGCTCATCATACTAATAGTCAAAGAATAGTGCAGTAATGGCAATAAAGAAAGGAGACATTGAGTTACATGTGACAGTTCAGGGGCAGTGTGCCACTTGGAGTATGTGGGAAAAACAAGGAAAGAAGAGGGTGCTCTTCGGCTTTTGGATTGAAACATTGTCAGATGCAGGATATTGGTATTCTCCCTTTTAAAAACGGTTGCTAGTGTTTCAATGCACTGTGATAGACACAGGGCAGACACAGTTGTTTGTGTGTTTTTGCTCTCCGATAGACACAGGGCAGATACAGTTGCTTTTGTGTTTTTGTACGCTGACAGACACTGTGCAGTTGACAATAAGGTTGAATTTTGAACTTGCCCTCGAGTTATACAGAATAGGTAATGCACAAGAAGCAAATGTGATCAAGTGCTACATACAGGCAGAAACTGCAGTCTTGCATGAACAGTTGGTGCAGGTCCCAGGAGTAAGTCCAGGGGTGGTGTTTGAGGTGCTTGAGACACAGTATTCCCCAGTGACGTGGAACAAGAAGTTGTGGCAAGCCATTTGGGTAATGTTACTGCAAAGCACAGTTACTGTGTATCATGTAGATGCTCATTGTCCCATACATTTATTAGACAGCCACTTCACTTCCCTTACAGACAAAAAGGCTAAACTCTTGGTGGCAGAGGTGGTGACACACAAATCGGATTTGGTGTGCATGACTAAGTGCGAGCACTTAGGAGAGAAATACACTACTAACAGGTGAGCAGAGAATGAAGGGGTGCATATTCCCCAAGACGTACTTAGAACTGTGATTCCTATGTGTCAGTGTACACAGCCCAGACCAGTCTCACAGGAGGTGAGGGGCCAGTTGGAGAACGGAATAGTACCAGCGCAGATAGGGCAGATGGATTGCCTTGGGCTTATGCCAAATGATCAAGGGTGTACTTATTCAGCAGTGTGTGGGGAGATAGTCAGGAAGGGGACTGTCCAAGCTCTTCTTACTGAGCAAGGGAAAGGAGAGTTTGACTCTACCAAGAACACAGGGGTCAAAGTGTGGGTGGAATTCTCAGATAATTCCCCAGAACTATTATCTGCTTGAATGTCATTTCATATTATTTTAGTCCATGCATATAACAGTGGCATTTACCTACTTATAAGTGTGATATTATTGCTTGCACATATATATATATATATATATACATATATATCTCTATATGCATTTTAATGTTGTTTATTTGACATCTGGAAAAGCCTTTTTGTTAGAGAGTGTTGCACAAATAAATGCCTTTTTCTGAGAACCGTGTTTTTATAAAAGTGAAATCCCTTTCCTGGTGGTGTTTTGTTTTTATTGCTTTGTCGTGTTTGAACCTCCGTGTGGGAGGGTGGTATTTTCTATTACTTTGGGGGTGGGGGGGTGAAGCAATATACACTCTTGTTCGAGAGCTGCCAAGGTACTTTTCCAGACCTTGGTGCTTGTGGTGCTCTATTTAGCTTTGCAATTGCTCACAACTGAGCCTGTCTAAGTTGGAGAAAACGTAGGTCCTCGTTTAGGAGATCAAGGGTTGCAGATAATATATTATTCAGGGAATACTCTTTTGGAGAGTGTTTGCATACCATTATCTAGAACTATAAATGTAATTTGCAAAGTTTCTCCATCAACTTGTCTAATTCTTTCAGCAGCTTCTTTTTCTGAGTATTTTTGCCATTCAATAAATTGCATAGCCTGCAGCAACTTTGAAATGTTTATTTTTTGCTGGATGTGGACCAAAGAGGAAATAAGATAAATCCATATTTAGAGAAATTCTGGACATGTGCTCCTTTGCAGCAGTTAAGTAGGATTGTGCTAAACATTGTTGGCACAGCTTGCCCACGTTGTAGGTGATACATGGATATCTCAGTATCAATTGGCAGTAGGGCTATACTGTCAGGTTGTCGTCAAATTATAAGTACCATTGTGGATCATGTAATTTAATTCAGTATCTATGATGTTTTATTTTCTCTGCCAATTTGTAAACTGTGTTGAATTATCTTTCAGATTTAAGGTGTTTTAAATCCTTTGTGGACCCAAATTTCCAGACAAGTCTGCTGTATTGTTTTGTTCGGGAAAATTATTTCTCTGTGTATTATGCATGCTCTAAATAGGTCTTCTTTACCTTGAATTACCCAAAAATATGTTCTCTGAATACTTTGCTCATCAATATTTCCTCTCCAACACCTATAACCTTGTATAGCAAGATTCTTAATAAGCTCTTGGGAGTAAATCAGTTTGTATTCATAATAAGGTCCTTGTAGCCTTTCTGGTTTTTGCAAATAATAAAACAAACTGAAGAATCTGCCCTGCCAGCACAGTTGAAGTAAGGAAATGTCTTTAAGAATTTCAGTTGACTATTTAAAGGCAGTGTCTGGCACTGCTCTCATTTTGTGTAGTTGTATATCTCTTGTGGATAGCTAGTTATGTGTATGTAACAATGGCTAAAGTGGTGGTAACAATACATTTATAATTGTCAGCATTAAAATAAGCATTCTAGTCATTGAGAGTTGTTAAGCCTGAAGATCTAACATAATGCGTATAATCATTTTAATGTCCCATTCATCTTAAAAGCAACCATATATTATTATGTTGCTATTAGAAATCTTTAAAACATAGGGGATCTGCAACAATTGAGTCAGTCCCATTATTTGATAAGAAACCTTTTCCCAGACAATGCCATCCAGCAAAGGAGGGCAGATTTACGAGCCCCTTGCAATACTTTTGCTTTTTGTGACACAGTGGTGGCGCAAATAATGCAAAGTGTTATTTCTTGCAAAGTAATTGTGCCACCCATTAACAACGGGACGGATCTAGAGATATGCATCACCTTGTAAAGCCCTGCACCACATTATACCTGCATCAGGTGTGATGTATGCAGGGTGGGTGTTCCCACGCAGGAAAGCCTCATAGAAGTGAGGCAGTGAACTCTACAAGATCTCACTGCGCCGCTTCTAGGACGCCACTGAGTCAAAACCCTAAGCCTGCTTGGAGCAGGCATAAGGAGTGAAGTAGTGTATTGGGAATAGGCCTCTCCGTGTATTGCTGGAGTTGCGTCATGCTTGCAACATGACTCCAGCAAAGTGTGACTTTTCCGCCAACAGATACGTCAGAATTTCTGACACATCTGCCAATCCTTGCGCCATGGTGCGCCGTATTGTAAATACGGCGCATCCATGGTGGTGCAAGGGTTTCGCATGAAGGTGCAGGAAAACTGACACAACTGTACCGATGCGTCAGTTTCTTGTAAATCTGCCCCCAGATATGAAGTGATGTTCACAGCATGAGGATCCCGTCATGCTCTGTGAGAAGGATGCAATTGTAGTTCTCAAACCACCTGAAAGGCACAGTTTTATCAGGACAGTAATGTCCATTCAGTAGCAACAAAACAGAGTCAGCATGAAGAACCATTTTAGATTCCTGTCACTACACCAATTGTAAACAGAAACCAATCAATAGTGCTGACTGATTATGGAGTTTGTTGTCAAATCATTTATTCCAAAGTCAGAGTCATTTTCATAAAGTGTTATTTCTTGCAAAGTCATTGTTTCAATTGATGTATTCTGGTACTAGGTATAAATCTGGAGACACAGCAGGCGTGAGAGTCCCTGAATTGGGATACAAGCCCTCAGCTTTGCTGTACTCTTCTAGGGGTAGCTTCTTCAGTGTAGGGAGAGGTAATGAGGCTCTACTCCGGAGGCTTCTCGATGTCAGAGGCGGTCAGCTGAACAGAATCAGCCACATAAATACTTTTTAACATGCCCATTGTATACATTTCTGTTTTTCTTTGAACCATGCAATAGAGACAAAATTACAGCCTGTGTGCATTCAATCCGAAGAACTAGAATGGGTTGTCTGTAAGATGATGCAAATGTTTATTTATCCGAAAGGAATTCTTGATCCAGATCACCTACTTTGGGTATCCAAATGTCAGCAGCTTTAAGGACCTTCTTGTCACTGCTGGCGTACTTGGAAGGCTTCAAATTAGATAGCTTGTATCTGACATCTTGAGTGCTTTGCAAAACAGTTAAATGGTGGTCCAAGACAAACATTTGCTCTTCCACCACCTCTACAGGTTTATCTAGTTCAGGTACATACATAGATACTCCGAAGATGCATCTTGTATGGAGTGCGACCACCCAATGCTTTCTGGACACGTGCAGATTATGTAGCCAACCCAGCCCTTTAATTAACACCCTAGCGGTAAAGGTTTGTTTAATCATACTGTTGGCATACTCTATTAACCTGTTGCTCTGATCGTGAAAGGAATGCAAGTAATGCAAACATACTCCCAGAGCAAGCATAGCGTCTCTGAATACCTTAGCAGCAAATGCTGGACCACTAGCTGAATACAAGCTAGCTACGGCTACTAAACACTCAAAGTCTTTTATGACCCTCAAGCATCAGCATTTCTTTGTGGCAAAGCCCATGGGATTCACGAGTATCAATCAAGCGCAACAATATATATGCTTATATCAATTTGCTGAAATGATTGGCCCAATACGATCTAGAAGGATTACACCAAACGGGCATTGGAGATAGTTAAGGGAGTCTGTGCTGGTGTTCAAACTGTGAAATGTTTAATTTGTTGGCAAATGCTACATTGTTGCACATAGTTCTTAGTTTATTTAGGTAAATATGGCAACCAGTATCATTGCTGGAGCATTGCTACTGTAGCTCTCATACCAGCTTTGGCAGACGCTAAATCCTCGCAAGCTGCTTTATTTAGATCTAGTCTAACCTGCTCATTAGGTATTATTCTATCTCCCACTCCAGGTAAAGACACCACTGGAGTGTTATCTGAACTGAGGGTGTAGTACAGTACTACTCAAAGTATGGCGAGGGGGCCCCTTGTGGCCCTCTTGATCTTTACATGTAGCCCCATCCCCCTGGTGAACAGCAGCACAAGTTGCTGAACACCAATATTCAGAAAAAAATGTTAACTAAACAGGAAAGCATTTATTAACCTGCAAATAAATGTTTTTCCATTTATTTAAGATTTGTTTAGACTTCCTTATACAATACCTGACCCACTCAGACTCCCTACCCCCACCCTGCTGACATCAGTGTGGCCCTCGGTCACACCACAGACGGTACTTTGTGGCCCCTGGGAAAATGTTTGCGAGTACCCATGGTATAGGAGTACTTACAGGGAAAACCACTTGGAGGCTCATCACCTTACATTGTTGCAAAAATGTCATATCATTTGAGATCTGGTTACTGCTGCTTCTCTAAAAGTATGAACCACTGCCTTTGTGATTAAATTGGCTGCACTATTCTATTTCGTTTTAATTCCCTTAATTTTTTTGTGCCATAGTATGTTGAACATGGATCAACGAAAGCTTGTCTGGTAAGACAGTTACCTTTCCCCAGAGATCTTTATTTTTTATTGATTTTCCCTCTGAATTCTTGAATCCATTCAGGCCCCAATGTGCTAAATCTACATTGAAACCTTGCACAGAAAAAGAACAAATCAAACACTGTCAGTGCAGGAAATGAGGGATCGGTCTTCTGGAGGACAAGTAACAAGGCATGAATTTCGGTGAGTTGTACAGTGCAGTCATTGAATGTTTCAGTATGTGTATGCTGCAGCTTGAATTTGCCCTCTTTAAAAATTCCCTGCACAGCAGTGCAAGCTGCAAAATGTTTCTAGTTTATACCAACCGCAGGCTGTAAAGAGCCGTCTGTATAAAAGACACTCCAATAGTTCTCAATGGGTAAGATGTTAGGAGTCTGTGGTATGTTTTGTGCATATTGGAGGATTTCATGTGTGGGGAGAGCCGTATCATATTCAAATTTTGCATCAACTGCTCTTAAAAAAGCAGTCTACTGCACCCAGTGCAGGTGTAGAGAGCAAGAACTAGGTATGCTTGATTTTGACTGCGCTTCTCATGTAGGAACGGAAGAAACTACAATTATATGTTTTCCCTGTGCCATGGTCGCTCTTTTAAAATGCCTGTCTGCATCACAATAAGAATTATCTCCATGGGAACAAACCATGCTTCAGCTGTGGAGTTCAAATGTGATTTATAAGCGAAAGGAACGGTCTGCCCCTTATTGTAAACTTTGTAAGTGTAGCATGAGGTGCTACGAACATTCCTAATAACTAGGCTTGTTTTGCTATCCCTAATGTGCAAATATTTTTTTCTCTAACAAGTCTGCTTGTAGTCCATGCAAGATAGCTGTGTGATTTTCAGCAGTCCATTGTTTTTCAGAGAACATGGAAAGCATTAATATGTGCAAAGGCTTCTCTCACTCAGCATAATGTGGCAAGTAAGCCCTCCTGAAGGTAAAAAATCCCTTGGAATTTTTCTTAACGTATTTTGAGTTTGCAAGGCAGCACACTTATGCAGAAAGTCCAGTGCAAGACCCTTGCCCTCACTAGATAATTCATACCCAAGAAAAATCACATTTAAGTAGTTTAGAGTTTTTTTAAACTTTATTTTAGAACCGCTTGTAGTCAATACAGTCGCTATGTGGTCCACCATAGTCAGGTAGTCAGGCATGTATTCAAGTTATCATTTGTGATGTAAATGTCATCAAGTGTAGGATAGCGCCTCAGGATCTGCTTGTTAGATCTTCATAGTGCAATCAGCAAATAAGCCAGAACCATTCTTATAGCCCATCGGCAATCATATAAAACAAAACTGAAAGCCATTAAAGGAGAAAGTTGTTAGATACTTGCTTTCAGACACCATGTTCTGACTGGGAAATATCCAAAGTTGTATTAAATTTTTCTGCATCAGGTTTGTAATATGTCCTGTGCTATGACCATTTTGTATAGAGTAAGTGTGATTTTAAATTCCTAAAACTATTCTACAGCATTTGTTGGGTATTAATTTAAACAGGGAAAAGAGGGGAATTGATTGTTGAACTAGAAGGAGCTCTAATGCCCCGATATTGTAGTTGATCTAAGATGGCTTTTAAAAGGTGCTTTGCTACTGGCTTTGGAGAATATTGGGCCTATACTTGAGGCTCACTCCGTAAAAGGAATGACGTGAAATAGAATTTTTTCCCACCCTTCTGGCTTCTGGTTGGAGCTTGATTCAGAGCCCACACATTAGCATACATTTCCATGATTTGTTCAGGTACTAAGGAGGAAAATGCAACTTATATTACCTCCTCGTCTCTAATTAAGACTGGAAGCCAGTCGTCCTCTGCAAGAATGATGTCGTAAGCATCTGATAAATGCTGCCAGATACTGTTATAATTTCGTGCGGTATGTCACCCTCAATTTGTATTTTTATATTATGAACCCTGTCTGGAAGTTTTAATTGTCTTACCAACTTGTATGTATTCATCAGTCAGACTCACCACCAAAAACTCTTGGAGAGCCAGGTGAACTATTGTCACTCTGCTCTGCTGCCTAGGAGCACTGCTGACCAAGTCCGTTCCACAGACATATCCATAGTTTACACGTCATGCTTTTTTAGCTAGGCCAGATAATTTCTTCTTTTTAAAGGGTTTATTGCAGTCACAGCCTTTCTCTTCCTTTTTAACACTAACCTCAGTTTCAAAACTGATTCACTTTTCAGCTTGCTGTATACATCTTTTTTGCAGTACTCAGTTTGTTCACTCCTCTCTGTCCTTTTACTGTCAGTGTAAAAAGAACAGGAAGAACAGCTATCAGAAAAGTGATACTAATCTAGCTTTTTAATTTTATCACGGTCCCTCAATTATAAGTAGCCCTGCCGGACTCCTTGGTTGACAGAGATCCAGTCAGTTTTTTTCTGTTTCAGCCTTTGCTTCTGTTTAGTTTCAGGTGTAGTTTTTTCTTTAACTGAACCCTAAGTCTCACATTTTGTTTTGAGATGCAGTTTGATGGTTCATGATGCAAGATTATGACAGTCCACATGTGTATATCTTCCAGAAATTATTTTTGGTAACGCCCGTTCATTCTCTTAAACAGGAATTATTGCATGCCATTGCATGCCGCTGGTGAATGTCAGACCTGCTGTTTCTCCGCGAATGTTGCTCGGAATGACTGAGGAAACTGTTACAAAATTTCCCATTGAATTTCATCCCTAAATCAAGAGCTGGTGCAAATCGCTGGTCATGGTGTACTTGTTTTAGTACATCTGGAAGAACCAATAAGGAGGGTGTACTATGCATAACTGTATATATACAAGCGAATATACTTCCCTAGGTGTTGCAGTCCGTCCTCTACAGGTGGCACCATCCCAAGAGAAAGACATATAATCAGGATTCTAGTTTTGTCTTGGGGTGTTGTATGGGGATACACAGCTTCCAGCTGCTTAATCTTGTGAGAAATCCAGATGGCGATTTCATCTTGTTTCACTGACACTTAGCCCATGACAGCATTTAAAGTCTGTGGACTGTTTGCTTATACAGCAACCTGCACATACTGGAAGTGCTCAGGTTGTTAGATTCTCTAGCAAATACTGCCTGAGTCAACTGTATATAGATACTATTTGATTTAATAATCTTACAACCTCTGCACCCGGTAACTGTTGAGGACCAGGAAAAGTTGTGTAACCGGCCAGGTGACCCCTTTCTTATGGAGAGACTTGGGGCCTCATTTAGATATTGGCGGATGATTTACTCCATCACAACTGTTACGGATATCCCGTCAGCCGAAATATAAATACCATTATATCCTACAGGATTTATATTTTGGCGGATGGGATGTCCTTCACCGTTGTGACGGAGTAACCCGTCCGCCAAGATCTAAATCAGGCCCTTAGTCTAACATTGTAATGTGTGTGTGTGTTCCTGGCAGGTTAAAGATATGCTTTATATTGTGGAGACACGCCTGCCAGTATATAGGTATGAAACTGCCCTGTTCTAGCATCTACAGTATCAAAGTTCACCCAAGAGTAAAAAATCTCAAAGGCATATTCAGAATGTGCAGTGCCCACAGATGTTGCTGCCAATCCAGTTATTTGAGATGTCTCTGTCTTTGAGATGTTGTGTAACTGCAAGTTTACTCCTATCTGTAAGGAAGCCGCCATTTTTTGTGAACCGATTGAATAAACATGAGATTTAAATAATAAAAACCACAGGCTGAGAAAAACCCTTTTAAGAGCCAAGCTTGACTACCATACAGTAAACAGGGGTTTTCTATTTAGCATCATTTAGGTAACCAATAATACAATTGAAGTCTACGTGTATTTTGAATTATTGTTTTTTTGAGTGTGTTATCAAAAATTACTCAAAAGTCCACTAAAATCAGAGGCTCCATATTGGGTGCCCAAAGAAAATAAATCTGGGGCACCGTAGTAGAGCCACAGTGTTTGAATTTCTAACCCTTTGATGCAAGAACTAAGTTCAAAGTACCAACACTGAATTTGTGAATTTGAAAACTGGTTGGACTGCCGCCCTAACAAAAGGTCAGTGTTCAAACTTGTGTAGGGCATGTTTTCAGGTTACTATCAGTCCCGCTAGATGAGTTCGGGGACCCAGTGGCAATGTAAACAGTCTTTTGTTTATGAATAATACACTCAGAGATAGCACTAAGAAAAAGGGACTTCCATACTAATATAATAAAGAGAGAGCCCAAACCTTTGAGGAGGGTAATCTCAGGAACCACAGCACCAATCACAACACCCAATACAGCGTTGGAAAGGGCAGTTGCAGCGCAGCAGAAGGACATAAGCTATGCAGACGCCCACCATATACATTTAAAAGGTAAAAGAACCCTGCCAGCAGAGTATTCCCTTGTGGGCGTGTCTGTGTTGTGCTGTGGGTGTGTGCTGGGGGCGTGACAAATGCTGGGGGCGTGTGGTACGTTCCGCCCTTCTTGTGTGCTGCTCCCTTTAAATACCCCTGCACCCCATAATCATAACCCACCCTTACTCCTTAAAATACCCCAACACCCTTAAACACTAACCCATCTTAACCCTATAAATATACCCTGTACCCCAAAACCCAAACCTATCCCTAAACCATAAAAATACCCATGTACCCCAAAACCCAAACCTAGCCCTGAACCCTATAAATACCCCTGTACCTCAAAATCCAAACTTACCCCTGAACCCTAAAAATACCCTTGTACCCCAAAACCCAAACCTAGCCCTGAACCCTAAAAATACCACTGTACCCAAAAACCCAAACCTACCCCTGAACCCTAAAATAACCCTGTACCCCAAAACCCAAACCTAGCCCTGAACCCTTAAAATACCCCTGTGCCCCAAAACCCAAACCTACTACTGAACCCTAAAAATACCCCTGTAACCCAAAACCCAAACCTAGCCCTGAACCCTAAAAATAACCCTGTACCCCAAAACCCAAACCTATCCCTGAACCCTAAAAATACCCCTGTACCCCATGACCCAAAACTATATCTGAACCCTTAAAATACCCAAACACCCCAAAACATATACCTCAGTACCCCAAAACATATACCCCTATACCCATACTTACCTTATCCAAACATAAAAAACATGCTTTTACCATTCATGCATTTACAACGAATTTCGTTGTAAATGTATGTGTGGTAAAAGCATATAAAATGTAATGCCATGCGTTATAATGGCATTCGGAGTCATGGCACTTTCGTAATGAAAGTATGCTGAGTGATGGTATGCGGAAAGAAAGTTGCAGAATAATGGGTGTTTACCCTACCCCGGTAAGTACATTGCTGGCACAGCGGCCCACATCTCCAGCAACATACTCTATTTTTTCACCACCCATTTGAAAAATGCACAGGTCTCTCTCATTGATGGCCAGCACTGACATACACTTTTAGACACACCTCCCGCCACAAGTTCTAGAATTGCGAACTTTAGAGCTGGGGAGCTAAGTTCGAATCTCGGCATCAGCTCAACATCCTGTGATTCCAGGCAAATCGCTTTGTCTCCCCGTGCCTACCACAAATGAATGTGTTCTTCTGTAATGTAAATTGTGCTCATGCCATGTTGTCGAGTTTGCGCTATATAATATTGCAAGGAAAAATAAAGTAGGGAAACTCGAGTTCGCAGACTACTGAACGCGCATTCTTAAGTGCATTAGCAGGGCACTGTGAATCGGAGCGTTTCACAGGCCTGTCACTGATAAGAAATGCTATCAAAACAAAATCCTACAAAACAATATACTACTGGCCAGCAGCAATTCATACCCGGACAACGTCGGGACGGGCTGCTAGTATAATATAAAATGTTTCTTTTAAAATCATCAGTCTAATGCATAAACTATGAATGGTAACCACACAGAATGTAAAAATAAAAGTAGTTAAGCATGTAATGGTCACTGGAAATAAGATGAATGTTTTTAACATTGTTAACAAGTTTCTGACATCCTAACCCCCTCATTCGATTTCTAAGTGCTATAATAAATCCTTAGTAAAGCATTAAATAGCAATCCTGCCTTTTGAATTTTAGGGTTTTATTAGCATGGGCTGTAAAGCATACCTTTGAATAGCTGGTTTCAGCTATTTCGTATCAGAGCTCTTGCAAAGAAGCAAAATATGTGTTGTCGGTGTGACCTCTAGTGATAATTCTAACGCAAAGCCTTCTGCTGAGAAATGGTAAAATCCTGGGTTTTATAGCAGTATACTGACCAGTAAAGCTTACATCAGGCACAATTAAATCTAATCGCAAGAAAAAGCTGATGAAAGTACTCTTCCACATCAGAAGGCATGTGCTTCTTAAATTAATGTTAATTAATGTTTGAGCTTGTAAAGCGCACTGCTACCCGTAGGTTTCCTGGCGCTGTATAACGCTGGGGAACCCGTCCTGGCTTTCCCTGTGGGATGGTCCCTGCTGGGAGTCTCCAAGGTGGAGCCAGGCATCCCTGGCATTGATGGGGCCGTTGTGGAGATTAGGCAAGCTAATCGCCAGAGATGCCGAGTGGGACCCCTGATTAGAGTAGGCACCGAAGCGAGAATTATCGAGTCCGCTGACCTAAGTCCACGACCCTGCCATGTCGGGAATTGAACGCTGGTCCCGGCCGACTTCTGCTCCCGGGTTTGCCGCCTCTAACCAGTGAGCCACACCACTCTAAATGTCGCCCGATTGAAGCCCTATTGTGCACAATACAAATATTTAAAGCAGGCTTTGGTATCCTCATTGCTTACTATTGGCTGTTTTCGGAGTCAACCTCATTTTCTTTGCTTTTTATGTCTTGCCCAGGCAACAAATGCACGCTGTCTCTTTAGGACAAGCTTTATCTAAATTACGGGCTTCAGGCACCGCCCATCTTTTTAATTGGTTCCTTTACGGTCCTTTACTGTCCTTCATAAATTCTGGCTTTTTTTGGTGAAATAGCTTACTAGTCCCTCCTTGTGGACATTTGTTAACATCCATACGGACTGCCCCTGTTACACGTGCTCTTACTCTTTGACACTTTGGGAGCACTCTTTTTGTTGGTAACTTTTTGCAGATCGTGTATGAGCCACAAGAACAATCACTTCCCGAGCACAATGAACTTATCTACAGCTGCAGTGCAGCAAAAACATCATGTGACCCACAGCCTCCTTACAAAACACAGATCCCTACGGTCCAGGAAACACACACAATGAGTAATCTGCATTTTATTGTGTCCGCTGGGTAGGAGCGATGTTGGCTGCCCTGCGTGGTCTCACTGAGCTTTCCTCAGCAGATGCAGGCTGCTGTTACAGGCAGCCACGGCAATGGCAGGCGGAGGCCATGACATGGCATCCACCTCACGTGGGGGAACATCCAATGCATCACAGGCTCACATAGTTTCTCCGGAGTCTCCGCTGACCATTTCAGAGTTTCCTCTATGTCACAGCAGGCATTATCTTGCCTCAGCTCTGTTGCAGATCAAGGCCGTACCACAGGGCCTACCATGAGGGGCACAAGCAGTAGTTCTACAAGCAAGCGCTGATTTGTTCTGTGTTCCCTAGCAGTGTAGGCATCAGATCCCTGCATTTGAAGCAGGAGTATCCTGAACCAGGATATGGCTCCTCCGTTGCTGCGCTGCTCTGTCTTGTTTTTTTAGGCATTATCTAGCAGGCTGGGCCAGTTCTCCAGGGTACCAAGATGGCCACCGCCGCCAAGCAAAGGAGGCTCCACAGCGGTCTGCTCCTTTAGGAGGTTTCCCGCTCAGGGACACTCGATATCCAGGCCAAGACCCCAAGCATTTATGCATATGAGGGAGAGCTATCGATGCTGCTCGCTGTAGTATGGTACGGCCCTATCTCAGGAAACAATGTCACACTGAGCCACTGTTCTGCTGGAGCGAACATGCTGAGATCAGGGAGGACAATCTTAACAAAAGCCACTGCGGCTTGGTATGATAAAAAGTAAGCATGGGCGCAAAATCCGTTCCATTCACGGAATTTGTGTTTTTTTGGCAAATTTGCGGTCCAAAAATACGCAAATTCACAAGCTGGCAAATTTTTCTGCTTGGTCGCGCTTGAAAAATACAATATTGTGCGCGCGGCATTGACTTACCGTGATTCTGTGTTCGCTGAGTTGTTTTTCTCCCGGTTTCCGTGTGCTGCACCATTTTGGATCTTGCTGCGTGATCGCGCAAGAATTTTTCGACCGCGATTACTTCATCGCGGCCCGCCATCTTGCACAGCGAGAGTATGACAACGCGAGTACGTCATAAGGGCCCGCATTCATGCATTGCCGTAGATGTGGCGCGCAGTTGACTTCCGGTGGGAGATTTGAACAGCCCGCGTTCCCGAACTTGCAAAAATTGCAATTCTGCACAAGAAATCCACCGCAGGCAGCATAAACCTTCTGAAAATCATGATTTTGATCAGAATAACATTGACATTTGGCTGCACTTTTTTGTGCAAAGACTCCATTTTTGGGGTGGGGGAGGAAGGACGTGCCCCAGAGTATCCAACTTCCTGTTCCTGTCCAGCAGGCTCCTCCCAGTGCTTTGTCCATGTCCTGGTCACTTTTGATTTGGATCTGGAGCTGGAAGGATTACTTTTTGTGGCTGCTGCTGGATATTTGTATTTGTATTTGAGGCCTTTTGTACTTTGGAGTTTGGATCACTTTTGGATTTGAGATTTTACAAGTAAGTTGGTGTTGTTTGTTTGGGGCATTTCAGTTGCTGCAACTAAAATTCTAAAACTTTTTCACAACTTTAAAAAAATATATTGTGGGTAGCCAGAGTATCCAGTAGGCCCAGGGTTAGTCATGGGTGCATGATACAACTGTTTCTGTGAGGGTTTTTTTAACTTAATTTAAAAATTTTAGCTCACTGTTATATGTGGATTTTTTTATTTTATTTTGGGTTGCCTGTAAAGCCTCACTAGCCAGTAGGCCCAGTGTTAGTGAGTGGTTCATGGACCAAGTCTTTCTGTGGGGCCTCTTGAATTTAAACATCATTGAGGGCATGGATGGCATTGGATTGTGGTGATTTTTGTGTGTTTTTTGACTTTTTGGGGTGTTGTTGGGGCCTGGCTATGTGGGTGGGGCCATTTTGAGGCCTGGTCCAGGCAGGGCCTGGCCATGTGGCTGGGGGACAGGGAGCCGTTTTGAAGCCAGGCAGTGTGCTTTGAGCCATAGGCCTGCACCCAGCCTGCCCTGCTTTCACCCATTATGCCCAGGGGTAGTGAGTGGTGCATGGACCAAGGCTTTGTGTGGGGCCTCTGTCTTGAATTTAAACATAATTGAGGGCATGGATTGCATTGGATTGTGGTGATTTCTGTGTGATTTTCGACTTTTTGGGGTGTTGTTGGGGCCTGGCCAAGTGGGTGGGGGCCATTTTGAGGCCTGGTCCAGGCAGGGCCTGGCCATGTGGCTGGTGGACAAGGGGCCATTTTGAAGCCAGGCAGTGTGCTTTGAGCCATAGGCCTGCACCCAGCCTTCCCTGCTTTCTCCCATTATGCCTAGGGGTAGGGAGTGGTGCATGGACCAAGGCTTTGTGTGGGGCCTCTGTCTTGAATTTAAACATCATTGAGGACATGGATGGCATTGGATTGTGGGGATTTTTGTGTGTTTTCCGACTTTTTGAGGTGTTGTTGGGGCCTGGCCATGTGGGTGGGGGCCATTTTGCGGCCTGGTCCAGGCAGGGCCTGGCCATGTGGCTGGGGACAAGGAGCCATTTCGAAGCCAGGCAGTGTGCTTTGAGCCATAGGCCTGCACCCAGCCTGCCCTGCTTTCACCCATTATGCCCAGGGGTATTGAGTGGTGCATGGACCAAGGCTTTGTGTGGGGCCTCTGTCTTGAATTTAAACATCATTGAGGGCATGGATGGCATTGGATTGTGGTGATTTTTGTGTATTTTTTTAACTTTTTGGGGTGTTGTTGGGGGCTGGCCAGGTGGGTGGGGGCATTTTGAGGCCTGGTCCAGGCAGGGCCTGGCCATGTGGCTGGGGGACAAGGGGCCATTTTGAAACCAGGCAGAGTTCTTTGAGCCATAGGCCTGCACCCAGCCAGCCCTGCTTTCACCCATTATGCCCAGGGGTAGTGAGTGGTGCATGGACCAAGGCTTTGTGTGGGGCCTCTTGAATTTAAACATCATTGAGGGCATGGATGGCATTGGATTGTGGTGATTTTTGTGTGTTTTTCGACTTTTTGGGGTGTTTAACTGATATTCCTCTGGCTTCCTTTGCTTTTAGGTGCAAAAGAGAACCACCGGTGCCAGGAAGAAGTCCTGCAGCGGTGTGTGCAGCACAACGTCACGTGATGTCACCTGTGGCCACAGACAACTCTGCAACTCATGCAACTGCGGCCTGCTGTTCTTACATCTGAAGAAGATAGGCCCAAAGAAAGGTGGCCGTAGCTCCTCTACAAAGAAAGTTGCCAGTGCCACTGCCAGTAAGAAGGAGCAGAAGAAGCAAGTGGTGCCACATACCAAGGAGACTGGTGTGCCCACAGACACTTTTTTCAGGAAAAAAAACAACGCCTGCAGCAGCGAGGTCCACCGGGGACCAAGCTGGGAGAAGCACCTCCGCTTCATTTGGCTCAATGCCACCTCACCAAGTTAGGTCCAAGGCCATGAGTGCTGCAGAGGCAGCCACTTTAATTGTTCAATCACCATCGACCAG
Organism: Lissotriton vulgaris; assembly: GCF_964263255.1. Classification (NCBI taxonomy): domain Eukaryota; kingdom Metazoa; phylum Chordata; class Amphibia; order Caudata; family Salamandridae; genus Lissotriton; species Lissotriton vulgaris. The sequence goes on along the minus strand of NC_141685.1, from coordinate 741,376,217 downwards.
TGATGTTGGCTCATCTCAAGAAAGTAGCATACAATCAACGCAGGGTGTAACTCAGCTGACGAGTGTTTAACAACCACAGCTGCAACGACAACCGCAGGTGCAACTAGCACAAGCGCAGGTACATGGGCAAGGAGAGGCGCAAGTACATGAGCAAGGAGAGGCGCAAGTACATGCGCAAGGAGAGGCGCAAGTACATGCGCAAGGAGAGGCGCAAGTACATGCGCAAGGAGAGGCGCAAGTACATGCGCAAGGAGAGGTGCAAGGAGAGACGCAAGGAGAGGCGCATGGAGAGGCGCAACTAGAGGCGCATGGAGCGGCACAACTGCCCACAATGCTTGTTCCTCCAGAAGTAGGGGAACATCAGGAAATTGAGATTCAAGTGGAGGTATCACCTGAGGAAGCCACTCCTCCTGAGGATGATCCATTGTCTTCCAGATTCCAGGTCCCCAGCAAGAAAAAGGTCAAGGAGGGCTACTACAAGTTCTTCTTCAAGCCCCCTTCCTTCTGATGATCTTGATGTTGATTGGAACCCAAGAAATGCAGTCTGAGAGTGAGGCACGCCATGAGCCGACAAAGGTAGCTAAGCCTAAAAGGAAGGTTCCAGAAAGGCTTTCAGTTATGGGTGATGACGACGAACAAGAAGTGTATTCTGCTGCTGATGAACAGTCTGTCGACGACCCAGTCATCACAGTCGTCACTCCAGCCCCAGCGGGCATGCAGCAGACAGACATTTTGACCCTATCCCGAATGGCTGCTGAGCAGGATGTGGGCGGCATGGCACTGGTACCACCACCAACGCAGTTAACTACAACACCAACACGACCTACAGCTTCCATGTTTTCTCAACAGAAGAGCCAGCAGGGACCTCCATCCAGCTCGACCTCCATTACCTCAAGTAGTGGTGCTGTAAGTGAACAACAGAGTCGAATTCAGCCACGCCCATCCTCCACTTCACCTGTCATTGAAACTGAAAGTAGCACCTCCACCACCAGCAGACATCTCCAGTCCCCAGTTTGGGACTTCTTTACTGTTAGCCAAAAGGCGGAAAACAAGGTAATTTGTTCGGTTTGTAGACAAGTAGTTAGTCAGGGTAAGCTTTGTACCAACTATGGCACCGGAGGCCAGAGAGGTCATCTGAAAAAAACACCACACTATCGTTTGGAATGCGCACCTAAGGAAGATCCAGGGAGCCAAAAGTACAACAAATCCAAATGTATCGATTGATATTGCATCTTCTGATGATGACGAGGGGCTTAACGTGCAGGGGGGGGGGGAGTGAAGAAGCAACAGACATTTTTTCTGGTACACCCAGTACCCCTGGCAGCAGCACTGTAGTGGTAGCGCCCGCACCCTCTACCCCTGCAACATGTATGAGGCACACTAAGAGTCTGGGAGAGACACCAATGTGAAAAAGTACATCAATGAGCCTAAATGGTTTGAAGAAGTCTGCATCATCATCATCACGTAAAACGGTCCAGACCACCATTAGCAGAATGTTTAGGTCGGATGCGCCATTTGAACGCAACTACCCAACGGCACGTCTGTATAACGCAAAGCTGGCTAAAATGCTAGCGCTGGACCTTCTCCCTTTTTTTGTGGAAGGGGTGGGTTTTCTAGAATTTGTGGCAACAGTCTGCCCTAAATGGAAGGTTTCTAGCCGGTCCTATTTTGCCAAAGTTGCTGTTCCAGCACTACATCAAGATGTGCTGGAGGTGATTGGCGCAGCTATTCAGAAGAGTGCTGTTTACACTATCCACCTGACAACAGACATGTGGACCAGTTACCAAGCCCTTGATTACATGTGCATCACTGCACACTGGGTCTCTTTTGCAGGGGTTAAAGACAATTTAAAAGCGGGTGTTGACACGGACAACGTTTTTCAAGCTACTCGGAAACATGCAACAGTAGCCATGTTTGCCATGGAGAAAACTCATACTGCACCTAACCTTTTGGAGGAGTTTGATAGGAAGGTCTATGAATGGCTGCATCCAAGAAATCGCATGATTGGTTATGTTTCCACGGATAATGGCAGTAATGTAGTTAAGGCCATGCATCTAGGTGACCATTTCAGAGTGCCGTGTTTGGCACACAGTATTAACATTGTTGTGCAAGATTTCTTGAAAAAATAAACCACAGTCAACAAGTTACTGACCACCTGCCGAAGAATCTGCACACATTTCAGCCATTCTATTAAAGGCCCGGAAGAAGCTGAGGAGCATTCAACATGAACGTAGACTGCCAGTCAAAGGACTCATCCAGGAGGTGGCAACACATTGGAACTCAACCTTTTACATGCTTGAGCGTCTGTCTGAGCAGTGGGGGGTAATCAATGAGTATGTCTATAAACTGGATTCTACTATGAAAGACATGAGGCTAGAGTTGGAGGAATGGAAGCTAGTTGCAAGCCTGACAGACATGCTACGTCATTTTGAGGTCTTCCTGCGTAAAGTCAGCAGGGAGGACTGTTCTTTGGGCAAAGCTATCCCATTGTTGCACATGCTAGAGCACCAACGGAAGGCGGTGTCTTCAACGTTCCGAGATGATGCTGAAAAGCAAGACGCATATCAGTTGGCGAGAGGTTATTAAACCGCCTAGTCAACAATGAAAGGCTTAAAAAAATACATACAGAACAACATTACATTTGTGCCACTATTCTGGATCCACGGTGCAAAAAGGCGGTGGCCAGCAAAGCATTCATTCCTTTTGATGAAGCAGATGTTTCAAAGTACAAACATTGGCTAGCTGTGTCAGCCACTCGGTTCGAAAAAGAGCGGCAGGAAATTGAAGCAGCCGGCAGAAGTACAACTGAATCAACAGGCCATCTGGCGTCAAGTTCCACTTCTGAATCTGCAATATCAATGGATACATTTGGATTTGTTGTACTTTTGGCTCCCTGGATCTTCCTTAGGTGCGCATCCGAAACAATAGTGTGGTGTTTTTTCAGATGACCTCTCTGGACTCCGGTGCCATAGTTGGTACCAAGCTTACCCCGACTAACTACTTGTCTACAAATCGCAAGCATGGGCCAAAAATATGTTGCGCTCAAGAATTTGCGGAATTTCTGCAATTTCGCAAGATTCGCGGATTGCAAATTTGCCGCTGAAAAAAGCAAATTTCACGAGCGGAACGGATTTTTGGCCCATGCTTGCGGCAGGGCCATGCAGACGGTCAAGGCAGGCACCACTGAGTGAAGCAACCTGGTGTAGCATACCTAGGCTCTTTGACAGAGACAGACAAAGCATATCTAGGGTTTAGGGTTCAGTGCGGTTTACTAGGTTTTTTTATTTTAATTAATAATTTGGTAGGGTTCCCGGAGTCTAGGGCTCAGGGCCCGATGCAGGCTCGTTCAAAATGATGTTGGCAAGGTTTAAGGGTGGTTTGGCGTTTTTTCAGAATTGGCCGAATATTTGACCTTTTTTGGTGTTTTGCTGGCGCATGTGTTTGGGTGAACTAGTCGTACACCTTCCAGTGGATTGATTTTGTTCTGCCTTGCTGAGATTCTTGGGAATCACTGGAACAAGTGTCCTGGTAAGTTTCAAGAGGATCGAAGTAATGGAAGTGCTGAAAACAGCAATTTGTTGTCAAGGCGCGATTTGCCATGTTTTTGGGGGGCTGCTTGGGGGGGTTCTAGATCTTTGGGGGTGGGTTGAGGGGTCTGGGAGCACTGCTGGGAAGGTCTAATTTTGATTGCAAGTGGTTTGAAGAAAATCCATGGTGGAAAAGTTTTTTTAGCAGTATTGCATGTTTTTGCGGGGCTGTTTGGGGATGTTCTAGATTTTTGGGGGTGGGTTGAGGGGTCTGGAAGCACTGCTGCGAAGGTCTAATTTTGATTGCAAATGGTTTGAAGAAAATCCATGGTGGAAAAGGGGGGTTTGGGCCTAGTTGCAGAGAGCGTTTTGGCTCAGTATTGCATGTTTTTGTGGGCTGCTTGGGGGGTTCTAGATCTTTGGGGGTGGATTGAGGGGTCTGGGGGCACTGCTGGGGAGGTCTAATTTTGATTGCAAGTGGTTAGAAGAAAATCCATGGGGGAAAGATTTTTTTTAGCAGTATTGCATGTTTTTGGGGGGCTGCTTGGGGGGGTACTAGATTTTTGGAGGTGGGTTGAGGGGTCTGGGAGCACTGCTGGGCAGGTCTAATTTTGATTGCAAGTGGTTCGAAGAAAATGCATGGAGGAAAAGGGGGGTTTGGGCCTAGTTGCAGACAGCGTTATGGCCCGATTTTAAGTTAGGCTTAGCAGTATTGCATGTTTTTTGGGGGGCTGCTTGGCAGGGTTCTAGATCTTTGGGGTGGGTTGAGGGGTCTGAGGGCACTGCTGGGAAGGTCTAATTTTGATTGCAAGTGGTTTGAAGAAAATCCATGGTGTTTTTTTTTTTTAGCAGTATTGCATGTTTTGGGGGGGCTGTTCGGGGTGTTCTAGATTTTAGGGGGTGGGTTGAGGGGTCTGTGAGCACTGCTGGGAAGGTATAATTTTGATTGCAAGTGGTTTGAAGAAAATCCATGGTGGGAAAGGGTGGTTTGGGCCTAGTTGCAGAAAGCGTTTTGGCACGATCCGCAAAAATTGTCCATAGTTACTATTTACTATCCTTGAAAAGGAGATTCAGAGTACGCACTTTCGAAATGATGATTATATGTAATACTGGCACTTCTGAAACTAAAAGTGTTACTTTTGCACTACACAGCATACCTTATATTTTTTTCACCGTGGTGTTTTAATATCACTTCTTGTTTTTCCATCAACAATACCAGTGCCCTGTGCCATGGAACAAACGATTAACTCAGGCTTACCATTAGCGGTCCGCAATTCCACATCAGGCAGGCAGTGGACAGTGTGTCTGGTCACCAAGATTGATCGACTGAGCGTAATATGGAATGGAGGAGTACCGTGAATAAGAGGAATGGCTGGATGCATGCAACTTCACAAATTCAACAGGACAACTACAACATACAGTTACAGTATTCTCTTAACTTCTCCTTATCTTTTAAATGTTATTGTTATTAACTTGAACTTCTACAAGTGTGTCTCTGTGCGTTTGTTTGCTCTCTGCTTCAAATTCATCCCTCCAGATATTTGATGAGTTTCTTTGCTATTTTTAAAACTTATTTAATATACTATAAGTGTTTATTCTCTCTGAGGGCAGAGAGGCAAGTGAAATTGCATAATTATAATTATTACTGCAGCCCTGTACTGTCAAATTGTTTCTTCATAGTTACTAGTAAGGTGTAGTAAGTACTACTTTTCAGTAACCTAACCATCCATTTAGCAAACAACTTCATGCATGCAATAGTGCACTTCCTTTATGTCCCTTAAAAGATTTATGGATATCTTCGAATCCAAAGATTTGTTTTTCTTCATTTGTTGTTTATCCATGATGTGTTTTTTTCCTCTCCCCACAATACTTTCCCAAAAACCCCATTCCCAACCAATTTTCAAACACTAACCCTCTTGGGTCTGGGTGGTTTTTCATTGAGGTGTGACTAAATAACAACAATAAATTCCACACACTTGCTGGGGAGGATAGGTCAAAGCAACAGAATAATTATTCTAATCAGAATTTCATGGGCGCCATTGTGGATTGATCATCAACAACATCCTCCTCCTACACGTGACAAATCGAATGCTTAATGCTTACATTGCTTTGTCTTTTGCCTTATGACTTTGTAGTATAGGTGACCAAAATGCGACAACTGCATATAGCAGGATCTAACAAGGCAGTGGTCGACACATTTCGGTGGCTGCAGAGTGATGAAATGCCACCTTCATCAGGACCTGCCAGATATAGAGCTTTTTTTAAAAAAAAGCTCTATGTCTGCATTTTGGTCACCTATACTACAAAGTCATTCTGTCGTTACAGTTCCCTAGATATATGGAATGAATGTGAAGATTGTTTAGGGTATGTATGAATTTGGTATGAATGGTGGTGTGTGAGTCTGGTTTGTGTCTCTCTACCTGGGGATATTTCTTATATATTGTTTTTTGTATTCTTCACTGACATATGATTAGATGATTCTTTGTAAGATTTTGCGTTAAAAAAAAGATTTATAAATATGAAACTATGATGAAAACATTTTTGATAAAACAAATGAAATAAAAATTATATTTTTGTTAATTGGTTGTGATTTGGTCATTAAGGAATTTAATTGAGCTCACATGATGTATTTGTATCAAATTAAATGAAAAGGAATATAGGTCGTGAGGGAGATTGTTCTGATTATTGTGTGTTTTCTTCCCCTCTTCTCCCTGACCTGTTATGTTCTTTCAGAGGGGGTCACTTACATATTGCATAACTCTACCTGTTTCTATTACTAATCTTTCTTTCTCTACGTTGATACCTTGTCTCTCACTTTTTACTCTGCCTCTCAAAGCACAATTGTCTCTCCATGTGTCTCTAACTAGTCCTATGACTCATCTCTCTCTCTCTTGTCTCTCTCTATTCACTATGCCTTTCAGTTCTCTCTCCATATAGCTCTACCTGTTTGTTACTAATCTATAACTCTTTTCCTTTTTTCTATCGTTATACTTTATCTCTCTCTTCACTCTGCCTTTCAATGCACAGTTATCTCTCCATGTGTCTCTAATGCTCTCTGTATCCCATCAAACTCTATATATTCTCTCTCTATGCTGCACATCGCTCTGTTCCCTTTGTGTTTCTATTCACTTGTCTCAGTTTTTCTTTGCACTGGTTCTCTCTATGCTCCAAGCATCTCTTTCTGTATTACTTATCTAATTCTCTGTAGCTGCTGTTCCCTTTAGTCTATATGCGTATGGCCCCTTTCTCTAGGGCCCTATGTCTTCATGCCCATGTACATCTGAGTGTGTCTTTCTGCATTCTGCCTTCTTGTGCTCTTAAATCTATTTAGTGTCTCTGCTTCTTTGTGCTTCTTCTTTCTCTGTTACAAGCACTAATACTATCATTATTTTACTATCTCCTGAAGTCACTATTATAATAACACACACTCTCTTTTCCAACCCTCTGTTTCTGTCATTCTCTCTCCCACTTCCTCTATCTCTCGCTCAAGCACATACATATACACAAATTCAAAGTCATTCTCTCTCTCTTATTACTCTTTCTCTGTGACTCTTCATCCTTCCTCTGGGTATAATTATTTATATTCAATTGCTTTCCCCTCATACTAACTCTATCTCTTTTTCTCACATGTTTATTTTTAACCCCCTATACTCACAACATCTTACTTCAAACTTTCGTTCTCTATCGCTAATATCAATGCTTCTGTATATATATTATACTAATTTCAAACTAATATGCCCCGTTGCCATTACAAACATTGTCAAAACCAATAGCTCTAGCTAAACACTTATACGGTCCCAAAGGCGAGACCTATTGGTTATGCCAATGCTTGTTATTCACTCTTGTGTGTTGTACCTTCCCTGGAGCATAGCTTCTTTACCATCCTGAGATTGGATGACTGCTTGCAGCCTACATAGAGGAAATGCAGAGTGAGTATGAGTGTGGGCAAGCCACTCCTCCCCTGCCCTTCAGCAAACATTCCCAGCCACCCACCCTCAACCAAAATCTACCTTCAGGTTTCTCAAAGTGCAAGAAGCAGAAACCTAAAATTTTATCTAAAATACCATTTTATGTTTCTGCATCTCACACTGCGAGAAAGCAGTGGGGCGCGCTCCTACGCCCACATGGGGGAGCCATCCCTGTGTTGACCACCAAGGAACATTACATTAAATGGCAAAACATTAGTAATGCCGTTTCATGATCCATACATGCGCGTATGTGTGACACATGTGCGCATTTACATCACAGTGGGGGCGCCGTAGCATCATGCTCATGCATGATGACATACATGCATATTTGCATCATCAAACTGGAGCTTTCTTTTTTCTGATGTAGAAGAGCAGATGCTAACAAGAAGAGGCAGAGTGACCAGGCCTATGTTTACAAGAGTGAGAGTGACCTGGGCTGTGCTGTATAGGAAGAGGCAGAGTGAGCAAGCTGTTGCTCACTGGAGGAGGCAGATTGATAGCATCCTTGCTTACCAAAGGTTGAATGATGATACACAGGATTGAGACAGCAACCAGGCTCAGGTCGACAAAAAAAGTTGATTGACCAGGCCCATGCTGTACATAAGAGGCAAAGGGGCCATGCCAATGCTTATAGGAGCCAGAGTGACAAAGACTGCTCGACATAGAAAGAAGCAAGTGATCATTGCCATGCTGAGTGACATGAGCATGAATTGAGTGTGAACAGAGACTGTTGTAACACTCCCATAGGCTTGTGCACTCCAACAAGTTTGTACTTGCTGTTCTGGCACTCATGTAAACACGTGGACATTACTTTTTTAAAACATTTGCGTACTTGCACAGATTTAAAATTTCGATATATTCATGTCTGTAACATCCTTTCTTGCACCAGCTACTCTAATGGACAGAATGGCCAAGACTAGTCAAACAAATAAACACAACCATTTCAATTTAAAGTTTCATACGAGGTTCTGCAAAAGAGTTACTCAAAGACAGCTGACAGCTCCTCAACCTCAGATGAAATGTTTACTTTGTGTTATCCAAGAATGAAGTTTGCGCTCACAGCTCTGATCAGCCAGGAGTCAATCATCACACTTCAATAATGCACGTCAGGTCTACTCCCACGCAGGCCTTTAAGCTTCCTTCAACTATGAATTCTGCTGTATTATATACTATGTTTTCATGGTGATAAAAATAAATTGTTATGGTTTTAATTAACTAAACAATACCAATTTAAAACAGTGAAGTGCGAGTACAGTGTGAGCAAAGCAATGTGGGCAGTGCCGCATGAGAGATGTAATGCACATGTCCAGCCAACAGAGCAGTACATCATGAGTGTATGAGTGCTGAATGAACAGTAGTTTGTGCACCCCTAGAAAGGTCTGACAATAGCAGTACAGCTGCAGTTTGTGCAGTCAATGTGAGCGCTGTGAAGTGGGCAGAGCTAGGACAGAGTGCAGTGAGTGCTCCAGGTAAATGAGACTGTGATCCGCGAATTGCAGCAGGAGCAGAGCCGGGGACTGTAGGGTCAGCAGTGCAGTGGGAGCACAGTTTGAAGAGTTCGGATTGAAATCTGTTGGAGGTATACATCATGATAGTGCAGTGTGAGTACTGCAGGGAACGCAATGTGAGCGGGCAATAAGTGTCATGCAAGTACTGTGATTGGAACTTTACTGACTGTGTTAAGAGCAACAAAAACGGTGCTGTGTGATTAATGCAGTCTGGGTGCAGGTCGAGTCCATACTGTGTATAAAGTGTGAGTGCTGCAGCATGAGTAGTATCAGCAACAGTCGCGTGGGGGTGTAAAATATAAATAAAACTAAACCTTACCCGATCCCGGTCCCGCGCCGTCTCTGCTCCTGGGCCGGTCCTGAACAGGAACAGGAACAGGAACATGCATGCTCCCTCCTCCCTTCTCTCCTGTAGCCAATCACAACACTGCAATGGCAGCATTGTGATTGGTGTCGAGTCCCGGACAGCGCCCAGCGCACAGCACCTGTTGGGAGGCCACCCTACATAGAGAAAATGTAGAGTGGGCATGACTGCTTTGGTCGGCCCCAGGGCCAACCAAGCAGTCAGGGCACTCGGAGTGGTGCAAGCCACTCCACCACAAACCCGCCCACCCACCCGCCCCCAACCAGGCATACCTCTGTCTTCTGCTTTCTCGCAATGTGACAAGCAGAAATTAAAATGGTATTTAAAAAACCATTTTATTTTCTGCTTCTGACACTGCGAGAAAGCAGTAGGGGGCCGCTCCTACGCCCTAATGGAACGGCCGCCACTGATCAGCAATGCAGTGTAGTGTAAGCAGGGATGTGGAATTTCTATAGCCTGACGCCCAGAACATAGTCCTGGGGGTCAAGTATGACAAATCGTCCTTTTTATTGTGTTCCCTGGACAAGTAGGGGCAGCACAAACTCTTTAGTTGCCAGCTACAGCAACACAGTTTGGTTGTAGATAAAGGGGCTGCTGCTAAGCAACATATGCAACCATATGTATAAGATGTCCAAAATGGTATTCATTAATACAAAGCCTTTACTGTTGGGGAGAGTGCTTTGGGGACATAGAGGGAACTTCAAGCTCAGTTTGCATTGCTAACAGTCGTTCCAATATATAAAGTACACATGTTTACAAAATGTAACAGTTTCTCAGCTATTTTTAATGCTCCCACAGTGCTCTTATTTTTATGCAGAAATATGGAAGCACTCTTGGTGACCTTATTTTGAAAGCAATGTAACCCTAAAATATTTGTAACTTAAAGAACAGAGGACAGTTGCAGGCAGTTTTGCTAAACTATCAAACAATTTCTTTTCAAAATAAAATGTAGCCAATAAATATTTGCAACATGAAAAAAACTCACAATGGCTACAGACAGAGTTGCAAAACGTCTGTGTAATTTTAGGGACAACAATAAATGCAATTTCTCCTAGACATCATTTATTATGAAATGTTTGATGCACAGCAATATTTTTTTTTAAAAACATAACAAATAAGAATCAGTGTAAAATCATTATGCGAAAAATATTTTAAAAAACAAAAATTAGAGACTTCATTCTTATGAAGCTCACAAAAGTACTCCTGCTGGTCTATGACCTTGCATAGTTACATATTTACAACTTTCTGGAGTTCAGAAGACTTTACAGAAGCAGGCCTGATTAGCTGCAACATTTCCAGTTTTCCAGCAATGCTTCTGACAAACATTTGTGAATAAACCAAACACGAGAAGATGATGGATGGAGTGCTGGAACTTTTCAGACACTCACCTCCAGTCAGAGATCTGGGTTGAATCCATCATCGTTCTTTAGCTCACTTCGCCACCTCAGTTCATACCCAGCAATATGCAAATCAGTCTTGACCCTGTGTCTCATGGGAACAGTCCGACCCGAACTGCCAAGCCAGGTCTTCCCTGAACCGGAAACAAGCATCCTGGGACCGGTTTCAGGGTAATACCCCTCATCAGCCAGACTAGCTTGAATCCAGTGGCATAGTGAGCAAAGGACCCATGTCTGGGCATACCCTGCCAACTTAGGGCGAACAAAGCAAACACAAGGAGAAGATGGATGGAGCGCTGAAACATTTCAGACACTCACCGCCAGTTACAGATCTGGTTTGAATCCATTGTTCTTTAGATCACTTCGCCACCTCAGTTCATACCCGGCTATATGCAAATCAGTCTTGACCCTGTGCCTCATGGGAACAGACCAGCCCGAAATGCCAAGCCAGTTCTTCCCTGAACCAGAAACAAGCATCCTGGGACTGGTTTCGGGGTAATACCCCTCATAAGCCAGGCTAGCTTGAATCCAGTGGCAAAGTGAGCAAGGGACCCATGTCTGGGCATACCCTGCCAACTTAGTATTCTGCCAGGATCATCAGTTTCACCAACTGAGCCTTATAAACTCAGCCTACAGGAAGCCTCTCCACTTATGAGGACACTGGAGACCTTGAGAAAATGGTATTCCCAACGGTCAGAGGTAAATATGTTTAAATGAGTGTAACATCGGACCTCTTTTAGTACCTTAGCCTGAGTAAGCTGCAAGGCAGTCCTCACAGAAAGTACATGAAAGTGCTGTCAATAAAAATCCAACCATTACAATAAAGTGTGACATAAATAACTGAATTTCACATGCGTTTAATAAAAATAAAGTTGTACACGAAATGAGGAAAAGAAAGACAACAAATGAAGAAACTGATAAAAATTACAGTTATTAACAAGCATTGGCAAAGCGAATAGGTCTAGTCAATGTGAGAGGTATTGGCTTTCACAGTGTCTTTAAGTCGTGTTGTATAGCAGCCTGGTTAGCACTGGCCACGTCATAGCACTTTTTCCCTAACTTATAGCCATGTTGCTGTACAACATAGCTAAAAGACATTAGTAATGCCAATAGCTCTCGCATAGGCAAGACCTAGGCTTTGCCAATGCTTGTTTAACCACGTACCTCAAATGATGTAACAACTCTCATGGTGAACTACTGCATCGAACTGGAAAACAAAGGTTAAGGAGGGTCAAGGGGACTATGTTTATAGACCTACCAAACTCTAAACCACTAAGTCAAACTCCAACAAACATAGAGAGTCGGAAGGTCTGTTAAACGACAAAGCTGAGTCTATGAGGTCCTAATGAAGTGACCCTTTTGGATTGCACTGAACCAGACCAAGTGGTCACACGACACGGATATGTATTAGATATCCTATCAGCCCACCCATCTGGCGGAGCCTCGTCATGTAGGACGTCTAACCAGGGTGGTGAGTCCAAGCCCAGATGAATTGGCCAGACAGCACACACTACTGGTTCATCTTGTAAAAGTGTCCGTGCCACAGGGTGGTGCTGAAAAAGTGCAGTGCAAAACAGGGAATAAAGAATAAGTGATCTAAAATGGCGGTCGAGGCAAAGAAAAATGTTTTTATTAAAGATATACACCAGGACGCCAGATTAAAAAGAAGTGTAGAACAGTGTGAAAGAATCACTGTGATGCTTTGCTGTGTTGTAAATTAGGCCAACATGTTTCTGCCGAAGGTGAAACTACACCGGCATTCTTCAGGGCCAACTACAAAAAGATGTTGCTACTGCAAAGGTACACTCAGATAATTTATACAAAGTGAAGCAAAAAAAGGACAGACCAAAATGTTTGTTAAAGACCTGTCCAAACTACTAGTAGTTTGGACAGGCCCTGAAGAATGCCGGTGTAGTTTCACCTTCGGCAGAAACATGTTGGCCTAATTTACAACACAGCAAAGCATCACAGTGATTCTTTCACACTGTTCTACACTTCTTTTTAATCTGGCGTCCTGGTGAATATCTTTAATAAAAACATTTTTCTTTGCCTCGACCGCCATTTTAGATCACTTATTCTTTATTCCCTGTTTTGCACTGCACTTTTTCAGCACCACCCTGTGGCACGGACACTTTTACAAGATGAACCAGTAGTGTGTGCTGTCTGGCCAATTCATCTGGGCTTGGACTCACCACCCTGGTTAGACGTCCTACATGACGAGGCTCCGCCAGATGGGTGGGCTGATAGGATATCTAATACATATCCGTGTCGTGTGACCACTTGGTCTGGTTCAGTGCAATCCAAAAGGGTCACTTCATTAGGACCTCATAGACTCAGCTTTGTCGTTTAACAGACCTTCCGACTCTCTATGTTTGTTGAACTACTGCATCCTCTTCAGAGGAATGTGAGCTAAATATTTGGAGTTGTGACTGACTATCTGCTAATGCTTTCATTCTGCAGCAGCTCTCTCTTCAATTATAATTGTAGGAATGTTGTTTAGGATTCTGATAAACACAGATGATGTTTTATCATATGCACCGCCTTGTAACATGAACAAAGTGTATGCATATTTTAAACCTCCCTATTTGTGGTGGGCATGTGGGAGTGCATTTTCCATATACAGCTATATGATCGCCGGTCATCGTACACACGGGCTCCAGATTTATCAGGCTGAATGCTGTAGCCTCACCCAGAAAGAAGTTGCACACTTTTTGTGTCTCTTTATGGGTGTTTGTAGCCTTGCATATCTTCAACACAATAATTGGATTTCCCTCTTTTGACTAAGACATTTCACCCCTTGGCTAGAATTTGCTGCAGAATGTGCGGCTGAAGTCTCACAAGCAGCCCTGTAGGGGAATAAACTCTCTAACTAGGGCTGATGTTTTTGATCAGGGTGAGTAGGGATAGTCTGTCACCAGAATCCATGTCTCTTATTTATGTAATTATTGAGTTTTATATAGCGCTGGCTAGACCCGGAGGTATTAGAGAGAGCTTTACATTGCAGAGTAACTTGAGTGGGACGTGAACTGCGTAGAGGTGTAAGTGTTAAGTACCAAAACCTCTTAACAAACCCAGTGTCAGGGAATAAGTGATTGTCCTTTAGGCCATGTGCCAGTCCGTATTTTCTGGAAACTATTGTGCAATAAAGTCAGTTGCGTGAAGACTAAAGACAAGCAGAAAAACATATTCCATCTACAATTAGTGCAAGTAAAACAAGAATTAAGTTATGAAAAGGCTCATGTTGCACAAAGCTAAGGTAATCCTTCATGTACTTGCTAGAGTGTAGAGAGCTTTCTCCTGTGCCCCTCTGCAGAGGTTGCTGCTGCCATCTGTCAAACTTTGAAGGGTGGAATTGTTTGCTTTCTCCCATTGTCGCCTTAGGACAACCCCTCCTCAACCAACAAGCACTGGCGTTGCCAGTAGATCTCGCAGTAGGAAAGTTGGTGCTATTACAATTGCAAATAACAATGCCTTTTATTTTTCTTTTCATTTTAAAAACATAAAGGACTTTGTCATTTACAAAACCAATAGCTCCAGCTTTCCTACTGCGAGACCTATTGGCAACGCCAGTGCTTGTTATCTTTAAAAGTTTTTTAATTTAAGCCAATCTACCACTACATTAGAGGTTTTTTCCTTCTTAAAGTGAGGTTGCGGCCTGCCACACCGTCCGCTGTGTCAAATTGTGCAGGCTGACGTCACTCCCTCCCCTCTCGAGTATACAGACCCCTCTCCATGGAGATTGGTTAGAAATACAATACTTTTAGCTGGAAAACAAAAGTGCATTTCTCGGAAGTTTTAGGAAGCGAAATTGCCACAGCCCATTACAAAACTGTCACCTTTGTGAATTCTAAAGCTGAACAAGATGATGAAACAACTTGCTATAAAAAGTAACTTTAAAAACGTGGTTGAAAACAATTAGAATTAAAAAAAATAGAAGGGAAAAATGTATGTAAAAGAACATATTTCACGGGCAGGGCTGGCGCAGAGGCTGCGAGTGGGGCACGCCAGCACGTGGAATCACCGTGGGGCACTTTAGTGCCTAGTGTCACGCGCCTGGCTGGGGCATGTTAGTGCACGCCGCCTCGGAGGCACTCGTCCGTACGATAAGCACCAGTGCACAGGAGGGGGGTCAGATATGTTATTACATATAGTGTGGGTGGCTTGTGTTATCATATGGAGTCTGTTGGGAGTTTGATGGGGCTTGGCGCGTGGAGTCGGAGTAAGACGTGATTACATGGCGTCTGAGTGAGGTCTGATGTTACACAGAGAGGGGGTCGGAGGTGTATTGTGACATCCGGGTGTGGTCTGCGTGGGACATCTTATGTGAATCTGGCTGTAAGTGCCAGTACGAAGGGCGAGGGTGGGTCCAGCTAGTGCTGTGGGACGTGTTACTACCTCGAGTCTGGGCGAGGTGTGTTATGTGGAGGCTGGGTGAGATGTGGCATTACGTGGAGTGTTATTGGGACGTGATGGTATGTGTAGTTTGGGAAGCCTTAGTACATGTGGTCTGAGTGAGATATGTTATTACTTTGAGAGTGGGTGGGGCGTGTGGAGTCTGCGTTGCATGTTCTGTTTATTTGCAACGGGGTGAAACATGGTATTAGGCTGAGTGTGGGTGGGAGTGGGTGTAGGATGTGGTAACTGGTGTCTAGGTGGGATTCATTACTATATGGAGCCTGGGCGGGACGTGTAATAATGTGGCATCTGAGTGAGGTGTGCTATTATCCAGTCTGGTTTGGATGTCTTATGTGGACTCTGGGTGGGTTGTACAAATATGTGAAGTGTAGTTTAGATGTGGTATTAGGTTGTGGGTGACTGGGAGTGTGAGCAGGATATGTAATTTGGGTGGGATGCGTTACTATTTGGCATCGAAGTGGGTGTGTTATTATGCAGTGTACGGTTTGGATCTGCTATCTGGAGTCTGGGTGGGTTGTGGTATGCAGCATTGGAGTGGGTGTGTTATTATGCAGAGTCTGGCTTCGATGTGTTATCTGGGGTCTGGGTGGCAAATGATATGTGACATTGGAGTGGGTGTGTTGTTATGCAGAGTTATCAGTGAGAGGCGGGGCTTGGAAAGAGTTTTGCGGACTCTGTAACGTTGAGGTTGGCATCACCGATAGTGAGGAAGGAAGCGCAAAAATAACTGAAGGGCAGAAGTTTCACGAACCTGACAGGATACTAAATATTACACAGCACCTCAACTTCATGTTACTGGCCTAACTGCAGCTGAACCACAACATGAAACGTAGTCCCGCTAGTGAAACGCAATGTGTTTCAAACACAATGCACATCCGGTGGGCCCGGAAATTACGGTAGTACACTGTGTGTTTGCAGAACGCTGGGATTGTGTGAAGATCGTTGGGTTGTTTTGAAAAGACGGTCTATGGTGAATCCTCTAAGCAGAAATAAAAGCGTGCGCGTGTAGCTAAAGTTAGGTGAGTGGCTGCCATACTGAAACATGAAGCTCAGTGCCTGTGAGCAGGGCGCCAGCCATACAGACAAGAGAAAGGCCTAATGTAAATAAATGCACGCACGAAGACAAAGTGAAATAATGCGTCACCAACACGTACCTGATAATGCAGAGCGGCCGGGAAACTGAAAGTACGGCCGGCAGGCCAGCCATGATTAATTAGGGGAGGAGAAGCCGCAGAGCGCACGCTGGGCGAAGCCCTTTGATGTGCTGTGCGGCCGTGAATGCGCGTGCTTGTTTGGTCACGTGATTCACGTGAACTTAATGAAAACCGCACCAAGAAGCCCTTGGTTTGACGTGGATTTCGAGCACTTGAATTCTCGCTCCGATCAATGCGCTTGCGCGCATTGATAGGTCGCGAGACTTAAAAATCAAACGCTATGAAACAGCAAGCGCTTCAGTTGAGAGAGGGGAGAATAAACAGGGACGAGTGTGTGTGGGCGGGGGAAAACAAACGGGCAAGGGGGAGCCAAGAAACAGGATTTGAGTGGGTGGGTGCGGTGAAAGTAAACAAGAAATAATTTAAGAAAAGCCTCACTTCAGATGAACACGTTTTGTTACGAAAGCACGTTCAATGCAATTTGGAAAGCTGTGTAAAATTACCTTCATAATCAAAATGGTGCTATTTGATGTTACCTGAACTCTGGGTGAGCTATTCAAAACAAAAATCAAACAACAACACGATAGAGGAAGAAAAGGCTGCAATCCTAAAACACTTGCAGAAACTAAAGAAACAAATTGTGTGCCGAAACTAACCTAAGTGCACAGAAATGAAAGGCTACAAGTAATAGGGGCATGCTTCATGTCAGGGACACCACACCAAAAGGTGGGACAAAGAAGACAGATTAACTACAGGACACGCCAACAAACGAATCAAAAGTGTTGGGCAGGCTGTGCGCCCACAGAGTGAATACAGCATGTCCCAAAGAGACAGCGCATGCGCTGCCTAAGCGAGACCTAAAAAATGAGGTTCAAGTACTATTGGATAAAGGAAAATAATTCCAATAAACATTCAATGGATAATTACATTGTACTAAAAGTGAACGTAAGACAATTGATGAAAAGCTTCAACAGGAAAAGTCGATCTTAAAAACTATTGCCTCAAAATCCAGTGAAAAAACATCGGTAATGACTCCAATGAGAATTTAAAAAGTAGCATAAAAAAAAATCAGTAGCATATAAAGAGAGAACTAACAAAAGTTTCGTGTTTATATTGGGCATGCACACAGAAATAAAATCCTCTCCAACACTTTCAGAAATCATACTTTTATGCACTTACACAAAGAGAGTAGTATACCTACGGATATCCAGGTATACGCAAACAAACACACCAACCCATAGTGGCCAGTGCACAACTAGGCACCTAAGCACATAGGTTGCCAGACATTGCACACAGACCAATAGACATGTTATGCTGGTTTCATGTATAGCACTTTATGCCACTCCAATGTTTTCTTCAAAGCACTAGTGACATGGAAAGAGAAGATCATAGACAAAAAAGGGAATAGGAAGGGAACCCGATAAATGCATTTATATTCCACAAAAAGAAACAGTAGCGAGTAATCGACTTTAGCAACTGGTCAGCAAGGAGGAAGCAGGAGAGGAAAGTAGGGACCCTGGGAGGAAAGAAGGAAGCAGTGGAGAGGGGAGAAGCAGGAGACGGAAGGAGGAAGAACGCAAGGGAGGAAGCCAACAATGTGAGGAATCAGGATACGAGTCTGAGAACTGTTAGATATCCCATGGGGAGTCAGAACCCATGTGTTCTGTCCAGCACAAAGAGGATACCACACACATACAAGAAGCACAGAGAAACACACTGTTTGGAATGATCACCAGCAGGTTAAACTTCAGGACTCTCTGCATGTCCATTTGTCCATTCTATCTTTGACCTTAGTGGAACAATTACACAAATGAGGCACTGTGATTCAGTGCCTTCAAGTTTTTTTGACATACCATATATCCGTGCCTAAACTTTATCGTCAGATATAACTGTTATCATTTAAATTGGTTCAAATAAAGCAAACAAAGGCCACACCTCCTGAAATGTTTTCAACCGTTACATAAAAGACAAATTCCAAATATCATGGTACCCATTGTACACTGAGCAAGCAGCAATATGTTAGCATTTATTTTGTATTTCTTCCAGCAAACCACCTAAACGTCTCATAGCATTTGCCAACTAGATGGAAAAAAGCAAACTGCACACACATTATTTTGAATAATTTTACTGTGCTAAGAATATACTTGGTATTCTGGGGTATTATTTAAAATTCTCGATTTTAAATTAATTAAATGCATTCCTGTTACAGTACTCACATTTACTGTGTGATGGTCTGTTGAGCCCCCTTTTTATTGCTCAGGGAAAGGGGAGCACCTGCGCAGAATAGTAAACGTGAGAGGTGTTGTGTCTCCTCAAGTAAATCCCAATTAGAAAAGGAAAAAACAATCAAAGGGGAAACATTTCATTATGAATCATGTAGCTCTTCCCCTGACATCGGGGAAGGGAAGGGAGCTAGGAATAATACCCAGATCCAGCAGGCAGTTCCAACTGCTAGAATAAAAAATCAGAGAAATAAATATTGCCAAAGGGTCAAACAATGCAATGAAAAATAAGGGAATTAATTTGTTGAAATGCACCCATCATTTGGAAATGCTTTCTTACATATGATTCAAATAAAAACTAACATCACAGGAAAAGATTCTATTTCATCTTTGATTGGGAACCTCGGATAATATCCTTTGGATAGACCACCATCTTGGGAAGGGCAGCTTATAAGAATCATCCACATCCCTTTCTTGGATCATGATGTATCTATGGCAAATGAAGAAAAAGCCCAAGTTTGACATCCTTTGGCTGACCACAAGCACAGAGAAACCAGAATAATCCAGGGGCTATATTACATAAAGTGTTCCGGGGGCACAGCGGGCGTTTGCGCCCACTTTACATGCCCCTGGGGCCCTTTGGTATTTTTCAGAAGGGGCGGCAGACGCTTGTGCGGCCTCTTCTGTAATACCAATAGCACTGACGCACATAAAGCGATAGGGCTATCTTTAAGGGGGTGTGCCCTCATTTGCATGGGGGTATGCCCCATGCAAAGGAGAAAATCCCTTTGCCTCTGCGCCTGTGTCGTATTACCGGGGCAGGCGCGCAAAGAGGCCCTCCGGAGGTGCACTGACAGAGCACCACCTTATAGGTGCGCTTCCTGAGAGCAGTCCTCTGAAGGGGATAAAGGGGATCCTATGGTCCCCCCAGACATCACCTTGTAGGCAGATGCAATCACTGACTGCACCCGCCTGCAAGGGAATCTCTATTCCTCTTTAAAAGTGCAAGCGGGTTCCCACCTGCACAGTGAAACAAGGAGTGACTTTAAAGTAGCTGCTCCGTATTTCAAGTGAATGCACTGCTCGCAGGGCAGCACAAGTTCGCTGCTGATCTGGGGACAGCGCATTCCCTATAATGCGCCACATTTTCCTTGATTTTCGCCAGGCACACCTTTTTATAGGTGCGCCCAGCGAAATGAAGGAAAACGCGCCATATGTGTAATGTGGCCCCTGATCAGAAAGGATGCCTAGCCATGCACTGACCTCGGCATCCAATAACACGCTGACAGGCGGCACGTAGAGCGCTTTTTCCTCCTCTGAACACATGCAGTCTCCAGTAAGCTCCCAATACTGCTCTCGCCACCAAGGTAACAACTCACCTATTAGTAAATATCTATTTTTAGTTCTCTAATTTTTTTTAAACTTTGATGTAACAAATCATTGTAAATGGGTGAGAAATGATATGCTTTCAAAAGAGGATGAAACTAGCTTGCCTTGATATGGATCGCACAGACATGACAGCAAATGCCTCAATCGAAGGGCTCTTTTCAGAACTACACTTGGTTTTGGCCACTACACCAGCAATGTAATCAATAAAAGCTGAATGTTACAAAGCAGAACTCTGTTACTGGGACATGACGCCTTACTCCCTTATTGCGTCTCCTGGTCCTCCTTCAGCCAGGGTGCCATATGCTCCTAATATCCCTTTTCTGATACAGTGTCCAATTCTGTCAATTTCACCAGTTGTTCCTCTGCCATCGCAACTCTTCCATGATACCCCTTTCCTACAGCATGACCTATGCACGTGCCTTTTCAACCATCTTCCCTCCCAGCCTATCTTGCTCCAAAATGGAAAATGTCATGCACTTAGCTGTTCTTTTTCATTCTATTTTATCGAGAAAAAAGAAATCAAGTAATACATGGCCCAGTACACAGGTGTTAGTTAGTACAAAGCGATACCAATACATGCAAAATCGACCAATCGGATAGTGCAATGCTGTAGGCACAATAGCTACTTCAAGGGCTCAAAGGGGTGGTACAAATCCCAAGGAGGTATACCCCTGCACTCAAATTTATAGAAGCCCACGGTTTGCCTTTGACATGCCCCAAACTTTCTCAAACTTCTCCCTTCAAATACGAACTACTCTGCTCCGTTGTACCAAATCATGCCTTTACTACATTGCCCAATCTGAGGAAGTGTCAGGGAACCACACAATTATGCAATATTTCCCCTGGGCATTACCAGTCCTAGGTTACAAAATAAACGCTGATATCTGGTACCTTCCTGCCCCCCCCTCTCTCCTCCCCCATAAGCCAAGGATACAGAGTTCCCTCCCCCCCGCTCCCCCCTCCCCCCCGGTCAAGGGCAGGCCTGAACTTACACAAGAGTCCTTATCCCTCCCTTCCAGTATGGCTGCAAGGCAGAACAGTCCCACAGGATGTGCCGAATGTGCCCGTTTGACTACATTCCCTGAGACACTCATCGCTGTCAGCTCTTCCAATCTTAACCATCAGCACTCTTGTGTAATATATTCTATGTAGGACATTGAATCGAATAAGGTGGAGCTCCGCTTTGATCGCTACCTCGCTGGGCCCCTACAGAGCTTCTGTCCATTCTTCAGCAGAGAGCTGTCCAGGATCCAGCTCCCACAATCTGCTCTATTCCACCAGGGATCTGGTAGGTTGTTTAGGAGTTTCCTCTATATTAAGGAGATCGCTTTGCATCCCAGGGGCTCATCAAGCACTCTGTCTTCCAGTGGGTTGATGTCTGATTCTTGAGTTCCCTTCGGGACATCTGAAAGAGCATGCCTGAGACGTAGGTAACAGAAGGCCTCCCCCTCGGCCATCATATAACCCTACCCGAGTGCTGGTTCATGGCTGTACCCATCCATATGTGCCTTAAAGTACTAATTCCTATGATTTCTCCTGTATGCCATACAGGTTTTCACCTAGGAAACTCCTTGGGGAGGAAGTGATCTAGATTCTCAAATATCTAAATCCCTGCCTAAAGGTCAGTAAGTTACCTCTCAGCTGCATGGATGGCTCCCGGACCATCAGTGGGAAGAGGACTGATTTGAACAAATTAATGTGGCACCTACTATACCTCCCGAAGATTTGTATCACTTGCATTACTCTGTCGATGGAGAGTTCTGGGTCAGAGACGTACATAAAGATGTCATCAGTGCACAACGAGAATTCCTCCTCCCATTCCAGATCCTATTGCAAAAACCTCTTATCAGGGGATCACTTCTCACCAAGCATGCCTGTGGCTCCATTGCTAGGGTAAAGAACATAGGGAAGAGTGGACGGCCCTGCCTGGTGCTCCTATGAGGAGGAAATATAGTAGCGTACCCACCAAGGGATCTCGATAGAGCTGTTTCACCCACCCCAAGTAGCTTAGACCCAGATTCATCATCTCCAGCACCCAGAACATGTAGAGCTCCTCAAGATAATCAAAAGCGTTGATGGTGTTCAGCTACACCAGCGCCATCAACAGTTTGAGCTAGGCAGTCAAACAAGCGCCGGAGGTTAAACCTGGTATTCCTGCAGGGCATAAAGCCAGACTGATCAGGATGTAGAAGGGTTGTTATAACTCGTGTTAAGCAGGTCACAAGTACTTTGGCCAACATTTTCGTATCTGCGTTCAAAAGAGAGATAGGTCTGCAAGAGTAGCAAAAGTCAGCGGGTTTACCTGCCTTATGGATAACAGCATTCATAGTTGAATGAGCCTCTCCTGCCATGTGGCCCTCATCCATCACCACTTCATACATTTGTAGGAGATATGCAGATATCTTACTAGCCAGACATGTATATGCCTCAATCAGTAGATCATTAGGCACAGGGGTCTTACGCACTCACCCATTCTTGACCATTTCCCACTTTATCACTCCTCCCATCATGTCCCATGCTTCTTCTTCACCATCATATGCAACAGTACTCCTTGGCACATTATATGACTGCCTGAAGTGAGTCCCAATGTATCCAAAATGCTTCCCAATTTACCTTGTTTCTAAGGTTCTTGTCCCATTGTGGATCAAACACTCTCTCACCTCATCATGTCAAATACTCCACTTGCCTCAAGAGTGTCCTTTTCAAGTCTTTGGCACTGAAGTTGCACGCTTCCCATTGTCATGCTTTTCAATTTTTCTTAATATGCTTGTCATGTTTCCATTTTGTCCCCTGCTATGCTTTAGCCTATAATGGCACCTAGTCTGAACATAGCCCCTGTAATATCTTGCCACCATGCACCCATTTTCCATGTTCTCTACTCTTCCTTTTTCTAGGCCCCCATCTCCCATCTAACCAAGCTATGCTCATGCATATAGACTATATTGAAACATTTCAAAATGAGCAGGTTGAAGCTCAAGGGTTTCTGGAACATGTTCATTGGGTGTTTCTTGTAGACACCTAAGATAACAGAGGTTTATGGACCTAATGTTCAATGTATTTTTTCTAAGTATATTTGCCACCCTGTGGTTATCCCTTGTGTTTGCTTTATTCCTCTAGGCTTGCACTTTTCTCCTTTTTTAACTCTGCACCATAAGTTTTTAGCTAGTGTTTAACTTGTTACCAGAACTGCATAGTGCGAGCGTTCTATAGATGACCGTTTGGATAGTATACTAAGTAATACAAGCCCGGCCAGATTTCTTGTACCTTGCTAACCCCCTACAAATAAAGTTCCTACTTCTTAAGTCTATGATACTTTACCATCATTATACACAGGGCAAGTGAGTGTAACCAGTCTTCCTAAAGACAACCACATACAGTCTAGTGATAGAATGGCTTCCGTCTCTCTAATAATCACCCACACCTTTTTGGGTTGGTGAGAAGCTCTAAAAGGAGTAAATGCTCCTCCCTCTTGAAAGAAACCCACAGCAGAAGGAATGTCCTCTCTCTCTTTTTCTTGTGATATCTGGCCAACTTTTCCCAAGGCAAGTGGAAACTGACTCAGAAGATACTACATGAGGCTTTTCCACCACTCTCCATAAACACTGAGGACCCTTAATGTAGAGCTAGGGTCAAGATGGCTGCTATTCTCATGCCTGTTTCCCTCACTCCTGACCAGGGAGTGAAACAGAACTGTCAGTTAACTTCATGTTGCAGGAGACTATTTTTCCAGTCATAAACCGAGGTCAGACAGCCACAGAAGAACAACTTGGTTGTATGCTTATGGCCTCCCTGGACTTTAGGTAGAGCCATGAAGGACTATATCCGGGTGGGTACAGGCAAAGACTACACCCACATTTGGAGGGAACATGCAAAACCTCCACCAAAGACTAATATTGACAGTTGTTTCTGGCTATAATCACAGTATATGCCCACTGATGTGCAGTTTCTGCCCCCCTCCCTCACAACAGAGTCCCAGGGGCTTTAGCTAACAATCCCACCCTCCCCTCACTTCCCCAGAAAGGCACCCTGGGCTGATTCTGCAAAATGTGCACTATCTCCCTGGTGTTGTGCTTAATTTGGTCAATATATGCGGGTGCCGAGTACACTACTGACTTCTGAGGGCAGAGACACTCATTTCCTTACAGTGACATTCTACAGTGAGTGGGTGCAGAGTTCACAATAGCGAGGTTATCAAAATGTCTTACAACGCTTCAGTGATACACCATGGGCCTCATTTATGAGGCCTTGCGTCAGTTTTGCGCTGCTGATGCGTCATTTTTTGTGACGCATCGGCGGCGTAAAACATGCTCCTTGTTGCGCCATATTTAAAAAGTGACGCATCTAGGTAGATGCGTCACTTTTTAAACCCCTGCGCCACATTATACCTGCGTCAGGTATAATGTATGCAGAGGGGGCGTTCCCCCGCAAAAAGCCTTGTAATAGTGACGCAGTGAAATCTATGAGATTTCACTGCGTCACTTTTAGGACGCTGTTGCGTCAAAATCTTGCGCCCGCCTCACAGCAGGCGTAAGACTGATGCAAGCCCTTTCACATGGGGCTTTCCCCATGTGAAAGGACGCATTGCTGGTGTTGCGTCACTTTTGTGACACACTCCAGCAATGCGTCACTTTTGCGCTTACAGATACGTCAAAAACACTGACGTATTTGTAACTCCTTGCGACATGATGCGTCATACATTAAATATGACGCATCATTGGTGTCGCAAGGAGTGGGCAGTGAAAAGTGACGCATCGCTGTTTTCACGCAGCGATGCGTCACTTTTCATAAATAAGGCCCCATGTTTATTGGCAGCTTCACCTAGCTCACCCAGCCCACGTGGAAGGCCAGCACGGCAGGAGAGAATGCTGTAGCATGTGGACGCCGTCTACCCACTATTTTCAGAGAGTAGATGCAGTCTACCCTGGGGCAAAGCAGGCCACTTTCAGCGGAGTGCCATGTTCCTTTCCTATTTCTCCTGGAATTCACAGTAATATGCTGAACACATCCCAGTATAATTTTCTGACACTGGAAACTTGAGCAGCGCCTACATGTAGTCTGTTTTTGTTCCGAGCAGCAACGTTCAGGCGGGGAAGGGGATTATCAGATTCCGGCTTCATAACAAAAGCCGGAGTTAAGGGGCAATCAGGCCTCTTTTTGTTGGAGTATCCTGGCTGGAAGCTATCGGGGAGATCACACCTAGATGCAATGGAGGGGGAACAAAGGCTCAAATCTTATCACTTCTCAGGCACTTCAAAGAGAAATGCTTTTGACTTTTGTTCAGTTCCTGTATATAAGAGATATACATTAATTGTAAGAAAGTCAGATGTGTTGGTCGCCCCAGTATTTACACAAATACCAATTTAAATCCCACTATTTTGTTGTATTTCTTTTATAGCGCTTTAGCACTACTTATCCCAATGAAGTGTCAGAGCACTTTACATCACACGTACAGATTATACATAGACAATAAATCATATGTGTGTACGTCAATATAAAGAATGTGTTAAGTAAGGCAGTGAGGGTTACAAAGTGTAGGAATAGCATATCCTTGGTAGCTCACTGTGCTACATTAGAAGGATTACAATTTATGAACTCCACGTAACGAAAGGATATCTGTCTTAAAAGCAGTAACCCTCTTACCCATTTACATTAAATACAAATCTGTTATCTGTGTTTTACAAAATGAGCTCTGCAGGAGACATAATACCTCTCTATGCTTCTTTGATTCAAAACTAGGAACAGGCAAAACACAGATTTCTCCAGCAAATATATTATTCTCCAGAGTTATTTTACCATTATTATTATTCCCTGTGATTTGGCTGCCACACTAAGATCTCTGCAGCAGGTACCTTATCCCCATAAGATATTTTAAAATACAGATATGCAGCTAATTAAGCAGAACAGATTTACTGCCATGTTTCTCCTTGTTGGCAATTTCTTTGTGGCAGGGTTTAAATAAATATAAATAAGTTGAGGCCCAGATTTTGCATCGGGGTCGAGTCAATATTTTTGCACAATTCAATGCAAAATCGAACTTGATAAATATTGTAATGTGCTCAAATGTACTCATGATAGACCACCTAAACATATGGGAATCGTAAGATCTGATGTCATTTTCTGTGAGGTCATGAGCTGTGATGTCACATGCAATGTCACTTGCCTGTGATGTCAAACGCGGTGATGTAACTTTTTGTGATCACACCCATTCTGCCCCCACTTCTTTTTTTAAGACTTGAGCCCTGCTCTCATTTGTTGACTGCATAAAGTTAAGTGCCTCAGCGGGGGCAGGCAATGCAGCCTGGCACGTACAAACTCTGCCTTCCATAACACACTTTGCCTTGGTCCAACTAAGCTGTGTCGCATGTACTCTGAAACCACAGAGTGCAGCAACGACTGCTCATGCTTAGCTCTCCCTCCAACCTCAGCACCCTGCAGCAGCACACCTGTCCAGCTGGGTTCACGCACTGGGTGGGCAGTGACGGCTGGCAGCACTAGGGAGTGGTAGGGCAGACAAATGGGTGTGGGTGGGGGACTGCATGTGTGTATATATGTATATATACACATCCCATCATTAAAGTCGCCTTTGTGGAAAAAGCCTTCACACATGAGTTACCATCCCCGAGGTAAGTACAACTGGAAGGGCGGAACCTCGTAGCCCCAACTTCTGGTCAAACGCCCTTCGCGCTACACGCCCTTGTTCACTGGCAGGCAAAGCTAAGACACACGGAAATTGCAAACACTGTTTTTATTTTCAAAATAAACCCTGCCCCTAGGCATCTGGGCATCTTGGTACGTGTAGTGTCCGCATATATTACCACAGTGGGCTCCATGTGTTAATCCGTAAAATGCTTATTAAAACCCCAGTGGGTGGGCTTCAATATCACAGTCCTTCACAGTGTGAGTTACTTCGCTCTCACCAAGGAGGTCTCACGAGTCGCGAGTCACAAGGATCCTGGCCTCGAGATCAGTTCTCCTGCGGCGGCCAATTTTCGCGACTAGGCAGGCCACCTAAAATCCCATCATCAAAGTTGCCTTTGTGGAAAAACCCTTCACACGTGAGTTGCCATCCCCGTGGTGAGTACAACTGGATGGGTGGCACCTCGTTGCCCCAACTTCTGGCCAAACGCGTTTCGGGCTACACCTCCTTGTTCACTGGCAGGCAAAGCTAAGACACCCGGCAATTGCAAAGACCATTTTTGTTTTCAAAATAAGCCCAGCCGCTAGGCATCCGGGCATTTTGGTACTTGTAGTGTCCGCATATATTACCGCAGTGGGCTCCATGTGTTGCTCCGTAAAATGCTTATTAAAACCCCAGTGGGTGGGCTTTGATATCACAGTCCTTCACAGTGTGAATTACTTCACTCTCACCAAGGAGGTCTCACGGCGAGTATACACTTATTAAATTAAAAAAAGAAATAGGCACTTACCTTCCTTCACAAAGCAAAGTTGGTGCGAAACAGGAAACTTGGCTCTTCATCCAAGCAAGCACTGAGGGATCTTCATTGGCTGCCAATTCAGGAAAGTGTCCATTTTAAATCACTCTCAGGTAGATTCATCATCGGCATGTTTTGCGAGTCTGTAATAGCGATTATTAAGAAATCGCTATTACAGACTCGCAAAACAGGATTCATGTAGAAATCGCAATATTTATTGCAATTCCTACAGCTTCCTTATTTGCGATTAGCTAATTGCTAATCGCAAATAAGGAATAACTCCCCAATCATTCCTAAGGGCCTAAAGGCCCATAGGAATGAATGGGAAGACATATCAATGTGCGAATCGCTATTAGCGATTCGCATTTTCATTCTGAGATTTCAAAGGTGCAGGGGTGTCCAAAGGACACCCTGTTGCACCCCTGAAATGATATGGGATGCTGGTGTTACGCACACACATGTCCCAAGGACATGTGTGTGTGTAACGTACAACTTAGAAAAATGCACTTAAGTGCATTTTTCTAACTTTTCGCTATTTACCAAGCGGTTTGACGGTCCCAGGATTGCGAAATCGCAATTTTAAAATGTTTCATGCATTGCATATAAGGAATCGCAAATTGCGATTCCTTATATGCTATCACAATTTGAGAATTTGCAATTATTTGCGAATTCTTATATTGCGAGAGCATGAACCATTGATGAACCATTGATGAATCCCAAATGCAATTTTTGCGGGCGCAAACGGACGATTTTTGTGATTCGCACCGTTTGCGCTTGCAAAAATGCTTGATGAATCTACCTGCTAGTTTGGTGCACAGAGCAGTTCATGAACTGGGCCCAGTTTCCCTACAGGAAAGATTTGCCTGGTACCGTCCCCCGAGGCAGCTTCGCTCCTCGTTGCCAGCCTGCTGATAACTCCAAGATTCAAACGTTCCAGGATGGGGGGAAGGGCCTTCAGCGTGCCCGCTGCTATCTTCTGAAATGAGTTGCCACAGAACATCAGACAGATTGACTCGTTACTTGAATTCAGAAAGAGCCTAAAACAAGGCTCTTCCCGAAAGCATGATTCCTCTGTCTCTTTCTCCTAAGTCCTTCACTTGTTGGTTGTGTCCCTATATCTGAGCGCCAGGATACCTGTAGGGTGGTAGTCTGCTCTATATAAGAATACCTACAATACAATACAATACAATACAAACGTCCTCTTCGCTCCGATTTTCTTCTTCTCGGCTCTGGCTCTATCAAGGGACCCTCAACAATTCCCATAACCAATGCTAGCGCTGTTCTCCGGCTGTTAACCAGCATGAGAGAAGCGCCAGGATTGGAGGGAGCTGCCTCTCTCAGCGCTCTCAAGAGCACTGCAGGCTTATACTTTCTCTAACCCAGTTGTCTGGGTTTAAAATGTGCATTTCTGACTGGCCGTCACAAGACAGACAGCCAAAGAGAAATGCCCACTTTAAACTTAAGTGCACAGCCCGCTGCTACCACTCAGCAGCAATGGCCCCTCCCTGTCCTGTCACTTGGTTCTGGACAGTTTGGAGAAAAATAAAATGGTAATGAATTAACTTTATTGCCATTTTATTTTTCATCTGAGGATTTTCTGGGGTTATTTTTAGTGAGGCGACTCTCCTCCGCTATAATGGAGGAGCCGCTGCTGTGCGGACTGCGCAGGCGAGTCAGTAAAACGTGAGTCATACAATACCCGCTTCCTCTATGATATCTCCTTCCATACAGTGCGACTGCGCAACAGTGCTGTTGAGAAGGCTACCTACCTACCAGGGCTGCTGCTCTTAACCAGATTAGGCTTGAGCAAAGCTGGCAGCGGCTGAGACCTGGCTGATGCTCGCAGGTGGGATGGTTAACATTGGGCCCAAAGGTCATGCTGTCCTTCTGCTCTCTATTGTTACCACTGGATTTACACTACAAGTGTTATCGTTGTTGCTACATGTTATCTGAAACTTGTGTAGAGATCCAACCTCACTCAACAAGACTGGTTGAGGAACGCACATATGTCTCCATTCACAAAGCTGCTCATCCTTATCACGTAGTAAACACTGAAATAACTCTGTCCAGGGCTTTCATTCTGTCTCTATAGGAAGGTCAAGCAAAACAGCGGCAACTGGGAGGATAGACAAAGCACTGAGCCAATGTGTTGTGCAGAGATTTTCCAGTCACCCACCACCCCACTCTAGGCACAGTTTAAATCACTCACTACTTCAGGCAAAGTTGAAATCACTACTTTATTTACTTTATTAAGTTTCAAGTTTATGTTATTTATGATTACGGAACTCCGAAGAGGTCCACATAAAATCAAAAACTTAATGGACACTCTCCAATACCAATACAAAAAGAATGTAACATGTGTGGCAAGGTAAAAACTTCCCCATACCACACATGAATGCAATCAACTGCACAAGTTAGGTGGCCCCTTCTCTGTTATCCCTTGGACAAAAAATCGCATTAGTATTCCAGGTAGTCATCTTTTGATTCGAGTATTGCAATGCCTCCTGAAACAGACTGCCAATAAAGGACATTTTTGAGTCCTCAAAAAACACTAAAAAATAATGCTGCTTTACAATCAGAATGGCTGAGTAGTAACAACAGCGTAAACTGCCACTGTCCGGACTCACGTGAGTTGAGGTCTTATTAGGTACTGCACCTGTCCTCAGACCAATGATGAAGTAGAACCATCCAGAAAGAACATGGGGCGGGGATGAGGAGGAGAGGCGCTATTCTCACTCCATGTGGCAATGCAATGCCCTGATCTAGTATAATAATTTAGGGGTTTTGTAATTTTTGTATACAATTTTGCTAATTTTTCGTGATTTTGAAGAGTCTGTAATCGATGTTTTGTTATGTGTTGTATATATTATTGTTGATATATACGTATTTTTTCGTGTATCCAGCACCATCCTATGACATGTATACTTTATAAAAATGTTTATAGGTAGGTGTAAGAAATTTCATATGACAGGGTAATTGACTGTGCTCTGGTCAGAAATAAAATAAACGATTGATCCCTCCTTATTTATTTATTTATTTTTATTTAGCTCTTTTTCTATAAATGCATCTTTGATGTTCTATGCCCAGGCAGAGGAGGGTGATTTGGGCATACCCCTTTCTTTTTTGAGGCTGATCCAGGAAGGCAGCTACCTTGGGTCTTGCTGGTGCGATGCGCCCTTTCAAAGAAAGTCGTTGCTGTTCACGGAATATTGGTACTGTATGGTATGAGGCTTTCCATGTGTGGAGAATGCATTACGTCATGGTGTCAGTGGTGGCCAGAGGCAAACAAAACAGGTGGGGTGAATATTTAAGACCCCGACAGGCACTAATAAAAACCAGCAGTGCGCTTAGGCTAAAAGCCAAAGATCTCATTTGCGGTCATTTTTAAACAGTGTTGATATCAGACCACGATTAAGAGGCTGAAGGCACTGCGAGTTTCACACAGTGTCTGTCAGTGAGTTATATTAATGTAAAATAAAATGATCTACATACCTACTCCCTCATGCTAGGTGCTTCTCTTCATCTCAACAGCTCAGGCTTCCAGAGCTCCTGCCAGCAACTTCCATCTACCAATCCCGAAGCTGCACTCATGCTACTCAGGCAGCATGAGAGAAGCACCTGGATTGCTGGAGCACACTGTTTAGACACTCCTTCGGGCTCTAGAGGCCTGTGCTTGCTCTTTACCTAGCTGTCTAAGACAGCTTGGGTTGGAGTGTTTAAAGTGTGCATGTCAAGCTGGCCGTCCCAAGACAGCCAGCCAAAGTGAAATATGCACTTTAAACTGAAGTGCCCATTCTTCCTCTCCTCCCTGCAGCTGCCCTGCCCTCTGACTTGGCTGCTGCCAGCATGAAAAATAAAATGGTAATACATTTGTTTTCTTACCATTTTATTTTCCCCGTTTACTACTCTTGTAGTGGAGGGGCAACACTCTTCCGCCCTCATGGAAGCAATGCAGCTGGATGGAGCCCCAGTGAAAACCGACATTTCCTGCCAATCCTTGAATTCTGATTTTGTTAGGTCTCGCCTTCACAGCGCGTAAGCGCTGCAAAGGCAAAAATACCTTTTCCCGTCGCTTTGGCTTTTCAGCCAAGCAAGTGCATGCGTTCCATTACCTTCAATGGCAACGCGTGCACGTGAGGAGATTCACTTGCGGGAGCGCGCGCCGCCATCTGGCAGCAATTATCACTCCGCAAGTGAATCGCGCAGCCCTTCTCCTCCCTCCTGCTGCCGCGCGCCTCCCCTTCTGCCCTATCAACTACGGAGACTTAGCCGGGTGTAAGGCCACTTACCCTGCTGCTTCTCTTCCTGCAGTCTCAATTCGCAGGCAGCGTAATCCCTCAGCCTCACCATGTGGCCTTCTTTGTTTCTCTGCAGTCTCGATCTGCCACGGACGTTTCACCCGGCTGCTCTCGGTGCATTTTCCTCTCCCTTGCGGTCCCAAGTTCACTGGTTTAGCTCGGACGCAGCCTCAAGGCGACCGTCTCTTATTTTAAAGTGGAGTTGGTTTTATTCATTGTTTTTAAAGCTTGCTTGTGCTGCCGTTTGGATGATAAAAGCAGGGCACATCCATCCACTTTGAAAACTGTTGTAAGATAGATTCTAATGATGATCACAGGTAGCCAGGAGGTATTTTCCATGTAAGAGGTTTATTGATTATTTGTTACAGGTTCCATAGAAGTCTTAAGTAGGTATTGAAGTAATCTTGTGAAGGTCCCACCAGGAGCTGCATGGTTGCTGCTCAGCCCACTCTCTTCAACTGTCATTCTCCACACAAAAGCAGGCACACTCACATTCCACTCTCTGTCATCAAGCATTTCAACATTCCACGCAGACATTACATCATTCTGGCAGAGCAGCTAAGGAGGAGATGAATTAAGGTATAACAAAAACGAAAAAGAGTGAGTGAAGCATTGATACTTGTGACAGTGTGATAGCAATGTTAATCATGTCTTCCATCATTTATACAACAGTAAGTCTAGGCCGGAGTAATTGTAAATGGCAAAGTCTAGTTTACGGACAGGATTAAAATAGCCTGAATATTGGCATCGACTCCCCTGGTGCCAGGGCCCGCTCCAGAGCTGTCTGGGCAGCTGGATTGTGCAGCCTTCAGTGCGACTACTGGCCCTGGTGATTGTCAGCGGAGCCGCACCGTGCCTGCTGGGATGTTGTGCTTTCGGTTGTGTGGAAGATCTGCCACCTACTGGTCGCTCCTTGAAGATGCACTACCATCTCTGCAACCTGGTTAAGTAATATATATTTTTCTTTTCTAACAGGAAACCTCATAAGAAGGTTCATTCATTTATTACACAGCCTTGGGGAAAATGCGCTGTAGGCAATTCAAACCAGTTTCTGCGCTAACCATGCACACCATTTGAGTACAGTACAGCCTTAATTAAACCGAGCAGGTCCGCCTTCGTTATTGGCTGTCAAAAACCGGCTGAAGGAGCCGTCTTGTCCGGGACTTTACACATTACAAGGAAAGGGCGCATTCTAAATGCAAAATATAAACAGCGTGTGTTGTGTATTTAAACAACATAGTTCACGACTGGGCTCCCCGCCTCACCAACCTTGAAAACCGGTCGTGCTTTCAAAATGACAAGGAATGTGCACGTAATAGCCACTGGAATTCTGTAATGACACTTTAATTTCTCTTGTGTACCTTTGTGGGGTCCTTAATTTCACACTTGGGGTGGTTGAGCGAGCACACCCCTGGAATCATTCGGCGTTGCCATCTGTTACAACATAAATATCTCTAACCCATAAACAACAAACCCATAATCTTTAGACAACCTTAGCTGCATTTTGTGTTGCAGGGGCTATGGTGGAGTACCACAACTCAACTGCGAAGGTGTATGTGTGGGCTGATTGTGAGAGGGGTAATGATGACAAACACAAAACAAAGCCTGGTGATTTTTTTTTTTTTGAATATTTTTATTGAAAGCTTTTCCCCCTTTTCTCCCCAAAGACATGAGCAGGGCACGATAGCATTCAATATAACACAGCACAGAATCATATATACATATATACACTAGAAATTTATACAAAGAAAAGTGGAAGGGAAAAAATATATATCATATCAAATCATACATAAATTAACCGGAAACGAATCATATATACAATAGGAATATGCACTACAATGCGCTATGTACTCGATTACCCCCCCCAAAAAAGAAAGAAGATTTAGATCAATAATCAATCAATAATCAGGACCTTGCTTCCAACGAATGAGGGGCTCCCATATTTGCAAACCAAGTTTCTTGCCTTTTCTCCCCTTCCTCGCATAGATTGCTGATTCTAACTTTTGTGTAGATAATAGCTTGCCCAGCCATTGATGGTATGTAGGCGGGTTAGGCTCTAACCACTCCGTGGCCACTAGCAATCTAAAAATGGCCATAGCTACAAATACGAAGTTTTCATTATTCACGTGGGCCTCAGGGTCGACTCCTAATAGTATCACCGCTGGATTTAATTCTATTGTGATTGACAATGCGTTCTGGAAAAATCTCTCAATCTCCCTTTTTGTACTATCTAGGTGTGGGCAGAGTGAAAAGATATGTATTAGGTCCGCCCCCGGGCTGCCACATCTAAAGCAAGTGGTTCCCGAGATACCCCCCCATTGAGCAATTTTCCCAGGCGTGTAATACAGATGGAATAAGGTCTTATAATGTTGAGCCTGTAAAGATGAAGCACACAATAATTTTCTTCCCATCTCTAATGACTCTGGAAAGATATCACTATTTATATCCAGATCTGCAGACCACCTATTGACCCATTTCTCCATATCGTCTTTCTTTAATTTTATCATCTCAGAATAAAATCTCTTTATAGTGCAGTCGGAGCCTGTTTCTGTAATATCCATTAATACATTTCTATCGAACCCCGAAGTCCCTCCTCTCTTATTTATTAAACAACTCCTAATTTGGAGATATTTAAAGAAATGTTTTGTATCTAAGGCGTATCGAGCCTGTAGTTCTACAGGGGGGCAAGATGGCTGCCGAGACACCGTAGGGGAAGGTCGCACCCTACCCTGCTCCTGAGACATATTGATGGAACGAATGCTCACCACTGTCATTTATCGCTAAAAGCAAAGGAACTGGGCGGCGAGTCACGTAATATGTAGCAATCTATTCAGCAACATAACTCAGCAATATATCCTCTGTTTGTGGATGCGATGTTTGGAGTTCTGGCGGACTTGCCTTCTTTATTAAGGGATTCTCCGCTGGTCAGGGAACAGATCAACGGAAAAGCTCTACTGGAATCCCTTACTGCCCTAATCACAAGGTCATTTCAGGCGGGACGCTCTTACTACTACAGAGCGATGGCGCCTAAAATATATCGTATTAGTAAACAAAGTCATAACCCAGTCCCTTCGGAGGAGGAGGAGGAAACGTCGGCAGATGGACAAGGAGCCTCAGCCTCCAGCTTGAGAGCAAAATCAAGGTCTAAAGCACAGATGAGGCGTGAGGCAGCAAAAGAAGCAAAAGAAGCCAAAGCACGGAAGCTGCGGGAAAGGGCTACAACCAGAGCGGGAAAAGCGGAAAGCACACGAACCCGCAAAGGATATCCTGACTTAAAGCCGGCTGAGACGTGCGGAAAGGAACCGGTATACCGACAAACCACTATAGTGGAGTCTTTCATACCTGCGGGAGCCGTGGTGGGTGTGCAGACGGTGGAGGAGCAAGCTGCCGTTCCCACGCTGGCTGCTCTATGCGGAAGGAGGCTGGGTCGTGCAAATGTGGAAATTACCGGACCCGCCACTGTGGGTCCCGCTGCTGCCGCTGGAGCCTTGGAGGTCGCTACTGATGGTGCAGGGAGCGCCGGGAACACAGCCAGCTTCCTAGTGCCTCTCACTGGGCAAAATGATGTTACAGAACCCACGGGAGAGGACGCCCTTTCAGCGGTAGCAGCAGGGGGCGTGGCCATAGATTTAAAGGGCCAGGAGCTCCGTGTGGATATAACAGAAGGGGGAAATAGGCTTAAAGTTGCACCTACAGACTCCACTATGATTGGGCAGTGCGATCCTGATGCTGTGAGTAATGATGTGATCGCTCTTGTGGACAATCCTCCCCCTGGAGGCAACGGCGGGATGCAGGTTATGGAAATGGGGATGGGGAGTATAACAGAGCAGCAGATACAGGTACAGGAGACGATGGAAGTAAATAACCACAGCCTGGGGGACACAAGCACATGCAATATAAAATCTATCCAATGTGTTCCTGAACAAATGTTGGCATCACCTGGCGAAGAGATCTTTTTCACTGGGAATGATGAGGCAGATGACGACGAGGATGAAGAAGGTAAGCTAGATGGAAGCGAAGTCAGCGGTTCGGGCCCTTCTATGACGGATTCAGAATCAGGTACCTCAGATTCAGTGGTATATTCAGGCTCAGAAACTAACATATCTGGATCTGACAATGAATCAAGTAGTTCAGAAAGTGATACAGAATCAATGGAGCATGAGACTGTACAAAAAGTGTCAAGACCAAAAGTAAAAAAAGACTTAAGAGAGGCGCTAAAGACCACAAAAATCAAAAACTCCAAATATAAGGGCAAGGCGAAAAACGAGAACCAAAGACGTTTGAATCAATCTAAGGAACCTCATAGAGGGCAGGCGAGACCAGTTGTTAAAAGGTTAATCTGGGATAGCTCAGCTGAGTGTGGTACAACTCAGACTGGGGCAACTATAACTACGGATACAGGTGTTCAGGAACCAACCTCTCAGGGAGCTGAGGGGGGGTTCGATAGAGGTGCCTCAAACTTTGAAGTTCTCTTCTCAACTTTAAAACAGATCCAGTCTGAGGCGCGTGTTGAGAGTCAGAGAGCCAGCAGGAGGGCCAGACATGCAAATAAAAAGATACAATCCTCACTCCATAAAGTTAATAAATTGTATGAGGAAATGGTTGGGAGAGTTTCTGAGATCGAGGCCAGAACAAGCAAATTGGAAGATGACTTTGTTAAATTGAAAGACGCTGGTGATGATAAGGACAAGACAACTGCTGACATGCTCTGGAAGCTAGAGGATTTTGAAAACAGGCAACGACGGAACAATGTCAGACTTATTGGAATTCAAGAGGGAAAAGAGGGTGGGGATGTGCGAGCCTTTGTAATTGAATTGCTGAAAGGTGCGTTCCCCGACTTGGCTTCTTGGGACTGGGAACACGAGATACAAAGAGCGCACCGATTCCCGTTGGTACGAAAGGAAAATCAGGGCAAGCCCCGCGCAATTTTGATGTATGTCGGTAATTTTCTTCTGCGTGAGGAAATTATTAACAAGGCGAAACCTCATTCTAAACGTTCCCATAAGGAAATTGAGTTTTTTGCCCGCCCTGATTTCTGCCACGCCACCGTAGAAAGAAGGTGGCGGATGAGGCAGCTCATTACCCCATTTCAAAATATAGGCTATGAGGCTTTCCTTCTGTTTCCTGCACGTCTGAAAGTTGGCCTAGAGGGTAACTTTAGAGTGTTTCATTCAGAAATAATGGCGCAAGAATATCTTAGCTTTCTGAGAGAGAATAGAGGTCGTCAAAAATCCCAACGCAATGTTTTGGAGATCGAAGACACACAAACTGGATATGTCAGAACCATACCCCATAAAAAGTAAAGGAGGAAAAAAAGGGGGGGAAAAAAAAAAAGGGGGGGGGGAACGGAGAGGACAGGGCAAGAGTGGTATGTAAAAGGAAAGTAAGGTAGTAGTATAGCTAGCAATAACTAGATCTTTACCTTTGAAATGTTAAATGAAGATTATCTGAAGATTATCTATACATGCTATTTCTTCTAGTTACCCTCTCCTTTTTCGTTTAAAGTATATTTTTTCGAAGTTGTATAGTTATTTTTCGAGACTCTATCTTGGTGGTTTTTTTTTTTTTTTTTTTTTTTTTTTTTAATCCTCTGCTATGTATTTTCTAACACTGTTAAATCTGTGGAAATGTGGGAAATGTGGGTGTGTTGTCTGATGGTTTAAGCACAATGCTTAATGCAATGCTATCACTTAACTGGGTAGTAGCTGTAGATGAAATCTTGAGAGATAGCATATATGATTAGTTCCTTTTTTCTTTTGTTTGTTTTGTTTTTTGGGTGAGCTTTGGTGAGCATTCCGAATGATGTATATAATTAAGGAAAGTCAGGGACGGGGGTGGGTGAGACAACAAGGTGGTATGCTCCGGCCACACATGGGTCTTATGGACCTATTTGCCCGTAGGGGGGGAGGGATTCTGAGGGAGGGTTGTCTGGGGGGTGGGAGGGTGAATACAAGGACAGGGCACAATGGTATCGAAATCTGTAGGGGATATGTTGGGCGCATGTTGGAAAAAGTGATAAAGCAGCATAGCTGTAAGGAAGGGAGTATTGAAACTAATATTCTTACATTGTATATATTTGACCTAATGAAGATGATTTTTGCTAAATTAATGAGTACAAGTGAACAGACAGTTGATGGTTCTGGAAAAATCAGAGATGACACTTAGGTTAGTAACCTGGAATGTGTGCGGCCTAAATGATGTCCATAAAAGGTGTAAGATAGGAATTCGACTACGCCAGATGAATGTGGATTTTATTTTTTTACAAGAGACACACATAATGAGTACGCAGGAGTATTGTCTGAATCAGCTGGGTTTTCATCTAATAGTCAGCTCCAAACAAGGTGCGAAAAATAGAGGAGTCGCTATCTTGTCAAGGAGTAAGAACTTGATAATAGGGAGAAAACTGGAGGACAAATGGGGAAGATGGGCCATGGTAGAGATAGAGATAGACGGTGTTTGGACAACAATGGTGTCAGTTTACGGATCTACCCAGGATGATCCGGAGGTATTACAGTTCCTAGACTCTGAGCTGGCTGCCTGGCCCCCGCAGGTTATTATAGGGGGAGATTTGAATATTAATGGGGCAGACGGCTTAGGAATCGGGCAAAGTTGGGGCTACAAAGGCCG
This sequence comes from Lissotriton vulgaris, assembly GCF_964263255.1. NCBI lineage: Eukaryota > Metazoa > Chordata > Amphibia > Caudata > Salamandridae > Lissotriton > Lissotriton vulgaris. Next base: position 741,337,914 of record NC_141685.1, on the reverse strand, counting down.
CAAGAAAAGAGTATATAAGGCCCTCGCAGATCTCATGCTCAGTAATAACCTGAATGATGTTTGGGGGACACTTAGATCAGAACAGAAAGGGTACACATACTACTCGGCGCCACATCAACTCTGTGTTAGACTCGATTACTTTTTGATTTCTAACAGCTTGATACCACTAGTCAATATCGATAGGCTCCCAAGAATCCTAAGTGATCACAACCCAGTAATTTTGACAATAAAGTTAAAGGGAAGAATAAGACCTAACCGGGTATGGACCTTTGAAAGAAGACTTCTTATAGAAGAGGATTATGTTTCACATATGTCAAAATGGATCACCGAGTTTTTTGAGTATAATAAAGGAAGTGCATCGGTGGGGGTTATTTGGGACGCCTTTAAGGCGGGTGTCCGGGGACAAACATGTAGTTATAGCATCTACAAACGTAAAATGGAAGGGCTTCGACAAAGAGAGTTAGAGAGAGCCGTCTTAGAATTAGAAGAACAACTTAATAACGGTGTTATTAGAGGGGAACCACTTGAACAGCATATAGTAGATCTAATAAAAGCTAAAAGCGAAGCTGAAGATGAACTGGCAAAAAAAGCGGCAGTAATCTATACAACTCGTAGGGAGAAGTGCTATGAATATAATGAAAAAGTTGGGCATGTACTCGCTATGCGTACCAGGCAGATAGCGGCCGCAGGGACTGTTAGGGAGATTAGAGATGGGAATGGTAATCTGCAAAAAGACCCGGAAAAGATTAGGGAAGTATTTAGGAAATTCTATCAAACCCTTTATGATTTTCAATACCCCTGCAGTGAGGAAGAGATCAGGGATTATCTGGAGAATATACCAACTGAGAGGATCTCGGATGAGGAAGCAGATAGACTAGAAACTCAGATGGATGCGGAAGAGATCAAGGAAGCTATGGGTAAACTTCCTTCAGGAAAGGCTGCTGGTCCCGATCAGATACCTCTAGAATTCTATAAAACTTTCTGGGGAGTGTTGTCTCAAGAACTAACAAGAGTGATCCAATCTGCCCAGGCCGGTCAGTCTATACCAAAGTCGTGGGGGGGGGCCGACATTGTTTTAATTTTGAAAAAAGGCAAGCCACACGACGAGCCTGGGTCATACCGCCCCATTACATTAATGAACAATGACACTAAAATATACTCAAAAACGTTGGCAATGAGATTCGCAGAGGTAATAAGTGCCTTAGTTTGCCCTAATCAGCATGGCTTCATTCCCGGTAGAGGTACGACCCACCATACTAGGAAAGTAGTCACACTGTTGGATGCCGCCGAGGTCACAGGAGACCCAATGGCAGTAATGCTTCTGGACGCAGAGAAAGCGTTTGACCGGGTCTCCTGGGACTATCTGTGGTATACTTTAGCAAGATCTGGACTCAGGGGCGGGTTTATAAAAGCATTACAAACTTTATATAATGAACCGGTTGCGGCTTTAAGAGTCAACGGGGGCACTACAGGGCAATTTTCAATTAAAAGGGGTACACGGCAGGGGTGCCCATGCTCCCCACTATTATTCGCTATGTATATGGACCCCCTGATCCGTAAGTTAGATCTCTGTCTAGAGATAGCTCCGATGCCAACATTGTTGGGACCTTGTAAAATATTGGCCTATGCTGATGACGTGGCGGTGATAACACCAAACCCCACGGAGGCAACTGTTTTTATAGAAGAAGAGGCCCGTAGATTTGGACGGATATCGGGGTACGCCTTAAATGCATCCAAGACCCAGATTATTAAAAATCCAGTGACTATATGTGACGATAATCGTGTGGTTCAGGCAGGGACCTATCTCGGAATAAATATAACAGCCGACTTAAATAATTTGGTAGAAAATAATATTGCTCCAATAATACGAAAAACGAAGAAGGATTTGGACCGCTATGAAAATCTACATCTATCACTAGTAGGGCGGGTCAATATTATTAAAATGATGATACTGCCAAAATTTTTGTACATATTTAGGGCAATCCCACTCTTATTCGAAAATAAGTGGTTTAAGATAATTGAACAAATGATCAATCGCTTTATATGGGCTAAAGGAAAGACTCGGAGGGCACTGAGATATATGTCGCTTCCGCGGGAGCGCGGGGGTTGGTCTTTGCCAGATTTAAAAGTATACTACTGGGCTGCTGCATTCCAAAACATGTTGGGTTTGGTTGGGGGGGCTGAGGTTGATGGATGGGATACTGTTGGTTCACTTACTATTCATGGTTTGGTTTTGGGTCAAAATGTGGAAAATATTTTTTGGAGATTTAATGAGGAAAGTTATTACAAGAGAACAAGGTTTAAGACCATAATTGCTGCTTATAACGTTTGGAAGGGAATTTCGAAAAAGATAGGAATTGGAAAATATAATTTCTACACTAGGTTCAAAAATAACCCCTCCCTATCTAGCGTGGTCTTCTCGGGAGCTGTATTCCAAGATTGGGAGAGGCGGGGGATAAGAAAGATTGGAGACATTCAGGGTCCCCAAGGTATTTTACAAAGCCTGGTGATAATGTGTTGGTATGTGGACGAGGAAATGGGTGTTTTGTTAATTGCTTCTTCAATTACTCATAGATGTATTAAATGCATGAGCCAAAATAGTTGTAGAAAGAGCATTTCACATTGTCCCTCTTCCTGGTTCCTGTTCTTATCCATAAGGGTGACCCAACCCGGAGATGGCCACCTTCTAGAGCTAATGCTATAAAGAGTGAGGGCACACCCCCCTCCCCCCCCACCCCCCAAAAGAGATGAATATATGCTGGTCACCCCTACGACCCTAGCAGCATCCTACCAAGCAAGAAGAGCCATGCATTGCACCCACTCCCTGGCGGGTGGGGAGTGGGAAGCCAGATTGTAATGACGATGATTTGGACTCCTTTTAATGAAGATTGCTGGTTTGTAAATGGGCCTTCACTTCGCTTGGTCTCGTTTTAGTCTTATGAAGAGCTAGAGAGCAGTATTCAGCACGTGCATTCATAAAAGACATGACTGCTTTGATGTTGCACATCTGAATCAATTTAATATGACCAATAGAACGTGTGTGGGGGATTTATAGAGTGTGTACCCCTTTATCAAAGCAGATTTTCAACTTTCATGGTATTAAAATGAAATCCCAGGAGAATGCACGTGCAGCTATCTACAACAGTTCCCCGTGCATGAATGTAACTCTAATGTGCGATTTAATCACATTTACTTATATTTTGTTCCCTGAGAGGGGAAAAACAGTGAAAGTAGAAAATCGGGATGCCTGTTCAGACTGGAAAGAAGGTAATCAGATAGACAGGCATGTGAATTTCCTGAACAGACCAGCAGAGGAAGGCCTAGCTCTGCTGGCATTAAACAACGGGGCCAGATGACTATTAGCTCTGATGTCTATAACCGGCGAGGAACAGCTATGTCGTCTGTACTGATCAGAAGATTAGACAGCTGAGCAATGGAATGAAATAGAGATTTAATTGGAATTCAGTAGGCCCTTTAACTCCTTAAACTTGGTGCCACTGCACCTGCTGCACTATTGATATGTACGCCCCAGACTTTTTTTTCAATAGCAAATTGAGGCAAATTAATAAACAGTTCCGTCATGTAGCTGGGTGGATCAATGCACATACTACATACCTGCAGGGCTGACTCCCACAGTAATACTTGGGAGCTCGTTTACGAAGGTGTGATTAAAAAGGATGGACAGGTAAATGTGTAAATTGTTATATATATCACAACAAAGTGGCATGAATGTGGCAGCACTCCCTGTATAAAAGACATGCATTTTCTTAGGTTTGTCTGAGCGGAAGTCAAGTTTTGGGATGACGTGATGATGTCTGGTACCACTCTCCGCACTTTCAAAAGTCACTGCTTCTTCACCACCTTTCCTCCTTTGCTAATTTCTCTTACCGGACCCACCTTTTTCCGTACTCAAGATGTCTTAATCTGCTTCTCTCAATTCATTTTTGTCAATTCTGTGCTGATATATTACATAACATTTTTGTACTTGCATGCCAGGCATGAAAGCCGAAAAATCTCACATTAACCAAACTCCATTATAATGGTTGTTTCCAAATATATTCGGAGCATGGATGCCTCGTCTGTTATTTGTCCACTCAATGACGTGTATTGTGTCCGGAAATGTCTCTCCTGTTGCGTCATTGATATTCGTGGTGGCAGATGGCACAATCTGCCATTAGGATGACATCACACCAGTGCTTGAAGTGGAAAAAAGTATTATGTCTCTTAAGAAGTGCAGGTTCTCTCTCTCTCAAAATAAACAAGCATTGACATAACCAATAGGACTTGCTTTTGGGACCTTTTAGGTATTTAGTTATGCAGCACAATATCCTTAGTGCATCAACATCACCTGCTGCATGGCTAAACACATAAGGTCCCAAAGGCGAGACCTATTGGCTATGCCAATGCTTGTTTTTTAAAGGCAGCAGCAGCAGCCGTCGAGTATCTTCGGGTACAACTTTCCTCACGTTTCACTGCATCCTTGCAAGGCAAACATGCTAAAATGTTATTGCAGCCAGGGCCTTGCTACTTGGATTCGGGATTTTATTTTGCAAAGAACAGTTGTTTCATGTTTGTTGGAGGACAGTTTCTGAATACAGAGAAACATTCTGGAAATCAGGTTGTGTTTTAACAAACTTTGAACTGCTGTAATGATTTGACTTTGGTTAAAGTAAACAGTAGGTCCCTGTGGTTGTTTTTTTTTAAGAGAGGTCAGGGATACTGACTATATACCTGAGTGTGGGGGGGTTAAGGTCTGAATGGAGTCCCTGATTGCATTTGGAGTATAGGTAACAACAATATATAAATCACTACTCATCTAAAAAACCAAGACATCGATCAATAAACAGATCTAACAAAGATATAAAAACAAGTAACACGATTTATTATGGTGCCTCCCTATTAGGGTTACAATCTAATTCATTAAAAAGAAAACTTTGATCAAATGATTCTCATAATAAAAGAATTTTGTATTAAAAAATAGTCAAAAGGAGTCGACGCGGCGTTTCGGTGTCTGTTTACAATCGTTACACCTTCATCAGGACTTGTGACAATTGACTTGTTATCTAAAAATTTAAAAAACAGTATTTTAGATGTCTTGTTTTGAAAAACAAATTTCTATATAAAGGGTTACATACATGGATTTCGGACTTATCTTTATTCTGAATCCCTGGTTCCCTCCCCAGCTTGTTACTCAATAGAGGATACCATTCTCCTGTGTAAGGGAAACCCTACCCCTGTGTAAGGGTGACCTTGTTAACCCTCCTCTGCACACTATTTATTTAACTCAAAACGGGAGGTCAACTGAGTGACCACGGTTTTATGCATAGACAACTTTCATGGGAGTTCTAAACACGAAGGAAGGATTTCTAGTTCCTTTACACCCTTTTTATTTACATCGGAAAAAAGGGGTTGAATAAGTTTCCCAGATTTTATGGAGAAATACCTTTCATAGAAGTTCTTATCAATAAGGAGACTTCTAATTCAACCGGAAACTTTTATCACTCTTTATCTTCTTGTGATGTTAGACCTTTTGCATAAGAAGAACAGAATATTCTCAATTATCAATCTGTTTATGCAGAAGAATTCCTAGATTTGTGTTTCAGATTTACCATGATTATTACCTGCTATAAATCAGCTGTGCTTCTAATATAGCACGGAGGAGCCACCGTAATTTGTAAATTTCAGTCAAAAAAACTTGAGTCCTTTCTTTAATTAGGAGTCACTAAGTATAAGCTGAAACACGTATTATAAAGGTCATTAAATTGGCGATTATGAGCCCTCTACGCTGAATTATATATTCCTTTTGCTCTACTCACCAAGTTGGATACTCATTGGTGCTAAGCCGTTCATGAATCAAATGTGGTTTTGTTGATGCAGGTCGGTTGGATTTAACTTGCTTCCTTTCATGTGTATGCAGTGAGTCTTATGATTCCTATGTTGATCTTCACTACTCGGTTAAAAATCCATAGTGATTAATTAAGGGGGCCGTTTGGATACGGGTCTCTTTCTATGTCCTTTCCTGGATAGAGGTACTCAGATACTTTATAAATCATATGAGTATCTCGTTTGTATATAAAATTGATTCTGATATAGGAGTGTTCCACATCGAGCTAATATTATTAAGTGATGTGTCACACAGGCATGTTTATAGGAAAACTTCACGGCGTTTCTAAGCACAGAAACATTATATTTTAGAAACTGCCCGTGGACAGAACTTCGAGGGAGTAACGTCCCTTATTTTCCAGATCCGCAGATCGAAGTGTTAATGTGGGTCATCTCCCGAGTTAAAACATTATTCTGGTGTGATCTTCACAATACAACGCTTACTTCACCTCTGAACGGGAGATACGCGTTTTAAGTGATACAATTATTTATCCATAAATTAAGAGAACACGCGAGGTGGCTTATCTAAATTACGAGATCTAGGCATCGCTTGTATCGATACACAAGCTCCTCGAGTCGGGGTATCAGACTATCACGTACCTCAAGTTCTCGATTCGGCCTCCCTGCTCCTTCGTGTTTGGGTCATACGGGAAAATAATAACCCGGATTTGATGCTGGTTTTTAAACTGACTACCGGTTACTTGACCCGGAAGTAAACAGATATCGTTTAAAAAGTTTTTTTACAGAATAATGCTTTATAAACATTCGCCTTTGTTGTAATTTCATTTCTTGTATTACAACTAAATGATTTTGTTTAAACATTGGTGGTCTCCCCACATCGCGGGACAACTCGTATCTTGTTTCCCTATTTTTTTCCGCGTAACCCGGATATAGATTTGCTGTTCCACATACAACTAATGGGCTAACGATCTATTATAAGTAAAATATAGGCAACTATTCTACTTTTATTATAGCGTGTTCTACAGCTATCATTGGAATGTCCCAAATTAAGTTTATGTGCTAGATTATGCGCTTGTTTATAATGAGTATCCGACTTTGGCGGCCATATTGGAATGGGAAGCTTGAATCGATAGTTATGGTTCCTGGTATAACGGATGTTCTGCTTATCGATAGTTGTTTTATTCCAACATTAAGCTATATTTCACAATATTTCAATAGTAATGAAAAAAGATAATGACATTTATATATAGTTTTTTCAGTACAATACAAAACAATACTTTTTTCATTTTTCAATTTTAGAACACGTCAATGATGCTATTGTACACATTTTTGTGGTAATCTCCTATTTTATACATTTTTGCTCAACAACCTAGGGGACAATACTTTATAATGTTATGATTGTCGAAGAACAGTAGTGATGAATTTACACAATTTCCTCTAGTCCTATCTTATTTCTCAGTAGCCTCTAACAGGATGACATGTGTATGATGGTGCTAGGTATCAATAAAAAAAGATGTTGAACTTTAAGACATGGTTAATTAAATCTAACATTTAACAATCCTGATTAATCCACACTGACTCTGTTATATATAGTTCAAGTGATGACATTACATGAGTCCTAACAATCCTATAATCCTGCTGATTTTAGAAACCATATCATATTTAATCACGTCAATGTGTGGCGCTTAATGCTGGAGAAAAGATATTGTACATTCACAAGAGATTTAGATTATCACTACTAAACAGCTGTATGTCGTGGTTCTCTCGCTACAATTTACTAGAAAACCCTATCGCTAGTAGAGATCACTTGGCGCAGTTCTGTGGTTACTATAATCACTATGTGAGCCTATCTTTAATTCATTCATGTAGCGTCTACAGTTGCATTATGGTAAAACCCATTCTCTACACCATTAGTAGTTAAAAATTAATGATGTTAGACATCTTACTGAATCAATCTTTCCCATTCCTCTTTATTGTTTAAACCGGTTCTGAAAGTGTTAAAAAGAGACATGTAGAACTGTTCTCTCTTTTTTCTCTTCACTTGGATGTTCCCTCCTCTTATATTTAGTTGCATCACTTCTATTCCGCACCATTTGAGATGCTCTATTTTATGATTATGCGTCAGCCAATGGTCCACTAAAGGTGCGGTTTTCTTTTTGGTTCTGATTGCTGACTTATGTTCTGTTATTTGTGTTCTAACTTCTCTGGATGTTTCTCCAATATAGGCCTTATTACACGGGCAGAGGATGAAGTAGATTAGATTTTTAGTTCTGCAATTTATGAAGTTTTTTATTTTGTGTTTGACACCATTGTGCGTTATAGAGTCCACCTTTAATAGGGTGTCACAGTTGGTGCACATATTGCAACAGAAGTTGCCAACAGGTAAGGGTTTTTTATCTATGGTGTTTTGTTTCTCAGTTCTGTCCTGCCTGAATGTATGGACTAAACAGTTTCTTACTGTTTTGTTTCTCCTAAAACTAAACATGGGTTTTGGGATTTTTATATAATTTTTGTCATTTAAGAGTGACCAATTTCTGTTAATTATGTTTTTTACTTTATTGCTAGCTATGCTGAAGTTCGTAACGAATATCAATCTGTCCTTTGAGTTTTCTGTTTTTTTATGTTCATTTGAGAACAAGGAGTCCCTGTTGTAATATTTTGCTCGCTTGTAAGCTCTCCTAATTAAGTGTTTTGGATATCCCCTCTCTTTAAGTTTATCCGATAATTCATCTGCATATCTATTAAAGTCTCTAATATCTGTGCAGTTCCGTCTTATCCTTAGGTATTGGCCAAACGGAATGTTATCCTTCTGGCTTTTTGGGTGGTTGCTCTTGTAGGGCAATAGTGTATTGCGATCAGAGGGTTTGGTGTAGAGTTCAACTCTTAGTTTTCTTGTTTATCTTTAATTTTTTTTTTTTTTTTTAAATATATTTTTATTGCAGGAATCAGTAAAACAATACAGTAGCGACCAGTATCGTATTATAAACAACTTATACAAGGTATAGCCCACCGACCCCCTTCCATAACGTTGCTATACAGCCAATCAACCCATATCCCTGGGGTTGGGCGGCAAATGCAGCTGGGGTCAGTAGGATGCTGGAGCTGGTCCGGATAACACACTGTCCGTCATCTGCTTTTCTAAACAAACCCAAAACCTCAAAAAGAAACCCCCCCCTCAAAATTCCCAATTACTGTGAAACCCCCCTCTCCCCCCCCCCCACCATCAGCGCCAGGGAGCTCATCAACATAGAATCCACTGCTTGACCCACGGGGAAGGTAATAGTGCTGTCAATGCTAATGTTTAATGGGACTCGGGTCGAGTTGCTTCTTCACTTTCGGAGTCGCTGGGGGTACAATAATCTCTGAGGGCCTGTACCAGCGTTTCCCATTCTAACGCGGCCTCCTGCGCCTTCTCATTGCCCTGCCTCCAAGCCAGCTGATATCGCAGCGCGCTCTCACCCGCCGCCCATTTCAAAAGCTCACTGTGCCATCTGCTGCCTGTAGGACCAGCTCGTGCCTTCCAGTTCCTGGTCACCTCTCGCTTAGCAAGTAGGAGCCCCAGGTCGATAAATTTACTGGTGATTTTATTCCGGGGGGTATGGGGGAACCAGTGCAAGAGCCCTACCGCCACATCGAATGATAAGTGCCTCCCCGTCACCTCTTCCAAAGTCGTCGCCACCTCCTGCCAGTAGGACGTCAGTCCTGGACAGGCCCATAGCATGTGTAGGAGGTCCGCCTCCTGAGCCGGGCACCTAGGGCATTCCGCCGAAGCCGTGGCAAAATAACGCCTGATCTTTACCGGGGTCAGGTACGCCCTATGGAGAACATAATAGTGGACCAGTTGGAAACGGGCGCTACGTGTACCCTTCCAGGCACGCCTCACCAGCTGGGACCAGGTCGTCTCCGGGATCTCCCTACCAATGTCCTCCTCCCAGCGGGACTTCAGTGTGGCGAGAGGAACCAACCCCTCGGCAATCAACCTGCCGTAGAGGCAAGTGACCGCCTTCACCGTGCCCGCCGACATCATTACGTACTGGCACACCTGAGACAATTGAGGTTCCTCTAGCCCGTTTTGCCAGTGCGCCTGGATCGCTCGCACAATGGCCGAGTGCAGCAGAAAGTCGCCCCGGGGGATCCCAAAGCGGTCAATGAGATCCTGAAAGGACAGGAGCGCTCCGTCCTCGTACAGGTCCCCGACGAGCTGTAAACCGGAATCCTCCCAGTCCGCCAGTCGTGACCAATCTCCTCCGTGGGGGAGGGCCGTCAGCATCCCCAATGGTATTTCAGGCGCATATGGCGTCCGTAGGCGACCTCTGTTATGAGCCCGATTCCAACAGAGTCGGATAGTCCGCTCCTCCATCGACAGGTCCCGTAGGACTAAGCGCTGTCGCAGCGCGATAAAGGAGAGGACGTGCCTGGCCATACCCGTCCCTCTACCGTCCTCCGGGCCTCTGAACTCCCTGGCTATCTCCTGGGTGTAGGTCTGGAGCTGCGCCGCTAGGTAATACTTCTCGAAGTCCGGCACAGCGAGCCCCCCCTCGTCCCTTGGCCTCATCAGGGTATTGAGGGCCACCCGCCGCCGGCCCGTTCCCCAAAGGAACCCGACCACCATAGAACGCAAGCGACGAAACGTGGCCGGTGGGACCCAGATTGGCAAAGTCCGAAAGTAATACAATAGTCGGGGGAGCGCCACCATTTTGAGCAGGGCGATGCGTCCCGCCACGGAGAGCGGCAGCGTGGCCCAAAAGTCCATGCTACCTCGGAGTGCTCGCATGCAACGGGCAATGTTTCCATCTAGGAGGTCGGGTTGGTCGTGGTACACAAATACCCCAAGGTATTTAAAGCAGTCGGGCTCCCATCTGATCTCCTTACTTAGCGCAGGAGTGGGGGTACCCCTACGCATCGGGAAGAGGCAGGTCTTAGACCAATTCACTTGGAGGCTTGAGACCGCTCCGAACTCCGTTAGCGCTAATTCCGCTCCCCGCAACGCGTCGACCGAATCCTCCAGGAAGAGCAACAGGTCGTCCGCATAGAGCGAGACGTAATGCGGGCCCGCCGCTGTCCATAAGCCCGTATAGTGGGCTCCCGAGCGAAGATGCATCGCTAGTGGCTCCACCGCTAGTGCAAAAAGAAGCGGGGATAAGGAGCACCCCTGCCGCGTGCCACGCTCCACCGGATATCGCGATGAAATCAAAGGGCCCGATCTAACCCTGGCCGAAGCGGAAGCGTAGAGGACTGCTGTCCATTTGACAAATCCCTCCCCGAGGCCGAATTTCCGTAATACCGTGCATAGGTAGTCCCACTCCAGGCTATCAAAAGCCTTCTCCAGGTCCACCGACAAGACTACCGGGGACGGGGCATCCACGAATGGTTCCCCAAGCAAGCGGAACAACCTTCGGATGTTCATAGTCGTATTCCGCCGCGGGATGAAACCGGCTTGGTCTCCATGCACTAGGGAACTCATATGTCCCAGCAGCCTCGAGGCCAAGATGCTGCTCAATATTTTGTAGTCCACCGTCAGCATTGAAAGGGGACGGTAGGACCCCGGGTCAGACGAGTCTCGGCCTGGTTTGAGGAGAGGAACCAACAACGCCTCACACATCGAGCCAGGGAGACGACCCAACCTCTTCGCCTCCCTATAGACCACCAGTAATCGAGGGGCCAAGAGGTCAGCGTAAGCTGCATAGAACTCCACCGGAAGGCCATCTAGGCCCGGGGTCTTGTTCCTCGCCATCCGTTTGATGGCCCCGCGGATCTCCCCCAAGTCGATGTCAGAACCCAGGGTTTCCGCCACTTCCTGTCCTACTGTGCGGAGTTCCAGTGGGCTAAGATAGTTATCAAGCCGGTCTGGGTCACGTGCGGAGCGACTGCGGTATAAACTTTCGTAGTAATGCCGGAAGCAACTGAGAATCTCCGGTTGGGTGCACACCTCGGTCCCATCCGCCCCACGCATTTTAGTCGTCGTTTGGGACTGGCGCGTAGGGTTGGCCAACCACGCCAGTAACGCGCTCGACCTGTCGCCCTCCGCAATAGACCGGACCGTATAGGCCTTATAATCGAAACAACGGAGCCGTTCGACCTCCACCGCTACCTTCTCCCTCGCCTCTACCGTTTGTGTTTGCAATTCTGGGTGTCCGGGGCGGCTAATTTCGAGCTCGCGGAGTGCTCGGTCCGCTGTGTCTAAGTCAGCCAGGATAACACGCCGCATGCCCACCTTCTTAGAGATACAGTAGCCCCTCACCACCACCTTGAAAGCGTCCCATTCGAACGCCCTAGTACTCGCGGAGCCGCCGTTGGACGCAAAATAATCTGTGATCCTCTCCCCTAGGTCCGCCTTGAAGACACTGTCCTCGAGGATCTCGGGGCGCATCTTCCAGGTGGGTACTGCCGGCTTCCCAGGGAACCAGCGAATGTCCAGTAGGAGGGGGTTATGGTCCGAGATGGTCCGCGATAAGTACTCCGATCGGACCGCTGCCGAAACTAATTCGGACGAACCAAGAAAGCCATCTAGTCTGACATGCAGCTCATGAAGGCTCGAAAAGTATGAGTAATCTCTAGACGCGGGGTGATGCGCCCTCCAAATGTCCGTCAAACCCCAGCGGTCTGCCAATCTTGACGACCCTTAGCCGTCCGCCGGACCGGGGAATCGGGGAGCGGGGGATGCGAGCGGTCTATGTCTACATCCACTACGGAGTTAAAGTCTCCCCCCAGCAGGAGGGGCCCGGCGAAAAAGTGGGCCAGCGAGCCCGATAACCTGGAAAGGAAGGCAGTCTGGTCCACATTAGGAGCATACACACAGCAAACGTTCAGGTCCCTCCCTCCTAGCGTGCCTGAGATGGCCACGAAACGCCCCTCTGGGTCCAACACTGTCCTCGTGACCTGGAAGGGGACTCCTGCCCTAATCCATATTAGCGCCCCCCTGGCATAAGCAGAGTACGCCGTGGAAAAGACCTGCCCTCGCCACCTACGCTGAAGCGCCGCCCCTTCCGCCTTGTTCAGATGCGTTTCCTGCAGCAGCGCCATTTGCACTCCCCTACGCACTAAATAAGCATGGACCTTGTGACGCCTGGACATAGTGTGAAGCCCCCTCACGTTCCAAGTAATACATTTCAAGTTAGCAACATCAGCCATTGTCCCAGAGTGTTCTTGCACAGTCTCCCCGTTCGGGTCCCCACAAAGAAAAAGCATCAATCCTCCCAGCGCTGACGGCGGCCATTGTCCCCAACCAGAACCAAACCACCCAAAAACCAACAGAACCCCCCCCCAACCACCCCAGAACAGGACCCAAACTGCACCATTTAGATCCCATCCAAACCTCTACGGAGATCAACCCCAAAATCCCCACTAGTCCTACGGTCGCCACCGTAGGAAGGCCTTAAGGGCCAGGTGCGGGCTGAGCGGAGGCAGTGGGCCCTCGTCGCCCAGGCTACCAGGACTATAGTAAGCCCCCTCCGGTGTCAAACCCTTCCGGGGCAAGAGCAGAAGCCCCCCAACCCTCCCTCCTTCGTTGTCAGCAATAAAGAACGGCAACCGCCTCCCCCCTGCCGGGCCCCCACCCAAAACAAGGCAGCATATCTCGTTACCCTTGACCGTCCAAAAGGTCCTCCACCGATTTCGGTGTGATCACCGGTGTATGGGTACTGTCTGCCACTGAATCTTCCGAGTCCGATGGTGCCCCCTGAGCACCCGGGTTTTCTTCCTCCTCCTCGATGACTTCGCCTCTTGCTCCCGACAGTTCCGACAGAACTTCCAACACTCCCCTCCGCTCCGATGATGTCTCCGCAGTCGAGGGCCCTCCCGTGCGGCCGCGGCGGTTCCTGACCCTCTTAGATCGTCTCCTTTGTTCCGGCTCCTCCGCCTGATGGGTCGAGGCGCTATAACCATCTTTCCCTGTCCGGTACAGTTCGAGCCAGTCACAGACCTCCTCTGGGGTGTCGAAGAACTGGGTTTTGTCGTCGACAATGACGCGGAGCCTTGCGGGAAATAGGAGTGAATATTGAATGCCCTCACTCCTGAGTTCACGCTTAACCGCTAGGAAGGAGAACCGCTTGCGCTGCGTCTCGTAGGTGTAGTCAGGGAAGATATTCACCTGACTGTTTGCAACCTGGAACGGGCCATTGTGCCTGGCGGCATTTAGGATCAGGTCTCTGTCCCGGAAATGTAGCAACCGTGCCACCACTGGCCTTGGGGCTCGTCCCTGCTGTGGGGGCCGTGCTGGGACTCTGTGGGCCCGTTCTAGAGTGTAAAATGAGGACAGGCCCTCTGGGACCACCGTGTCTCGGAGCCAGGTCTCCAAGTATCGCACCATATCGCCATCCTCGATTTTTTCCGGCAGGCCCACCACCCGAATGTTATTCCTCCTGTTGCGGCCTTCCGCATCCTCCGCCCTTCGTTCGAGGGTCTCAATTCGGGACATGGCATCCTTTATCGTCGCAGCCAGGGTTCTCTGCGCCGGTTCTAAAGTCTTCACCGTGCCCTCCACCTCCTTGACCCGGTCCGAGAGTTTACCATGGTCTGCCCTAAGGAGGCCCAGGCCCGTCGCCACCTGGGCAATGTCCTGTTGGAGGGCCGACCGAGTTGCCTCAATCGCTTCCAGTACACGGTCGAATTGTTGCTGGAGTGGTGCGCCACCAGGTCTTTTAGGGTCTCCATGCTCTTCCTTGTCCTGGGCTTCAGAGTCTGAGGTGGTCTGGCTGGATCCCTTGGCTCCTTTAGGTTTCCCCATGCTGCCAGGGGCTCTCCGAGAGGGTCCCGGAGTAGGCGTCTCCGTGTACAGGTGTCCAGCACGACCTTCCCGGGAGTTCGTTCTCAAGTCGGGTACGGGCGATCTCCTTCTCCAGAGCCTGTGAAGACTCCGCCGCTTCGGCTCACGCCACCGCCACGGCGTCCGAGGGCACCGATAAGGGGGTGGAGACAACCGTCGCCGAGTCGGGCAGGCCCGTTCACCCACTATAGCTCCGGGGCGAGGGCCACCAACTCCCTCGGTTGATCCGTGGCGCCAGAGTGTCGCGCCACCCATGTAATTGGGCTGGCCAGGAAATCGTATCTAGTCGCGGAGTCGCGGTGCAGACCACCGCCTGGAACAGAGGGCACCCGCGCCCGGTGCCCTCTAGTGCGTAGGCACCCGCCCGGTCGTCTAATCGAGTATGAACCCGTTGTAGAAGGTCCGAGCCTGCCAATGTCCAATGTCTGAAACAACTGAGGATGGTGAAGCCGGGTGCCAGTCGACACCCGCGAGACCTCTTCAACTCCGTAGTTTCGATCAAGGGGACAAAGGGGTCCGGGCGCCATGTTGGGTCGCACTCCGCAACTCCGCAAACTTCGGCATTTCTTCGAAGCCACCCCCGTCCAAACTCCACCAAGGCCCCCGGCAGGGTGTCGTCGCCTCACTCAACCGAATGCGGGGTCTGGGGCGCCCCTCAGCCTCCGATGTTCAGGATAATTTCGGGCTTAGTCCCGGAGCCGAGCTCTCAGGCGACCATCGCCATCGGCGCCCAAGCCACGCCCCCCTTGTTTATCTTTAATGCTAATGTCTAGAAATTCTATTGTTTCTTTGTGATATTTGGAGGTAAAACGTAGATTAATATCTCCAAGATTTAACCAATTGATAAAATCGTCCAAGTCTTCCACGGTTCCTGTCCAAATAAAAAAAATGTCATCTATGAATCTTGGCCAACAGGTAATATTTTCAAAAAAAGGGGCTGCAGTATTAAAAATATGTTTATTCTCCTATGCAGCCTCGTAGCTCAAAAGCTAGTCAGCCCAGACATCCTGCCCTTAAGAGATCACCTCACACACGCCACTGAAGTACACATCTGAGATAGGTTGTTATATTGGCTCTGTGCACCCTGGGGCACTGGGGCTGATATTATCCCAGTTGAGGTGAAGGCAATCCAAGAACCCCCAAAGTTTTGAGATGTTAGAATTTCAGAGCAGCGTTGGAGTGGCTTGATCCCTGAGACAGGCAAACACAGAGCTGGAAAAGAGAGGCTCTTCACTAAAGAAAGCCACAACCCTGACAGGAGTGGGGTATCTACACCTGCAGTAAGGCAGCATCACAGACACAAGAGTGGAGAGAGAGATCTTTCAGCCAGTGGCCGCTGTTACAGAGCTCAATTGCTGGCCAAAAGTGGGGCTGTCAGTCAATGAGAAGCACCAGATCGGGGCACTTTGGATAAAGACTGAGCATAGAAAGGAGTTTCATGCTCCACCTCATACACATATTGCGTCCCCGTCCCCTTGACACGGAGATACATATGTCCCAGGCCCAGAGGGAAGCACAGTAATGCTCGATCAGAGGAGGGGGCCCAGACACTCTGGAAGACTGATTGCTTTGGCGAGATGGCAATAAAGACTCCCAGTTCAATTATCAGAGAAGAACTTAAAGTGTGTTTGGTTGAGCTGAAATTAGAGTTAGATACATCTCTGAATCATCACTTGACACAGATTAAGGTAGACCTAAGCAAGTATTCTGCAGGTTTTAAAATTGACAAGCTAAGCATGAATGTATGAAGCAAATAGGGAAAAGCTCATATCCATTCCACCGCAGGCACAGAAAAGCTAATCGCTGCATCTATCACAACTCATGAGTCACAGACCAAACTCCTCTTCAACGAACGTGAACATTTAGAAAATAGATCTTGCTGCAACAATGCTGGGGTCTATGATGTGAACGAGGAAACAGAGGGAGATATTATCAGGTTCTTTGAGGGAACTGTTCTATGGGACTTGATGGTCAAAATGTCTTCTTATCCTTTCAAGGAAAGAATCATATGGGTCAGAAGAGGGTACATTGCATCACTGCATCAGCAATGGGCCACTGTTTCAAGATCTGATGGAAGAAACGCTACAGAAGTGGAAATTGTTCAACCCAGTTGTAACTGATCATTACAAAAAGCAAATTAGGTGCCCCGGGCTTTTTCCGGGTGAACTACAATTTCAGGGGTAAAACAAAGAGTTTATTGTGGATGGACTGGAGCTGCTGAACATCATGGTAGAAGAAGAAGAGGTTATTGTCCTAGAAAACAAACACAGGCCCTCCACAGACAAGAGTACGGGGTGCCCACCTTCCACCAGAGGCAAATGAGTGCATGGCAAGATGGGGAGACTGTTGGTGCACAGTCATTCTGTAATGTTTGTTGGAATGAGGCTGGACGGCCAATATGAGACACCATGAATCTGTAAGCCAGTTGAGATGTTCATTTACCAGGCTGAGCTCCTTGGAAATTCTAAACTGGAAAGCAGGTCTAATGGGGGAAGGAGGCTTGTTGGAAAAGGGTGGTAGAGGGTTAACAAGACTGAAAATGTTGAATTTGCTATTCTGAAATAATGGTGGGTTGGTCTCAGCCTGCGTGCATTGTTCCAGGTAAATGTCTCCTTCTTCCCACATACCCACAGAGTATGTACCTGCTCTGACTGTGTATTCATCAGCCATCAGATTGTGGGTTCGTCTTCACAGGGACAATATTTCTAATATTTCTATACAGAATCATACACATGTTTAAGTGGAGTGGGGCAGGAATGTGTGCCTTCCTTATGGAGGTTGCTAGCAGGTATACCAAAGGCCTCTGCAAACAGGCAAGACATTTCCAAAGCTAATTTAAAATATTAAGGGCCTTATTTATGAAGGCATTGCGCCACCGGTGCGTCATTTTTAAAATGGGAAAAAGTGACGCACCGGTGGCGCAAGGCCTTCATAAATAAGGCCCTAAAACTTTACCAAAGCAGAAGATACCTCGGGGGGAAATCACTGTGGAAGCCCTTAAGGCAACGATAAGGGCAAATGTATAACACTGGAAGTTAGGGCCTCAATGGACAAGCAATTAGTTGGGAACACAACTTGTGAGATAGCTAGAATGTGCCCATAAAGAGACACATTTCTTGGCACAGAAAGAAGAAAATAATAAATCTTAAGTATCTATTTAAATGAAGCAAACATGTTGTGACAAAGTAATAAAGTGGAAAAGCTGCTGACCCTCTGCTTATAATTTTTGTTAGCTACTACATAGAGACCTCTGCTGAATAACGCCATTGAAAGATGAGTAGGGTCAGGGACATTTCAAGGATTTAAAGGATTTTGGGGGTCCTGGACCAAGCATATTTTGAGGGGGGCCTGTTCGCAGCTGTTTTGAATTCATGATCCAATTTCAGCTCTTTCATGCCCTCTTTAGCCAGGTCATTGACAGTGCAGAGGCACACCCGTACACATTCTTAATGTCTTTGCATCTAATATTCAGGTATAGTGTATATGTGTTTTCAATATTGTAACACAGCAACAGCTCACTAATATTACTGAAAATAATCTCTGTGACCCCCTCTCATTTCTCATATGTTGATCTGAATTAAAAAAATAATGGTTGTTGTATGTAACATAAACACATTTCTCTGCAAAATGTATGTATTAGCCTCTCACACATCACTCGCAATAAAAATACATGAAAGGAAAACGGTATTTAGAACTATCTGTTTAAGAATTATTCAAGGTCATTAGGGCAAGACTGTGAAGAACAGAGCTGGCTCTATCGGGGGACCCCATGAAAGGCTGGGGCCCTGGGCCAGAGTCCACTTTGCCCATGCCTTTAAACGTCTCTGAGTATGGTAAGCAACACTGTTTCAGATAGTTTGCCAGGAGATGTACTATGGGCAGGGCATAGACACCTGAAGGTTGCGAGGCCTGTTTGATAGGTTAAAATGCCCATGTTCCGAGCTCTGTACGCTAAGGACCTAAATAAAGCTTTGGTGGGGCAATAGACCAGGAGAGAAATCAGATAGTTGAGGGCAAACAAAGCTCTAGACCTTGATGGTTACATGGTTAGCATCTATAAGAGTGCTGAAAATGACTATCTTGGACACTATTATGTTTGCAATCTCATTTGAACGTTACGCAGGTCAGTATCATCAGATTAAATATCCAGAACATTCCATTCCGTCGGGAACCACAAAAATGTGACTCTTTGTGGACAATGTCCTTATAACACTGATTTCCAGTAAGACATCTCGTCTGGTGCTTCTGCAAGAAATCTAGAGGTTTGAGGAGGTGGAGATCTTCTGCTTTAGCCTTGATAAAACATAAATGTGAAATATCTGTTGATTATACTGAGGAAAATTAAATTTTGGCCATGTTGTGTTCCCTAGCGCGTACCCCACCGACTCCATGTACCAGCTTAAAGTGCATGTAACTTCCCTCCTGTGCCAGCTATGAAGACGCAAATACATTTGCGTCCACCGTCAACTTGTCCTCTTTCAGAAGCACCATGAATGGATTATATAGTCCGTTCCTAAGTATGCTATGCCACCGTCTTTTTGTAGTACACTTTTCACATTTTCCTGCTCTAGCCAGAGTAGGCCCTGAATTCCTGCCATCTGAACCTCTTTTGTGGCTCCTGACTCTGCCCAGGCTACCTCTGTACTCGTGAACTCTGTCCTACATTCAGCGCGGCCCCTCGCGCTCAGCTCAAGCCTGCTTTCTGCCAAGACTGACTATAACCTTCGAGTTATCTGTTCCGTTCCCCGAGAATACATTCCTGCCTACTAGATCCTGTAAACATCCTCTCCAGCTGCAGAGCCAAAAGGGCCGACCTGTCTTAATGCAAGTAATTCATAGCCTCTGTTGCCATGCTTCCATGGAAGGCCCCGTGCCCCCACGCTTCACATATAGACATTCAGGCACTCATACACGCATCCACAGTTAGCATAAGAACAGCCTCTACCCTAGAGACCTTTCCGCCCAGATAGTATAGTTCCTAAACATCAGATATGATAGAAGTACAAGTTGATCTGACATGCCAGACTTCTGTCTCTTTCCGTCCGTGTAAATGTCAAGACCCCTGCACCCCGTCAATCACACGTCATGCAGCTGCGCGCGCATCCAAGCTTCCGATTTCTGCTGACATTGCAACATTCTGTTAGCACCACCCCTTGGTGCCACCCACTTGCGTCACCTATCAGTGACGTTTCTAGCACACACCTCTAGTTCACGCCTAGTTTACGCCTCTTGATGATGTATTGGTACCACGTGTATACTGTTATCTTGTCTTCTCTCAGCTGTTACGCCTCTTACATTGAACCTTATGATGTAAATCAAGTATATAAGCTATGTATTGTCAATAAACGAGAGCGCGCTCATCTATCCCTTCTGACACCCCTGTGGTGGTCAGAACATGATATCCTGATTCCTTTATGAGGAATAAAACCCTTAGAAACTCTAACACCACGGACTCTGTTTTCTTTCCTTCTGATTGAGTTATCATTGATTAAGTACTTACCTGCATAGAAATTAAGAGAGTAAATTAATTATTTACGTCAATACTAGGGTTTAATCCCTCAAAACACTTTCCTTCTTGTGCTAAACTGAACAGTCAGTTAAGTACATAGGAATATATCTAACTTGATCTGTAGAGCAACTGTAAATGGCGAACTGGCTGAAACTTAAAAGGGGCATGATAAATTAACTGAGTTGCCAGGGCTGCTCTATCTCATGGACTGGACATATCAACATCATGAATATTTTACTACACTTGTACCTTTTTCTAGCACTCATTTTACTCATTCCAACATTAGAACTTGATGCCCTCTACAAACAAGTCACTAGGTTCAGTTGGAAAAGGAATAGGAATTGAATGCCCATGAAGATCCTGGTGGCACCCACCTGTAAAGGGTGGTTGGCAATAAAAAATGGTTGGTCAGAGAAAAGAAAAGAAAATAAATAGACACATATGAACCTAGGTGACTCCCACAACTCAAGCCTCAAAGAAGCTAGGCATCCCATGCTCCCCTCCCACCTAACACTGTACACTACAACTTCCAATTTACACCAACACAAGACGTGGACATATTTAAAGCACGGTGAGTGGATGATTGTACAATGTTTAGAGACTTGTTTGCCAAAGATGAAATCAGATCCTTTGAGCAATAAAAACTAGAGGTCGAAGTGGGCAGGTTCTATTGGGGACGATGTACCCAAACACTTTTAATATTACCTAACAGTTCAGATTCTTTTAGTTAATAATCAGCTGTCACTGAATGGTTAATTCTGACCTTGAGTTGCATAGGGCTGAAAAGGAATGGGGGGTCTCTCGTAAAGAGGGGGTATGTGTTACTGTCAATGGAGAGAAGTCACAGTTTGCTAAACAAGAAGCACACCAGCTCTCCAGGGTGCCTTCCTAATGTGTGCAACTGATTAATCAGCAAATCTAAAGGCTGCTTGGAGCTGGAATAGAGTTTAATTTAGTGAATTATTTGAAGCTTTATAGGGACAAAGGGTTTTATTGGGAGGCAAGGGAGTAGCCATAAAATTAAAATCCCCCCACTTTGAGCCAAAGCTCTTAGGACACCATGCAAGCAAAGCAAGTAATCACAACTCTCCCCAGCAGAGCTTGCTTGTCGCTTAGATCATTCATCCTTTTATGCTTCCATCGACCCACTGAAATCCACCATTTCGCCTTTACATTCTGTCATCCATTCAGTCTTTTTATCCAACATTCAGCCTGTCACCATTCTATCCATCGGCCCTTCTGTTCGCTCATCCATATCCAAACCTATCCATCTATTGACAAACGTATCCATTAAACACATCCATCCATTCCTTTCACTCAGTGATCTATCCTTTCACTTGTCCATCCCCCTTTATCCATCCATTCATCCATCCTTCCAACCATCCATCCATCAGCTCATCCTTCCACTCTTTTACTCCATCCATCCATCTTCCTTTCAGTCCATCCATCCATCCACTCCACTCTACAACCCTCTATGCCACTTCACGCCACTCTACTCCACTCTGCACTGTGACACGCTACTGTATGACACTCTACTCTACTCTATGCCGCTCTACTTCCTTCTACACCACTCCACTCTACACCATTCCATTCAATCATACTCTACTCCACTTTATGACACTCAGCTCCATGCCACTCTCCTCCATGTCACTAACTTTAGAAAGGCTGAACAGCGACCTCTCTGGTGTATGATATAGTAAGAGAACTTGCAAAGTACCTGTTCGGATTCTCCGCTCTCCCTCCGATGTAGTGGTAGCACCGATAATCGGCTCCCAGCAGTCGCTCCCAGCAGTGCTGACGAAGGTAAAGTCAGCCGTAAAGAGGCAGCACCAGGAGTGCTCCGGAAGAACACCCGTGGGTTGGATGTACAGTCATCGCCAAATTGTAGTAAGAGACAGCTCCGACAACTGTAAGTACTCAAGTATTTTATTTCTCTGAGGGAGAGTGACAGACGCAAGCTCATCAAGCCGAAGGACCAACTGTAATTGCCCAATGGCAACCCACCGAACGTTCAGGTCTTGGCATTCTCCCCACGTGCTCGGTAGCATCCTCGCGCGACCCGAAGAATGCCAACACGACATATGACATGGCTAAAACACATTGGCAAACCCAATAGCTCACCCATATATGAGAGGTATTTGCTTTGCCAAAGCTTCTTTAAACAGTGGCGCCCTATATCATACTGCGTGTAATACATGTTTTAAACTAATGATATATTCACAGCACTTTCTGTAACAGACTGGGAATTCCTATATCTATAAATACACAGGGTGCAATTCTCCAGTGCATCAATCAGGATTCAAATCAGGGACACTCCTTATACAGACACAGGCACCTAAAGTGATCTTACCCAAATGAGCTCTCCTTTGATCTGCCAACCTAATAATATTTTCCACTGTGTGTGTGAGTGGTGAGAAGGGAGCATGCTCCTGGCGAGGGTGTGGGGCCATGGCGAGTGGGGCTTCGGACTCTTTGCTCTGCCTAAACAACCTCCATGGCAATAAGGACCTCGTGTCAGCACCTCCCATGAACGGAGGAGGTTTTAATTGGAGTCCAGCTGTGCAGAGCATTTACACCTGAGCTGGAACCGCGCTCTGTGAAGGGGCTTAAAGCGCACTGTGTGATTGTGTTTCTTCCCTGCCAAGCTGTGTGACGAGTGGCACGTGGCAGAGGTGTGGGTGAGTCAGTAGGTCAGTTCAATGCATTTCCCTCAGATTGGTTTAACTTGAACTTCATTTTCGTCTAGGTGTGTGTATTATATTTTACACGCAGTCACCTGTAAGCAAAAGGCCAATTAAATATGAAGATACTATGTTCTTTTCATCTATGTCTGTGACCACGCCCCTACAGTCACTTATGCTGCCACCACTGTAATCAGGTTCAGCATTTTGACTAAGACCACCCTCACACTGAGGGGGAAAGAGAAAGGAGTCAAAGACAGGTGATCCCACTTTACATCTGTCAAGTTGTGTCTTTCAGAGCCATGGTCAGGGTTTGGGATAACAGTTGCCTAGGGATTTAGAGATGTTATTTCTCGATATATTTTTTTCTTTTCCATTATGTGCCTTTTGTTTTCAAACTTTTTTGGTATGCTTAGAAAGCAGCATATTCTGCACAACCAATAAAAAGATGTATGTCCGTCACACATTTTCATGCTGTTGGCTCACATTCAGTCGTAAACGCCATCATTAGATCACACTTGTATTAAATAACCTACAGTCTTCCACTTAAAGACATTGACAATTCTTTACAAGGTGCTCCATAGCAGTAATCCTCCATACCTATCCAGAGGAACCTGAGACTGGCCTTACAGAACTTAATGGCCATTCGCACATCAAGATATAGAACATTTGGACTTTGGCAACCAGTCCATACACAATGAAGGCTCTACCCTCTGGAATGCCCTCCCAGCACAACTCAAACTTGAGGGCAACTTGTCACAGAGATGTAGGAAGAAATCTCTTCCTCTTAGCCTATTGCAACTTCAATGACCTGTTATCCTTGGGGCACTTCTCACATAAAGGTCATTCGGCTCCCACTCCTTTACCTTGCCCCAGGTTTGCTCATTCTCCAGGGGTGTCTCTTCCAAGGGGAGGGGGTGTCTCTATTCGGGGTGTTACAGTGCTTTAAATGGGCCGGTAATGTCTGGTACTGAGCACCAACACTTTTTTATTTTGAGAGGGAGAGTACCTGCACTCCTCAAGAGAGACGTAATGCTATTAATTGGAGAGTACAGGCACTTCTCAGAAATGAGCAGGTACGCTGATACAGGGTACCTGCACTTCTATTTTCCCATTTCAAGCACTGTACACCCCTCTAATAAATGTATTTTCTGATAAAAAGTTGGATACAGAAGCTTTCAGTCAGTTATGGTGAGGTGGCTGTCGATTTCATTAGGAATCTTTCCATGTACACAGACAAAAACGCACACACTCACTCCCTCTGTTTTGAAAGTCCTAAGAATTGGTATTTTACATAATAATATGTTTTGTCTCACTTAGTATTTCTTCTGATCCACACTACTCTGCCTTTCCGCTTCCCCTTAGGCCCCTCTCATGTACCCTGCTTGTCACTTTTTGTATTTTAAAATGATATGCCAGTGTGATTGTTGGAATATCTGAAGTTCACCCCCCTGCCACATTTACTGACCAAGCTACGCCCCTGCCATTCTCCTACAACCTTCAGAAGCTCTAGGATGCCCAGTGGGCTTCCTTTTATCAAGGCCTCCTTTCTATCTTCTAACATTGCAAAGCGTTTGAAACAAACTGCGACTTAATTCACTGTATTAGCAAATCTTGTTCTATTGCTAATTTATCTGCAGTTCTTTCCTCTTTTTGGATCCATAGGGTATTATTGACACAGAGCACTCTAGCTCCTTTACTCTATATATGTCTGTCTGGCCTGGCAGAACTGGAGAATACATGGAATTCTGGCAATGTACCACTGAAAATACCTTCAGGGGCAGTCTTCCCACCTGAAGAGTACTGCCAACAACCCGCTTATGCCCACAGGCATTGGCGGGAATACACTGCTTCACGGATGGACTTATGCTCACTGTGTAGTTTAGCTTAGTTTATTAAATAGTTGCTAAGTTACTTAAAACCATTGCAATAAAATGTTGACAGATAAAATTAAATGGTGCGATGTATTTATAATCATTAATAAAGCCGTTTTAGACATAAACATGTAAAAGCTTTAAAAATGTGGTGCTTGAATACTTAATTAAGAATATCGGTTTAATAAATAAGTTTCCTAAAATTCCATGATTTGGTTCTGCCATGGAATCGCCTGTTGGAAGGTCACACTATTCCTAATAAAAAAAATTGTAAGTACATAGTATGCACTTTAGATTGTTTTTTTGGAAGTGGGTCGTCCATTGTCCCTACGTGGCAGAGGGCAGGGCGGGGGGAGCTGTGTTGGGGTGGCCACTTCTCTGCACACCATCTACCTTCAACCATCCCAAAATATGCCAAAGCCTTCAGAGCCTGCCGCGTCTGAATAAATCTGTACTGTTCAATGAAAATCCTCATCCAAAGACCAAATTGAAATAGCATTGAGACCACAACTGATAATCCTCTCTCAGTTCAGCAGTAATATTTACCCTGAGATGCGGAAGTACTCCTGCCATTGCAAAAACAATCCTACGACAAAAGACTCTATCAGCTCTCTCTTCTCTGCATGCAAAGTTAAGATGCCCTAACAACTGCTGAAATTGTCTTAACTGCATCTTGTTGGCAGATATTGCATGTTCCAATAGGCTCAACATTCCTTTCACTTTCTGGATTGGTAACCTTGCCTCCAGTTTAACTGTATTCAATTCAATGCCCAAAAATACAAAAGAAGTACTGGAGCCTTCCGTTATTTCTGGAGATAATGGAATACTAAAATCTTCCACCATCCTCTTGAAGGACTGCAATGCAGTCCCACATTCAAAACAGCTACCTGACCCAATGAACAGAAAATCATCTAAGTAATGGATGACTTGCTCATGTCCTGTCCTAAATGAAAAACACCATTGTAAAAAACAACTCAAAGTTTCAAAGAGATGACAAGATAAGGCACAACCAATAGGGAAAACTTTAGGAACATACAATTTGTCCTGAAATGTAATGCCCAATAGAGACAAATCAATAGGGTGAACCGGCATAAGTCTAAAAGCTGACTTGATGTCGCATTTTGCTAACTCAGCGCCATAACCTACTTTCCATATCATGACTTTTGCAACACTCAAGGAAGCAAACTAATGCACAGTCTTTTCTGGCATTGAGATCATTCAGAGAAGACCCTTCTGGCAAAGAAAGATGGTGAATCAATCTAAATTTACCTTCTTGTTTCTTTGGAACTACCCCAGAGGAGACACCATCAAGTCTGGCAATGGGCAAAAACCAAAATGACCTGCCATACTTCCTTACCAGAACTCCTCCAACTTTTCTCGAACCACTGCTGGATGCTCCTGGGACGATTTTAGATTGTTCACAAACCTTCTAGACCTTGGTATTCTAGATGAACACTAGTCTCAAAACCCCCATCTTAACGTCAATGTTTCTTCTCTATTTGAATAATATTGGAATAATATGTCAGCCATTCCGGCAAAACCTCCAACTTATTTAGAATAAAGCCCTTGTTGTCAGCCATATCAGCTCCCCTTCCTCTGCCCTGACTGCTCCCGCTGAACGTGGTTTGCTCACCAAAAGATTGCAATACAGCATGTCGCCCTCCACATTTTGCTCATTCGTGCTTGTTCTTTCATGGGATCCTGGGACAAAATCCTCTATTGAAACTCGAACAAGACCCCAGGTTCTTACCCTGACCACTGACCCAGCTAACCACCCCCCCCCCCCCGAACCCCCCAGGGTGTGCTGACCTTGAAAAGGCCAATATTGGACTGCCAAACTGCTGGCCGTATGCAGGGCCTCTGGGGGTACATCCACTGAAACAATAACTCGTAATCGATCTCTCCCCAGAGTTTGTCCGCTTTAAAACTGTTCTTGCCCTAAACTCCATATGGGCTTACCTAATAAAAATGGACACCGATCTGTCTGGAAATGTTTCACAATAGATGCTTGCATAAATAAACAAGCATTTGCAATGCAATGGTCTCGGCATCATTAAAGGTAGAGCTATTGGCATTGCTCATGACATTTTTTTTTCTTTAAATCAAAAGATTCTGCACTCACTACTCTGCACTCACTACTCTGCACTCACTACTCTGCACTCACTACTCTGCACTCACTACTCTGCACTCACTACTCACTACTCTGCACTCACTACTCACTTATCTGCATTACCACTCTGCACTCACTACTCACTACTCTGCATTACCACTCTGCACTCACTACTCACTACTCTGCATTACCACTCTGCACTCACTACTCACTACTCTGCATTACCACTCTGCACTCACTACTCTGCATTACCACTCTGCACTCACTCTGCACTCACTACTCTGCACTCACTACTCTGCACTCACTACTCTGCACTTAGCACTCACTACTCTGCACTCACTACTCTGCACTCACTACTCTGCACTCACTACTCTGCACTCAGCACTTACTACTCTGCACTCAGCACTTACTACTCTGCACTCAGCAGTTACTACTCTGCACTCAGCACTTACTACTCTGCACTCAGCACTTACTACTCTGCACTCTGCACTCACTACTCTGCACTCACTACTCTGCACTCACTACTCTGCACTCACTACTCTGCACTCACTACTCTGCACTCAGCACTTACTACTCTGCACTCAGCACTCGCTACTCTGCACTCAGCACTTACTACTCTGCACTCAGCACTTACTACTCTGCACTCAGCACTTACTACTCTGCACTCAGCACTTACTACTCTGCACTCAGCACTTACTACTCTGCACTCACTACTCTGCACTCACTACTCTGCACTCACTACTCTGCACTCACTACTCTGCATTACCACTCTGCACTCACTACTCACTACTCTGCATTACCACTCTGCACTCACTACTCTGCACTCACTACTCTGCACTCACTACTCTGCACTCACTACTCACCACTCACTACTCTGCACTCACTACTCAGCACTCACTACTCTGCACTCACTACTCTGCACTCACTACTCTGCACTCACTATTCTGCACTCACTACTCTGCATTACCACTCTGCACTCACTACTCACTACTCTGCATTACCACTCTGCACTCACTACTCTGCACTCACTACTCTGCACTCACTACTCTGCACTCACTACTCACCACTCACTACTCTGCACTCACTACTCTGCACTCACTACTCTGCATTACCACTCTGCACTCACTACTCACTACTCTGCATTACCACTCTGCACTCACTACTCTGCACTCACTACTCTGCACTCACTACTCACCACTCACTACTCAGCACTCACTACTCAGCACTCACTACTCTGCACTCACTACTCACTACTCTGCATTACCACTCTGCACTCACTACTCACTACTCTGCATTACCACTCTGCACTCACTACTCTGCACTCACTACTCTGCACTCACTACTCTGCACTCACTACTCAGCACTCACTACTCAGCACTCACTACTCTGCACTCACTACTCACTACTCTGCATTACCACTCTGCATTACCACTCTGCACTCACTACTCTGCACTCACTACTCTGCACTCACTACTCTGCACTCACTACTCTGCACTCACTACTCTGCACTCAGCACTTACTACTCTGCACTCAGCACTTACTACTCTGCACTTACTACTCTGCACTCACTACTCTGCACTCACTACTCTGCACTCACTACTCTGCACTCACTACTCTGCACTCACTACTCTGCACTCTGCACTCACTACTCTGCACTCACTACTCTGCACTCACTACTCTGCACTCACTACTCTGCACTCAGCACTCTGCACTCACTACTCTGCACTCACTACTCTGCACTCACTACTCACTACTCTGCACTTACTACTCTGCACTCACTACTCTGCACTCACTACTCTGCACTCACTACTCTGCACTCACTACTCTGCACTCACTACTCTGCACTCAGCACTCACTACTCTGCACTCACTACTCTGCACTCACTACTCTGCACTCACTACTCTGCACTCAGCACTCTGCACTCACTACTCTGCACTCACTACTCTGCACTCACTACTCTGCACTCACTACTCACTACTCTGCACTCACTACTCTGCACTCACTACTCTGCACTCACTACTCTGCACTCACTACTCTGCACTCACTACTCTGCACTCACTACTCTGCATTACCACTCTGCACTCACTACTCTGCATTACCACTCTGCACTCACTCTGCACTCACTACTCTGCACTCACTACTCTGCACTCACTACTCTGCACTCACTACTCTGCACTCACTACTCTGCACTCACTACTCAGCACTCACTACTCTGCACTCACTACTCTGCATTACCACTCTGCACTCACTACTCACTACTCTGCATTACCAGTTGGCTTAAGTTCACTTAAGTTATTAAAGATGAGCAAACAGGAAAGGAAATACCTAGGTACTTCTCATGGTGGCAGCGTGGTGGGGACGCTTGATCAGTTTATTCTTAGGGCGACCTCTGTACCGAGCATCTGTTGTCTCTGGTCCCGTTATTAAATAGGAGATCTTCCCTAGGGACTATAGCTACAGCTCGCTCGCCAGCTCATCAAGATGTAATCATTATTATACCATCGACTAATATTGAGGTTGGCGTTGAAGTTCCATATCCCCTTGGAACACTAGAGGATTCCCCAAAATCGCCACTGACCCAAAGTAACATTACAGCCAGCGTCTCTACACGTGCATCTGCCACATCCCCAAATAAAAAAACCTCTACCAAATGATTAACTCTGGAACCGGCAGTAAAAAGGAAGCGGGGAGGAGGACCACAAAGGCCTTGTAGAGCAAAAGTGGCAAGGTCGAACAAAACCCGTGACAGTGTCTCACCCGAGGAGGGCAGTCCTATAATTAATGCCGATTTGGTTGATGGTGATACCAATTATGCAGCGGGAAATGGTATTAACTCGAACTGTGATTTAGAACAGTGGAAGACATTTGAGAGTATTTTAACTACCTTGCTATCTCCTATTACACAAAAACTAACCAAGATAGAGGAATGTTTGGACAATTACGAATCTCTGGTGAGGTCAAGGTTTGTTGTTTTGGAGGGCCTCATCACACATCCCAAGCAAACATGTATGAATACAAACGCTAACCAGGGGAATGAGGTGGCAACATCGGATCCTCTGAACATACAGGCCACAAGCAAGTTAGCTATGAAATCAACAGTCGTAATTACACCATCTAACCCTGTTGCATTAGCAACTAGAAAGCCTGCCGCTGTGTCCAGGGTACACGTGGATCCAGGGAATCAATCTAGCGAATTTGCACAAAGTACAGCAAACAGTCCGGGCGATGGCAGACACAACAGCCCTAAAAAGGGATAACATCTGCAATACACACACACTTGGATCGACAAGCTTTTATACCCAACGAGCTGCAAGCGAAACCTATCGTGGGGCGGGACTGAGAAAACGAAACCTATCGTGGGGCGGGACTTCCGTTTTGTGAAGCCCGCGCCCACGGAGTGCCTGGAGGAGCACCCCGAGGAAGAGCCCCGCGGTCGGAGGGCCTTTGACCGGTGAGCGGAGCGGGGGGGGGGGGGGGAGAGAATGCCTGCGTGTCCGGAGGGCCTTTGACCGGTGAGCGGGGCGGGGGGGGGAGAGAATGCCTGTATGTCTGCGTGTGTGTGTGCGACGGTGGAGGGGAGGGGTGGGGGGCGGGGTGCGACGGCGGAGGGGAGGGGTGGGGGGGGGTGCGACAACGGAGGGGTGGGGGGGATGCTCGGTGCACGTGTGTGTGTGTGTGTATGCATGCGACGCCGGGGGTGGGTTCGCTGTATGTGTGGGTGCGTGCGTGCATGAGCGCTCGTGTGTGTGTCTGTCGCTGTTTCTGCGCATGCGCGTGTGGTGTGGTGTAGCTGCTTCCCAGGAGACAGCAGCTGAGCGCGTTCGCGAGCGCGTGGCCAGCGGAAATCGCCTCCTTGAAGAGGCAATGCGCGTGGCCAAGGCTGTCTCCTGGGAAGCATAGTCCCTGACAAAAGATCTCGGCGGAGACGCGCTTCCGCGCGTTGACGCCGAGACCTAAAAATGGAGATGTCCATGTTTCAATTGGTGGAACCCTTGCTCTCCTATCAAGTTCCCATGCCTCTTCCCTTGACATTTCTTTTGACTGCAATTCCCTGTGGAGTAATTGATAAACATCCACAAACTCTCCTTTCCAAATCTTTTCTTTGGTTGCATTAGATAAATGAGACCCCAGAGGCATGGAAACTCCCATGTACGGTAATCTCTTGAGACCTTCCTTCTTCATTTTCCCCTGCACTTTTCTCTTTTTCTTTTATAACTTCCCCTTTTCTACCATTTGCCTTAACTTTTGATTGTTTGACTCTGGCTGTTAAAAGGCATCTTTCAACATATTTACCACAAAAAGCTTAACATTGTTTCCCTCAGCCCCTTCTGCAACATTCAAAATTCTAAGGTTATTTCACCTAGCACTATTTTCCAACCTCTCTAGCATATTGGCCTGCTATTTATCCCGCTTCCTTAATCGGAAGACCTCCTGCATGTTTGTACTCACCTCTGTGCTCTGCTCCAATACTCTGTCCTAAAGTGCTTCCATATGGTGGGCCAGACCCACAATTTTTTCATCTAGACCTATACAGGACTCTTGAATCTCTATCTGTTTTGCCTCGGAGATGGAAAACCGACCCTTGACCTTTTGTGTGAGAAATCCAACCATCTCCTGTATCTTCTACAACTCAAAAAGATCACTAGTCTCAAAAGTGGAGTTCACCAGGACTCACCCCTGGTCTACCTCTAGTTGTGCCATTTTTCTTGTTTCTGCTGGAACCAGGGAACCAACCTCTTCTGGAGGATTCCGTTGCAAAGGGGGGAATCAGTTTGCAAAGGTAAGACCAGTAATTCCCTGGCTGATCTTGACCTCTCGTCCTTTGTGCTTGCCTACCCATCATACCCCATTGTCGAGGTCCCTACTACATGGAGGTCGTTACCATCCTCTCCCTGATAACCCTGCAGGTTTAATATGGGTTCCCAGATCCATCCTGACCTGGAAAGAAGATTAGAATGAAGGAGTAATTTTTGCACTCCCAGAAACTGATTTAACTAAGTTTCCCACTGGAGGCTGGACTCTTTAGAGAGAATGGGCTTTAGGGTAGCTTTTCCGGAGAGCCTGAGAGGTTTCCTTACGTTTGCCTTGACTTTAACTTTCTACAGTTGTTCTTTTCCCTCACTTAGAGGCATATTATCAACAACTAGCAATATTTATTGCTAAATGAGCTTAGCGATATTTTTTTTATCGCCGCGCATCACCGGATTTTATCGCAAAGATAACGTGCAATTAGCAACGTTTATCTCAAATCCGATAAAATATCTGGCGATAGCAGCTCAATGCGTGAATATCGCTGGAAATCCAGCGATGTTCAGGCATTACTGCCAATAGGGTCTTAACCTGAATATCCAACTCCCATTGGATATATAGGTATAGAAGTGGTCTGAGCAGGCGTTAGTTCTTGGCGATATTCGCGCTTAGCGCAAATTTTATTATCGCTGTGCCTGCGTTGATAATAGGCGATAGCGATGTTAGCGACTGCTTTCAGTTGCTAACAGGTTAGGTACGCCCACTTTGCATGTTATCAGCGATAAAAATCACTGACATGCAAAGCGGGCCCCAAACCGCTCGCTATCGCCTACAAACTGTCGCTAACTGCTGTTAGCGTAGCGACAGCTTGCTAATAGGGCGATGAAATTATTGCCGCTTTAGCGGGAAAAAGTCCAGCTAAAGCGGCGATAATGTCATTGATAATATGCCCCTAAGTACTGGCTTTTTCACAGGATTAGCAACAAGAGGATTAGTGGATAGTGTATACCTCCTCCATGAACATACACTTTCCCTACTTTTTTGGTTCTGCAACCTCAAGCACTCGTAATTATTTGACATGAGTCCAGTCTCCCTTCATGATATCCTTACCATCTCTACTCTCCATGGTATCCCTGATTGAAGTCATCTCCTTGTCCTTGCATTGTTAAAAGCACCCTTAGTTGTTACAACTACTCAGAGGCTTTCCAAACAGCCCAGACTTCCTGTTCTG
This sequence comes from Lissotriton vulgaris, assembly GCF_964263255.1. Classification (NCBI taxonomy): domain Eukaryota; kingdom Metazoa; phylum Chordata; class Amphibia; order Caudata; family Salamandridae; genus Lissotriton; species Lissotriton vulgaris. The sequence continues at coordinate 741,305,152 of NC_141685.1, read as the reverse complement.
AGGCCCAGAGGTACGCTCTCTAGCATACCTGCTCTCACTCAATATGGTGTTCTCACGTGCTCTCTTCAAGCAAGCAGTGGGCATGCCAGTGCTAAGCTTGCCTACATCTCGCCTGAAGCTCTGCCCACTTCCTTTAAAGTTCTCTGGCCGCCTCAAACCAGTGCAACGTGACCTGTTCCTTCGGAGGTTGTTTCTACCAAACAAGGTGACAGGTACGTGGGGCTCCGAGCAGGAGAGAGGTGGTGGGGCCCATACTCTAATCACACTGACCCCCAGAGGATAGCTCCTGACCGGTCGTTCTAGCTAGCCGCCATGTTCCCGCCCTGTGTCCTACCATCGGGATAAGAAACTTTGCTTAGCAGAGAACAAAGATATTTTACTCCTAGTGGCTTCAAAATCTCAATACACCCTGACTTTACACAGGGACAGTCCTCATGTTCACGGACACTCACATGACAGTGGAATTCCAGAATAAGCTGGTTAAGAAAATAGAGAACAAACACAGGACCTCCAAACCTCACACACAACAAACTGTTTGTGATGTGGAATCATACACCAGGACTCTGGGGAAATTATCTTAGAGTGGATACGATAAGGCGCAATTATAGCAACCAGGGTGCTTGATGATTAAAAGACACAAACTATGCAGACATAACTGGAACGGAGGTGGTAAGATTGGGAGATCAGTGCCATTGCTACAATAATCTTTGGTGAAACACCTGTGTATCTAGATGTTGGCACTTATGGAGTGAAAGTCTTGATTAGACAGCGCTGGGGCACAGACTGCGTACATTTTGATTGTTGGGTGCACACACTTACATTTGAAATGTGGGATGATAGGTGAACCTCTTGTTTGTTGAAATTTGTAAGTGGACATTTATGATACATAAAGCTATTGCAACTATGTGTAAGGATAAAGCGCATGGCCCTGACGGGGTGCCTGCAGATTTATACAAGATAGATTTGTATGTATGGGTAAAAATCTTAACACAAATGTGTAACACTGTATGTAGGGAAGGTATCCCAATCTCTTGGTCTATAGCCATAATCATCCCCTTTTTTAAGAAGGGCCTAAAATCAGATCCAAGATGCTATTGACCAATCTCCCCAATAGATTCGGGAGTTAAGGTCCTAGGGACAGCAATCCTTTCAATGCTCATGGAGTGGTCCGAGCAGAACAATGAAATTTACGGTTTACAATAAGGGTTTAGACCAGGCAGAGGTACCTTGGACAAATGCCTAAACCTACAACTGATTATTCAAAAATGCACAATAGCAAAGAAAGGCATGTTGTTTATGGCATTTATGGATCGAACCTCCGCATTTGATTGAGTTAACAGATCTAAACTGTGGAGTGCGCTGATTGACTTGAGGTGTGTACCACAACATAGTAAACTTCCTACATGAACTTCATTCGGATCCTGTAGCTTCGGTAAAGAATGAACAGTATGGGATTATGTATAGGCGGTGGCACAAGGCTGCATCCTGCCCCCATTTTTATTTACCCTGTACAAACATAATTTGGGCCTGACATTGTCTGTAGTGTGTAAAGACACCCCAAGAGCAGGTTCCCAGCTTATACCCGGGCTCCTATATGCAGATGATGCAGTCCTAATAACTATGACTGCAGTACGGCTTCAACAGCTGGTAAATTCCTTTGTAGTCTTCATGAGTTCTTTGGACTTGAGTACCAACTTCTCAAAATCCCATAATATGATTTTTGGTTCCAGAAAACATCAGAAAAAATGTTTTGGCCATAGCACAGAATTGCCCAGGGTACTTTATGTTCTTATACTTAGGCGTCCTTTTTGATGATCGAAGCTCATGGTACCACAAAGAAAAGCCAACAGGAATGTATTCTCGAGAGTTGTAGCTTGGATTTTTGATGGTTTTATGGATATCAGGGAATTACAGATGGTACAAAATACATTTTTGAGACAATTGTTAGCCGCCCTTCAGTCAGTTCCCTCATATGTAATACATGAAGAGCTGGGTTCGGGATACATTGCTGATCAATTAGCACTTGCACCTTTGTTAAGATGGGTAAGGATATGGAGTAACCCGGACCTAGCTCTTAGTCCAGCAGTGCTAAAGCATGTGGCAGGTGCTCTAGTCTTACTATAAACTGTGATACAACGATCATGATGCCCTTGACTAAGAGCACCAATGCTGTTCCATAGGTATACACCATACAGCGGAGTGAGGACACTGATAGATACTTGGATATACAATATCACTGTGATATAGACATACTGTATTGTGCCAATTATGGGGTATGCATGGATAAGATAGCTGCTACTGAAGACAAATGAAATGAGCTGCTAATATCAACTGCTAATATCAATGGCCGGCCGCATTGGTGTCGTGAAAAAGATAGTCTTTCCTAAATTGCCTTATCTTTTTCAGCGCCTTCAAAACACTCAATCATAGAAGAATTTGTTATTGATGAAGCTGGGTTGGGTAGGTAAAAAAACTAAAATAAATTGGAAAACTATACAAATGTCATACGAGCAGGGGCAGTTTGTAGACCCAAATTTTGAAATGTACTATTTGTTAGCTTAAGCGCAGTACACACATCACTGGTTCCAAAATATTGGACACATAGATACCTTATTATGACTTGGAAAGAGGTTTGGTGGCACCAATCCGATTAAATACTGTTCTCATGAAAACACCTAACAGAGAAGTAAATACAGTGGATGGCACTATTTTCAGCGCTGTGCTGCCCCAGAGGCAGGCTAAAAAAAAGTTCTAGTTATCGCATCAAAGAATTTTCAACTCTATTAAGGACACAGAGGCAAGGATTATGCTTCTCTTTCCTTTACTACGTAAAATACAGCAGCCAATCACATTTTAATAAAGTAAAAACTACATTTCCTATAAGCCCAGTGGTCCTGTATCCGCCAATCAGAGGGGCACAATACATATATATATATACACCAATGTAACTATATCACTTCCGCTTTCTTTGATATCAGTCCTCAACAGTCAGTTTCAACAGTTCAACTTGAATCCTGTCGAAACCCGGTTTCGTATCTCCAACTTGGAAAACCATGGAATTGCGAAGAATCAGTCTCTTCTTCGGTATCCTTTCGTACTGCACCAAAGTTCACTTCAAACTTCAAGACTCCTTTGTGTCTGGACCTGAAAATAAAAGTGAAGCGTTAATACTTCCTTTCACAAATGACAAAATAAAATACAGGGTGGGATAATATGTATGTTTTCAGATAACATAGAATCAACATCAGGAAAACACCTTCAATCATAATCAGTAACGAAAAACCTTCTTTCTGAGCCACTATCGGGCGGGATAATCCGCGCCTCTGTGTCCTTAATAGAATTGAAAATTATTTGATGCAATAGCTAGAATTTATTTTATTCTATATCAGGAGAGAGAGGCTTCGGATTATGCTAGTTCAAAGCTGTACCACATTTTTAGACACTACATCCACCACTGGCTTGTGATAAAACAGACGAGAGCCCATAGAATAAGCCTTAGAGGCCATGGCTCCCCTAACTGAATGTGCTCCAAAAGGCGCCACATCAATTCCTGCTTCCACGAGTATCCATCTTACCCAGCGAGCTAGTGTTGCTGATGTAACCGGGCGGAAAGGATTCTGTAAGGAAATAAGTAACTGACGTTACTGGTCCGTTTTCTCGGGTCTGCTCCTCATAACATTTTAAACATTAACCAACACATAACCTTTGGTGATGAGGGAAAGCTGGATACATAATGCCTTTGGAATCAGTCTTTGTACGTTTTGATATGGAAAAAGACAAACCTGAAGGAGGGAATACTCTACCTGCTATGTCTAAGGCTCTCTCATCTGAAACTCTTCTACAAGATATAAGGCATAACAGTTTCGCCAACAGCTGTTTGCGGGTAAGAGTTTCATTAGCGGGCCAAACCAGAACAAAGCTTAAGACTACATCCACATCCCCCAAGGTGGAATACTTTGATTGTGGAGGACGAACCATCCTTATACCGCTTAATACTTTGCATACCAGGGAATGCTCCCCAACAGGTCATCCCTCTAAATGAGGGTGCCCCGCAGAGATAGCTAAACGGAAATTATTGCCAGTTCTGTAAGCTAAACCTTGTGTAGCCAGATCCGACAAAAAATGTACATTTATATGGACACCGGATCCAAAGGGATCCATTTCCTGTTCACCTCACCAAACCACCCATCTACTCCAGGCACCTTCATATCATTTGTGGGTAGAGGTGGCCCAGGATTGGGAGCAGAAAAACAAAGTGTACTCTGAAACTCCTGGCACTTGCCAACGTCTCCTGAAATCAGCCACACCATGAGGTATAATAGTACCTGACTTAACAGGGGGTGGAGACGACCTACCGCATCCGTTAGTAGATCTGTTCCGGGATGAATACGAATTGGAAGATCGCATGCTAGTTCCATCGCCATTGGAAACCAGGATTGCGCTTTCCATATTGGAGTTATCAACACCAGCTCTGCTACTTGCCTGCTCACTTGCGCTAGAACCCTCAGAATCATTGAAAAGGGGGAGAAAGCATAGGTCAGATCCTTTGACCAGATCTGTAGAAACGCATCCAAACTCATTGCTCGTGGGTCTGTACCACAGCTGTGAAACCTTGGGAGCTGAGTATTGAGTCGAGATGCAAAAAGGTCTACTGAGTAGGGATCTCTGTGTACATTCAAATTCTGAAATACTTGTGGATGCAATTTCCAGGCTCTGGAATCCCAAAGGAAGTGGGAATTTCAGTCTGCTCTGACACTGAACGATCCTGGAATGTACTCCGCCATCACCGAAATTTGATTTTGGAGACAAAAGTGCCAAAAATCGTTGGCTATCTCTGCTAGTAATCGAGATCTGGTTCCTCCTAAGCGGCTGATATAATGTAGCGCTGACACATTGTCCATCCGTAAGAGGATGCAACAACTCGTCTTGTGAGGGAACAGGGTTCGGATCGCAAAAGATCCTGCCTGCAACTCCAGACAGTTGATGTGAAGCTCTAGTTCTTTAGAGGACCAACGACCTCCTGTCTCCGTTGAGCCGCAACGAGCTCCCCAGCCCCACCAGCTGGCATCTGATTCTATCACAACTTCCGGTACAGAAGCAAAAATGGCTCTGCCGTTCCAGGCGTCCATGTGCTTCAGCCACCAATTTATCTCTGTCTTGACCTCTTCCGTCAACAAAATCTGTTCTGAATAAGACAAGCCCTTGCAAAGGTGTAGTATTTTCAAGCGTTGAAGGGCGCGATAATATAAGGGGCCCGGAAAAATTGCCTGAATTGAGGATGCTAGTAGGCCCACAAGGTGAGCAAGGGTCCTGAAGGATATATTCGGGAGTGGCAAGCACTCTCCTCAATTCCTTCTTGATAGATAATCTCTTGCTTAATGGTAATAGGAGTTGGGCTCTGACAGAGTCCACCTGGAAGCCCAGAAAATCTAATATCTGAGATGGGATCATGATAGAATTTTCTCTGTTTAGAACAAAACCCAGGTCCTGCAGTATCCAACCTGTCCAAGCAAGGTGCAGCAGGACCGTGTTTTTGTCCTGAGCCATGACAAGAATATTGTCCAGATAAATAATCAAACGAACCCCTCGCTCCCTTAGGTACTGAACTACTGGTAGAAGAAGCTTGGTGAAACACCAGGGGGCTGAGGAAAGGCCGAATGGCATGGCATTGAACTCGTACCATCCATGGCGTCATTAGAACTGCAGAAATATGTGGTGAGGGGCAAAGATGGGAACCGCTAGGTACGCATCTTTTAAATCTAACCGAACCAGCCAATCGCTTTCTTAGAGGAAATCTCGCAACAGATGTACTCCTTCCATTTTGAAGTGGCGATACATGATCCCGGAACTGAACTCCTTTAAATTGAGTACCAGCCGATGACCCTGTTCTTTTTTCGGCACTAAAAATATTGTACTCGTGAATCCCTTGGGATGTGGGGTTGTTTGGGTCACTGCCCCTTTTATTATTAGTAACTGAACCTCTTTGTCTATGAAAGACATCTCTGCAAGGGAAAAATGAAGAGGAAAAGGTTGAACGTTCTGGAGTGAGGTTGCATAAAACTCCAGAAGGAACCCCATAACTGTTTGTAAGACCCATGGGTCTTTAGATATCCTTCCCCATTAGTGCAAAAACAATTGAATTAGACCCCGTACCTTGACCTCTGAGAGAGGAAGAAGGCTCACCTGAGTAAGCGGCACAGGTGCTGTTGTCTCTGCCTCTGTAGCCTCCCCTACGACCAGGACCTCTTCCACCTTGGTTCCATGTTGGGTAAAAGTTTGATTCCTTTGGAGTGGCTCCTCCTCCTCTGGGAGCATATCCGCTTGCGGCCTGGTGAAAGCCACGGCCTGGCGCTCAGCCACAATAGCGTCCGGCCCTGACAAAAAGGCCCCTATTGAAGACCTTTTTTAGTGATGTGTGTGCCTTATCTAAGGCTGTGAACGTCAATACATATTTTCCCAGTACTTTGACGAACTTATCGCCAAATAGTAGGCCGTTGGCTAAGGTCTCCACTTCATTGGAGGCCAGGTCCGCCAACTGAGGGTCGATGCGCTTCAGTACTGATTTGCGATGTTCCAAGGATAAAGCACAATCGGCGTTTCCTAGGAGGCACAAGGCCCTCTGGGCCCATTCTAGTATCCCCCAGATCCAGTTGGGTCTTGTTTTCTTTGACTTGTACTGCCAAGTCCCACATTTTTGTGATGGGCCAGAGATATCTAGTACTTTATCTTGACAGCTTTTCCATGCCCTGTCTAGACCTTTCTTGGGGTCCTTGGTAAACTTTTTTAAGAAGGTGGACATGCTCGGACGAGTTCTGTTGTGTCTGCCACCTTCCCTAGGAGCGAGGGTCGAGGACATTCAGAGCGTAGTGTGTTGCGCACCTCCTTCTCAAAGCCTTGGTGCAAGTTAGCCTGGACGTAGTGCGCCACCTCCGTACATGAAACCCATTCTGTGGATCTGGGATGAATAAAAATGCTTTGGATCAAAGAGAAGACTCTTGTTGGGCGGTAAATCCGGTTGTTTATGGCGCACCTTGCATTTAAGTTTGGTGGCCTGCCCAGAAAGTCCAGGAAGCTCCTCGTATCCTGAAGAAGACTCCAACAAGGATGTGAAGGGATCCACTGTAGTGGTGGAGCTCCTAGGACATTCACAGAATCCTGAGTCTTTGGTACTTCCATATTCATGGTTCAGTATGACCGACTGAGCCAGCTGGGAAAGGGCCTCTGCCGAGGAGCCCTTGTAAATAGTGCGGGCAAACCCAGCCCCAATCATGTCCAAAGCACCCCAATTCAGTGGCCAGTAGAGAGTGGGGAGAAAGGCACCTGCTCCCCTAGGGTGAGGGCCTTATAAACATTTAATTCACCCCGCCAGGCATTCACATGGACAATTGTGGTACTGTGCCTCGCATCTGTGGCCGCGCTGTGGGCCGATCGGAAAAAATCCTATTTCGGTCTCACTGTGCATGCACGACGGTCTGGCAACGAGAGAGGACAGGGATCACAAAGCGCATGTACCGCACGTCCCACTCCCGCTCCACAGCAACCATCTAGCGGGTGGCAAAGCCCCTGTGTATTGTGCACAGACAGATAGCTCATACAATTGTACAAAACCAGCGTTTAAACCAAAAATGTAATAATAGAGCAAAATGACTTAACTGCGGCCACTGCAGCAGCAAAGAGGAAGTGAGATAGTTACATTGGTTTTTATATATGTATCGTGCCCCTGTGATTGGTGGATACAGGACTACTGGGGCTTATGGGAAATGTAGTTTTTCCTTCATTAAAATGTGATTGGCTGCTGTGTTTTTTCGTAGTAAAGCAAAGAGAAGCATAATTCGAAGCCTCCATCTACTGGCAAAGAATTCTACCGCTGGGGATGGGAATGTCCAATAGTGAGTTGTTACTGGATAACTGTTCTTGGGATGCTCGCCAATGTGACTGATGTTCAATCAGAGCCATCACCTCTATTGACGTTGCTAGACTATTTAAAGGACGTTCCCAAAGCACACAGGAGTTCTGTGGCTCTGTCGTTACTGGTGACAAAAGGAGAATGGGGTTATGTTGGGACAGGTGCAGATCGCCTAGAAGTGAGGATTGGGCGAAAGATCTGCTGTGGTGTAAGACTCAGTCAGAAACACACAAAATGCGAATCCCGCAATAATCTCGTCCCGAAGACATTTGGGACCCATTGATACAATACTTGCTTGCAACGGAGGTTGATCCTGCTGGTGGACCTGTACAATTATCAGAGGAAGAACCATTGATTGCACCATAATGTTCTAACTATATACCTGTAGTACATTAAACTGTGTAATATGGTGGGATATATGATGTACATTATGTACATATGATGCTGGAATAACCTTACTAATATATGCTATTGTGATTGTATCTTTTATGCTTATGTAACATGCACACTTGTCCCTTTTTTTCCTCTTGTAACGTATCGTTTGCTACCTCTTCTTGTATCTTGTTTGCTTTTGTCACATGCATAATTGTCACTTTTTCCTCTTGTAACGTATCGTTTGCTACCTCTTCTTGTATCTTGTTTGTTTTTGTCACATGCATAATTGTCACTTTTTCCTCATGTAACGTAACGTTTGCTTTTATAACATGCCCACTTGTCATTTTCTCCTCATGTAACGTTACTGTTCCTTTTGTGAAGCGCTCTGACACCTTCGGGTAAAGTCCGCGCTATATAAAAAATGCATTAAAAAAATTAATTAAAAAATTGCGTGACCATATGAACGAGATGAATTGTAATGTCTTGGTAGTTAATGTTAATAAAACTGGAAGAGCTGGGTATGGCTGAGGGTGTCACACGTGACATGTAGCCACTCTGTGGCCCACTGAAAGTAACTATCTGTCAGATTTTTGTCGAGGGATCCACTGCTCACACAGAAAACAGCATTCTAACTGTGCTCCATCGTGTCCAGGACTATCATTTGTGGACAGCAAAGGGGACATTTTACCCCACACCCACACTTTTATTTCAAAATCCTGTGCTTTTGCAGAAAAAATATATTTATATATTTTTTTAAATCAACTATGCCTGTTACAGAAAGCTAACAAGGTCAAACAAATAGACGGCACCAGATGCTGGAGTTGCCATCATTTCTCTCTCCCTGATAGACACTTTGTTTTACATCTTTTGTAACAAGCATTGGCATAGCCAATAGGTCTAGCTTTTGGGACTTTCTAAGTATTTAGTTATGCGGCACAATATTGTTGGTGCAACAGCATCAACTGTTGCGTGGCTAAACACTTATAAGGTCCCAAAGGTGAGACCTATTGGCTATGCCAATGTTTGTTATTTTTTGATCTTGGGGGAAACCGGGCTAGTGCCAGGAGGGTCAAGGGTGAGTGGCAGGGAGGTGAGGAGTGAATGCCAAGAGGGACAAGGGTGACTGTCAGGCAATAGGGGTGAAGGGTGAGTGCCAGAGAGGTGAAGAGTGAGTGCCAGGGAGATGAGACGTGAGAGTCAGGAGGGTCAAGGGTGAGTGCCAGGGAGGGAAAGGGTGAGTGCAGAGAAGGGGGAAGTATGAGTGCCAGGGGTGAGGTGTAGCTGCCAGGCCAGGGGGGTGAAGGGCTAGTGCCACGGAGGTAAGGGTTGAGTGCCAGGTCAGGGGGATGAAGAGTAAGTGCCAGTGAGATGAAGGTTGAGTGCCATGGTGGTGAGACATAAGAGTCAGGAGGGTCAAGGGTGAGTGCCAGTGAGGGGAAGGGTGAGTGCAAGGGGTGAAGGGTAGCTGTCAGGCCAGGGGGATGAAGGGCTTATGCCATGGAGGTAAAGGGTGAGTGCCAAGGGGGCGAATAGTGAATGCCAGGAGGGACATGGGTGAGTGTCAGGGAGGTGACAGTTGAGTGCCACGCAGAATCAATGCTGAGTGCCAGAGAGGGAGAAGGGTGAGTGCCAGGTGCGAGGAGTGACTGCCAGGCCTGAGGGGTGAAGGGTGAGTGCCAGGGAGGTGAGGGGTGGGTGACAGACTGCAAACAGTAGTGAGCTGGGGTCTAGAAGGAGGTGCAGAGATCATCACCTGGTGTGTGCTAGGTTGGGACGCACCAGTGCCAGGCCAGACTTGGGTGGATGCAAGAACCTCTGAAAGGCGAGTGCCAGGTCCCTCGTAACCTTAGTACATGAGTGGGGTGCGCAGGAGAGAGTAACATCTTAAAACAAGAAACTATTCAAAATCCTGAATGCTCCACTTTATGGTCTTGCAGCCTTATGTGGAAAATAATTAGCAAATGAATGGGCTTCCGTAGCGGACTTGCAGCTTGTTACAGCAACTTATAGAGATAAAGTTTGCATTGCAAATAAGCCAAAGCTAACACAGTTTGAATTAGTAACCGTAAGATTCACAGTGAACTAGAGACAAGTTAAAAAAGCACCCCAGAATTGAACCGAGGATACAGAATTAAACAAGCAGAAGAGGAAGCATAACCTGTAAGTCCACAGGCACAGAAATGGCGAGTCATACAGGATCAGCAACAAATCACCGTGACAATTCAGAAGGGTGCAGGGACAAATCATGTACTTGCAGAACTCAGTGACAATTCATACAGATGCAGTGGCAAATCATACCAGTCGACCTCACAGGGACAATTTATACAGGTGCAGTGGCACTGGCAAATCATACCAGCGGACCTCACAGGGACAATTCATACAGATGCAGTGGCAAATCATACCAGCCGACCTCACAGGGACAATTTATACAGATGCAGTGGCAAATCATACCAGCCGACCTCAGAGGGACAATTCATACAGGTGCAGTGGCAAATCACATACTTGCCGAACACAGTGACAATTCATACAGGCTCAGCAACACATCATATCCCATAACTCATACGGACAAATCTTGTACTTGAAAAACTCGCAGTAACAAGTCACAGGGCAGGAGGGGGCTCCATGAACAGAGAATGTATTTGATCATCCTGTGAGAGAGACAGTGGCTGCACACCTTTACTAGGAAATATCCATGTGATATTTGTATAATCAGAACCTAGACGAGAGGCGAAAGAGCCTTGTAGAGGGCCAAAGAGAGTCAACAAGTTACTGGAGGGCATCACTGGGTGCTGAGAGTGGAGACGGGTTGTTACTTTGCCCTGAAGTAGTGTTCTTCGCAGAGGTGTGTCCTTCGCTCTTTCCTAAATTGAAGAATTGTACGGACAGTCCTGAAGGACATGGGGATTTTGTTTCAGGTCCTGCCTGGGTGTGAAGGAGGAGAAGTGTAGCGCTGAGAGCCACTGGAGGTGGTGAGCTCGTCAACCAGCTAGGCAAGGGTGCTCACCGTGATGGCTTCTTTGATGATGCAGCTGGTTTAGAAGATGGTGCAGGCTGGCATGGGGTGCGTGTGAAGTTCCATGGAAGAGGGTGGTTGGGGAGATAATGCACCATATTTCTTCAAGTCCTTGATGAGGAGGGCTACAGCATGTAGGGAAGGGGAGGGTGACCAGTATGGAGGTTATCAAGCATGTGCATTGCCACCATGTCCCACTGACACATGGGTAAAGAGATGTGCGTAGAACTATTTGTAATAAGTTCATGTGCGGGAGCCATGAAGGACAGCACTGTCTGCAGAGCTCACAGTAACACAAGTCACACAGACACGGGAGAGAGAGGCAGGTCCATGCTGTAGGCCGGGCCTCACACCTTGGCAGGGACACTTGTGGAGCGAGAGCAGAGCTAGGAATAAACCACAGAACCACAGGCGAAGTTTGCCAGAAATCCATGCAGGTGAGCTAGCACAGCTCAGACGGCCACATAAGCTCAGTCTGTGCCCGTGAGGGGGGTAGGGTGTTTACAACCTCAGCTCGGTTTGGCTGGGAAGTGGTTGCGTGTATCAGTGAACTCCGTCTGTGAGTGCACTTACTGCATCAGCTCCTGCTTTATCTGGGGGGTGGGGGAGGGTGCCACATGAGCTCCAATTGACAAGAAAAAAGGGCCAGCCTCAATCTGTACCGAGGAGATGTCGGGCTGCCTCAGTCTATGCTGGAGAGGACACGATGCAATGTGTTGGAGGGCTCATTCTCGGTCTAGGGCAGGGGCTGGGCTGAGGGTGCTCCCAGGGCGCCTTGGTCTGTCGAGGATCACCTCCCTCGTTCTGGTCCGGCTGGAGGGGCTCCGTTCACAGGGAGGAGGAAGTGAACGTCCTGCTGGGGTGGGTTCATAAAAGGAGATCAAAGTCCATGGCAGACCCAGGGATACATTTACTCAGCCTCGGGGCAGCTGTGCTACCAGAGTGAAGGCAGGAAGGGGCACACAGGGGTAGGGTGGAGCGGGACTGCGCATGTGCCTACTCACAGCGGAGAGTACTCATCAATGCAAAAGAGAAAAGAAGCATGGGCAAAACCAAGAGGCCTAGCCTTTGAGACAGACTTGCTCTGTCAACGTCTTGTATTCATTTGTTTGTGATGTACGGCATTGACAAAAATGCACGCTGCGATTTTAATTTTTTATTTTAAGATTTACAGATCTGAGATAGATCTGTAAATAACAAAAAAAAGTATAAATTGGAGTAACGCAAAGGCGTTTTTATTTATAAATTGGAAGGATTAGCAGTAATTTGGTATCTAATCCTCCTTAAAAAAAAATATAGTACTGTATGGGGAGATGAGTAACTGAGGAGCGGATCAGCTAGCAGGGGGAGGGGAGGAAGAGTAAAGCAGCACACATGGGAGGAAGCAAAAAGGAGGGTGGAGGAAACACACACGAGGGAGAGAACACAGGGCGAACAGATAAACACCCAGGTGAGATGGACGCCGCTTGGGGGAAAGAAGTACACAGGCGACAGAGAGCAACAAGAGAGAGGAGCACACGGATGCAAAAACCCAACATTGAGCACGGGGGTAGAGAAGACCACGAGGGAGACCACTAAAAACACATACACTCTCTTAGGATACCCGAGCAAAAAAGAAAAAAGTTCTCTAAGTGAGCAGTGGAAGGACACAAGTATGGAGGCTTTGCACCAGGGGAGGGGACAAACATGAGAAGGAGAACGCAAGCCATCGAATAACAAGCGAACGTACCTGAATCGAGATGAAGATTGTCACCACTTCTGCCACCAACATGAAGTCAGACTCCCCAAGAAACAGGAAGAAGAAAGTAGTCGCAAACGTGATTCTGATGATCCATTAGAAAAGGCTTGTAGTAGGAGCAATGAGGGGGAGGAGAAATGCGCTGGGGTCAGGCGGGGGAGGGCGGGTTTGGAATGAGGAGCTCGCGAGGCGGTGTTGGCGGGGAGGGGGCGGAGCGGGAGAGAGGGTGTGTGTGAAACGAGACGGAGGGGAGAGAGGGGAGGGGGAGGAGAAATGCGGCAGGCAGGCAGGGGAGGAGAGGAGGGGGGAGGAGAAATGCAACACGGCGGGAAGGGGAGGGGGCGGAACGGGGGCGGAGAGGGGAGAGAGAGAGTAGGCAAGGGTAAACAAACACGGACGTGCACGCGCCCGTGACTTTTAAGGTCAATGCGCATGCGCATAAGCTTAATGCGCATGCGCATTGACCTTAAAAGTCACGGGCACTGCAAGGAATCGCCACGATTCCTTGCAGTTAGATAAAGAGTGGATGAGCCCCTATAGTCTCGCTTGCTCGATGCGCATGCGCATCGACAGGCGAGACCTAAAAAATTAGGGCAATATTGGTCTCCTTTTCACAGCTGACAGCCAAAAAAACAGGATGTTGTGGAGGACTCGGATTCTGGTGGAATCAGAATTTTTAAGAGTCAATTTTTCATAAAACATTTTGTTGAGGTTGTGTGTGTGGTTGTGGTTGTGTGTGGGTGTGTGGTTGTGTGGGGGTTTGTGGTTGTGGGTGTGGTTGTGTGTGTGGTTGTGGTTGTGATTGTGTGTGTGATTGTGTGTGGTTGTGTGTGTGGTTGTGGTTGTGTGCGGTTGTGTGTGTGTGTAGTTGTGGTTGTGTGTGGTTGTGTGGTTGTGTGTGTGTGTGTGTGTGTGGTTGTGTGTGGTTGTGTGGTTGTGTGTATGGTTGTGGTTGTGTGTGTGGTTGTGTGTGTGGTTGTAGTTGTGTGTGTGTGGTTGTGTTTGTGTGTGTGTGTGATTGTGGTTGTATGTGTGGTTGTGTGTGTGGTTGGGATGTATGTCATTACAACGCATACTTTTACAACGCATACCTTTACAACGCATTTTTTACAATGCAACATCCATTACAACGCATTCCATTACAACGCATGCCATTACAACGCATCTCTAAAAACTACCTTTACAACGCATTCCACAACAACGCATACTACCTTTACAACACATACCATTACAATGCATACTGAGGTTCCGTGACGATTTGAACCCGTGTTTTCAATATTGTCGGAAATACATAATATTGGTATCAGCGAACCGCAAATGATCCATTTAGCATATCCTGGTGTTTTCGCTACGCTACGAGCAAGAGTACTCATGTAACCAACACATTTCTGATCTACCCATGGCATCCATCTTAGATCATGACAGCCATTTTGTGTTTCTTGCCCTCACATACGCAATAACCTCTGATCACTTCATTTCAATTAAGGACACGTAGCCTTAGCCGGAGATTCACCTCTCTAGTGACACGTGCACCTTAGACCAGATCACGCTGTAGCTGCATGACTCGACAAAGGCTGCCTCCTCTGCCCGAGGCCAGCCCTGCTGAACTGGTTCTCGTGTCCGTTGGCCTGATCACGATTAGGCGGCCGAAGCTGGTAGCCTTGCCCATTTACAACCCACAAACATCTCTTATCCTGCTTTTCTATCTTCTGCACCTGGCTCTGCTCCTTTCCTTCTGGGCCTTTATTAGGGGGAGGTAACGAAATTTACGATGAGGCGGTCCGGGTCCTGAATGAAAAGTTGACATGAGATTATGATGGAAAAGTGGGAACCTCTCATTCGTAATGTTGTGTCATCAGATATTGTCGACGATTCCTGTGCAACGCCAAATATTTATTGTTTAGGACACAAAGGTTTGGGAATGTACTAACATGTGAAGAATTTGCCCGAAGCCCAATTTTTAGTATATAAGGAGCAACCCTCTTTGTACAAATCGAACAGGCTCCTAGATACTGCCCATGCGTAGTTTCTGTGACTTCTGTGTCCCTGCAGTAATAAACCTTTGGTCTTTGACGCCACCATCGAGAAGCCCGTGTTTCTGTTTATTTGTGCACCAAGACAGGTGGAACTCCGGGGTCTTCGGGTGTTGTTCCCTGACACCTCTGGACGGAACCAAAAAGTCCAGAACTCCAATTGGCGCCCTCGTGGGGCGACGTCATTCGGTACCGGTCCAAAAGCCTGAAGAGTTCGAGAAGCTTCATGTGAAGATTCCTGAGGGAGGCGCCCCACTTCATCGATCCCGGCATATCGCAAAAGTGGCCCGAAGTTCTCTTCCACGAGGGTTCCCGTTCAGGACGGCTGCAGTGGGCCGTTGCCTTGACCGTCGCCCTGTCTTGGACCCGAGGTGCAGTCCTTAGTACGGCGAAACGTGACGGGTTTCTCCTTGTTGACGTCTTCAGTGCCTCAGTTAAGTATTTAGTGGTTGCTAGTTGGTTACTTCGTGAGGGTTGTTAAAATCCTTTTTGGTTCTTGGTTTGGTTTGGTTTCGTAAGATTATCACTGGTTGTTCTGGTTACGATAATCTAATTGGTTTTAGTTTGGGTATCGATACATCAGTTCGTTCTTGGTAGGCCTAAGTTCTTGGTTCAGGTGCACATATCTGTTTCGTGTTTTGTTTGTTCTGTGTTCCGGATTGCAAAATGGTAAGTCGGAGAAATTGTATGTTGTCTTGTTTTGGTTGCAACAGTGATTCACGATTGGAGGACTCATGTCTGGTTCCTCCGATTGGGACTCCCTTATATGATCTGTACTGTAAGCATGGTGTGGGTCCTATATCTTATAATGAGGTATGGGTCCGCTATACGGAAAAGGATGGTGTCCTTAGTTGGCCACTACATGGTAGTTTTGAACCCGAAATCCTCGATAATTTAGAAGCGAAATTGTTTAGGAAGAAAGCCCGGCCGGCAATGTTTGATTCTTTCCGTTACTGGCGAAAAGAATCTAAACAGAGAGAAATTAAAAGGTTGAAGAAAGAACAGAAAGAGCAAGAAGAGTTGACTTTAGAACAAGCGGCTAAACAGCTGCAAGTTAACGAGTCTGAGAAAGCCATAGAGGTGGCCATTAGAGAGCATAATTTAGCAATTGACAAGTGCTATCCTGCCTTGCCATCGAAAACAGCTAAGATACTGGAGGACCCCGAAAACGATCCTCTGTTGTCTTATTTGTTACGGTCACCTCCACCGTATGCACAAGGTGCTACGGCTCCACCTGTACCGAATGTTCAATTGCCGGTTGCTGGACAACCTGGTATTCCTGCTCCTGCCCCTCAGAATCAAGCTCCTGTACCTCCTGTGGTCAATGTGAATGTTCCTACGGCACCTCCTCTTCCTGGGTTGCCGACTTCTATACCTGTACCTGTATCGCTTACACCTACTGTTCCACAAACTATCTTCCTCGATACTCCTACTGTTCCGCTATCTATTCCAACTGCTACTGTGTTCTCTGCATCTGCCAGTATGTTGACTCCGCTTTCTGTTCGTCGAAGAATCACTGATTCTGTCTCTAGCATCCTGTCTCCTCTCTATAAAACTTTAATTAAGACTCCTACTTCTGACTCTGTACAAAGACGTAGTCAGCTTCCGAGTACTGAGGAACGGGGAATATTAGATTCCACGGCTCTCAGATGGATATCGAAGAGTAGGAGATATAGCACGAGAGATGTACTAGATACATTTATGCAGTGGAATGAACCAACGCAACGATATGTTTTTGATGAG
Source organism: Lissotriton vulgaris (assembly GCF_964263255.1). NCBI lineage: Eukaryota > Metazoa > Chordata > Amphibia > Caudata > Salamandridae > Lissotriton > Lissotriton vulgaris. Next base: position 741,288,344 of record NC_141685.1, on the reverse strand, counting down.
ATGTGCTCCCTTTTACGTGATGAGTTAGAAGAAGATGACTCTGAATCAAATTTAGAAGACTTAATTAAGGTTCAGAAAGAGTTTGCTGCAGGAATGATAGTAGGTCAAAATATAAAAGAAGCGATGGAACTGATTTTAAGTTATAGGAATGATCCATCACTTCGTTCACCGAGAGACTTAGAGAAAGGTAGTACGAAGCAGACTCGCCAATATCCAATGAGGGAGGTTCCTCCAATTTGGCGCGAAGCTGTGCAAGCTAATGCAAATCTTGGTATTGCTGCCGCTCCGGCGCAATTCCAAAGAGTGTGGATACACATTCCGTGGAAGCGAGCCGAAGTGTTAGCAGTGAAGCAGGCCTTGCCAGATCCGCGTAAGAATCCTGCTGGGTACTATAAGGAACTAGCGCAAACAGTTGAGGCTTGTGTAATGAACTTAGCGGACATCGACATGTTATTTGGAAATGTAGTTCCACAACCAATTTGGGCTAAAATACGTAAAGAGAATCATCCAGTTGCCCTAGGTGGTGATTGGGCAGCTATCATTGCGGCGGATGGTCAGCAAATAGGTGGTTCCAAACCCGAACCTCTAATTGCTAATCTTCCAGGTAGGATAATCGACTTAATGAAGACTCTGATGCCCGCATTGCGTGTTAATTGGGACAAGTTGTCCGCATGCAAACAGAAGAAAGACGAAAGTGTCTCCGACTTTTTCACGAGGTTCGAAGAGACTTTTGTAGATCATAGTGGTCAGGATATGAGCACAGAAGGAGGACAGAGACTGTTTGTCGATAAATTCGTACATAATTTGTTACCTGAGTTATGCAATAAATTAAAAGATTCCGAGAGTGCGTGGGCTGTCTCTACAACTGCGCAAATACTTGCAACTGCACAGTATTATGAAAATAGGGATAAAGAGGAGAAAGAGAAATCAGATAAAAAAACGAAAGACTTAAAGACTAAAGTTCTCTTGCAACAGGCGTATCCGCCTCGCACGAATCAGACTAATACGCAGCAAGGTTCGTATCAAAGGACAGAATATAGCTCACCTAGGCCTCAGTATCAATGGAATCAGTGTGCGTACTGTAAGAAAGAAGGTCACTACAAAAATGACTGCCCAATCTTAGCGCAAAATAATGCAGCAGCAGCTCAGAGAGGTCGTGGTGGTTTTGTGCAAAATTCTAGAGGTCGAGGACGAGGTGCTATGCCTCCACAGACGAATGATCGCCCTTCCAATCACTTTGATCAACGAAATGGACAGTCTGTCCAGCAAAATAGATCTCAACAGTATCTTGTTGAAGACTATTGTGAAGTGGATGAGGGATTTCAGCAAAATGGGTACTAGGACAGCCATGGACAGAGAGAGGGAGTAGTATCAGTTCCAGTGGATCAGAGTGGGCCTTATGTCGCAGTAGCAACATCAGGTGTAGTCGAACCGTTTCTGTTGGATACTGGTGCCGCAAAAAGTTCTATCATTCATGCGAAACTCCCTGGCGCACCTTTGTCCGGCTCAACAAATGTTTCTGTAGGTTTTTCAGGCGCCCCTGTTTACAACCCCATATCTGGTCCTTTGTCTATTTCTGTTGGACCGTGTCAATTGAAAGCACCCCTAATTTTGACGACAGGTTGTAATGAAAATCTGCTTTGTTTAGACTTGTTAAAACGCCTATATGCGACATTGTACTGTTCTCCGGAAGGAGTACAGCTTACATTGGGCAAAAGAATCACCTCTCCGATGTACTTGTCAATGGATGCACTCCCGCCAGAGCTGCGTTCACTCCCTGATACTCTTTGGGCGACTGGTCCTAACGATGTAGGCCTTTTGGAAATACCACCATATGTAGTCACTTTGAAAGCAAATGTAAAATTTCCACGAATTCCTCAATACAAAATATCTAGTGAAGGTGAACGAGCACTTTTATTGATTGTACAAGATTTGATTAAGAAAGGTGTGGTTGAAGAAACTAGAGGAAATGTCTGTAACAGTCCTGTATTACCGATTTTGAAACGAACTGATCCTACAAAGCCTCCAGTGTATAGGTTTGTCATTGACCTCAGAGAAGTTAATAAGATTGTGGTCCTGCAGTTTCCTGTAGTTCCAGACATTACGGCCTTGTTAACATTGATTCCTGCTACAGCCACATGGTTTTCAGTCATCGACTTGAAAAATGCCTTTTTCAGCATTCCAATAGCGGAGGAAAGCAGAGATATTTTCGGCTTCTGTCTAGGAGGTCGAAGTTTCAGGTTTAAACGCGCTCCACAAGGCTATTGTGAGAGCCCATCTATTTACAGTCAAGCACTAAAAAGTCAGTTAGATTCTTTTGTACTTCCTCAAGGTTCGGCTCTAGTGCAGTATGTAGATGATCTTTTAGTGGCTGCCGATGACAAGGAAACTTGCAAAGCAGCTACGATTTCGTTATTGCATCATTTGTCTAATTTGAATCATAAGGTATCACCTTCGAAAATGCAATACTGCTGCCAAGAAGTGACCTACCTAGGTCATCTCTTGTCAAAGGAGGGAAGGAAGTTGACCCCAGAAAGAATAAAAGCAATTACGCAGATGAGTGTTCCCCGCACGCAGAGAGAAGTGCGTGCCTTTTTAGGTATTACCTCGTACTGTAGGCAGTGGATCCCAAATTTTTCTCTTTTAGCAAAACCGTTGGTAGCTTTGACTGGGAAAAATGTTCCGAGTCCGGTGCCATGGTCTGATGAATGTCAGGAGAGTTTTTCTGAGTTACGAAAAGCATTGTGTTCAGCTCCTGTATTGGGTACACCTGATTACAGCAAGCCATTCACGCTCTATGTTCATGAGAGAGAAGGTTGCGCGTTGAGTGTTCTGACACAGAAATTTGGTGATTAACAACGCCCTTGTGCGTATTTTTCATCAACATTAGACCCGGTAGCCAGAGCGTTACCTAGTTGTTTGAGAGCTACAGCGGCAGCTGCGGCTTCCATTCGACAATCTGCTGGTTTGGTGATGAACAACATGCTAGTGGTCATGGTTCCTCATGCAGTGGATACACTCATGAACCGAACCAAGACGCAACACCTTACCAGTGCGAGATTATCTGGCTACGAGCTGACACTGCTAGCAAGTCATATTCAGATTAAAAGATGCAATGTATTGAATCCAGCAACATTGTTGCCGACTAATCAAGAGTCGAGTGATTCCGAGCCCCATGATTGCTGTTTTAGAACCGAGGAAGAGACAAAAGGACGAATTGATTTAAAAGACACTCCGTTGTCAGATCCAGATGGCACGTTGTATGTTGATGGGTCATGCTTTAAATTGGAGAATGGTGATGTGACTGCTGCCTATGCGGTAACGACTCTAAGAACGATTGTGGAGACTGCAAGAGTGAGTCAGAATTCTGCCCAAGCTGCAGAATTGATAGCTCTAACAAGAGCATGTGTTTTAGCTAAGGGAAAGAGAGTGAATGTGTTTACAGATAGTCAGTACGCGTTTGGTGTGGCCCATAGTTTTGGCCGTTTGTGGAAAGAAAGAGGTTTCATTACGTCCCATGGGACTAAGATTCAACATGGTCAGCTAGTTAACGACCTGTTGGAATCTCTAACCTTGCCGACTGAAGTTGCGATTGTAAAGTGCAGTGCTCATAAAGCAATCGCGGATGATGTTGGTCGTGGGAATGCTTTTGCTGATGAGACCGCTAAACAAACAGCTAGAGATATGATGAGTAGAATGTATGTTGCTACGTCTGCAAGATGGATTTCCGAGTCTGGAATGTGTGAGGATACAGTGGAAAGTGTGAAAGAGATTCAGAAAGAGGCAACTGAGGAGGAAAAACGTGCATGGAAAGAAAGTTCGGGCAAGTTGGATTCAAGTGGGTGTTGGATTGATTTGTCAGAACAACAGCGTTGGATGTTGCCTGATGCGTATGTACTTGCAGTGGTGACAATGGCGCATGGAGTAGCGCATATAAGTTGTAAAGGAATCTGTAAGATGTTGGCTCCGGTCTGGAAGAATGATGGGATCAGTAAATGTGCAGAGAGAGTGGTGAAAAATTGTATGGTATGCCTGATGCATAATCCTGGCAAGGGAACCCCAACTCCTGCTGGTCACTTCGCTCCTCCTTCTTGCCCCTTTGAAGTGATTCAGCTAGATTTCATACACATGGATCGCTGTAATAATTTAAAATACGTCCTGGTGGTAGTCTGTGCATTTTCTAGATGGATCGAAGCATATCCACTAAAGGACAATACTGCCCTATCAACTGCCAAAATTCTTCTCAAAGAATATTTCCCTAGGTTTGGAATGCCACGGATTGTATGGTCAGATAACGGAAGTGAGTTCATAGGGAAAGTTATGCAGAGTGTGTGTGCCGGTTTGGGCATCAAACAGAAGTTCCACAGTGCAAACCATCCCCAGTCTGCTGGTTTAGTTGAGGGTTACAATGGCACCCTCAAACTAAAACTAGCTAAAATACAGGCATCCACGGGTTTATCCTGGCCAGACGCACTACCCTTGGCTTTGTTATCAACGAGAGCAACTGTACATTCTAGAGTAGGGCTTAGTCCCTACGAAATTGTTTTTGGCCGTCCGGCAAATGTGTGGGGTGTGCCTAGGCCAAAGGAGTTTTGTTCTCTAGAATATCCTATGTTGATCGATTACCTTCACGACTTGACTGCTAAATTGAGTCTTATTCACCAACAGGTTTTCGATGCATTGCCAAAACCTCCGGAGAGTCCAGGGCATCAGCTGAAACCCGGCGACCACGTTGTGGTCAGAAATTTCGCGAGGACGAAGAACCTTCAACCAAGATTCGTTGGCCCCTTCCAAGTGTTGCTTGCGACAAGAACCGCTGTTCGTGTAGCTGGTCGCAAGCACTGGGTACATGCGTCCCATGTCAAACGTGTACCTCTACCACTTCCTTACGACGACTGGGTGAAGAAGGGAATTGGTGCCTCCGAATTTGAACAAACACCAAAGTTCATCCCTTTCAGCGATGCCGAATTGGTAACTGACACTCTGAACTCTGACTCTCCTCCTGAAAAGACTCCTCTGAACTCTGAACATTTGTCCTCTGCATCAGAAAAAACTCTGTCATCTGCGAACCTGAACACTGCAACAGCTACTAGTGATACGTTATTTGCCGATCAAACAGTTCCTGCAAAACAAAGATACAACTTACGACCTCGTAATATGGACAAATAAAGCAGGCAACTGCCTATTGTGATATTTTGAAATTTTGAACTTTTGCCTTCAGCCAGGAAGTTTGCTATTGTTTTATTGTTTTTAAAATTGCCTTGCCGTCTGGGTAGCCGTAGGGTCGTGGCTGTGTGCCTAGTTGAATCTGCGGGGGTCTGACACAAGGTCGATCTTTCTGTTGGTTCTGGGAACTCCCAGGGCTGATAGAGGCATTTTCATCTACGTACACATCATCAGTGGTCGCGAGCGGATTGTAGAAGATGGAGCTTCCTGCGCTGCAACGAGAAAATGTGATTTATGTTCGCAGAAACAGACTTTACAGAATTCTTCACAGCAAATGCTTTTTGATACAATGTGCCATTACATTTTTGATTGTTTTGATAACGTTGGTGGGTGGAATCGTCTTTGGTATGGGTTTGATTTTTGTACCAGTAACTACAGTACCTCCCCTTGATCCTGCTACTTCTACTGTTTCTTCCATACACTCTTTTCACTCGTTTCCTGAACACGAACAAGCTCGACGCTCAGAATTCATTAATGACACTTTTGTACAGCTCTTGCACCAACACCAACTGGTAGTCAACACTACAGACTGCTGGGTGTGTGGCTTGATACCTCACACTATGGATAAAGGTATTCCCTATCTGGTTTTGCCTTTTAGTTACAATGGATCATTTCAGGCCTTTCAAACCATCTTTGCTTATGCCCTTGAAACCTATCCTCCGCGTCCACCACGTTCCACTAAATATAACTCTGCCAACAAAGCCTTAGTCCAGGGAATTATTGACATGATCAAGGACGTCAATAATACTCCATCTTACCCTAGAGACGAATTACGAGTATATTTAAGTTGGAATTCTTCAGAGTATCGCCTTAGTTTGGGAGAAAGCAAGCGTAAAAGCTCAACTCCAATCTGGGTCGTACCTCACCGAGGTCAAGTCTGTTTGCAAGGTAATGGGAGAAATCCGAGAGCTCAGCTAGGGAGGAGTAAATGCGTAGAGACTTACGTGTTTCCGTCTAACTCTTCCCCTGCTTTTCTTACTGCTAGGGGTACTTACTTCATCTGTCGAGACAGAGCGTATACATGGTTGCCTGCCGACTTTTCAGGATCATGTTATATTGCTCGATTATTGCCTCCAACAAACACTGCATCATCTGACTACCACAAGACCAGAGTAGCAAGAGGTGTCTTCAGCAAGGAAGATACCGCTGGTCAGGAAGCTGGAGACTTCTTCAAAGGTTTCCTTCCGTTCTGGGGGCCTATGGCCAATAGTAGAAACATACGTCAGCTAACACGGGTAGTTGAATCTACTATCACCGAAACTGCTGGTGCCCTTAGCAATTTGACAGCTGAGCTTCAGGCGGATAGACTCATGACGTTGCAGAACCGTATGGTTCTAGACGTAATACTTGCAGATCGAGGTGGGGTATGCAGAATGATCCAATCGAGCTGCTGTGTCTTTATTCCTAATAATGCTCCAACAGTCTATGAGGCGATCTCAAAGTTACACAAGATTTCCGACTCTATTCATGTAGACAAGGGAAACTGGTCCTTCATGGAGTGGTTTTGGACTCTGATATCAGCGTGGGGATGGAAGGTTCTAATGGTCATTGGTGTCATCTTAGTATTCCTATTCTCATGCTGCCTGATTATCCAGTGTGGTCCTGCTCTGTGTAGTCTTTGTGCTGCAACCTGTTTTAGAAAACCACCTGCGTTTGGAGAAAAGGCGCGAGAAAGGATGATGATACAACAACATGTCACTAACCTGATGAGCATAGAATTAGACTCTGACATAGACTGAGTAATTGCCTATGTAAGGGCAAAAGGAGGGTCTGAGGTTCCGTGACGATTTGAACCCGTGTTTTCAATATTGTCGGAAATACATAATATTGGTATCAGCGAACCGCAAATGATCCATTTAGCATATCCTGGTGTTTTCGCTACGCTACGAGCAAGAGTACTCATGTAACCAACACATTTCTGATCTACCCATGGCATCCATCTTAGATCATGACAGCCATTTTGTGTTTCTTGCCCTCACATACGCAATAACCTCTGATCACTTCATTTCAATTAAGGACACGTAGCCTTAGCCGGAGATTCACCTCTCTAGTGACACGTGCACCTTAGACCAGATCACGCTGTAGCTGCATGACTCGACAAAGGCTGCCTCCTCTGCCCGAGGCCAGCCCTGCTGAACTGGTTCTCGTGTCCGTTGGCCTGATCACGATTAGGCGGCCGAAGCTGGTAGCCTTGCCCATTTACAACCCACAAACATCTCTTATCCTGCTTTTCTATCTTCTGCACCTGGCTCTGCTCCTTTCCTTCTGGGCCTTTATTAGGGGGAGGTAACGAAATTTACGATGAGGCGGTCCGGGTCCTGAATGAAAAGTTGACATGAGATTATGATGGAAAAGTGGGAACCTCTCATTCGTAATGTTGTGTCATCAGATATTGTCGACGATTCCTGTGCAACGCCAAATATTTATTGTTTAGGACACAAAGGTTTGGGAATGTACTAACATGTGAAGAATTTGCCCGAAGCCCAATTTTTAGTATATAAGGAGCAACCCTCTTTGTACAAATCGAACAGGCTCCTAGATACTGCCCATGCGTAGTTTCTGTGACTTCTGTGTCCCTGCAGTAATAAACCTTTGGTCTTTGACGCCACCATCGAGAAGCCCGTGTTTCTGTTTATTTGTGCACCAAGACAGGTGGAACTCCGGGGTCTTCGGGTGTTGTTCCCTGACACCTCTGGACGGAACCAAAAAATCCAGAACTCCAATACCATTACATTTGATGTATGGTAAGTATTGGATAGTATAGGGGAAAAATTTACTATTCTAACTCTAGGGGGTGCAACAGTAGGGTAAGTGTTGGATAGTGTAGGGGTAAAAAATGCTATTCTAACTCCAGTGGGTGCAATAGTAGGGTAAGTGTTGGATAGTGTAGGGGTAAAAATTACTATTCTAACTCCAGGGGGTGCAACAGTGGGGTAAGTGTTGGATAGTGTAAGGGTACTATGTGTATGCTTTGTAATAGTATGCGTTGTAATGACATGCATTGTAGTGGTATGCGTTGCAGTGACATGCGTTGTAATGGTTGTGTGTGTTTATGGGTGTGGTTGTGGGTGTGGTTTTGTGTGGTTGTGAGTGTGGGTGTGTGGTTGTGTTTGTGTGTAGTTGTGTGTGTGTTCTGTGTGTGGTTTTGTGTGGTTGTGTGTGTGGGTGTGGTTGTGTGTGTGGTTGTGGGTGTGGGTGTGTGTGTGGTTTTGTGTGGTTGTGTGTAGTTGTGGTTGTGTTTGTGTGTGGTTGTGTGTGTGTGTGGTTGTGGTTGTCTGTGTTTGTGTGTGTGGTTGTGGTTGTGTGTGTGGTTTTTGTGTGGTATTGTGTGTGTGGTTGTGGTTGTCTGTGTGTGTGGTTGTGCTTGTGTGTGTGGTTGGGTGCGGTTGTGTGTGTGTGTGGTCGTGTGTGTGTGTGGTTGTGTGTGTGGGTGAGTGTGTGGTTGTGTGTGTGTGTGGTTGTGTGCGGTTTTTTGTGGTTGTGTGTGTGTTTGTGGGTGTGGCTGTGAGTGTGGTTGTGTGGTTTTGTGTGGTTGTGGCTGTGTGTATGGTTGTGTGTGTGGTTGTGGTTTTGTGTGTGTGGTTGTGTGTGTGGTTTTGTGTGGTTGTGTGTGTGTGTGTTTGTGTGTGTGTGCATACTGTAAACCATGCAAGTTGCGTGTTGAGAGCAATTAAATTAGGCCCAATACCAATTTGTATAGTTGGTAGGCATTGACAAGCAGAGTAAATACGTGGTCGTGTACAAAGATTGAGACCAATAGGTTAATTCATAAGACATGCACACCATGGTAATGTACATTTGGATTCAAACATCTCGTATCCCCGTGGCAACATGGCTTTATTCCAGGGAGGGGAACAACTGATCATACTCGTAGAGTCATTGCCTTATTCGACATCATGGGCGCCACGGGGGGAGAGATGTCAATGGTCCTATTAGATGCTGAAAAAGCGTTTGACCGTGTGTCTTGGCGGTTTTTATGGGAAATTTTGAAGTTTAACAACTTTGGTCCTGGCTTTATTAAAGCCTTGAAAGCCTTATATATTAATCCTAAGGCTAAATTATCAATTGAGGGTTTTGAGTCAGAGTATGTCGAGGTACAAAGAGGTACTAGGCAGGGTTGCCCGTGCTCCCCGATATTATTTGCCTTAGTAATCAATCCCTTAATCTTAAAGCTTCTTAATTCTCCCCAAATCCAACCAGTAAATGTGGGTCCATACTCTACTAAAATATTGGCTTATGCCGATGATATTGCTGTCATTACAACCAAACCAGCAGATGCAATAGCTGAAATAGAACAATTAACTCAAAATTTTGGACTTCATTCTGGTTATTCACTTAATAGAGATAAAACCATGGTAATATGCACAAATAATATCACATATGACCGTCCCTATAAAGTGAAAAACGCAATATATCTTGGGGTGAATATCTCTCCAGAAATAAAAGAAATTAATCAGCTCAACTACAATCCATTGATTAATTCAATAAAAACAGATTTAAAGAGGGTAGATAATCTACACCTCACAATAATAGGTAGGGCTAACTATATTAAAATGAGTATATTTCCTCGTATACTCTATCTATTCCGAGCTATCCCATTGATGGCCGATTACACCATTATAAAAATCCTGGATTCAACAATCTCTAAATTCATTTGGAATTACGGTAAGATAAGGAGAGCATTACCAGCTTTAACTCTTCCCCCGAATAGAGGCGGTCTAGGAATCCCGAATTTGACATTCTATCCTTGGGCTACACTACTTCAACAAATGGGCTTGCTTTTCAAATTAAAACCTCTCAATTCACCTATCACAAACACCTACATCCCCTCTATTTTTGAACTGGGACTAGGAGATAAATGCCGAGGATTACTGTTGAAACAGCTTGAAGCATCTTATTATAAGAAAACAAAGTTTAAAGTAATCGAAGATGTATGGAAGGTGTGGAAACTTGCTTCTAAACAGTTAGGTATACCTAAAATAACAAGGTATATCTCTCTCTGGCATAGTGAGGTTATATCATCATCCCTAAAAGATACTGTCTCTAGGAGATGGGAAAATTCAGGTATATACACACTTGGCCATTTTTTTGGACAGAACGTTGCTCCATCCTTTGAGAGATTTCAGCAGAGATTTGATATACCAACTACAGATTACTTAAAATACTTTCAAGTTTATACCAACATTCGTAACTCTAAAGCCATCATCAACCTAGATAGTTTTAACTTTTTTTCTGTTATAGGGAAACTAGATACCAAAATAGGTACTCTATATAACTTATTCTCTCAATCCTCTAAGGATGATTTAGAAAGTGTTGAGAGGTCCTGGGCACAAAAACTTGGTAATTCGGATGTAGATATTAATAACAGTATAACTCTTTACACAACTTTATTTTTAGCACCTAACCTTAAAGCACAATACTTTAAAACCATTTACAACCTTTATTTTACTCCGGCTAAACTGTTCACTTGGGGTATGCGAGTAGATGACAGATGCCCCAGATGTAGACAGGGACAAGCTAATTTGATTCATATGTTTTCCGAATGTCCGAAACTAAATAACTTACAGACAATGATCGAAGGATTCTGGATTCAAGTTTTTGGACGGAACCTCAGATCCTCCACCACTTTATATCTTTTGGGTCATGATGAATCTTTAGGTCATAGCGTAGAGGAACAGAGAATTGTATTTTTGGGTACTGCCGTTTTCCGCATTCATCTAGCGGCATGTTGGAAAGATTCTAATGTTCCCACTTTTCAGATGTGGCTCGGCCGATTTCTTGCCATCTACAAGCAAGAGATGGCTATATATCGCACAAGGGGTAGGAAAACAAGAGCTAGGGGTACTCAGATCTGGGCCCCAATTTCGAACTGGTATCACAATGTAAGATCCTCCACCTGATATGATAAGGGCTGACAAGGAACTACATGCTAAGAAAATGGAAAAAATGTATAATTTATAATTGACCCCTCTTTTCATTTTTCTCTGTCTCTTCTGTTACCTTCTTTCTTTTTATTTTATTTTCCGTTTTCCCTTTTTTTTTTTTTTTTTTTACTTTCTTTTTCCTTTTTTCTGTATCGTTTTCGTTAAAATTTTACGGATGTTGTATTGTATTATTAAGAATTTATTCTCTACTGTACAAAATGCGTCTTTGTTTGACTACTACAGATCATGCTCAATAAAAATATTTTTTAAAAAATGGATTCAAATGAAAGTGAAAGTGATCAGACGGAGGCAGAGGGGAAAGCACGGGAAATAAAAACAAGCAACTTAATGACCCGTGACGGTGGAGACAGATGGTGGCTGCGCGCGTGCATGCTTGCGTGAACGCAAGCGTTTGGTACACCAGCAGTACTTTGAAAACTCACCTACTAAATGTCTCGGTCAGAACAGCACACGCGCCGGATCAGGCGAGACCTAAAAATACAACCTATTGTTACCAGTTCTATAAAATATACATTCAGTGGGCTTTGGCTCCACCCAGAGGACTATTTTCCTCACACCTCATGTTATTAGTTGTTTGTTGAATCATGCTGACTCCTAATTAGTACTTGCATTGGAATGCATGAGCCACTATTTTACGTCTTAAAATTATTCTCAATCATCACACTGTTCGCCTTATGCAATTTCTTTATCTTCCATGAGAATTTGTATACAGAAAGCAATGCTTTTCCCCCAGCACTGGTAAAACCAAGAGGAGTGCCATAACTGTGTTAATCAGCTTTTGTGCATGCAATGAATGCAAATAGTATTTATGCAAGACTGTGTTTGCATGTCATTGCGTGATAACAAATTCTTCATTTGAGCGACATCTTGGGTTTATGCTTTTCACCCCAAAAAACAAGCCTCTCTCACGACTGGCAGTGAATGGTTGACTTGTTCATTTGACTTCCTTAGTGCCATCGCTGTTTACTGTGTTGTGGAGAGCTAGTTTTGCCTGTCTGCAAAGAAGTGGAGGAAATGATACAGTCAGAACACCATATTGTCATGCGCTTAGTTATTCTGAGTTCAACTGAGAGATGTTGAAGGGTAACCATGGACTGGTCATTCTTTTTATATTGGGGCAAGTAATATGTAATGTTTCTTTCTTGTCCTATTTGTCAGGAAAAATTTAAGGGAAAGTACTTTTGATGACACATTAACTCAAGATCAAGGCATAATAAATGGCCATAGTTGACCTAGTGGACTTTGCAAAAACAGTCAGGGATATTTCCCGGTTCTGTCTATGATGCTATGGCTTAATATCAAGATGTGATCAGTGAAGACCTAAGAAAGTAATGCAAACCGTGTTGGCATATAAGATGTAACAATGAAGAATGACTTTCCATAGAATCACTGAGAAATGATAAAAACATTATCTTCAAACCGGACGGAGTGGAAAACACTAATTTTATCTAGACAAGCATTATAAAACAAGCTATGAGACAATTCAATGACCAAGAATAATATGAGACGGGGGCGTGGCCGAACAGCCACGATGGCGGATGGTCTCTGCTAGAGCTCCGTGCCCGGTCGGGCTTGATCCGGAACACACAGACCAGGGGAGACCATCGGCCGGCTGAAAGACGCAGTCCCGAGGCAGAAACGCACCCGGAGCACGAGACACTGAGCAGCGGCGGGGTGAAACGCCGGGGAAAACCCTTCCTGGGGGACGCGCTACAGACTGCGACACAAGGCCTGAGAAGCCGGGAGGTGGAGTGACGCGGAGATCCGGCAATGGTCCTCCAGACCCTGGGACCAGCTGGAGGGTAGCGGCCCGGATCGGAGGGCGGAGCCGGCGCCCCGGTGGAGGTTGGTGATTGCTGCCTGCACCCCGCGGACGACATTGGTCAGCAGTGGAGCCGACAGAACACGGTGAGGAGGACGAGGGGAGACGGGCTGGGCCCTGGAGCCCAGTAGAGGCCCCGGGATAGGCGGAGCCGCCATTTTGGGAGTAGGCCTTGTGGTGACGGCCCAACCCTCATGGTGCACGGACCTTCGGGGACCTACCGTGGCCCTAATTCCACACATATTGAAACTTCCCCCTTCCCCCCTCCTCGGACCCCCTGCTGCCGAAAGACTGACCCAACTGGGGGACCGGGGTCCACGCCGAGGGACCGAGGCCGTGCTGCCGGATAACCGAGGGCTTGCACACGAGGGAGCCGGGACGGGGAGCTCCTCCTGTTTACGGCACTGAGCTTGGGCTGGCCGTTGGGTGGAAGAGGCCCTGCTGAGGTGCAACCTATTACCTGGTCTGATCCTGGGAGGCGGCAAACCCCCCCTTTGAGCTGGCCTGGTGGGGGCTGGACGGTGCTGCTGGTCGGTTTTCCCGCCCAGGGGCCCGGTGCGAGACCTTCGCAACAGGCATACAGTGAACCCGGACCCCTATAGACTGCGCTGCTGAGCCCGGGGAGACGGACCGGCTCCAGGACTGGCCAGGGGCAAGGGTCAACCGCAACATGGTCAGGAAGGAACAGAAGATCGTGGAGGGCCCGGGAGTGCCGGCGGGGTCTATCCCGCAGGCCGGAGCCGGAGCGGGAGGTGGCGGACCTGGCCTGATCGACCAGACAGGACCGAACACTCAACAGGCGGACAAACTGGACCTCATCCTCCAGGAGATCCGTGACGCATGCTACGGAAGATCTTCTGGTGGATCCCCACCGAGACCAGGAAGACCGTCACCCAGGCCCTCGTCACCAGCCGACTGGACTACGGCAACGCCCTCTACGCCGGTACCACCGCCAAGCTCCAGAAGAGACTCCAGCGGATCCAGAACGCCTCAGCCAGACTCATCCTCGACATCCCACGAACCAGCCACATCTCCGGACATCTGAGAGACCTTCACTGGCTCCCCGTCAACAAAAGAATCACCTTCCGCCTCCTCACCCACGCACACAAAGCCCTACACGACCAAGGCCCGAGCTACCTCAACAGCCGAGTCAACTTCTACGCTCCCAAACGCCACCTCCGATCAGCCAACCACGCCCTCGCCGCCGTCCCCCGCATCCGAAGAGCGACTACAGGAGGAAGGTCCTTCTCCTACCTGGCCGCCAAGACCTGGAACTCCCTCCCGACCGACCTGCGCCTGACCCAAGACCACCTCTCCTTCAGGAAGAAGCTGAAGACCTGGCTGTTCGAGCAGTAGCGGCACCCCTCCCCCCCCCCAGCGCCTTGAGACCCTACGGGTATGTAGCGCGCTTTATAAGTGTCACTGATTGATTGATTGATTGATTGACTCCCGCCAGGCGCTAGAGCACCAATTGGGGACCCTCACTAACAACTTCTCCCTCTTGAAGGCGGACCACGGCAAGCTGGCGGATAAGGTCAAGGACCAGGGGCTTGCACTAGCGGACCTTACACCCATTGTGGCTGATCATGGCAAATCTATCCAGGACCTCTGAGGTCAAGTGAATGCGCTGCTAGACCGGGTCGAGGACGCGGAAGGACGCAATCAGAGGAATAATATCAGGGTAATTGGCCTGCCGGAAAAATGTGAAGAACCGCGGGCGGAGGAGTTTATAGAACAATGGTTTAAAGAACATGTAGCGACGGACGGCCTATCCCCATATTTCTGTGTGGAACGAGCGCACAGGATCCCGACGGGACAGCCCCGGCCGGGGCGCCCTCCTCGCCCTCTCATTGTCCATATCCTTAACTATCGAGATAGGGATACCCTTCTGAGGAAAGCTCGTGAAAAATCCACCATCCACTTTGAAAACCAGAGGGTGTCACTCTATCCGGACTTCACGAATATGGTACAGAAGCAGAGAGCATCCTACATGGAAGTGAAGAAGAAACTACGGAGTGCGCAACTGTAATATGCTTTGCTCTTCCCCGCCCGCCTGAAGGTCATCCATGGGAGGAAATCACATTTCTTCGAAAGCCCTACGGATGCTGAAGAATGGCTGGAGGTGATGGGACTGGCCGGTAGTCGGGAGGCATCCCAAGAAGCCGAAGCAAGAACGATGGACAGGAACTCAGGAGGACGCTGCCGCTCCTCGTCTGGATCCGGAACGGGGAATGCTGAGCGTGGCCCATCGCGGAATCATCAGAGGGACGAAAGGCGGGAGGCCATCTCACTTGCCGGCACCTTCCGGGAGGACCCGGCGAAATTACTCACAGACTCTGAAGATACCACTGGACACTTGGACTCTGATAACAGTGTGCTGCTCTTTTCTACAATCACCCCTAGAGCCGCGGATGAACTCATGGACAATTGACATGTCGGGTGCCGTCCCAAGCTTACTCCTGTGCAGCAGTTAATGCAGAGTATCCTTTTCTGTTATGTTTAGGTCTCAGGAGATAGACCCCGACTGGAGGTGCGGGAGGGGGGTGAAAGGACTGAGGAGCGGATATTGACCCACCCCTGCATGCACGCCTCAACCTTCGGAATGGACACAGTACTGGGTGCCTCGGGATGAGGCTCGAAGCCGCCAGTCGCTAAATATACAAATTTTGTCTGTAATCACACTACATTTCCCCTATAGCATTAAGTGCCTGGCCGGGCCACTGTTGAGCCAGCAGAGACTGGGAATGGTTACAAAATGGACACATGTGTGCTGGGCCGACCCCCCCATGGCGTAGGCACGACTGTTTGGTTCTTTATGTTTTTAATGTTAAGGTTGGGCTCGGCTATGTATGTTGGCTGTGCCAAGTTTGGTTTTGAAATGTTACTACTCTTTATGGGTGCTCTCTCCTGGGTTCAGCTCCCCGGGGTCCTAGACACACGACCACCTCTGAAACTAGTTTTACCGCCCACTGACCATGGCTGAACAGGCTGGAGTGTATAGAGTCACCACCTGGAATGTACGAGGGCTGGGGGCGGTGCAGAAAAGACACAGGGTCCACTCTTATCTCCTTAGACAGCAGACACACATCGCCTTTTTACAAGAGACACACCTCACGAACTCCGAAGTTCAAATGTTAAGGAAGAAATGGAGGGGGACTGTATATACTACGTCCTATTCGGCATTCTCTAGGGGGGCCACTATATGGGTGCGTCATGGGACACCATTTACTGCGATAGAGGAGAAAGTGGACGACCAGGGCAGATATATCCTGGTTAAAGGGAACCTGGATGGCCAATTGATTGTCCTGGGTTGTATCTACGCCCGAACTACGAACAGGAACTGTTCTTACAGAGGGTCGGGAGGGCACTCTCCCCGTGGGCAGGTATCCCCTGGGTGCTCGGAGGGGATTGGAACGCTGTGCTAGATCTGGCCCTCGACAGATCACACCCACCCCTACAGGCTGCCAGTGCCACCAAGCTTACTGACATTTTCAGGTCCTGGGTAGAGGGCTGGAGGCTCAGTGATGTATGGCGGAAAATGCACCCCACACACAGAGAATATTCATTCTACTCCCCTGTACACGACATGCACACACGGATTGACCGAATCCTATGCTCCCGCACAATAGTCCCACTGATGAGCTCCCCGGAATATTTAGCAAAGACCTTCTCGGACCACAGGCCCCTCAAATGTACTATCTCCTGGAGCAGGGTCCCGACTCCAGTCCCTTCATGGAGACTCGACCCCCAACACCTGGAGGACGGTCCGTTCAAAGCAGCTCTTTCAGAGGCCCTAACACAGTACTGGGAAGACAATTGGGATACTGCCTGTTCCAATTTGGTGGTCTGGGACGCAATGAAAGTGGTTGTGCGGTGGTAGCGATTGGGAAATTGGTGGGCACTAGCCATGAGACCCACCAGAAATTGTGTGAGGTTGAGGACAGGCTGGCGGAGCTTGAACGGGAGGTGGGGGAGGACCCGGGTAAAAAACAGACCCTGCAGGAACAAAATATTATACACGCTGAGACACTAGAAACACTGCGCATCATTGATCACAAGGCCTATTTACACCGGCAACACACGGAAGCGGACCGATCTGGGGCGCTGCTGGCCCGCTTGATCCGCGACAAACCGGACATCCCAGTTATTACCAAAATCTGTACCCGGGGGGAGAATTGATGGACACGCAATCTGACATTAACAGGGCATTCCACGACCACTTACAGGCGCTGTACGCCCGAACTGAGACAGACGATCCTACACACATAACCGATTTCATGCGAGACCTCCCCTTTCCCCAACTGTCAGAGGAGGTGCAAAAAATGATAGAGGGCCCCATCACCTCACACGAAATATGCGCTGCAAACACTTGAACAGAAACAAGACTCCCGGGCATGGACGGACTCCCCGTTGAGTTCTATTCCACTTATGCCGACATATTAGAACCGGTTCTGGAACGAATTTATAAGGAGGCCTTCGAGAAAGGTCACCTGCCGCACTCAACCGTGCAAGCCAAAGTGATATCTATTCCAAAGTTGGATAGAGACGCTCTGGAATTGACAAATTATAGGCCTTTATCTATGCTGGTCACAGAATATAAAATTCTGAGTAAAGCTATAGCCCTACGTATCCAGCCTCATCTGACCACACTGATACACTGTGACCAGTGTGGATTCCTCCCGGGGCGCAGTACTTCCCTCAACACGAGACACCTCCACGCAATCATGACTGCGTCACCGCCTGAGCTGCACCGGGCGGGATGCATCGCGTTAGACCTCAAACAGGCGTTTGATTCGCTCTCTTGGCCCTTTATGTTGGAGGCCTTGGGCCGCTTTGGGTTTCCGGTCTCGCTGATGCGGTGGATCAGGTTGCTGTATACCGATCCCACGGCCAGGGCCAGAACAGGACGCCATGTGTCAGATGCATACGCAGTCCATCAGAGCACCAGGCAGGGCTGCCCCCTGTCCCCTTTGCTGTTCGTGTTGGCACTGGAACCCTTAGCCATCGCCCTTCGACAACAGGCAGAGACGATTGGAATACCAGTGGCGGGGACGTCACATCTTTTATCCGTATACGCGGATGACTTGCTACTGTACCTCCGAGACCTGACAGCTGACCACACGTTATTATATGACACCTTCCGCCGATTTGAAGCGATATCGGGTCTGGCTATCAATCCGGACAAATCAGTGGGTTTCTATTTCCGTGAGGAGCCTGGCCCGCCCTCCCTGCTGTTCGGCACCTACGAGATCCCGGTAGCCCAATCCAGCTTTAAATATCTGGGAATTCGCATGTACAGGAAACCGGAAGACCAACTGGATGGTAATATTACTAGGGCCATAGCTGGTCTCCGGCGTAGTATCGGCTTTTGGACCTCACTCCCCTTATCGGTTATGGGCCGCATAGCGATAGCATAGATGGTCATGTTGCCACGCCTGCTTTACTATTTCGTGAACCTGCCCCTGTGTATCCCGTGCCGCACTTTCGAGTCCCTTAAATCCTTACTGATTACCCTGATATGGGGATCGGGAAGACGGCGGATTAGCCTGCGGAAATTACAACTCAGCACCTCTCAAGGGGGTCTGGGTGCCCCTGACTTCCAAGGTTATTTTTACGCAAGTCTACTCCAGTGGTTGTCTTACTGGCTGGCCGGGAGGAATCTCCACGAAATAGGTTGGACAGGGGGTCGGCTTGACCGGGGTGACTTAAACGCCTTACTGCTACCCAGGAGTAGGATTCCGCGTGGGTGCTACCCACTGCTCCGCACTGCACTTTTATGTTGGAAGAAGGCGCTAGCTTACACGTCCTCGGCGCTGCCTTACGCAGATAATATCCCATTGCTGGGTGTCCCGACGCCGCAGGGCCGTCTTACCAAATACGCTCTTAGAGATTGGACGGCAAATGGAATTGAGGGAGTGGGCAGTTTCTTCGGAGATGACCAATTGTTGGACCACCGCACCTTCGTGCAGGTGACTGGGACCTCAGACAGACATTACTTACTACACGCCTGTGTCTCCCATTACATCAGGACGACATGGGCTCCATAACGCACTCACCCACAGCAACACGAACTGGTGCATCTGGTGCACTACATGGGGGCTGGCGGCCACTTAGTACGATGGCTGTACAACGGGATTAGGACTCATGCTGCACTCTCTCTTGACACCCTGCGGGAGGCCTGGTCATGGGATACAGGGGAGGAATTGACAGACACGACCTGGCGAATGGCCCTAGAACACCCAAGGAGAGTCTCCAGAAATGTGAACTTTAAATATATTCAAGGCATGATCCTCGACAGGGCGTATCTCACCCCGGTGCGGATCCACAAGATGTTCCCCAACGCCTCCCACCAGTGCCCGCAATGTAGGGCGGACGAGGCGGACTTCCTCCATATGCTCTGGTCGTGCACACGGCTGAGAGGGTACTGGAGCGTGGTGTGCCAAACGCTACGAGAGATATCCCAGATACAAGTGAAGGAGAGTGCACTGTACTGCCTGGCGGGAGCCCGGCCTCGGCCCAAACTACTAAAACCCAAATTAAGATTCCTAGACTTAGCCCTTCTGTTAGCGATCAGGAACATCACGATGCGGTGGAAGTCCCCGAGAGGGCCTAGGGTGGAGACATGGCGAACTGGCGTGGCAAAATGGGGTAGAATAGAATGTGTTGCCCTTAGGAAAGAGGAAGAAGGCGGGAGGCGGAAAATCCAGATGGCGCTACAATGGGAGGTCATGCTGTTAGAGCTGGAGGGCATAGACCGGCCCCTGTCCCAGGACACATGAACGCACTGAGGTCCCAAAGGGACACTGGAGATTGTATAGGGCTCTGAAGAGGGACGGAGGGGGTCGAAAGAACTTCTACAGAATCCGGATAGAGAACGGGTGGCGCTGGGGAGCGGAGAACGATTAAACAGGAGAGAGTGAGCACCAGGGTTAGTAGGGTGGGGGAGGGATAGTTGGGGAGTGAGTGGGAGGGGCTACAAATGTGTCCTGTTAAAACAGAGACATTTCCTACTGTATGCAAATCTAGGGGAAGAGGCTCCGCCCCCTAGCTGTAGAATGGGGGAAAATTGAAAAGCGTGATGTATTGCATACCTGATGTGAATTCTGTACCCAAATGTGACGAATAAACATTCACGAATAAAGTTTTTCCCAAAAAAAAAAAAGAATAATATGAGACGGTGGATTAGTAAGCATACACATTGATGAATGGATGAATGGTTTGGAAAAGGTTAATTCAACAAGAAAATCTGCAATTGCTGAAACAACTACATCTCAAGATACTTTCAATAAAATACTTAAACATCCTACAAACCCTCCAGGAAGACTTATTGTGTTCTCAAAAGAAAGTCTCCTTGAAGCCATCTCCATGTAAATATATCATTTTGTGCCCCATGTGTATGCCGCCTACCTTCACGTGTACCCTATAAGTCTGATTAAAAAGATCAAGACATTCCATTCCATATATATATATATTTATATATATATAAGTAAACAAATTGTCCTGTCGCAGCGGGAGCACAGTCCAGTGGGTGCCAGCGTTGAGACCAGGACAGTGTCTCAATAATAATTCAATACAAAGGAACGAAGTCGCTGCACACCTTAATTGCTGAATGACATGGAGTCCAAAGTTACATACCATGATCAATGATCAGGTACACTGATTCATGATCAATCTCGCTTGTGAGTGTCACGATTGCGAAAAGAAAGCGGCAGTGTCCTATAACTTAAGGAACGCTTTCAGAGTGGTAACAAAACCAACACCCCGCTGACATGCACGGCCCCCAGCGCGTAGTTCAATTTGAGCTATAAAACTTGCGATAACTACAAGTTCCCGCATGCCCCAGATAGTAAAAGGGGTATGCACCAGTATAAATATAGAAATCGAAATGGGACTATTCACAATTACTACCGTGAACAGGAACTACGGTGCGAAACGCGTAGGACTGTTGTAGCACGTTTGAATAAAACAACTGCGTTAACATCGAAGAAGTGTGCAGCGACTTCATTCCTTTGTATTGAAATATATATATATATATATATATATATATACACACACACACAAAACAAATTGGGTTTATAGTTACCTGTGACATTTTTACCATGCATATGCTTTTACTACAAAAATGTAAGTATTTTACAGGTAAGTATACACCCTTTATATATACAAAGGGTGTACACTTACCTGTAAAATACTTACATTTTCGTGGTAAAGGCATGCATTTTACAGGTTAAGTATAAACCTTTTATATGTATATATAAAGAGTTTATGCTTTACCTGTAAAAATACTTGAATTTTCATGGTAAAGACATGCGTGGTAAAGGCATATGCTTGGTAAAAACGTTCATGGTAAAGGCAAGCGCGTTAAAGACGCATGCGTTGTAAAGGCATGCGTGGTAATGGCGTACCTGGTTCCATCATACATCTGTACTGTCTTGGTAGGGTCAGAGCCCCAGTACTTATACCCAATTGTGCTTTTGAAATGGAGGTGCTTCAAAGCAGGCCTTTAAAGTGCAAAGGGCCCCTTTCATCCAGTCCCGTCTGCCAGGGGGTAACCAGCCCTTTGTGTGGGGCACAGGACACTGTCTATTTAGTTGTAAGTGTGAGTTTTCCCTCCCTCTTACTGGCTAGGAAGAACTATAAGAATGTAGATGAATTCAGATGAATTAGCTGTCACACCCACCCTTCCTGTTTTTGTAACTGTCAATACAGGGAATGCATATAGTGTTGCTGTCATTCACCCGACGTGTATTGTAAGTCACACAAAGCAGTAAATGCAGAGTAATGACCACTTTCGAAAAGCTGTGACTGCCCCTCTAGTTCAACACTGGATTGATGAAGCTCATGGGGATTTGGATTTCAGATGGACAATAATTTCAAAAGTTGAAGCTGACCTGAGAGGCGGAGACCTAGAGGCCAAACTAAGACAGCGGAAAGCAATGCTCCTTTTGAAATTTAATACTACTACCCGAGGTTTAAACGAGATGTCTGAATTATACAACCTGTGATAACATACCATGAGAGAGGGTCCGAGACATCTAACAAGCCTGACTCGAATGGTTCACCTTGAGAGAACACATACAATTATTAAAATTCAAATCAGAACTCCGGTCTTAATATGCAAGGACATCCATTGTTCTGAAACAACCAGCGACTGTGTTGGTATTCAGTATTTTGATCCATCCAGAACACGGGCTGTTCAAAATTCATAGCTCCCATTAAAAGACCACCTCCACTCTGCTATTTAACCATGAGTGAGTTAAGGATTTCAATTAAAAAGCCACCGTGTTAAAATATTTTATGACATTTGGACCAAGAACAAACTTTAACTCAATTCCGAAATATCACATTTCACAGAAATTAACGTCCTACTACAAATCCCAGCATGCCGTGGACCCAGAATGAATCCCTATGTCAACTAGCTGAACCGGAACTAGGACACGGCGTTCCCATCAAGGAAAGCGACGCCCATGGAGGACTCTCGGTTTCGATCCGAAGGTAAGACCTTATAACCAATTCATGGTTTGTCCAAACATCGATACGTGCACTAAAGTTAAATGTTGCAACCTATGCCACACTCTAAAGTGCAAGTCAGCCGCGACCCTCGTTTGTTACAATAACAAACACAATGTAGTTTAACAGCCTGTTTTTCAAAAATCATGTTACACCCCGGTTCTGGGCTCCATCTAATGTTTTGAAAAAGAAAGCTTTATGAGGTACAACCCAAAAAAAAACTCCTCGTTATCTCACCAACAACGTGTAAAAGGCGAGTGTTCACCGAACGCTTGCAACTAGTTTAAACGCTCATGCTGAGTTGAACGTTGAATATCCTATATAAATGTGTCACAACTTCCTTTAAAGAAACGGATATCCAGCATAAAAGACTCCGGCACCCATCAAAATGAGTTAAATATAAAAACGATATCCTGAGCGGCTGAAGTACAAATATCCATTTACTCAACTGAGCACTGAACATTTCCACCTATATTGGTTTTTTTCAGAAAATACTGATAGCGCACAAATTGCATTCCCCTCTAAAAACGACACAAAAGTCTGAGGACTAGAAAGACCGGAAGAGATAAATTTTTGAAAACAACTAAGTGAGTACTTCAATTTTTCTCTCTATATGTTTTTTCGTTCATCATGGAACACTCCATTAGATCGTGAAAAATTCATGAACCCTTTCTCTCAACTCTCATATTCTAGTACAACAACTCCCACTCCCGCCCTTCAGGGACAAACGAATATTAAAAGAAGCACAGGTATGAGCTGAGTGTATGCCAGACTGAATGTTAAGTTGAGAGTTGCTCAGTTGTGTGACTGACAGGATGTTTTCATTTATTTTTTCCAGATTATGTCCACATGGTCCTGATGAGAATCCCACCACTCTAAGGGATTCGAAATGTGTCGACCTCCCTCACCTACAAATTTAGACCAATCTTGAGTCATTACAGTTTAAATGTTAAATTGTTGATGGTCTATTTTCTTGATTGAAGCAAACTTTGTTTTTTTCTGTTCCATTTAGTGGAGTTGGTAGCACCTGCTTCCACAAATAGGACTAGCGCATGGCCACCACATACTCTTTTCACGTCCCCCTCCCCCCTTGCACCATTCCTTTGCTTGTTTGGTCTCGTTCTAATGTGTGTCAATTTAGTGTACTGTCTTTAGTCTATTTCATGTACTGTGTTCCTCCAAAACAATCCTCCTCCCACAACTTTCCTTCCAACACGACCCCTATCACTAAAAACCTGGTTTCACTGCATATAAGTTGAGAATCATACTAGACTTAGTAGGAGCTATTTAAATATTATTTTGTTTCCTACCGAAAAAAACCTTAAAAAATTTTACACAGAAAAATCGAAATAAATTGAATACATTTTTGATAAATATCTGGACTGAAAGAGTGGTCTTTGTAATTGAGTAACTCCAAATCAATTACCTCAAGCATTGATCAAATGTGCAGTACTGGCATTTTCTTTGTTTAATACACTTTCTAAAAGTGGCATTTCGAAAATAGTAATGTTAAATCCAGCTTTACATGTAAAGAAGATTTATCAATACCATTCCAAAGATATAAAACGTGATGTAGCCACCCCTTTCTGATCAGGAATTAGAACTTAAAACTGTTTTAAGGAATTCCCAATGTTAGCCTATGAAAGGCGTAGGCCTCACAGTAGTAAAAAATTAATGTATCTGTTTGTCACTACCAGGGCATGTAAAACTTAAAATTACATGGTCTACATTTTAACATATACAGCACCCTGCACTTAGGGCTTCTTAGGGCCTACCTTACAGGTGACTTATGTGAAATAAAAGGGGGGTTTAAGGCTTGGCAAGTGGTTTTAAATGCCAAGTCAAAGTAGCAGTAAACTGCACTAACAGGCCTTGAAATGGCAGGCCGGAGACAAGTTTGAAAGGCTACTTGTGTGGGTGGCACAACCATTGCCCCCACAGTGCTGCAGGCCCACTAGGAGCAATTAGCTTACAGGTCCTGGGTATACCACTTTACAAGGGACTTATAAGTAAATCAAATATGGAAATCAGGTATACAACAGTGTCACAATGTTTAGGAGAGAAGCACATGCACTTTAGCACTCGTTAGCAGTGGTAAAGTGCTCACATCCCTAAGGCCAACAAAAAGATACAGCAAAAGGTGGAGGCAAGCAGATGAAACGTTTGGGGGAACACCACCTTCAGGATGACAGGTCTAACACCAGCGTAGTGAACTGTGACCACAACAAGTACCATAAAAGGACCAGCAGAGATAATCAAAGCTGTTGGCTTACGGAAAACCAAGAACAGCACACTCACCTGACACACTTCTTCAATCATCGGACTGCTAAGCTCTGATTCTCATAACATGATAACTGCGCCGCTGTAGCCATCATGAGCATCATGCAACACTTTTTCACATAGGTTCAAAACAAAGACAAAACATTTCCAACCGCACACCCCACTGTGCAGCATGTTACCTATGTAGGCAAGCACTTCACTGCCCCTCATGAGTCAGTACCTGCTAGTTAAATATAACAATAATGGAATACATGTGTTAGCACATTAAACCCAGACCTATTGGCTTTGTCATTGCTTGTTTTATACTTAGAGACAAGTTGAGCCAGGCCCCACAAAAAGTTCTGAAAGGTCTACTAATGTATTTCTAAAGGCCAAAGTAAAAACGGGCACTCTATCATTTGATTTTTGCTTGGGACGCATCATCCTGACACCCTCACCTGATGATCTCAGAGTAACACCCCTTAATTGCAGATCTCATCTGATCCAGTTGCTCTACTACTAACATACATATTGCATTCTACTATGATATGGGTTAATAGCCGGTGCAGGAATGACAGGCAGACATTAAATCACTTGACAAGCTTTATTTCAAGGAATCATGTTACAGATATACATCACCCGGGACCAGTGGGTATCTTGCTCAAACATCCACACACAAAACCACACACCTTTCTCCTTTCACAACATATACACACAAAGCTCAGCCAAAGAAGAATACAATCAGCTCACACGAAAAAATGGCTTGACTCCTAAGATAAGCCCCACCACATACACATTCTACCACCAGCTCAATTTCCACAACACAAGCAACTTCAGGAGAAAATTTCCACTAAAGAACTCCACCCATAGGGGGCACAATACATCCCTCAGAAGAAAACTACCAAAACAAAGCACAGGCATAGAAAGAGAGTCCCACAACACATAATTTCTCAGTGTTCCTAGCATCCAATATACATCACCCGGGACCAGTGGGTATCTTGCTCAAACATCCACACACAAAACCACACATCTTTCTCCTTTCACAACATACACACACAAAGCTCAGCCAAAAAAGAATACAATCAGCTCACACGAAAAGACGCCTTGGCACATAAGATAAGCCCCACCACATACACATTCTACCACCAGCTCAATTTCCACAACACATGCAACTTCAGGAGAAAATTTCCACTAAAGAACTCCACCCATAGGGGGCACAATACATCCCTCAGACGAAAACTACCAAAACAAAGCACAGCAATAGAAAGAGAGTCCCACAACACATAATTTCTCAGTGTTCCTAACATCCAATATGGCCACTGTGACACACCAAATACTTTCACCACAAAAAGACCTATAGAAAACTTCATCTCATATGATCCAAATGACCATAAATAGCTCTCACTATCCCCTCAGGGAGGAGTTAATAACGTTTGCAGAACAAAAAGCTCTTTAATAAGCCAACAAGCTGTGATTCCTAACAATTCATGCTTTTTCTTGTAAAACTGGGCTGCGGCAACACCACTTTTCGACCTTCGTTTCTCCACTGGACTGAGCAACAACTCTGGAAATCCTTTATTGCTGCACTGGGCTAATCCAAAATTGCCCTATTCCTTTATTGCCCCAATGGGATTCTACATCACAACAGAGGCTGCAGATTATGCATTCTCCATCTTGCTTTAATTAAACAACAGCCATTTATGAAGGTAAACCTAGAAACTCAAAGAACTACAAAAACCATTGCTCTTAGCAGAAAACTACAACTCTCAACATATGAGGTCAGCCACCAATCACAGACCTCCAGCACATATATACTGTCCTGGTAGACAAAGTCCTTCTTTCTTGCTGCTTGAGGCAGCCATGATAAGTAATATTTCCTTTTATCATATAATGTTAATTGATCTTGTATAGTTAAATATTGCTCATTAAACTCTGGGATAGGGCATTGCTCAAATATAAGTTTGCAACGCTGCCCCATTTGTCCAGTTGTCTGTGGGCTGGATGGAGAGCAGTGATCTCTATCTTGATTCTCTTCCCTCTCCCTTTCTTAACAATCACATCAGAGCGCATCTGCCTTTTTTTGGACTTTCTCGCTTTCAGGTAGAAAAAGCAGCTTCCCTCATGTCCGCTCGTCACCCACCACTTTGTTCTTCAGATCAGCTGAGGTGTGGGACTTCCACTTCTTCTGTAAGTCAAACTTCTTCTAAGCTCCTTCCTTGAGCTATGGCCGCAGCTCGAGTAAATCACTTTGGCCAACGATAATCCCAGCCTCACAGCTCTGGAGAGCTTTTACAACTCTTCACTTATACCTTTAGGCCAGCCAAGAGGGAGAGAAATAGTTTGCAATCCTTCAAATCACAACATTTAACCATATGGGCACCTATTGACACCCTGGTTTGTTACGAACATAGGGGTCCAAGAATAATTGTAGGGTTCTTAGAAACTAGGGGAATCAATAATCCTTAACAACATATTCTCACTGTCCGAACCTGTGTCACACTTGCTGATGGTCTCTCTACTCTCATATCACTCCTTTAAGGTAGGCAGTAGTGACCACCCAATATATATCTCACGATTTGCTTGTGACTGGACTTCAATTGAGATTGCCAGAGGTTTCCTAAACCAGAAGTTCCTTTACCAAAATGCATTAGGCTGCAGGAGGATGCTGGAGCGGGTCCTTCTAATCCACTTCCTCAAACTTCTGATTTTTATCTCAATACTTTTGACCCTGAAGATATCATCAAACGTGTTCCTCAGACTGGCTTTAATTAGCCAAAACAGTGGCCATTGTACAGTCTAGGCTCCGGAAACCATTTCCAAAGGAAATAAGAAACTACTTCAAAGTGGAATGCACCCACTCATGGCGACCTCTGACCCTGCTCGCCAACAGGTCGCTCCCCACGCTGCTGCACAGCTCTTCCTGCATTGTTTTTGCCTAATCTTGTATTTTTCCCCTGTGCCTAACTTCTTTTCTTGCCCAGACTTGTTTTTATTCCCCTGTGCCTGTACTTGCTTTCTTGCCCAGACTTGTTTTTATTCCCCTGTGCCTGTACTTGCTTTCTTGCCCAGACTTTTTCTTATTCCCCTGTGCCTGTGCTTGTTTTCTTGCCTAAACTTGTTTTTCCTTCCTGTGGCCAGTTCTCCTGCGGCCCCCGGCTGTTCATATGGAGGCTGCGCAGCGGCCATGCAGCTGGCGTGCCGAAGGCGCGCCTAAGGCATGCCCGTCTGTGCCCGTCCGCGCCTGGACAGCGCCCAGCGCCAGGACCCCTGGACCCGCAGGGACTGCACCAATGGAGCAGTAGGAGGAATCGCCATCATCCACAGGAACACTCTCAGAGTCTCGACCAACACCAACGACACCCTCAGCAACGCTGAACACCTTCCCTTCCAGATCCACACCGACCCCAACACCACTATCAGAGGAACCCTCATCTACAGACCCCCCCGGACCCTGACCACAGTTCAGCGACTCTATCGCCGACTTCGTCAGCACACACGCCCTCGCCTCCACGGACTACATCCTCCGCGGGGACCTGAACTTCCACCTCGAGAACTACAACGACACCAACTCCACCACCCTGATTGACAACCTAGCCAACCTCTGACTCAGACTACTCGTCACAACACCCACCCACTCTGCTGGTCAAACGCTTGACCCCATCTTCTCCGCAAACCCCCACGTCTCCTTCAACCGCACCACCAAACTGCACTAGACTGGCCATTGCTGCATCCACTTCACCTTCTAGAAACCCACCACGCACCACCGCACCCAACAGATGCCTCACACCTGCTGGAGCAAAGTCACCGAAGATCAGCTATCCACCACCCTCGCCCAGAGCCCACCTGCCGACCCCACCGACCCCAACACCGCCGCCCACAACCTCAGACAGTTGATCAACGACTGCTCCAACACCCTCGCCCCAATCAAGAAACCCTCCAACAGTCACACCAACAAGAAAGCCAGCTGGTTCACTGAAGACCTCCGGGCCTCCAAGCACACCTGTCGAAAGCTCTGGCTCCGTGACGCACACCGGACAGCCACGCAGCCCACAAGAACGCCACCCTCAGACACCATCACCTCATCAGATCCGCCAAAAGGGCCTCCTTCAAAAACCGCCTAGACAGCAATGCGCACAACAGCAAAGAGCTCTTCAACATCGTGAAGGAACTCTGAAACCCCAGCTCCAACACCAACGACGTCCCACCCTCGCAAGACCTGTGCGACTCGCTGGCCTCCTTCTTCCACCGCAATATCGCAGACATCCACGACAGCTTCAACGCCACGACCGCCTGACAACCACTGAGACCTCCGCCCCCACAACCATCATCCGCACCAACTGCCTGCTCTCCTGGACCAACATCAATGACGATGACACCATCAAGATCATGAACACAATCCACTCTGGATCTCCGTCAGACCCATGCCCACACCACATCTTCAACAAAGCCAGCACATCCATCGCACCCCATCTCCGGAAAGTCATCAACACCTCCTTCGAGACAGCAACCTTCCCGGAGAGCTGGAAGCATGCCGAGATCAACGCCTTACTCAAGAATCCCAAGGCGGACCCCAAGGACCTCAAGAACTTCGGGCCCATCTCCCTGCTCCCGTTCCCGGCAAGGGTCATCGAGAAGACAGTCAACAAACAGCAGACCCGCTACCTTGAGGAGAACAACATCCTGGACCCTTCCTAGTCCAGGTTCTGCAGCAACCACAGCACAGAGACTGGTTCTCATGTAAAGTTATATATGTAAACAAGTACTTTCTCCAATGTGATTAAATAACATTGGTTGCAATTCATTTTCTTTTTCGTCTCTTTGAAGTTTTGCTAAAATATTAGGATTCTAGTTTTCTCCCCTATGTTAACTCATATCTCTAGTACGCTGGGATCCTCCTTTTGCATACTTTCTCCAGACAGGGTCAGGACGCAACCGTGCTTTTCCACCTTTCATAATGATGCCCAGAGTGGCCTGTCAGATCACGGGACAATCAACAAAAGTCCTCCTTATAACTCCTTAGTGAAAGATTCTGGCCTGGTTCCACTAGAATTATCATGCGTACCTCCTCTTCGTCTTCACCTTCTCCTGAAATTGCTGCTGAACACTCGACAGCTACATCCAATGGTCTTATTGAATCAACTCCATCTGGTCACTTGGAATCTTTCAGGTCTCACTGGCAAGTGCCAGGACCTTTGTACCAGGCTCTCTTCTTCATGCATGAACCCTGGTCAGACTTTACACACAAGCCTTACCAATCAGCGTGGGCTAGCTGGACATGCTGGTGTTCTGAACTGCATCTTGATCCCGTGGCGGCAGATGTGGCCTTCGTAGTCAAGTCTTAGCAATTTTTGGAGCATACGGTCTATCTTACAGGATGGTTAATTCCTACAGGTCAGACATTTCAGTAGCACACACTCCAGTAGCAAATCATCTAATTTGGGAACATCGCCTAGTTTCCAAACTTCATAGTGGAGTTAAATTTGCTTCTCCGCCCAAACCCAAATACTCAGCCCTTTGTTTTTTTTTATTGTCCTTTGTTCTCTTCAAACACCTATCCTGGAATCAGTTATCAAGAAAACTTACAGTGTTGTTGCGCCTAGCTTCTTATTGGGGAGTCTCGGATGTCCTGGTATTGGACCTAGCAGTTAGGTACTTCACTCTAGAAGGAGTCACCTTCATCATCACCAGATGAACTAAAGCTGATTCAAAATAGATTTCTTACCCCCATCTTTCTTACAGCTCCTAATAGCTGTTTTGTCAATTGCCTATGCTTGTATGAAAGTGCCACTCAAGATCTCAGATTTTCACCTTTTGGTCAACTTTTTATTTCGATTCTTAGGCCTTACAATCCAGTTTTGATTCCCACATTTGCAAGTTGTGTTCGTTGGATTTTGCCACAGATCGGCATTGATGTCTCTATTTTCAAAGATTATTCAGTTAGAGGTGCTAAGGCTTCCAAATTAAGGTCTCGCACCTGGCGAAGCAGCGCGAAGCGCTGTCGCCACCGAGACTTATTGTCAGCGACATGCCTCTCAAGTGGTACAGACCGGGGCACGCGCAGGCGATTGGGGTCTGTGGACGCGCACGTACAGGCACGCGCACATCTCCTGTCCCGCTTCTCAGGCAAACCAGCATGTACTTTCACTTTCGCCCCTCACTTTCGACCTACCGTTGGAGCGGCCCACAATGGCGGGTCTGCTCCGGAAATAAACATTGATACTGTGCCTTCATCGGCACAAATTGAGAATCCCCCACTCACCCGGTCTGCGGGGGCTGGCTGCGGCTGGAGCACTCCAGCTCCTCTACACTTCTGGCTGCACGACGCGGGGCTCTCTCCTTAGGCATGGGAGCCCCGCACTGCTATGTGCCGCTCTTCCTCTCTGGCGCCGGGGCTCTCTCTTCACCACGGGAACCCCGGAAGGGGACAGGCGCTGCCTGCACCGGCTGCATACGCCGCCACTGGGCACGAGCCACAGGGCACGCGAAAGTTGTAGATACCGCACATGCGCGTGCAGCCCTCGCCCTCCCAGGTCTCCTCCCCGGGCCGGATGCCAAGTTGCTTTCTGTTTAGCTTTTTTTTGTTGCATGGCGACAGCTTGTTCTGATTAGGCAACTTCGTGAGGCTTCATCTGTAGGTATTTATGTGTCTCTGTGTCGTTGCGCTACACTGGAGGATGTATGACATTACAATGCATGCTTTTACCACGCATGCCTTTACATCTCAGTTTTTACAACGCATGCTGTTACAACGCATAGCGTTAAGGGGTGCTGGATAGGGAATAGTTTAATTTACTATTCCAACTCCAGTCCCCGTGGATAGTAGGGAAGGTGTTGGATAGTAAATTAAATCTATTCCCTATCCTAGAGCGCCCCCCAGTGCTATGCGTTGTAATGACATGCGTTGTAATAGTTGCGTCGTAAAGGCACTGCGTGGTAAAAGTTGCGTTGAAAAGGATGTTCCCCACACTGGACTGCTACTAACTCTCATTGTGTGATTATTTACCAATGTACGCCGCAGCATAAGACGCACTACACTTTTATGCCATTAGTAAACGTTACTGCTCTGCTATATTTCAACTTTTGATGATTTCACAGTTGTAGTGCTACACTGCACTGTAGCGCATTAGTGATTAACCGTGTGCTACCAGTCGTACCTCTCTGCGCTACACAGCTGATATTTAACTCTTTCAGGAGGACACTACTGCTGCACTGCACTGCAGCAGTTAACCGTGCGCTACTAGTCGTGCTTCTCGGCGCTGAACTGATGATATTTAACCCTTTGGTTACACAGTTATACTGCTGCACTGCAGAGCTGCAGTGGTTAACCTTGTGTTGCCAGTCGCGCTTCTCTGCGCTGCACTGCTGTGTTGTTTACCCTTTGATGGTTACACAGTTATACTTCTGCACGGCAGCGCTGCTAACCGTATCCTACCAGTCGTGCTTCTCTGTGCTGCACAACTGCTATTTAAGTTTCAGGAACAGTTCTGCTACTGCACTGCAGAGGTTAACCTTATGCTATTAGTTGTGTTTCTCGGTGCTGCACTGCTGATATTTGACCCTTTGATGGTTACGCACCGCAGCACTGTAACAGTTAACCTTGCGCTACCAGTCGTGTTTATCGGCGCTGCACTGATGATATTTAAAATTAACCCTTTCATTGTTACACAGTTATACTGCTGCAGTGCAGAACTGCAGTAACTACCCTTGTGCTATGAGTCGGGCATCTCATGCGCTGCTGTGATGTGATGTTTACTGTTTAATGGTTACATAGTTATACTACAGCACTACCTTGCAGCAGTGCACTGATTAAACTTGCGCCACCAGTCGTGCTTCTCAGCGCTGCACTGCTGTGTTATTTCCCCTTTGATGGTTACAGACGTGTACTGCTGCGGTGCCCAGCAGCACTACAACAGTTAACCTTGTGCTACCTTTCCTCCTTCTCGGCGCTGCACTGCTGTGACGCGTACCTCTTGTGAGTGCGTCCTCAGCAAGGACAGCAGCTTTATGTTATTAAGGAAACTTCCATGCTCACTGATGCCTAGGTGTTAGACTCAGGACTAAAAAAACAAGCCTTTGCGGCGCAATAGGTCTCTCATTTGTGAACATTTGAGCTATTGGCATTGTAAATGGCAGTGCCTTTTATTTATGTTTTGAAAACGTGCAAGCGGTGCCTAAACACGCACTTTATACTATAAGTTGTAATTGTTGCTTACGAGAAGCAAGGCTGGCAGTAAAAGTACTGCCAGCCTTGCCTTTATTAAGCAACGTTTATAAGTACAAAGTCGTGTTTAGGCACCACTTTTAGGTTTTCAAAACATAAATAAAAGGCACTGTCATTTACAATGCCGATAGCTCCAACTCTCACAAATGCGAGACCTATTGCATTGCAAATGCTTGTTTTAGTAGGCACTAGCCTTCAGGATATCATGCATATGGTGGATTGGTCAATGGAATCTACCTTCATACAATTCAATTATAAACTAGTAAGTAACCCATTTATGAATATTACTCATTGGTTTTGAACTTGCATAATCTGAAGCCTCTGGTCCAGTCATTGAATCGAATATTTTCTATCATTTTTTAACAATCATTTTCAATTATATTAAGGACATGAAGGTGAGGATTATACCACATGAAAGTTTACAGCGAATAATGTCTTGATTCATATTCTGTGACTGTCACTGTATTTTCAACTTTTTTCCCACCCGTTATATAAAAGTTACAGAAAAGTCCAGTAATTGTTCTTTCATTTAGCAGCAGATCAGAATTAAAGACTAAAGATCTTATGAGATGTATCAGGATTTACCCTCAGCAACAAAGATCAAGGACTTTGGCTACCTGGACAGTTTATATATTACATGAGTCCAAGAATGGTGGCTGACCTCAAATGTTGGGAGTTGTAGTTTTTATGGTAAGAACTATGGGTGTAGTAGTTCTTTAAGTTTGTATATTTACATTCATATGTGGCTGCTGTTTAGTTAAAGAAGAAGAATGCATACACCTCTCCTCCGTGCCCTTAAAAAAATTGAAAATTCTTGTTCACAAATGCTAGAATAATGTTTTATTGATCAAAGCCTTTATTTATTCTGACAATGTACAGAGTTTAACATCTACTGAGCGGCACTAACCATGTTTTCCTTGCAATGCACATGTTTTTATCGCGCTATAGAGCTGATCCAACACTACCAAATGTGTTCATTCACCCAAGTAAGCTAACCAAAATCATTCACTATTGTCCTTTACCTCCCACTAAGCTGAATTATCTTTTTAGACACCACCCTCTAGGCATATGGGGTAACTTACATAAACCTACAAAAGTAAAGAAACTCACCTAGTATCTTGCAAACTGAAAGAGGGACTGATTTTGCCACATAACATCCTGAGACATTGTTATCACTCAGCCAGCATGAACCACTGTGTAGGCCCTTCTGTTCAAAATGTAGGCCTTTGTTAAATTGGCCAGAGTACTGCCATTTCTCTGTTAAGCAAGTTTAGGGCATGTCTGATCAAAATCTTATTCAGCTGCACTCTCTCTGAGGCTTCTCGCTCCAGATTGAGCCCCCACCCTACTCGTGCGCTAAGTTCACGAACGTTAAAGTTCAACATCCCCCCTGTTCTTTCGACATACAATGGACCACATCCTGAGACTGTGCATGAGAAAAGGGGAACTTGCCCACCACAGCCACGTCAAACTGGAGTGATGGAAGTGGCAACAGGACCTACAGTTTGGTATATACATGTAAATAAAATCCCTTTACACAATAACACATTTTTCTGCTGTCCGATGCAAATTTATGACAGGCTTCCAGTTTAAGAGGCATGACCTTTAGCCTAGCTTACATGCCACAGTTACAGGAAGGGCTGGACTTGAATGTATGGAGGGAAAAGTGCAGACTAGGCCGTAAGTGACGTAGGTAGGAGAAGTGGCTTGGGGTGGCGTGAGATGACGTTACCATAGACTTCTCACTGCCTTGAAGAATATAAAAAGGAAGTTTGATGTGACATCTTTGAATTACTCCTCGTAAGTGGGTTTTTCCCAAAGGTTACTTGAGAGCCCTTGTACATGTACTTTAAATGTGCTGCTCTATTTTATATTCTGCCATATGAAATGTTGCATTTGCTATGTTCTGTTTTAACCCTGCGTTTCCCTTTATTACATTTAAAAGTGTTCAAATTGTAATTGCAGGATTTCTCACTTATAGGCAGATGTGAGTATTCCCAGAT
This sequence comes from Lissotriton vulgaris, assembly GCF_964263255.1. Lineage (NCBI taxonomy): Eukaryota > Metazoa > Chordata > Amphibia > Caudata > Salamandridae > Lissotriton > Lissotriton vulgaris. The sequence goes on along the minus strand of NC_141685.1, from coordinate 741,253,358 downwards.
AAAATGTGCTTTGCTTTTTTAATGTATTTTACCTCAAATTATAAATGTGTCTTTAAGGTTTACACTCTCTCTAACTGTTTAAAAGCAACTATTCAGTGAATGCAATTTCAGTAAATGAAATCTGATCAACGTGGCTATCTGAGAACGCGGAGCACTGGATTCAGAACGTTATGATTTTTATGCCTTTACATTGAAGTTTCTTGAAGTTGCATCTTCTTAATAAAACTGTTAAACTGTCAGCCTCAGTTTCCATGGCTCACATATCTGTTTTCTCTATTTTTAGAGCAAGCGTTCCTCGACACCCCGGCACAAATTAAGGTGCCCCTAACTCACTCCCTCGCTCATTCCCTGCAGGCTCTCAGAGTTCTGCGCTGAGCCCATTGTCCTTTTGCCCCGTAATAAATCTCCCTCGAACATTTGGTGCCGTGACTCGGATGGCAGCACCAACAGACAGGAAACAGCTGGGACCGGGCGGAAATGCAAGCTGCTTAACAATCGTCCCCTCCTTTCTGACTGAGCCATAAGGAGAGCACAACGCACGGGTAAGTTTATACTAGACTGCTTCGTGTGATTGTCTTTTCTTGGTCACAGTAGAAGGGCGTGTGTGAAACAGCTGTGTCCCTTCCAGGTTATCGACTTGTTACTGTCTGGCTGGTCTCGCTAAAAATATTCTCAAGGTGAGGGAAAATTGTGTGCGAAGTGGAATTCTGAGCCAGAGAGTGAAGTTAGGAAATTAATGTGATTTACGTGTTTATCTTTCTAGAAATAGACACATGTTATTGCTGTGCCTCTTGTAAATACAAGGAAGAAAAGATTGTGTCGGTCATCTTTCAGCGCTTATTTTGCTTTTTTAAAGGAGAACCTCTGGCTGATGTAAAAAGTGACAGGGAAGGGAACCCCATTGTAGTTATAAGTTACAAAGGAAGAAGCTGTACAAAATAGCAGTGATTTTAGTGCTTCTCTGATGTGATAAGAGAAAACCTCTATTTCAGTATTCAATAGAGAAGAGGCTGATAACTGAGAACCGTGTAGCTGACGGAATCTCCTGCGTAGACAATTCTTAAGTGGTTCCCCGGGATGATTAAGTGTTTTTTTAAGAGTAAGTAATGTATTTTTGCCAGTTAAAAGTACCTTTTGCATTTTTTTCTTCTTTTTGTGTGCGCCGTTTGCATTGCTTTCTTTTTTGAAACACATGTACAAAATGCTCGCTAATTATTAGGTACTTTCAGGACTGTATGTTATTGCTTAGTGCCTAGAGGTATATATAGATGTTTTTATTAGGTATAGCGGCAGAACTTCTTTGTGATTATTGTTTTTTCATGGTCATTGTATTGGAAGTCACTGGCTGGTACAGAGGCTGACTTTAGCAAGACCATAATATTTAGGTGCACATTGATTGCTTTTTGTTGACTATTTGTGTGATTATAGGCACATGTATATTGATTGTAAAAGAATATTTTTGTGACTGGCCCCATACCAATCCTATCATTTAAGGGTGAGGGTAGGATGCTGCTGCAAAATATTTTGTGAACATTATTGAAGACCACTGCCAAATGCAGAAGACTGGTTTATTAGTGAGGTCCAATAACGAGGGAGATTTCAAATGCATTTATGTATCTCCACATGTATTGATCTACCACTGATTAACTGAAGAGATTCTGTAAGCTAAAGCATTTTGAGCGCCACAATTGTCACAGGTATACTATTTTAATGCTGCTACTTTCCTGTGTGGATATTTGTCATTCAGGATTGCCCCCCCTCATTAGCACTGCAGACCTCACTAGGAAAAAGCCAGAGAACATTCACTGGGCCATTCAAAATAACTGGGTGTTACTCAGGTCTGCAGAAAATGTTTTTCTTTTCAAACAGCGTTTTTCACACAAATGAATAGAATACATGGTTACAGAACATATAAGACTGCACACACCATACATGTGCAGGTTTCTATGCTAACACCAGGATTAGAGATACCCACTGTAGTGACCACCTCTTGGCCTGCAACCCTTTGCGAAGCAAGGTCCTTGTTGCTTGCTTGAGCGAACACCCTAGTGCCCTACAATTCCCTGACCTCTCACCAGAAGGTGTTTATAATGGCCCAGATAAACAAGAGATTAAAGGAGGCATTTTATTTAGTCATTAAAGAAGCATTAGGGGACGAGCTTGTACTGGACTGCCCTACCTTCTTGACTACTGGCACATAAGGACAATATATTTATGTATATATATATATATATATATATATATATATATATATATATATATATATATATATATATATATATATATATATATATATATATATATATATATATATATATATATATATATATATATATATATATATACCTCACTAGGAGATACGGATGAGCTATAGTGAGCAGCAATCAGTTGAGGTAGTTCTACATATACTAGACAACAGAATAATAGCAGTACAGAATACTAGCAAACACACTCTAACAAAATTTGACAAATGCCAAAGAGCCTTGATATCTAAAGCGTGGAACCTACTGGGAGTCCCACTGACACCGGTCACAGAGGTAAAAATAGCTAAACTGCATCTTGTGCAACTGTGCCTCCCAGTGTCAGCCTATAGGAGAAGTGTAGCTCACTGGTTAGAGGAGGCAGACCTGGAAGCAGAGGTCAGCCCGGGACCAGGGTTCAATTCCCGGCTCGGCGGGGTCTTGAGTCATAAAATGTCCACGGACTTGACAATTCTCGCTCCGGTGCCTACTCGATTCACGGGTTCACACTCTGCGACTCTGGGCGATAGCTTGCTTAATCTCCACAACGGCCCCTCACGGTGGGATGCCTGGCTTTCACCTTGTGGATACCCTGCCGGGGTTATCTCACAGGGGAATACCAGGACGGGTTCCCTAAGCAAGCGCTTAGATACCGGGTCGGTGATTTGCGCTATATAAATACATGTACATTTACATTTACCCAGAACCCACACCCTACACTTGAGGGGCCACAGTATTCACAAAGCTCCCCCTCTGTGGGGGACACTCAAGATATACCATTGCAACTCCCACCGGTCTCCCCATCAACATCAGATACTACTGAAGAGTCCTCCACAAAATCAGCCCGGTCAGTGGGAAGTATAGTAGGTAGCGAGAGCCCTGATCTCACCCACCAGCACTCACTGACATCATCTCCTTCAAGCATCAACTGCCTGGAGAAGCAGGGAGATTCACGAGATACACATGCACCACTAGGCATCACGCATTATTTCTGCAGTCACTCCACAACCCAACTTGCCCCTGGTTTGTGAACATCACACCCCGCTGCTGCATGAGCAGCTGCAGCAACAGCCCTCACCAAGTATCGGTTACAAAGACACCCCTGCACAACGCACTACCCATTATTGTGGGCATATTTACAAAACCGCCAGTTAATAGGAAAATAGTATTGTCAAATTCGCTGCCACCAATTGCCTACCTCAAAGATAGCTCTAGGAAATGAGCAGACTGCCCACACAATACCCAATACTACAGCTCACGGTACACATAGAGGACGGCTATGTTGTTGCCCTTGCTGAGGATACAACACCATCTTCTGTTCAGGTCTCACCCCTAACGTGTACAGTCATCTTAACACTAATCTCAGCCCTGGGGATTGACACAACAAACTTGCAGCAGGTGAGGATGACAATAACACCTAGTGGAGTTACACCCTTACCCCTTTCTACACACAACGCTGAAGGATAATGGCAACTCCTCTGCAACACGTGATAAAAAACTTCACAGCTCAGAAAAAGAGTATCATGAAATATTGTAAAGACATGCACAAGCTCACACAAAATATGCTACACCCCTGGCCAAGAGAAGGTACATTCAATAAAGAGGTGCTAGATCACACTGCAACATTCCTGGAGGGAAAATACTCTGGTAGCAAGCTCAAAAAGCGCAAAGACACCCTGGCTATGTGGAGCATCTTTAAGGACAGTGACACACCAGCCCCAACCCCCACCGCACCTCCACCAACCTATGACGCAGGTGGCATGTATCCTGAACTGGTTATTAAGACTGACCTAGAACTTTTATCAAATGACCAGGCAGCCATAGGCCATGACGATATCTCTGTCCCAGACCCCTCAGATGACTCACGAGACAGCAGACCAGAGAGTACACAGGTCCAGCTATCCCTAAGTTCCCAAAGCCCAGGGATGCAGGGTAAAACATCAGGAATGCCAGGTCAGATTGACGCGCTATTAACAACAGAGATGACGTCTTCATCCAACTCTGCAGCCCCGCAGCAGGAACAGGACCATGAGAGCGATGGTGTCTCTGGCGGTTCACAGCACAGCTCCCACATGCCACTCCCCAGACCTAACAGCCCAGCCCCCACATCCTTCACTAAGGATAACATACCTCAGGGACAAGAACAAGAACTAGACATTATGGCCCATTCTGATCCCCTAGCCAGCAGCATTACAAAACACAGACACACTATAATGGGTGGCACCCCCTTAACACTGGTTCCAAGCGAAAGGAAGAACACCTGCTACAGTTCAATGAAGAAAACAGGGACAGCGAACAGTATCCCTCTGAGGTAGTCACTGAGGGAGATAGTGGCAGGTGGAGGACAGAACACGACCTATGCCAAAGAAAGGGTAGAGAAACAGGGGACATGTCACATGAACAGTACTCAAGAAGCCCCACTGGCAATACAGCAACCTTCCAGCGACTGTCATTACACGTAGGCAGGGTAGAGGATAGAATGACTGAACTGATGGGTGGCTTGGGCCAATTTAGTGAAAAGCAACAACCAACACTCAATGAATTAGCTGGTGCTGCAAGCCTAGCAGGGTCACACAGTGGTGGGGTTCCAACTATCCTGCCACAGCGAGGGCCATGGATAGACTTACATCAGGAAGCCCAAAGGGTAGCCCCACAACAGAATAACACAACAGCTTCCCTTACAGCTAACTTAAGTGTACCCCAAGCTCCGCCAACAGTCATTAACTACAACCCCCAGGTGACACCACCACCTACGCCCGTACCCCAGGCATCACCTCCAGTAGTTACACCACGTAGGCCAGTAACGCCACAGCTAGACCAAGATAATTTGGATCTGTCAAATGTTCTCGAATGGGCAGAAAACAGGAGGAGAAGGCGGAGAAGAACAGAGATAGAAAATCTTACAGTGTTAGGTAACGATGGACGGCCTGATGACATCTGACAGGAATATGATGTATCAGGTACAGCACGTCTACGCACCATCAGATCTAGAGCATTGCACTGCAGGACCCTTAACAGACCAAGACCGCCACTGACCAATGGTCTAATGCCAAGTGAGATAGCAATACTTGGAGAAGGGCTGACTATTATGTCAATCTATTCTCAGATGACATGGCAGGCTGGACAGAAGCTAATGCACCTCAAATGAATGTCTGGCCCGAGAAGGTTCCTTTCAACCAGAGGAAATGGCCACTGCTGAAGAATGTATCTTGGCAGGGACTAATGAAGAATGTATCTTGGCGGGGGGCAGGAGACAAGGATTGGGACTATGAGTACATGCGCCAAGGCCTAAAGGTCTGGCAGAAATACGCATGCAGGTACGGTCACACAAGACCTACAGGGGTAACACACCAGCTGCCCCTGCTGTTTAAAAATGTCAATGACCCCCCCATCTATGACTCTCGGTCACTAATGGACAAAGAAATTTTGAAGAAGGAACTCCCACCCCTCACAGAGTGTGCTGGAAAGTGGATACAAGCCTTTGAAAAGCACACTGCAGGTGTGTCATTGGCTATCAGGGATGTGAAAAGTCTGCTCACCTCTCTGATTGGAGAGGACGCAGAGGAGATGTTTACACGCATCGACACAAGAATTTCCACCACTAATACAAAATTAGATGGTGATCCTTTAAATAAAATAAGATCAGCGCTATGGAATGAACTGCGTTGGAAGTTTCCCAGTGTCCCAGACATCGGATCTCTAATGTCACAATCAAGGCAATTAGCAATTGAAAAAGCAGCTGCTAAATTAGTAGAGCAAAAACTGAAGGAAAGAGAGGCTCTTGACGCAGTTATGGTAGCCACACCAGTGAGTCAAATGACTGCTGTCATCAATTTTCCACAAAGTGCCTTGAATGAACTAGGAGGTAACACACAGGTAACAGCACTACACATACAACCCCAGCTACCTCAGCAACAAATGCCTGTGTGCCAAATGGTGCCCCAGACACAAGCTCTTGTACCACAGGGAGCTACAGTACTGCCCCCCATCAATTCGGATTCACAGGGCACCATCTAGCAGTATCAGGCTTGAGGGTATTCAAGTTAGGACAGCCCACAGACAACTCTAGTGTGTCCTGTGTTGTCGTGTCTCACAAATTTTAGAGATGACCCAGTTGTGCATGTCACGATTAACAAAAACACGTATAGTTTCTTGATTGACACAGGTGCTACATTTTACTGTATCAGGGAGGGAGCACTGCCCATTTCCAATCAGGGAACAAACACACTGGATTTCTCTGGGGCAATACCAAGGGTCCCTTTCATCGAGCCAGTACCAAGAGAAATAGGAGGTAAATGTATTCAGCAGCGTCTACTTTACACAACACAGTCTCCAGTAAATCTCCTGGGACGTGATCTCATGGCCAAATTAAATATGAGAATATATTTCAATGAGAACGGCACAATGGCTTTCTCCATTCCTGATTCACCACCGACCAGAATGATGGCTGTCAAACAATAATTCCTCAAGATATGCAGTGTTTTTCGATCATAGGCCTGAAGAATGCCCTCTTCAGTGTCCCATTCCATGCTGATAGTCAGTTTTTATTTGCATTCACATTCAGAAATAGACAGTTCACATATCAAAATTACCTCGAGGCTACTGTGAGTCCCCCCAGTGTGTTCAAACAGAGTTGTCAAAGATGATTTGTCAAAATTTCCAATGTAACAACACTCTGCTACAATATGTTGATGACATACTCCTCTGTAGCAGTACCTAGGTCAGCATCAGGGAAAAGAGTTCTTTGCCCATCCCATTGCCACCACTGATGATGATACTCAGGATTGTGCCACGAACCATCAGGAACAGCAAAAGAGGACACATTACCAGACAGTACAGTCTACTTTGTTGATGGTTTCTCTACCATTGATCAAGAAACGGGGATCAGATACACAGGAGCTGCAGTAGTCAGAGCACTGCAGAATAACTCCTCTGACTCTCTAGACATTGTACAGCAGATAGCATTGCCATCACATTACTCAGCACAAGCAGCAGAGTTAGTGGCACTGATTGCAACCCTCAAACATGGAGCTGATGAAAGAATTACTGTATACTCTGATTCTGCTTATGTCACCACAACAACACATTCCAGCATCTTGAGATGGAAAAGCTTGGATTTCTCAAAACAGATGGCACGCCTGTGATGCACAAACAGTTACTTGAAGAACTAATAGTCTCATTGACATTGCCCACAGAAGTAGCTGTAGTAAAATGTGCTGTACACACAAATGGCCAAGATTTCGTGTCCAGAGGAAATGCCATGGCAGATTGGGCTGCAAAAGCAGCAGCCAGAGGGCCCGACCTGTACCATCTCTATTATCAGCACAAAATGACTGTGCCCCCATTCTGCTTGCCCAAGATGCACCCTCAGCTGTGCAGGAAGGTACACAAAATACAGTTGATGACACAGGTGAGTCGCCACTCTCAGATACCCCCGACCCAACACTTCCATACACTATTGATGATACACAGCAATATGATCTAATTACACAACTGCACCTCTGAGAGACACAGGTGAGTGCCCCACCTGAAGAAAAAGAGTTGTTGAAGAAGAGGGGAGTACAGCAGAATGTTTCAGATTTCATTTACAGACAGACAATGACAGGCACTATTGCAAATAGCACTCACTCAGTTACACCTTTCTACACATGTCCCTTGTGATATCATGTCCACAACTTTGCAGACAGAGTGGTTCATCCCCAATGAATATTAGCAGATACAACTCTTTGTTCATCAATGCCTCATTTGTCAAGAGTATTCACCTAATCCAGCTATGAAAACAGTTGCCTCAACAATACCAAGGCCCAAGGGTCCTTTTAGAGAGCTCCACATTGACTCAGTAGACATGATTGACAGGTGCCAGAACTACCGATCAGCCTATCACCCCCAAAACAATGGTATTTGTGAGTGCCTCAACGGCCTGCTCAAAGCCAAGATCAGTAAGATAAGTGCCACAATTGGAAAGAAATGGCTCTATTTTCTTCCCATTGCTCTGTTTACACTCAGCAACACTCCCAGTTCTGATCATCACCTCACCAGCTTGTCACTGACAGATCAATGAATGTGGTTGTTCTCTCTCCCAGACCTAAACCAGACGCTGAACTTTCTTCTGAGATTTTAAATGCTGAATTGTTTGTTCATTTATGTGCCCTAATGCGTGCTTCAAAGTTACTTTCCATTCAGATATCAAAGACAAAGAACAAGGGTCCTATTTCTGATGAGCTTTCGCCTATCTGTCTTGGGACATACATCTTTGTAAAGGAAGCAGTCCGGAAGTGGAGGGACCTCAAATTCAACGGACACTTGCAAGTGGACTCTTCACGCACAGCAAAAAAAAAAGGAATGGATTCATCGGAGCCACGTGAAGATCCACCCGGCACCATCCGAAATCTGAACATTGACGGAGAGGAGGGCATCATATTTCCACTGACTATCCAAGAACATGAGCATGGAGATCGTATGGTGGTCTATGGACTGAGACGCAGTAACAGACTCACCCCTCACATCAAGTTTTAACTGAAAAAGATATGTACCATCACCTTTATTTTTTTTGTTATGTTTGTTGTTTCAATAGCTGTATTCTACTGGTTTGCAGTACATTCAGAGAGAGGGAGAGGTGCAACTTACAATATTAGACATTCCACCACCACAGGGCACGCCATGTCCAAAACACTTCCTGATAGCAAGAAAATTGGGATAAGCACCAGCAGCAGCTATGACACCCATGCATTGCCCACCTCAATGCCTTCCATACCCCATGCCAACCCCACAGAATGGGAGATGGTACTTGATATCACCTTGAATCCCCCTGTGCCAGGTACCCCTAAACGTTCCTGCCAAAATAAACAAAGAAAGTGCCAGTCAGATATACATTGCGTACCCTACGTAATAAAGAACAGGCTGCGCGAATTTCAGACTGGGTCACTAATCTCCAAAACACAGTTGTTTACACATTCAACCAGCATTCTATGCCTGATTTCCACTCCCAGCGCCCTAGTAAGCCAGCAGAGGATAAGGGGATTCACAACGCTCTAGTAGACAACATGTGGTACAGGGACATGAGGGAGTTTGGAAGAAAGATCATGAATGAGTCCTGCTTTGTGTGTTCACACATTCCTCACGCTGTAGGCACAGATAAATTGATCTTTCCCAAAGATGACCCACCGTCCATAACCGAATGTCTCCTACACCTGTTTCTTTGCCACATACATGGTCATATACAGCTCCATTCAGCCGAAATAAATGAGGCATTTGTTAACGCCACAGAGTGGGATGACAAGTATGTTACATTTATGGTTGTCTCTGATCCATAGGAGTTTGGAAGGAGAATGGAGGTTTACCGTGATATGAAAGTACCTGCCAACATAATGAAGCTTTGGGAATACAACTTTAAGACACTGGGGTACTTCACCTTCCTAATGCCCCCATCAAAATGCCACTCACCCACACATCTCCAAGCCGACCATACTAATGACACATGCCCTTGTCAGTGGAGAGCAATTTTGTGCCTAGAGGCCAAAATTTATTTCAACAGCAAGTGGAATGGTTCACATGACTTGATATGTAAGGCAGCCTCCTTAGGTAGCCCAATTGTAGGACAAGAGCGAAAACATTATATCAATGAGGATGTTGGGAGGGAGTGTGCTGAGATATGGGCACAGGAAAATAGAAGATACACTTTCAATGAAGGTACAACATACAAACCAAAAAGAGCATACAAGCTAAAGTCTCCTCTCCTTTGCTTCCTAGGTAACGGAACAGTTCCTGTGGGTCGGAACACTATTTGCAGCAACACACTTTTTAATTCGGACCTTCAGTACGGCAACTCAAGCCTCATGGACATCTATTGGGCCTGCGGAGAGCACATCTACTTGCAGCTGCCTCCCTGCTGGCAAGGACATTGCTCAATTGTAACGATGCATGAACTGCATCTGGTTGTTCCAGCAGCGAACATTTTCCACATCCATAACCACCCTATGACGGGTGATGTCACCCTGCTCCACCACCGAAAAATGAACGTCATGAAGTATTACTCACATGGCCCATTTCAGGAGTTTCCACAAGAATTCCGCCATTTCAATGATGCTGAACTTTTCTTCGGGGTGTTTATCCCCTGTTCCAGACCAAAGCCAATGCCCGCTGGCTGCAAGTGACAAGATACAAGCAGATGCAGCTCGTCAACAACACCTGTGATGGATTCAGCGCTGTGAAAGAAGAACTACGACCTTTGCGACTTATGGTTCTGGAACACTGATATGTACTTGACCAGCTAACGGCGATGAATGGTGGTGTATGCGCTAAAGTGGGGAAGTCGTCCTGCTGCACTTTCATATTGGCCAATGATGCGGACAATGGAACACTCACAAAGGCCATTGAGGGTTTGGACAATCTGGGAAGACAGATGCCAGGAGGAGGGAGGTGCTTAAGCAGACGTTTTACCAAGCTGGTTCAACTTGGACTGGATGCCTTCATGGCTGTCTGCAGTACTAAAATGTATAATGCCTATCTTTTATGTGTTGTTGCTGTTATGTATCGGGACACAGATATTACTACACTGTATTAAAAGATTCAGCTCTAAGGTAGTTGGGATGAACTATGCAGACTCAGGAGTATACACAGGAATACGCACGGGACAAGGGGACGGGAAGAATTAGCAATGTTAAATATAGTATAGCTTACCACCCCTGACTCTCGTACATTACAGGTTCCTCTTGATAGTCACTACCAAGCCCAGGTGCATAGTGGCCCCCCGCTTCCCTTAGGGAGGGACTTGGTACATCCATATGAGACAATATGTGAGCAATCAGGGGGACCACAGAGAGACTTAGGAGCTGCCCTGAACAAAAGCCCCGAAGAACAGCTTCTTCATGACTCACCATGGCCACTCCCCCCGGCGCCAGCTAAATATGTAGTTCGCTTGGTGTTCAATAATGAACAAAAAGGGGTAAATGAGAGAGGGACTGATTTTGCCATATAACATCCTGAGACATTTGTTATCACTCAGCCAGCATGAACCCCTGTGTAGGCCCTTCTGTTCAAAATGTAGGCCTTTGCTAAATTGGCCAGAGTACTGCCATTTTTCTGTTAAGCAAGTTTAGGGCATGTCTGATCAAAATCTTATTCAGCTGCACTCTCTGTGAGGCTTCTCGCTCCTGATTGAGCCCCGACCCTACTCGTGTGCTAGGTTCACGAACGTTAAAGTTCAACATCCCCCTTGTTCTTTCGACATACAATGGAACGCATCATGGGACTGTGCATGAGAAAAGGGGAAATTGCCCACCACAGCCACGTCAAACTGGAGTGATGGATGTGGCAACAGGACGTAATCCCTTTACACAATAACACATTTTTCTGCTGTCCGATGCAAATTTATGACAGGTTTCCAGTCTAAAAGGCAGGACCTTTAGCCTAGCTTACGTGCCACAGTTACAGGAAGGGCTGCACTTGATTGTATGGAGGGAAAAGTGCGGACTTGCCCATAAGTGAGGCAGGTAGGAGAAGTGGCATGGGGTGACGTGAGATGACGTTACCATAGACTTCTCACTGCCTTGAAGAATATAAAAAGGAGGTCCGACGTGACATCTTTAAATTACTCCTCGTGAGTGAGTTTTTACCAAGGGTTACTTGAGAGCCCTTGTACATGTACTTTAAATGTGCTGCTCTATTTTATATTCTGCCGTATGTAATGTTGCATTTGCTATGTTCTCTTTTAACCCTGCTTTTTCCCTTTATTACATTTAAAAGTGTTCAAATTGTAATTGCAGGATTTCTCACGTATAGGCAGATGTGAGTATTCCCAGCTTTGCTTTTTTTATGTATTTTACCTCAAATTATAAATGTGTCTTTAAGGTTTACACTCTCTCTAACTGTTTAAAAGCAACTATTCAGTGAATGCAATTTCAGTAAATGAAATCTGATCCACGTGGCTATCTGAGAATGCGGAGCACTGGATTCAGAATGTTATGATTTTTATGCCTTTACATTGAAGTTTCTTGAAGTTGCATTCTCTTAATAAAACTGTTGAACTTTCATCCTCAGTTTCCATGGCTCACATATCTGTTTTCTCTATTTTTAGAGCAAGCGTTCCTGGACACCCCAGCACAAATTAAGGTGCCCCTATTGTCTCTAATGCACTCCCTTGCTCATTTTCTGCAGGCTCTCAGAGTCCTGCACTGAGCCCATTGTCCTTTTGCCCCGTACTAAATCTCCCTCGAACAAAACCCAATCAAATGAGTTTGCAGGTACATTCATTGCATAATGCACATCGTTATATCTAGTACTCTAATGCACAAGAGCCGTATGCTCTTACACTCCCACAAAATGTGGTATTTTTACATCAGCAGAGGATCCCATGCACAAGGACAACATTCACTTGCCCTTTTCTGCATGGTCCGAACACAGCCACACAAACGTTTAAATATGAACAGTAACATTTTTATTCCTCGGATCAGGAAATAAATGTTTTTCATATATGACAACAATACTCAAATTATAATTTGAAGAATTGTTAGTAAAAGAAAATAAATCTTAAATAACAAAAATATTGGTTGCTGTTACTATAGCCATAGTTGGAACAGTCCAGGCGTATTTTTCCCCAGCTTTTTTCCCATCCCACTTTTCTTTTTCACTGTCATATTTCTAGAAAATCAACAGCTGACAGTTCACAAGAAAGAAGGGGAGCTGGCGACATCTCCTTCTTTTCAACGTCTCGCCAGGTACCTTGAGGATGAGATGCTGGATCTCGACTTGAAAGACTTTGCTTTCTCCTCAGCAGTGCCTCTGTAATGAGGCAGTCAGTCTCAAAAACGAGGCTTGGGTATGAACTCTGAGTACAACGGAAAACATAGCCCTTCTTTTGTTTTTCCGATCAAAATGAACATCAGGTCCCAGGGACAGAGAAGTTACTTCCACAACAGGGTCTACTTCCTGCCTAAAAACCCAGAACCAATGACTCAGTGAGCAAAAGCACCCACAGCTAAGAGAACCAGATTACGAAATATCATCAGGAACACCTTTTTGAATTTTTTAGCTTTTCTCTAACAATTTATTGCACTCTGAATGTTGTGTTCCAGGTTCACCTCGTTGAAATCAATGAGACTACCAAAAAACATGATTTGAAAAAATAAAACATAGGATTGAAACCTGGTGTGTCTGATGGAAGGGAGTAATATGTTAACCTCACCCACTTTACCAACATCAGTAACTACGGGCTCTCTGTGACACCAACATCTTTGAAAGTTTCTGACCAGCATCAGTTCTCGTTCTCACTGTTAGATACAAGTTAGGGAATCTTCTTTTATATCCAAAGCACAATCACCATGTCTTGAAAATGCCGATTTAATTCTGTTTCCAGGCACAGCCTACTCTACAGCAGACAACACCTTTAGAAACTTCCCAAGTCCAGCCCTTCCTGGACAGGAGCTACTCTTATCCACAGCTGTTCTGAGTGCAATGAAGAGCTCTACTATCTGGTACTGCACAAAACAGACTTAGACAACTGTAACCTCCTTCACAGGAGTAAGGGCAGGAACTCTGCACAAGCCTTGCTCTTTGCAGAGCCACAGCCAACGTATTACTCCCCCCAGAATAAAACGCCACTGGATGACTGTGGTCAAGGGAAAGCTACCTCATTACAGCCAAAATCCATCGTCTTCCCTGGTCTCCTTGCTGCTGTTACCCTTAGATTTCCATCTGAGGCTTCTGATCTCAGCCCCCTGCCTTCCCTCCTCACTGGAAGACCCCAGCAGATTGAGCTGACACCAACGCAGATTTTGAGGTATTTTTTCTGAGAGGTGATCAGCTAGTAAGTAGCTCTGGTCTGGTGCACTGAGTCAATTTAAGAAGAAAATTCCATTAGGTAGCAGGTTTCGACGTTTCCTTGCCTTCCTCTGTGAATATGGTTAGTTAGGCGTGTATTTAGGCTACATTAGAATCCAGTATGTACCTTTTTTCCTCCATATGGTCACTGTCTGGGCCAACTGTCACTGCTAGCACCATGGGAGATGGAACATTCCGAGCACTAACATCACACACGCCATGGGCCAGCTCACTCCCTTAGTGTGTGATTCTTCATTCAGCATGTGAGCCAGATGTGAATAGAATAGCTATAATACCAAGGAGGGATGTGGATCAAAGAGGTAGGGCAAAGGAAAGGTAAACGTTTAAGAAGTGGTGGTGTCTGGAGCAGTGCAGTGTCAGGGAGTTCTCAAAGGTGCAACTCATTGATTAAATCCCCAGGAAGGGGTTGATTAAGGCAAAGGGCCCATTGCTTATTTATTTGAAGTTCTGTATAGTGCAGAACACACATCCTGTTGATGTCAAAGCGCTTTAAGCTGTAGCAGAGTACGGTTTATAGAGAAAAAGCAATGTTGGAACATATATATATATATATATATATATATATATATATATATATATATATATATATATATATATATATATATATATATAATATATATATACGAACTGCAAAAACACGGAGCCCCCCCCTAGCGGCTTGGACGGCCACCATGGTTTGATACGCTGCATTGGGGAGAGAGCAGGCGACGCTGTTCGTCTAACTAAGGAGTTGGGGTGAGAGGCTTTTGGTCGAACTGCTTGGCACTTGAGTTGGAGTACGGCCCATATCCAGCAATTGGGGACATCACCTGATGTGAGGAGAGTCGTAGCCACTGAACCAACATCCTTATGGACTGCATCTACCAGCATGCATCTGCCTGGCAGTGAGAAAGCGCAAGTGATTAGCATACCGCCCATTGGAGGAGGAGTGTGATGACATCATAAAGGGGCGGTTTTCTACTCACCTGCACCTTGCTGGACCATCAACGAGCGCGGAGACCCAGGAGCAGGCACTGATGAGAGCCATTGGAAGGCTTGAAACGTGTCTGCCTTAGCGTTTCAAGGGACTCCTAGCACCACGCGCATATTATTTTACTAAAACCCTTGCCCTTCAACTCCGAAGTGTGCAGCGCTTTTTCCGATGAGGAGGAGGTTTTGGTTATATATATATATATATATATATATATCATGTGACCAAGGCCTCTGTGTAGGTCGGAACGTTATGCTGCCGTGGTGTGCTGAACAATAAAACAAACTCACCTGCACCCTGGGTCTTCCGTGGTTTTTTCCTGTCGAATGGTCGGATATTGAGCCTGGTACAGAAGAACTACAAGTGCGGAAATATATATATATGTGACCAAGGCCGCTGGGACGGCCGAAACGCGTCATGACACACTACCTAATGGCTAAATAAAGAATGCTGAAGGAAAGTTGGTCCTTGCCTCGAGTCTCTTTGTAAGGAGCGCTGCTGCGAGGTATTTGCAGATATATATATATATATATATATATTTTGCCAAGAATAGCACACACTATGTTACTGCATTCTGTTCCACACCTATTCCCATTCGAGAATACCTGACATGTAGATCTGAGTATGTCGTGTACAAACTAAGGTGCACTTGGAATCTGGAGTACATCGGAAGTACTAAACTTCCGGTGCACAAACGGATTTTGCAGCACATTCGTGCAATTGTTAACAGCGACAATAGTTATCCTGTCGCTAGACATTTCCGTGCAGTACACGACAAGAAACTGAAGGATCTCGAATACACAGTTCTATGCTCGGTACCCCAACCCGGCATGGGGGGTGACCGAATGAAGCTTCTTCGGCAGAAAGAATCGCACCTGATTCTTGCCTTAGATACTAAGGCCCCTAATGGACTTAACCTCACTGAAGATTTGAGTAATTTCTTATGAACTGTTATCATCTCATCATGACTTTGTTTTCCGTATACTTTTCTGATGCGATCTAGATTTTCACTTAGTGGTTGGCCGTCTGGTTAGCTTTTACATGTATCTATTTCGGTCTGGTGTATACTCAATTTCTATGGTATCAATTGTGTTTCTATTTAATGATGTCACACCAGTTTGCAGGTTCACTTGCATTGGATTATTCCTTTTTCTGTCATCCTTATTTTTCTCAGCTGTGGCTTTCTCATACTCTCTGTATACTTTTTCTTCTCTTTTCATTTACTTCTATTTTTCTTGCTTTCTCTGATCGATTGCATGTTTTGCCCTATCAGATATAATTTGTTTTTTCTCATTTATATGGACTACTCATATATAGTGTGATGAGGTATGCTGTACATGACTGTTCACTTTTTTCTAGGATATTTCATCATTATTCTTTTGCACTGGGCAACTATAACTTGTTGTAAGTAGCTATGTTTTTTGCGATGCAATTTGGCACTATGTCATCATGTTCTTTTCATGATCTTTTGATCAGCATTGCTCTTTGTGGTCCATTTTGACACTATGCCATTATCCGGTTTGAAAAACTTTTCAGACCTCCACTTACATTCTAACTGGTGGCTATACTCATTGTACATACTTTGTTTTGTGTCCATGTGCGGAATAATCTTATTTCTTTTTCCTAGTATTGTACTTATTTGTCTGTGATCTCGGAACCTCATTATTCGTTAATTTTGGTCCATTGATTTTCATTTTGTTATTTTTTTAACTCTTTTTTATTTCATGAGTCTTTTCATTATGTCCATTGTCCAGAGAAGGCGTGTACTATTGGTTGTTTTCAATTGTCCTTTGTTTATGTCAACTATTTATACGCTTTGTGTGTTCCTGGCATGTTGTGTGAACAAGCTCTCGTGTAGAGTGAAACGCGTCACCTTTATTCAAATAAACGTCTTCCCTGTCATCCATTGTCGGATTCCTGATTTCTGCGAGGCTATGGTTGTTTGCTGGGCGTGAGGCTCCTGAAGTCCTGACCTTTCGGTACCGCCTCACCTGAACGGGACCTGGACTGCTTTTTTATATATATATATATATATATATATATATATATATATATATATATATATATATATATATATATATATATATATTACCTACTGGCGTCTCGCCAGTAGGTATATATAGTTAGGATTTTTTCCCTATGGGATTTCTGAAAATTCTATGCCTAATAACTTTGGCGTTTGTGGACGGAATCGGCTGAAATTTTCAGGAAAATGGCACATTTTGTTTCTGAGCAGCCCCTAAAAATTTGGGGGGGTTTCGTCAAGGGGGGCCTGAGAAAAAAGGGGGGTCCCAAAACGCGTTTTTCCCATTCATTTTTCCATAGGGCGGTTGGACTCACTTTTAGCTCGAACGGCTGAATGGATTTGCACGAAACTTGGCAAAATTGTAGGGACTGTTAGCCCGATGTGCCTTTGCTAGGTCTCAATATATGTGCTTCAGTGGATTTTGAGAAATTAACGTTTAAATCAAGATATATATCTGTAACAGCGCTCCGGGCAGCGATCCGGTCCGCTTACTTTTCGCTTATCGGAACTTTGCGCGCAGAAAGCTGATTGGCTCTCCGGTGTCTGTCAACATTCTAAACAGTCCGGAGCGGCCGCCATCTTGTCTCTCGGTAGGATCGAGAGAGAAGAAGAGGTGAAAAACGAAAGGGGAATTTAATGAAAGGGGGCAAGGTATCCCCCTCTTGACCCCCTAGGAATGTTGTTGGGGTTATTAAAGGGTCCCGTGGGGAAAATAAAAAAAAAATGATTTTTCACGGTAGAAGCGCTTCACGGGCCGCGAACTGGGCCGCAAACTGGTAGCGAAACGGGAATTCGCCATTTTGTGCTTCGTTAATTAAATTACTAGGTATAAGGGGGTGCGGGAGACGTATCCTAATCCCCTATGTTTCCTGAGGGTGGCTGAGGAGGCTGATATATGTTGATACATCTCTTCCAGCGGCTGCGCCATCTTGCCTTTTTTCCAATGCCACAATTTTGTCGTGCACGGCAGCCATTTTAGATGCCAGGCTGGTCCCATGCTATCACCTAACCCTGCGGATGTAGTTTATGGCCCCAGCTGTAGAGAATTCAGACATGCCAACCCTCCCGATTCAGGCGTGTGACTACTGATTTCAGTGCTAGTCTCCCGCCTCCCGATTTCTGCAAGCAAAAACCCGGGGGCATATTACGAACAACTAGCGATAATTTTTGTCTCTAACTTGTTTAGAGACAAAAATTATCGCCGTACATCGGCGATTTTTATCGCAGATAAACCTTGCTATTATCGCAGAAAAGTCAGCGATATTCATGTATTATCGAGCAAATGCTCTTAGCCATGTTATCCACCTCCCATTGGATAACATGGCTAAGAACTGCTCAGGGCAGGTGTTAGATTTTGGAGATATTCGCGCTTAGCGCGAATATCTCCAAAAGTTGGTAATAGAAGGTAGCGATGTTAGGGACTGTTTCCAGTCGCTAACATCTTGGCACGCCACTTTGCATGTCATTAGTGATAAGTATCACTGACATGCAAAGCGGGGCCCAAGATGGTCGCTATCTCCTTTTAGCTGTCACTAACTGGTGTTAGCGACAGCTTGGTAATAGGGAGATAATTTTATCTCCGCTTTCAAGGCTTTTAAAGCCAAAAAAGCGGAGATAAACCCCCTTGATAATATGCCCCACGATTCCTTGGGGGTTTCAGCTGACAGGGCTTGGTATTGTGTTACATGGTAATTTTTCCAGGAAACGTCAGAGGGTCGATGCAGGGGTTCTAGAAGAGGTGATAAACCATTTAGGCCTCATGAACAAGCGCATGGTCTTTTAAAGATTTGTGAAGTACTCGGAGCGGCGGTGTGTGTGTTTCCTCTTTCAGGAGCGGGCGGGGGGGCACTGCCAGCAACTTGCCAGGTCAGGTAGTGTTCAACACGTGCATCACCCTTTCTCTGCTTGCTATTGCGCTCCATGCTTCGGAAAGGTAAGAAAAAGAACGTGCATTTGAGTTTGAAATGTCCGATCCTGCAGCAGCACACTTCCAAAGCCCACACATGACAATAACCCGATTCAAGGCCCCATTCACCCGTTTTTAAAAAAATAGATAACACTCCAACAAAGTAAGGTTATAAAACTTTATTAACTATTAACTTTAACGAACGGAACAAAAACTAAAAACATTTAAACATTTCTCAACACAAAAAGCAACAATGGTTAGAAGCTGTCTTTTGTGCGAATAGTCCCAAGGCAGCACAACGTGCAGAGTTCTGGACGGCACCCAGGTGATGTCGCCTGGGTGCCGCACTGGTTTAGGGATCCTACAATGCTGCTCCGAAAATTGGCGTGGGGCGTCCCGGGTGGGGCGGGGGGAGGCCTCGTCAGTAGCGGTCTGTTGTGCGAATAGTCCCAAGGCAGCACAACGTGCAGAGTTCTGGACGGCACCCAGGTGATGTCGCCTGGGTGCCGCACTGGTTTAGGGATCCTACAATGCAGCACAGAAAAACAGCGTGGGGCGTCCCGGGTGGTGCGGGGGGAGGCCTCGTCAGTAGCGGTCTGTGTCCAGTGTCACATGGATGACACAACATGTACGACAGGCACCCAGGTGATGTCCAGTAAACTGCCGCACTGGTTTTGGTATCCTACAATGCTGCTCCGAAAATTGGCGTGCGGCGGCCCGGGGGGGGGGCGTGGGGGAGGTGGCGTGAACGGGCCTCCCCAGGTGGCGGCCATCTAGCTGAGTTGCGCCCGCTCTTGCGGTTACAGCGTCTCGCTCACCATGTTGTTGAGTTGCTCCCACTCTTGCAGTGCAGCGATAGGCGGCTGCCACATGGCTCTTAAAATGGCGGACGGCTCCTCGGTTTTGGGCCTGGTCCACTAAAATGGCCCTGGGACACCTTGGAACTCGGACGCTTCCCTGATAGGGCTTGGGCTCCATTCTCGAAAAGCGTCCCCTCAGCCGTGAAGATTGTACAAAAGTCTTGGGGGCCCCCGACTCCCGCAGGCTTCCGGTGGGGAGCGGCTGCCATGATTGCTCGCGGAATGACCACGACGGAGCCACGAGATGGTGGTGCTCTCATGCTGACGCCAGCTTCAGTCTGAATGATCCAGAAACAAGGTGGGGCTTTCATCGTTTGGGAAAAAAAATGTTCTAAACCAATGAAAAGTGTTATTTTTAGGTCATATGACCAAGCCTTCCATCTTTAGGAAACCAAAAGTAAAATGAACCAATGAAAAGTTTTATAAACAAGTCACATGACCTGTTATGCGGCATAGGGCTACAAAAAGCGTAGAAAATCCGTTGGCACGTGAGGCGGCGTCAGTAGCGGACCGATGTGCGAATAGGCCGAAGGCAGCACAACGGGCCGAGATCCGGATGGTACCGAGGTGGTGTCCAGCAAATTGCCGCACTGGTGTGGCCATCCTACAATGCTGCGCCGAAAGACGGCGTGTCCAGCTGAGTTGCGGTCACTGTTGCGGTACAGTGACTCGAACGCGCCGAGATCCGGATGGCACCGAGGTGGTGTCCAGCAAATTGCCGCACTGGTGTGGCCATCCTACAATGCTGCGCCGAAAGACGGCGTGTCCAGCTGAGTTGCGGTCACTGTTGCGGTACAGTGACTCGAACGCGCCGAGATCCGGATGGCATAGGTGGTGTCCAGCAAATTGCCGCACTGGTGTGGCCATCCTACAATGCTGCGCCGAAAGACGGCGTGTCCAGCTGAATTGCGGTCACTGTTGCGGTACAGTGACTCGAACGCGCCGAGATCCGGATGGCACCGAGGTGGTGTCCAGCAAATTGCCGCACTGGTGTGGCCATCCTACAATGCTGCGCCGAAAGACGGCGTGTCCAGCTGAGTTGCGGTCACTGTTGCGGTACAGTAAGTCGAACGCGCCGAGATCTGGATGGCCCCGATGTTGTGTCCAGCAAGTTGCCGCACTGGTGTGGCCATCCTACAATGCTGCGCCGAAAGTCGGCGTGGGGTGCCCCGTTGGCTTATGAGGTGATGTCAGTAGTGGACCGATGTGTGAATAGGTCGGAACCAGCACAAGGCGCCAAGATCCGATTGGCAAGTCCTGGATGTTGAGTGCCTCAGTTGAGAGTTCTGAGCAGTGCTTGTAAGACTGTCTGAAGCTTATTTGCACCTGCTGCAGCTTCACTAGGTCCGGCGGAACTGGTTTCCTTTTCCTTTCTGCTTCTTTTCCTACAATCCGTTTCATCTGAAGACACGATCAGGTCCCTGAATGTGTGCAGGGGGACGCTATTGATTGAATGAAAATGGCGGCTTGACACAAAGCTGACTCAAGCGTTACTGTTGGTGCTATACAGACAAAAATTGGTTTTCAGTTTGTACATTCTTCAGGTTTTTTTTTTCCATCCAAGTCTGATTGAGAGTTTGTAGAAAAATGGCTTCAGATTTTCCACATACTACTCTTCAACATTCTTCCTAAATGTAACAATGTGAAACTCACTAGGAGAACGGCTGTTTCTGTTTCCTTTCAAAATGCTGCCAACAATATTTTCTGAATGGAAGACACCATCTTGTAGCATAAAGGGCCGAAAGGGGTTCTGGTCTGGCCGATGGTTGGTGGAGACATTTTGACTATATCTTGGACCTGCCCGGCCTCGCCCAAAATGGCGCCGGTATAAATGGGACTCGTAACTCCTTGCCCGCAAATGTATATCTAGAAAATGTTATTGTAAGTGGCCCTGTTCTATTTTAATTACAAAATGTATGTCCACCGATTCCGCAACTGTTAGACACCTTAGTTCTTGCAACCTAATGGCCCGCTCGTTACGTTCCTCTACAGTGTAAATGTCTCCTCATCATATACGATTTCAGTTTGCTCCGTGGCCGGCCCACGTGGTTATAGGCCCGTATTTGTATACTGACATTTTCACAATAAAGGTTTTTAAAACAAAACACGGTAGTAGTATTTACATTGGTAAAGTTTTTACTTTTAGTCACTGTTTTCGAATCAGTAAAAGGCAAGTGAAATAAAGCAGTCCAATTACATGACGGATAAAAGGTATAATATGTAGGAACGCAGTAAAGATAAATGGTCAAGGGCAGTTGTGTTTTTCATGTCTGCAACGTAAAGTGATCGATAAGAATCTGATAATCAGGCGTATCGGCGACTAAGACAGCAGGCCGAATCTCTTTTACTCAACGGCTCCGTCATGGAAGGAAGAAACGCCCTTTTTCTCGAAAAAGGAATATATTTTACTTGCAAGACAGTTGTAAATTTTCCGGGAAAGTACATTAGCCTGGAATATTATAACATATGTTTGAAAAAAAAATATTGTTCGAAAATAATAAAAAGCGTAATTTTTAGGTCATATGACCAAGCTTTTCATCATTAAATTAACAAAAGTAAAATGAACCAATGAAAAGTTTTATTAACAAGTCACATGACCTGTTATGCTTACGTTACGCGCTGCGCGCCGCGCCTCGGATCACTTCCGGGTGCGCTAACGCGGTGTGTCATAAAACGCATTACGCGACAACGTAGGTCAAGAATATAGTCTAAATGTCTCCACCAACCAGCGTTCAGAACACAACCCCTTTCAGCAGTCCAAAAAGTTCTGTTAAATGAGAACAGAGGGGACAGGCAACAAGAACCATCAGTCAAAGAGGGGAGGGCAAGTTCTTCTCTTCCGGGTCATGTTGGGGCGCTACCGGAACTGATCGAATTGGTAGTCTATAGTGTTTCTGGATGTTTCAGACTTAAGCAGGCGTCAGCATGAGACCACTACCATCTCGTAGCTCCGTCGTGGCCATTCCACGAGCAATCATGGCAGCCGCTCCCCACCAGAAGCCTGCGGGAGTCGGAGGCCCCCAAGACTTTTGTAGAATCTTCACGGCTGAGGGGACGCTTTTCGAGAATGGGACCCAAGCCCTATCAGGGAAGCGTTCGAGTTCCAAGGTGTCCCAGGGCCATTTTAGTGGACCAGGCCCAAAACCGAAGAGCCGGCCGCCATTTTGAGAGTCCTGTGGCAGCCGCCTATCGCTGCACCGCAAGAGCGGGCGCAACTCAACTACATGGTGAGCGAGACGCTGTAGTCGCAAGAGCGGGCGGTAAACAGCTGAATGGCGGAAGAGGCACAGTGTAGCAAAAGCGGGCGGAATGGCAACTAAAACGATAAAGGGGCGCCCCACTACAGCTTGTCTTCAGGTCAAACGGATTATGGGACAAGGTCCAGAATTGAAGAGTCATCAAAAGGCAAAAAGTTCCGCCGGACCCCGGGAGCCGGCCGCCTATGTCGGGGGCGATCTCAGGCTACACCAGTGCTATAAGACTTGGGGAGGGTGTCGGAGCCAAGCGTCTTCTCCGAGTCCATGGCCATCACACCGCCCCTCAGGGGCCTCCGTCAAGCTGTTTAGGAAGGTAACATATCACATTGTTTTCTAATGCAGTCAGGTCCACAAATGACACTCACTTACTTTGAGAATAGTGAAGCTGCAGTAGGTGGAAATAAGCTTTAGACAGTGTTACAAGCACTGCTCAGAAGTCTTAACTATGGCACCCAACATCCAGAACTTATGCTATTTGAGAATAGCAGTGACATCGAAGCATCTCAGGGACCAAAACCATTAACGTACTTTCACGTATGAAAATCTTACTTGGGGAGGGGGCAGGAGCGAAGCGCCCCCTCCCAGTCAGCGCCACCACACCGTATGTTGAAAATCTGAAGCCATCGTTCTACAAAGTCAACCAAACTTGGATTGAGAAATCTAGAAAAATGTACAAACTGAAAACCAGTTTTGGTCTGCATAGCATCAGTAGCAACGCTTGAGTCAGCTTTGTGTCAAGCCGCCATTTTGATTCAACAAAGCACAGGCATTGAAAAAGGCTGAAATTCAGAACTCTAAACTATGGCACCCAACATCCAGGAGCTTGCCATCCGGATCTTGGAGCCTTGTGCTGCTTTCGATCTATTCACACATCGGTCCACTACTGACATCATCTTATAAACCAACGTTATGTAAATAGTTTTTTAATAAAATGTTTTACCCTGTTTCTTTGCTGGTGTGTTGTCTATATTTTTAATATTTGCATAGGGTTTGTCGTTATTTTGTGCGGGATGGGTGATGGAGCCGAGCTGTCTTGCAGCCCTCATGGTGTGGAGCTCAGTTCATCTCACTATTTTCGTATTTCTCATGAAGGGTTGTTCCTAATATTTCTATTTTAGCGAGGTCAAAAAGAGATCCAATTAGTGGCCTACTGATTTTGCTCGATTACTTTAATTTTTTTACACGATTTTTCACTATCTGCAAAGACTAAACAGAGTATTGCGACTTTGTGCTTGTTTGTAAATAGAGAATGATCCAAAGAGAACCAATTCTAAAACAGTAAATGCTTGGACAACAATCAATCAAATGGAGAGTCAAGGAGGCACGACGGATTACAACGGGGGTAAAGGCCTGCGTTAACTACCCTTCAGTATCTGCAAAGAGAGAGTACTACTAAGACAAAAGAGGGGAGGGGGGGGGGTGCAGCGTTCAAAGCACATCAGCGTGCATAAATACGAAAATGTTTTTATCTATCACGTACTTGACATTTTAAAGCTTTTCATATTTGCTATTAAAAAACCAATGAAATTCACAGAAAAAACCATAGGTTATAGTGGATATATAGTTAGGAATTTGCATTTACAAAACCTTGAAAATTCAATGAAAAAACCATTGGTTTTAGGCCATATATAGTTAGGAATTAGCATTTACAAAACCTTATTTTACTCGCATAAAACCATTGAAATTCCATATATAGTTAGAAGCGCTAACTATATATCGCGCACCCGCAATCCACTGCTGATGATGTCACATATTACATCATTCATGACATGGTCAGTGACATCACTGATGACATCACTGATGACATCTCAAATGACATCACTGATGACATCACTGATGACAACTCAAATGACATCACTGATGACATCTCAAATGACATCACTGATGACATCACTGATGACAACTCAATTGACATCACTGATGACATCTCATTTGTCATCACTGATCACATCACTCATGTGATAATACAATGAACCTCTTCAGACTCTAATATAACCTTACATACACTCAGTATAAACAGACACTCACAGACTGTCACTCATCCATGGAGTTACTCACACACCTAGTCAGTCATGCAAAGAATCAATCACACCTCCATTTCCTCAACTATACAGTTATACACATCTTACTTATTCAAACATATAATAACACATATTTACTCTCTTATATAATCCCTGATACAAGCTCACAGTGATCGATACAGCCACTCACACATTCACTGGCTCTTATGTTCAGTTATTTATATATCTCAACTCTCACATGTATTGTGTTTTACATACGTACTTACTTGCACATGCAGCAATGAGAAATCCATTCACTCACCAACAGACCCATGCACAGTCAACCGCCCATATAGCTGTTTCCACATGCACTCTTGAACTCATACTCCTAGTGAATCAACTGCTTACACATCTATGCACAGAGTCACGCACCTCCCAGCCACCCACACACACACTCAGCCTCCCATTCAAATACTTGGGCAACCAATCAATAACCCATATGGCCACTCTTATAGCTACTGATCAACACATGCAGCAGCTTACACAACAACAAACATACTGATGCACAAATTAAGACAGTTTAGTCACTAACCCATGCACTCAGTGAGACACATTTAATCACTCTTTCATACAGTCAGTCATGCACCTACTAAATTCTTC
The DNA here is from genome assembly GCF_964263255.1 of Lissotriton vulgaris. Taxonomy (NCBI): domain Eukaryota; kingdom Metazoa; phylum Chordata; class Amphibia; order Caudata; family Salamandridae; genus Lissotriton; species Lissotriton vulgaris. Next base: position 741,227,601 of record NC_141685.1, on the reverse strand, counting down.
ATCCAGACACTTATACATCCACTCATTCTTCAATATGTAAAACATATTTAAACTTTACAGACACATACAATCACTGGATGTTGTCATCAGTGATGTCATCAGTGATGTCATTTGAGATGTCATCAGTGATGTCATCAGTGATGTCACTGACCATGTCATGAATGATGTAATATGTGACATCATCAGCAGTGGATTGCGGGTGCGCGATATATAGTTAGCGCTTCTAACTATATATGGAATTTCAATGGTTTTATGCGAGTAAAATAAGGTTTTGTAAATGCTAATTCCTAACTATATATGGCCTAAAACCAATGGTTTTTTCATTGAATTTTCAAGGTTTTGTAAATGCAAATTCCTAACTATATATCCACTATAACCTATGGTTTTTTCTGTGAATATATATATATATATATATATATATATATATATATATATATATATATATATATATATATATATATATATATATATATATATATATATATATATATATATATATATATATATATATATATATATAATGTTCCCGCACTTTTTGCACTTTAGATTCTCATCACTTATGCACTTTTTTTATGCACTTTAATATGATCGCTGCTATATGGTACAAATTGGCATATTTGCACAACATAGGTATATATGTCATTTATATTTTTTCCATGAGAACAGGTGTTTCGATGTATCTACATCTGAAAAATTATTTTAACACTATGTAGTAATTCTGGGATTTAACCAGTCAGAACTTTTGTGTATACCAGCATTTGTAAATAACATTGTATCAGCGATGAGTGTTTTTTCACTGTTTACTCATTATCACGTGATTTTGGTGGACGCCTCCAGGAGGCGGTGTCAGTTTCACTGCATACACCTATAAAAAAGCATAATGTTTTGAAACATGTTGTAGCGTGATCAAGGGCTTTCCGCCCGAAACGCGTCGCTGGTTCTGTTCAGAATAAATACCATCTTGCTGACTTTTGCTGGTCCGGTCCTCTTTTCTTGCTGGCGTGGAGGCGGTGTCTGCGAGCACAGAGCGAGTTGCTGAGGAATCCCTGGTCTCATATATATATATATATATATATATATATATATATATACTAGCAGCCCGCCCCAGCATTGCCTGGGGCAGAAGGGGGCTGGGGGCAGCATTTGAGGCTTGAGTGCACTAAGGGCTCCCGCCCGTCCCTCTGTGCGCACCCACTCCCGCCCCGACTCCAATGTGTCCCTTTACCTTACCTGAGCCGCCGCTCCTCCCCGTGCTCCTCACTTCACTGCCGCTCCATGTCCGCCACTCCTCCTCGTCATGACGCACCTGATCCGCCGCTTCTCCCCTTGCTCCTCACTTCACCGCCGCTCCATGTCCGCCGCTCCTCCTCGTCATCACGCACGTCGTGGCCAGCGCTACGTCGCGGCCAGCACAGCGTCACGGTCGGCGCTACTTTCAGGGCACTACTTTTTTTTAAAGTTATATTTTAAAATTTACGTTTAAAAAAAAAAAATGTATAGCCTATGTCCATCTGCACACCCTGACAATTTCTACGATGTATCGGGTGTGTGGATTGGCGCTGTGGTTCCCGAGTTTACCTGGCTCAAAGGTTTGTGTTCTCTCTTTATAATAGTAGTATATATATAGAATCGAGGTACATAATTGACATCATGACCAAGGCACCAAGGGGATTGAACCATGGGGAAGAATTGGCGGTACACTTGGGAAAGTAACCCTAATTGAATGAGAGAGACACTATCAAACCCTGCATAATTTGATTTAATGATAAGACTGAGTTAATGTTAAGTTTGATCTGATTTATTTGGATCATGGATCCATGGAAAGGTGATGGAGAGCTGGGGCACTGTACATAATTTGCACTGGGGTGGACCTAAGAATAGCTCTTGCCAATACATGGCATGATGGACTCTGGAAACTTCGATTTACGGGGCTTTAGTTTAAAGCACCCGACATCTTCCCCGGATGTGCAAATACGGGGAACCACGCCGATACACGGCTGTATTTAACTCGTTTCCAAGAATGGGGTAATACGCACCGTAATGTGAAATGTATTTAACATGTTCCAAGATGGCGCGACCCAAACAGTATCGTAGTCCATCAACCATGTTTATGATCGTTTGACGCTATATCCTAGGCGTGTCTCCACAATGTAGTTGACACTGAGGAAGGCGTAATGCTGAAACGCGTCTGTTAACATCTGTGATTAAAACTTTGGTGTGAGCACCGCAAAATCTTTGGTCCCACGAGTGCGGTTCTTTGGAAGTTACAATTTCTGAAGCTGAGCAAAATATATATATATATATACATATATATATATATATATATACATATATATATATATATATAATTAGACAACTGTGGTGCTGAGTTTGAAAATGATCATACAGATACTACTTGTTCCAGATAATGGGCTGAAAGGCAGTGCAACAAAAATATTTTGTAAACATATGTTCCTGTTAAATACTGCATAGTAAATCTGATGTAAAATAGATCGCAATCGCAAATTAGGAGTGGTAAGGAATCGCTATTAAAAAGCGATTTTGTACATACATACCGTTTTGCGAATTCTAAATAGCGATTCCTTAAAAATCGCTATTTGGAATTCGCAAAACGGAACTATGATACATATGGCCCTAAGTCAGGTATGGAGGAATGTTAATGTAAATCTTGGGCACTGTCACTAAGCATGGGAGAATTTTGCGAATCTCGCGTTCGTGAATTTTGCGGATTTGCGAACTCGCAATCCGCAAAATCCGCGAATTCTAGCGAATTTGCGGAATATTTTTTTTGTGTTCGCAAGGATTTCTGCCAGTTCGCGAGGGTTTCGTACCAGTTCGCAATTGCGAACTTACATTTCGGCACGCAACGGTCGCGATTATGTTGTTTCTACGTCTGGTTCATCATCACAGGTTCCCAGCACTCTCTGTTTCACCACTGCAACCCTCTGTTACATCAATGCCACCCTCTGGTTCATCATCACTGTAGATTATGGGGGGGAAAAGCAAGCACACCAGCCCTGCTTCAACTGACATGAATTAATTTGGGGTTAGTTTATTAATGTATCACTATTTTAAAATTCCAGTCTGGCACCTGCTTCCTTATCTGTAATTTTGCTTTCTGTTGCAGTGCATTTTTTTTCCCCAGGACCTTTGTGGCCTTCTTGTAGCTATTCTATGAGCCTGCTGTGAGGGTCAGAGCAGGGTCATACAATTGTTGCAACTAGCAACTGAATTCTGGAGGGGCCCCAGTCAGGAAGCACTACAGGGAATTGTTACTAATGATGAGTTTGAACTCTTGCCCCTGCCGAGTGCTTTCAGTTTTGAAAAACTCGTTTTTCTGCAATTTCGCGGGATTCGCGGGGCGCGAACACGCGCGAGATCGGATTCGGAAGCCGCAAATTCGTGCGAATATGCAATTTGTTTTTTTGCGGCGTGTTAGTTGGCAAGGTTTTGTGCGTTTTTGCGAGCCGCTCTTAGCGCAAGGTGCGAAGTTACCCTCGCGGTCGTTCAAGGGCACGGTCATCTTGTTTGCCTGACGTATTTCCGTTTCCGGGTGCGAAGTGTAATCTCGCAAAGTCTGCGGCTTGCCAGTACAGTTTTGCGCGTGTTCGCAAGGAAAATCTCGCGCGAACTTACCCGTGCGGTTGTGAATGGGCGCGGCCATCTTGTTTCTCATTCATTGCTATGGTTCTGGGCATGGTCTTTGCTTGTTTGTAGTTTTTTTTGATCTATTTTACTTATTATCTATCCCTCTATTTTTCTAGCCCTATATTTTTGTTTTTACTGCTACTTTTGGTTAATTTTAAACTACTTTTTTAAACTCTTTTCTTTTCTTCTCTTCCCTATTCTATTTTCTTTATTCCTTTCCGCCCAGACCATGGTGAAGGGAGCCGGGAAGCATCCCGAGAAGGGGAAGGGTCCCGCACCCCGTGTCCTGCTCCCGTGCGGGCGTTTGAGGGGGGAGGATGTCGTACCCAGGGAGATCTTTACCCCGGAGGAGGTGGGCCAACTCATTTTTTATGTTCAGCGCCGCCTCCCCAGGACCATCATGGGAGGCGGCAAGATCAGTGCCGGGTACGGGGTCCGGGAGTGCCGGAAGCGGTGGGAGAAGGTGTGCCAGGCCATTTACCACCACTCTCGGGTCTGGCGCACCTACAACCAGGCCACCCACCGCTGGACGGATGTCCTGACCCATGAGCGAGATCTGCTTGAACTCCTTGGCCTTGAGATCCCCGGGCTTGGTGAGTAGTAGTAGCTATTTCTTTACTACTATGTTTTCTCCTGCTGTGTTATTATATTGCAAATTTTTGTTTTTTACCAAGAGCAATAATGCTGCTCATTACATTGTAGGTAAATTATATTTCAAAATCTTCTGTGCATTTCAGGTACACTGCTCTCCTTCTTCTCAGTAGTGTTGCTACTATGCTTATTTGTTTTCGATTTTGTGTTCATTTCATTGGCCTGTGAAATTATGTATGAGTGTAGTTTAAAGAACTGCGTAATGCTACACACTAAGGTTCAGATTTTTAATTACCGGCACATCCCTGCAAAGTAGCAGGGATGCGCCAGTAATTGTGCGTCACGCCACCATCACCCATGGTGCGCCGTATTTACAATGCGGCGCACCATGGGCCCAAAACGTCACCAAAGCGTTACGCATCTGTGCCGTAAAGGCGGCGCATTTCTGGAGTTGCGTCGCAACGATGGTGCAGCTCCATCAATGCTCTGGGGTGCCCTATCTCCCCAATGCTGCGTCAAGCCGTACGTCTGCTTCAAGCAGGCGCAGGGTTTGAGTCACGCATCATTGTCCTCAAAGTGACTGATTGAAATTTTGTAGATTTCCCTCAGCCACTTTTAGGATGCGTTCCTGCGCAGGAACCTCCTCCCTTGCGCCGGAACGCCCCCTATTGGCGCAGGGCTTTACAACGTGATGCATCTCCCATATGCGTCACGTTGTTAATATACGCCGCACCATTGCGCCTCTTTTGTGCTGTCGCTGTGTCACAAAAGTCACGCAACAATGGAGTAAAAGAGCCGCAAGGGGCTTCTAAATCAGCCCCTACAGACTCTAGTCCAGTCCTTCCTTTGTACACAAGGCGATAAGAAGAAATAGTGGTGGTGGATTAATAGGTTGAGTATTTTAATGACTGGTTAATGTAGTAGGAAACTTTAGTGTTGTCGCTGATCTTCAATCACGATGGACTTTGGCTGTCACTTTGCGTGCTGCGGACTGCTGCCTGCCAATCCTAGGCAAACCTTTTTAGTACTTTGTTTAGTGAGTTACATAAGGTAATTTCCAATTCGACGGTCCGCAAATCAAGCAATACTAAAGTAATAACGTAGTCGACCACATGAGATTGGTCAATAATATATCCCGTGGAGTAGTTGTCTATTTGCTATTTCGCAAAAATATTTTGTTAGTTCTTTTGAAATGTTTGATTTGGTTGACAAATATCATCCATGTTTTCTGTTTTTCTTTCTTTCATGTTGTACATCAGCTTCCCCCAGGGGCAAGAGGAGGACACAGGAGGAGGAGGAGGGTGCTGTTGACGATGCAGGCCAGGACCGGGCAGGCGAGGGCTCCTTTGCTGGCCCCAGTAAGTTTTAATTTTAATATAGAGTACTTATTTTTTCCTAGCGTTCCTCATTCGATTTTTTCTAAATCGTCTTTGATCTTCTTGTAGACAGGATCTAAATTCTTATCCTGCCTCGACTATGACTCCGTGTAGTATTACTAGATTATTCTTATTAGTCTGTCTGTGTAGCTAACTAAGATTGCACATTTGGCATTTCCATTGGACTCCCATTCTAGTCAGCAACAGCTCTATTCACTGAGTGCAGTCCTCTGGGATTGTCCATAATGTCTTTTCAAGTATTCTAAATGTTTATGCTTTGACAATTGCCAACAATAAAAAGGTGAATGACCACCAAGAAAGAATAAGATACTACTTTACTTTTAGTTTGGATAGGAGGACAATCCATTCTACTACTGTTGCCTGGACAAATCTGCACAAACAGAACTATGGACACTAAAAAATGCATTGCTTAGCTTATCAATTATAATAGGTGCTGTTAGACTTTCCACATACCTCAGTGATAACAGACTTTGTAGTTGAACCCCCAATCTCCTTACTGACTAGATAGTGTGGCAGAGTCATTGAGCTCCCAAAGTCACCGATGGCAGAGGCACGGACTCATGCTTGCAAAACTTCCAAAACGTTTAGCTCATCCACTCTAGTCTGGAGGACCAAAAACCACAGAGTCTATTTGAGTTTAAAAGCTTTATTAAAAGTTAACACATTTATTGAAATCAAGTTTGTCATAAAAGTAAACGTTTAACTGGAAATGGAAAAGTGCTTAGCGCTGACGATTAATTGGACACATTTCTTGTGGTCGAGCCGAGCTCTCACCTGGTTTGAACTTGATCCTGCTCGTGTTCTTAGAAGTCAAGCTTCTGTCTGTTAGGAAAAAAAGTGGTGCGTGTTAAAAATAAAAAGCAAGCATTCATCAGTTGTGCCAAAAAGTGCAGCAAGACAACAGCCTTCCATGGAAAAAGGGACATTTTTACTTTACAGTAGACAGTCACAAATTATTAAATTGTATACAGTTTTTTTTCACATTTCTTTCTTCCTCCTAGACCAAATATTATATAGTAGTGAGTGGTGTATTCTAACATTATTAAATGTACTTTGTAGGTGGAACATCTGGAGGCGGGGCCAGCGTCGAGGTGGTGGTGGCATTGGACGAGGAGGACAACTCTGGGGAGGAGGCGGTGCAAGTGCCGGACAAATCTGTGGGGGATGACACGGTGGTGGCGGGCAGAGGTAAGCTATACATTCCTTACTCATTTGAGATTGAAGACTGCAGAGTGTGCTTTCTGCACGGGTGTATTATATAAATAAACCAGGTAGTAGGCTCCTCTAAATGTACTTCGACTTAGCTGTGAAGTTTTTGGCGAGAAGAATCCCAATCAGATCTGAGGTGAACTTGATGGAAGGGCTGAACGAAAAGCGAAAGAAGGGTGTAAGTAAGTGTGGAAGGACGAGAAATGTAATGATGACTGGCAAAGAAGAATGATATGTGTTTGCTTGGTCCCCGAGGTGGCTGGGAAGGAAAGAATATGGTATGGTGCATGGCTGGGTGAATGATGAAGCAAAGATGGGTGTAAGGAGAACAGCCTGGGTGGGTGAAACAGAAACTGTATGTGTGCATATACTTTGAATGGATGGATGCCTGGATCATTCATGGTACTATCTGACTCTTAGATAGCATATGTGTATCTAGAGAGAGTAGACGGTCACTGGATGAACTAAGTGTTACTTTGAAGAGCATGTAACACCGCACCCGCACGTCCGTTCCAGTGTAGGAAAGGCAAGGAAAAGAAGTTGTAATTTTGTCCAAATACTACCATGAATAGTAGCAGTAGTTTGTATTGCAACTGCAAGCACAGCATATATCCGGTTATTACGGTGGACACTCCCTACCTCTCTTAATAACTTTAGTTTAGTAGTAGTACGTCATTCATGTGTGGGGGTATCATTGTTCACTCCATAATAAGCAAAGCACCTAAAGTCATCCCATATGTCATCAAATACATCCCATGTGAAGTGATAGATAATCAGATTATTTAGCTTCTTTATTTTCCTTTTCTAATACTCATTTGCACTGTAGGGTGGAAGCTAAATTAATTAAGCAGTAGCCCTTTTAACAGAGTATTCTCAGTGCCACCCGTAATAGAAAAGTAAGAGCTTCACCACCTGCATGTACTGGACCGGTACAGTAACGCAAGTCTGTCTCACTCACCATGGTGTGCGTCTGTTTTTCTCGGGTGCAAGTTCACTGTGCTGGTATTATGCCGGCTTGCATAAGATAACGTACCAATTTTCCTAAACAAGAGAGAAGAAGAGGAATAAGACTGGTGTACTGTCATAGTCGACTGTAATGGAAGTCCATAGTGCTTGTAGAATTTGTCCCTTAAACTCCCACTAATGTTAGAGCAAGGATGAAGAAGTCGGAGGTTACATAGATACTGTCCTCAATAGTTATGTACTGTGCTTTCAATTTGCTACTTGTACTGTGACAACTTTCTGCTCAATCATTTTGTGTTAATCTTAAGGAGCATTGGTTACAGACTATGTCTTTCTTTCTTCATGTAGTTGCTCCTTCCAAATCCAAGACACCATCAAGGAGGAAGGAGCTGGCTCGAATGGCCCGGCAACGGAGGCTGGATGCCACTGTCGCTGAATATCGGCGGCTGGTGGCCCTAGAGGAGGAGGAGACGCAGTCTGGTACAACAACAACGTCCACGGGGACAGCTGCATCCTCCTCCGTGCGGGCTGCCAGGCAGCGCAGTGCTCCAGCGGTACGGAGCCGGGCTACCAAAGCCCAACGCCAACGCCGAGCAGCAAAGACAGCAGCTGCCCCCCACAGGATTTGCAAGGCACACCGGCGCCGCTTATCCCTCAGACTGTCCTACCTGGAGCAGGAGGTCCTGAACTATAAGAACTTGGTGGAGGGCCTCCCCTTTGAACTTGCCACCCTACGCAAGGAGCATGATGCCCTGGCTGCTAAAGGCAACAGCACCCTGCCATAGTGTCCCTTGCCCCTTTTTTAGAGACTTTTGGGGGGTGGGAATTGGGAGTTAGGTTTTTGGGGACTTTTGAAGGACAATCGTTGGGGTTAGGGAGGGTCTTGCGGGAGATTATTTTGTTAGGGCTATAAAAATATAATTTTTTAAACTTTATCTGACCATACCTGTTTTTTACAGCTTTTGAGTCTGGTGGGTGGGGGTTTAAGAGTAAGTTTGTTTTCCCGAATAGTCCTGTGACTTTAGTAGTACTACCGTCAATCTCTCGTCTCTCCTAATACTCCATTATACTACCTCCAACCAAACGCCTATCTTACCTGTAATTTCTGTTTGCAAGTAGGGCTAGGCCCAGGGCTGGCTCCACGGGAAACAGCAAATAAGGTTGGCAATCCTGGGCGGATAAAATTTCCTCATAGTGGTGGTACTATTGGTGTCACACAGTGGCAGTTGCATGCCTATGAAAAAAAAGAAAATGAAATCTGTTTTGTCCTCCTTAGCAATACAACGGTACAATAGAGAATATAGCAGGTGACAGTACACTAGAACATTGCCACATTGTAGCCTAACAAATGGTAAAGTATAACTACTAATTCGGTTGAAGTTCTTTGACATTAGCCATGGGTCTTTGTCAAGCAGAGTAAGAATATATCCTCGGATTTCTTCACCAGCCTGTTGGTATCACCTTATCCTCCCCAGCAAGTGTGTGGATTTATTGCTGTAATTTAGTCACACATCAATCAAAACCACACAGCCTGGGGGAAGAGGGTTAGGGTTTGAAAAATGGATGGGTATGGGGGTTTTTGGGAAAGGTTTTATGAGACAAGAAAAAAAAGCACAGCATGGACAAACAATTGTGAACATAAACAAATCTTTTTTTACAAACCTATCCATCAATCTTTGAAAGTGCATGCACTACTGCATGCATGTCAGTGAAAAGTCAGTAGTACTTTCGACAACTGTGGAAGAAAGAATGCTACAGTACAGGGCGTGTGTGGAAATATTGATAACTATATTCAACATAAGGTCTCTGTTGCCAGATACCTGAGAGCCTTGCTGGTCACTATAAATCCATTCACAACACTCAATGGGGTTGTTCTGGAAGGTGTAGTAGATAGAAAAGGAGAAATTGCTCTTTTTCTAGGTGTCCCCTCACTCACCAGGGTTGCCCCTTGGTGACATGCTTCATCATTGGGGCCATCCCAGTCCTCTACGGGCTGGGGCGTGCTGCGACTTGCGAATTACGTCGGAGCACTTACAAATGACTATGTGTGGTGCAGATGTGATAGTGGAGTGGACTAATTGATGTGTTAAAGGATCAATTTAGAAGCAGAGAGAGATCCAAGAAATGCAGTCACAGTCCTAGAAAAACACAATGGATACTGTATCTGTATGTTGTTGTAGTTGTCCTGTTGAATTTGGTAAGTAAGTTGCATGCAGAAAAAAAATCCTCTTATTAGCGGCACTCCTCCATTGCAGCTGATGCTTCGTCCATCGATGTTGGTCACCACCAGAAGACTCCCTGTAAAAAAAGCACAGCATGGTCAAACAATTGAACATAAACAAATCTTTGGGTACAAACCTATCCATCAATCTTTGAAAGTGCATGCACTACTGCATGCATGTCAGTGAAAAGTCAGTAGTACTTTCGACAACTGTGGAAGAAAGAATGCGACAGTACAGGGCGTGTGTGGAATTATTGATAACTATATTCAACATAAGGTCTCTGTTGCCAGATACCTGAGAGCCTTGCTGGTCACTATAAATCCATTCACAACACTCAATGGGGTTGTTCTGGAAGGTTTAGTAGATAGAAAAGGAGAAATTGCTCTTTTTCTAGGTGTCCCCTCACTCACCAGGGTTGCCCCTTGGTGACATGCTTCATCATTGGGGCCATCCCAGTCCTCTACGGGCTGGGGCGTGCTGCGACTTGCGAATTACGTAGGAGCACTTACAAATGACTATGTGTGGTGCAGATGTGATAGTGGAGTGGACTAAGTGATGTGTTAAGGGATCAATTTAGAAGCAGAGAGAGATCCAAGAAATGCAGTCACAGTCATGGAAAAACACAATGGATACTGTATCTGTATGTTGTTGTAGTTGTCCTGTTGAATTTGGTAAGTAAGTTGCATGCAGAAAAAAAATCCTCTTATTAGCGGCACTCCTCCATTCCATCTCACGCTTCGTCCATCAATGTTGGTGACCAGAAGACGCCCTGTCCACTGCCTGCCTGGCGGATGCTGAATTGCGGCTCGCTAATGTGAAGCCTGACTCCATCCTTTTTTCCCCATTGCACAGACTGAAACCCGGCCTGTAATTATTCAACAAAAACAGGAAGTGATATAATATTACAACACCACTGATAAATAAATATAAGGTATGTAGGCTGTGGAGTGCAAAAAGTCACACTTTGCTTTTCCTAGTAGACAGTACAATATTTTTGACAGTGCGTACTCTGTCTGAGTCACCTTTTGAAGGATAAATAAGTATGGGCAAATTAATGTAGCGGATCTTTCCCCTCAAGCTAGGTGTACTGTAAACTGTGTTTTAGAACAAAATTAGATCTTCCCAGCAGTGCTCCCACCAAGACCCTTACTAAAGCCAGTCGCAAAAATGTAGAAGACCCCAATCAAATCGGAAAAAACGAGGCCTAGCAGAAAACTGGTGACAAAACGTACTTTGAAAGTAAAAGTAGGCCCAAATACCCCCTTACCCACCATGGATTGCATTCAAACCACTTGCAAGCAACCAAGTAAAAGTATCCATAGCCAGCATCGCTCCAAGACTCGAAAACCCCCCCACCCAAACACATGCAATAGAAATACTGCTAACCCTAACGAACCCTAAGTTAAGAGTAGTGGCAAAGGCTTTCTTTAACTATGCCAAATCCCCCCTTTCCCACCCAGGATTTTCTTCAAATGACTTGCAACCAAAATTACACATTCTCACGAGTGCTCTAAGACCCCAGAACTCAGTTGCAAAAATGTAGAACACCCCGAAACACATGCAATCCTGCTGCTAGGGCTAACGAACCCTAAGTTACAAAAAGTGCCGAAAGGCTTTTCGGCGTGTATTTTGTCCCAACCACTTCCACCCGGTATTAGACCTTCCCAGGAATGGCCCAAGACCCGCCAACCCACCCGCCAAAAAGCATAACACCGCCAAACAGGCCAAAAGCAACATCTCCTACTTACAATATTTCTCGGCCTTCGGTCCAAATGCGCTGCGTAGCTAGGCCATAAGTCGGGGTTGCCACCACGGATTTCCTGAAAAGCAAATGCAATCAAGATTAGAGTGTCCCAGCAGTGCTGACAGACCCCGAAACTCACCCACAAACAGACGGAACCCCCCCTAAGAGCACCTCAAAGGCAAGCAAGTCAGCAAAAACACTAAAAAATTTGCGCCTCGGATTTGGTCCAAACCACTTTTAGAGCTTCCCAGCAATGGCCCCAGAGCCGTCAACTCACCCCCACAAGTGCTGAGTCTTTTTTCATTGGGCGTAAACCAGCCCTCTGCTTTGATGGAAATAGGAGTCTGGAGGAGGAGGATAGAGGAGCATGTTCTTCTGAACTTGTGAACCTGAGGAATGCAGACTGCGGCACCTTCAAATCAATTAGCAAACAAGTGAAGACAGTTCTGCTGATGGGCTTGTTTTTGTGATTATCTGATGAAAGTTTGAATTATATTAACTGTGCACAACAAAGAAAGACAGACACACAGGAATAAAAGTGAATAAGGACGAAAAAGAAAGTTATTGATTCGTTGTCTCATTTTCAGGGCTCAGTATCACGGTCCAGGAATAAGAATAAGGCTTCGTCATCATACTCTGCGAATTCAGGCAGGGTGAGCTCAGTGTCACCTGACAGAGTAGAAATTCCCTCATCTATGTTGCTGGACACCTCGTCTTCATCCGGCACGCTTTCTCGTACTCTGAAATCTGGTGGTATGAGGTGCTGATTCATCTTGATCATTGTTAACCTCTCCACATTTTTGGGCGAGAGGCGGCTCCGTTTGGAAGTTACAATGCCACCAGCAGCACTGAAAACACGTTCAGAAGACACGCTTGCGAGTGGGCAAGACAAGTAGTTTAAAGCCAGGTTGGTGAGCTGTGGCCACAATTCTTTTTTCCCATGCCAATACGCCAATGGGTCAGCATTAACATAGACCTCTGTTGAGTCATTCAGCTAGTCCTTGACCATCGAATCAAGGTTCTCCTCCAAGGTTCCTCCTCTTTGCTTAGCTGTTGCTGTGACCTTTTGAGAACCAAACCCAAGCCGAGCTAGCCAATCCTCTTCAGCCTCCAATGTTACTGTTGCGTCTGGTGGTGCAGATGATCCGGTTGCCGGTCTCTTTAACGGCTGAGAGGTCACTTGTGCCGCAGCCACAGGTGCAGAAGAGGATTGTTGTGACTGGGGATGGCCTGCTGATGTACTGCCTTCTCCTTCAATTCGCTGCCGTTCTCTTTCAAACCTCTTGGCTGAGGAGGCTATCCACCGTTTGTAACTTGTAACATCTTCATCAGCAAAAGGAAAGAATGCTTGGCCTGCCAGCGCCTTTTTGTAGCATGGATCCAGAATAGTAGCACAAATGTAATGCTGTTCTGAGTGGATCATTTTAAGATGTTCATCACCTTGTAGGAACTCTAATAATTTCTCAGCCAGAACAAAAGAGTCTTGGTTTTTTACATCTTTTTCAAACACAGAACACACCTCCTTCAGTTGGTGCTCCAGCATGTACAACAATGGGATAGCTTTTCCCAAATTACAGTCCTCCTTGCTGACTGCATGCGTGAAGAACTCAAAAGGACGAAGCATGCGTGTCAGACTTTTAACTATGTTCCATTGCGCCGCACCCATCCTCAGGTCCTCCTTCTGAGCTGTACCCTCTGTTAAGAAATAGTGATTGAGTACCGTATACTGCTCATACAGACGCTCAAGCATGTAGAAGGTTGAGTTCCAACGTGTTACCACCTCCTGGATGAGTGCTTTCACTGGCATTTGACGTTGATATAGCAGGCTCCTCAGCTGCTTCCGGGCCTTAAAAGAATGGCTGAAATGGTTGCACATTTTTCGGCAGGTGTCCAATACTCTGTACGCTGCACTGTCTTTATTACCCAAGAATTTTTGGACAACCAGGTTTTTACAGTGCGCCAAACACGGCACTCTGAAATACTCATCCAGCTTCATGGCCTTAACTATATTGGCGCCATTGTCCGTGGAAATATAACCAACCTGGCGTTTTTTTGGGGACAGCCAGTTAAGGACCTTTGTGTTAAAGACATCCAAAATGTTTTCTGCTGTGTGACGTTTCTCCAAACCAAACATGGCTAGTTTTGCATGTTTCCGAGCAGCTTTAAAAACAATGTCCGGGTCAACACCTGCGTTTAGCTTTGCTTTAGCCCCTGAAAAAGAGACCCAGTGTGCAGTGATGCACATGTAATCAGCGCCTGCGCCACTGGTCCACATGTCTGTTGTCAGATGTATAGTGTGAACAGCACTCTTCTGCAAAGCTGCCCCAATCACCTCCAGAGCATCTTCATGTAGTGCTGGAACCGCAACTCGGGCAAAATAGAACCGGCTAGGAGCCTTCCATTTAGGGCAGAGCGCTGCCACTAATTCTAGAAAACCAACCCCTTCTACAAAAGAAAAAGGGAGAAGGTCCAGAGCTAGCATTTTAGCCAGCTTAGTGTTATACAGACGCGTCAGTGGGTGGTTGCGTTCATATTGCACTTCTGTAAACAACATCTTTTTAATGTTGCCCTGGACCAAAGATTTATGGGATGATGATGATATCCTCGACCCAGTTACGCTCGCTGATGAACATTTTCGCATTGATGTCTCACTATCTCCAACACTCTTAGTGTGTCTCACATGGGGTGTGCTGCTGACAGGGGTACTGGGTATAAGTGAAGTGTTTGAATCGTCTTCTTCCTCCTCATCATCATCAGATGAAAAATCAACGTTTTCATTACGTGCTATTCGGGCTTCCTTGACCGCCTCTAGTTGCGCAAACCATTGGACAGGTTGCGCTCTCCTAAGATGACCTCTCTGGCCTCCGGTACCATAGTTGGTACCAAACTTACCACGACTAACTCGAAGCTTACAAATGCTACAAATGGCTACGTTTTCCTTTTTTGGGCAAACACTAAAGAAGTCCCAAACTAGAGACTTGAAATGTCTTTGGGGGCCAGAGGAGGCGGCGATACTGGTGGTGGTGGTCCTGCTGCTAATGCCAGATGAAGTGGAGGATGTGGATTGCCGAACTTCAGTACGTTTTGCACTTTCACCACCACTAATTGAGGTCGAGGTGGGTGGAGGTCCCTTCTTGTGAGAAAGAAATATGGAAGCGGTAGGTGTTGGTGTACTAGTTAACTCCAAATCTAATGATTGTTGTGTTTCCATTTCCATTGCCTCCTCGTCGACATCATCATCACGCTCAGCAGCTTCTCGGGATAGGGTCAAAATGTCTCTTTGCTGCATGCCCGCTGGGGCTGCAGTGACCTTTATGATGACTGCCTCATCGTCGTCATCGTGAGAGGCTTCACCAGCAGCAGTATCCGTCACTTCTTGTTGAGCCTCATCACACTCCATAGCTATGAGTTTTTCGACGACCTTCCTTTTACGCTTAGGTACCTTTGTCAGATCATGGTGTGCCTCACTCTCAGACGGCAGTGGTGCTGGTTCCCAATTGGGATCCGTATCATCAGAAGGAGGTGGGCTTGAAGAAGATGTAGACACCAACCATGATCTTTTCCTTGCTAAGGATGTGGAAGACAATGAATGATCATCAGGAGGAGTGGCTTCCAATGATACCTCGGCTTGATTGTCGATTTCCTGATGTGCCCCTACTTCGGGAGGAGCAACTATTGTGGGCACTCGTGACCCTCCATGCACCTCTGCTTGCGCATCTCCTTGCGCTGCCTCTCCTTCCACATGTACTTGGGCTTGTACTTGCACATGTGGTTGTTGTTGCGGCTGTGGTTGTTCAACACTTGTCAGATGAGTTACAACAACCTGTGTTGATTCAGGGACATTGCTGCTACTTTCTTGCGATGAGCCAACATCACTGGTCGATGGTGATTGGAGAAGAACACTGACTGCCTCTGAAGCACTCAAGGGCTTTGACTTAAGTTGGCGTGGTGGTGGAGGCACTGAACCCAATGGAGCGGGGTGCTGCTCCCAGCTTGGTCCCCAGCAGATCCTGCTGCTGCAGGCGTACTTTTTTTTTTGCTCCCAAAAAACGTGGCGGTTGGCACACCAGCCTCCTTGGTAGCTTGCTTCTTCTGCTCCTTACTAGCAACTTTCTTGCTAGAGGAGCTACGGAGACCTTTTTTTGGGGCCATCTTCTTCAGAGCAGGTCAGACAGCAGGCCGCAGTTGCACGAATTGTAGAGTTGTCTGAGGCCAGACGTGACGTCGCGTGACGTTATGCTGCACACACAGACCGCTGCAGGACTTCTTCCTGGCACTGGTGGTTCTCTTGAGTCTTGTGCACCTAAAAACAATGGAAGACAGAGGAACATCAGTTCAGTTATACACCCCAAAAAAATCGGGAAAAAACAGAAAAATCAGCACAATCCCATTCCATCCATGCCCTCCATGATGTTTAAGTTCAAGACACCCCACAGAAAGACTAGGCCCATGCAAGACTCAATACCCCTGGTGAAAAGGCCACAAGTACAGCCCCAAAAAACGAAAATCACTGAAAAATCAGCACAATCCCATTCCATCCATGCCCTCCATGATGTTTAAGTTCAAGACACCCCACAGAAAGACTAGGCCCATGCTAGACTCAAATACCCCTGGTGAAAAGGCAACAAGTACAGCCCCCAAAAACGAAAATCACTGAAAAATCAGCACAATCCCATTCCATCCATGCCCTCCATGATGTTTAAATTCAAGACACCCCACAGAAAGACTAGGCCCATGCAAGACTCACTACCCCTGGGCATAAATGTTGAAAAGTAGGCAAAATGGTTGCAGGCCTAACAACAATGCCTGCATTCAAAATGGCCACTTGCCTCCCAGCACATGGCCAGGGCCTGTAGCAGCACTCAAAATGGCCCCCAGCCACATGGCCTGTCCCTCCCCATGAACACCCCCAAAAATCGAAAAACACTGAAAAATCAGCACAATCCCATTCCATCCATGCCCTCCATGATGTTTAAGTTCAAGACACCCCACAAAAAGACTAGGCCCATGCTAGACTCAATACCCCTGGTGAAAAGGCCACAAGTACAGCCCCCAAAAACGAAAATCACTGAAAAATCAGCACAATCCCATTCCATCCATGCCCTCCATGATGTTTAAATTCAAGACAACCCACAGAAAGACTAGGCCCATGCAAGACTCACTACCCCTGGGCATAAAGGTTGAAAAGTAGGCAAAATGGTTGCAGGCCTAACAACAATGCCTACATTCAAAATGCCCACTTGCCTCCCTGCACATGGCCAGGGCCTGTAGCAGCACTCAAAATGGCCCCCAGCCACATGGCCTGTCCCTCCCCATGAACACCCCCAAAAATCGAAAAACACTGAAAAATCAGCACAATCCCATTCCATCCATGCCCTCCATGATGTTTAAGTTCAAGACACCCCACAAAAAGACTAGGCCCATGCTAGACTCAATACCCCTGGTGAAAAGGCCACAAGTACAGCCCCCAAAAACGAAAATCACTGAAAAATCAGCACAATCCCATTCCATCCATGCCCTCCATGATGTTTAAATTCAAGACAACCCACAGAAAGACTAGGCCCATGCAAGACTCACTACCCCTGGGCATAAAGGTTGAAAAGTAGGCAAAATGGTTGCAGGCCTAACAACAATGCCTACATTCAAAATGGCCACTTGCCTCCCTGCACATGGCCAGGGCCTGTAGCAGCACTCAAAATGCCCCCCAGCCACATGGCCTGTCCCTCCCCATGAACACCCCCAAAAATCGAAAAACACTGAAAAATCAGCACAATCCCATTCCATCCATGCCCTCCATGATGTTTAAGTTCAAGACACCCCACAAAAAGACTAGGCCCATGCTAGACTCAATAACCCTGGTGAAAAGACCACAAGTACAGCCCCGGAAAACGAAAATCACTGAAAAATCAGCACAATCCCATTCCATCCATGCCCTCCATGATGTTTAAGTTCAAGACACCCCACAGAAAGACTAGGCCCATGCAAGACTCACTACCCCTGGGCATAAAGGTTAAAAAGTAGGCAAAATGGTTGCGGGCCTAACAACAATGCCTACATTCAAAATGGCCACTTGCCTCCCAGCACATGGCCAGGGCCTGTAGCAGCACTCAAAATGGCCCCCAGCCACATGGCCTGTCCCTCCCCATGAACACCCCCAAAAATCGAAAAACACTGCAAAATCAGCACAATCCCATTCCATCCATGCCCTCCATGATGTTTAAGTTCAAGACACCCCACAGAAAGACTAGGCCCATGCAAGACTCAATACCCCTGGTGAAAAGGCCACAAGTACAGCCCCAAAAAACGAAAATCACTGAAAAATCAGCACAATCCCATTCCATCCATGCCCTTCATGATGTTTAAGTTCAAGACACCCCACAGAAAGACTAGGCCCATGCTAGACTCAAATACCCCTGGTGAAAAGGCCACAAGTACAGCCCCCAAAAACGAAAATCACTGAAAAATCAGCACAATCCCATTCCATCCATGCCCTCCATGATGTTTAAATTCAAGACACCCCACAGAAAGACTAGGCCCATGCAAGACTCACTACCCCTGGGCATAAAGGTTGAAAAGTAGGCAAAATGGTTGCAGGCCTAACAACAATGCCTGCATTCAAAATGGCCACTTGCCTCCCAGCACATGGCCAGGGCCTGTAGCAGCACTCAAAATGGCCCCCAGCCACATGGCCTGGACCTCCCCATGAACACCCCCAAAAATCGAAAATCACTGAAAAATCAGCACAATCCCATTCCATCCATGCCCTCCATGATGTTTAAGTTCAAGACACCCCACAAAAAGACTAGGCCCATGCTAGACTCAATACCCCTGGTGAAAAGGCCACAAGTACAGCCCCAAAAAACGAAAATAACTGAAAAATCAGCACAATCCCATTCCATCCATGCCCTCCATGATGTTTAAGTTCAAGACACCCCACAGAAAGACTAGGCCCATGCTAGACTCAAATACCCCTGGTGAAAAGGCCACAAGTACAGCCCCAAAAAACGAAAATCACTGAAAAATCAGCACAATCCCAATCCATCCATGCCCTCCATGATGTTTAAGTTCAAGACACCCCACAGAAAGACTCAGTCCACCCACCACTGAGTACCCCTGGGCAAAAGGCCCCAAAACAGCCCAAAAATCGAAAATTCCAAAATTGTAGTTGCAGCAACTGTAATGCCCCAAACAAACTTACTTGTAAAATTTCTAATCCAAAAGTGATCCAAAGAAAGTCAAAAAGGCCTCAAATCCAAATATCCAGCAGCATCCACAAAAAGTAATCCTTCCAGCTCCAGATCCAAATGAAAAGTGACCAGGAGATGGACAAAGCACTGGGAGGAGCCTGCTGGACAGGAACAGGAAGTTGAAGACTGTGGGGCACTTCCTTCCTCCCACCCCCCTCCCCCCCTCCCCAAAATGGACTCCTCGCAAAAAAAGTGCAGGCAAATGTCAACCTAAGGAGTTATTCAGATAAAAATCATCATTTCAAGAAGGTTTATGCTGCTTGCTGGTGGATTTCTTGTGCAGAATTGCAAATTTTATATTTTCGCGTGTGCGAGATTGTTGCTGCTCGCCGCATCTCCAAGCTCGCAATTGCGAAGTACTGCGAGACGTGATCTCGGCGTACTCGCGTTGACAAACGCTCGCTGCAAAAGTTGGCAAGCCGCGATTACGTAATCGCGCTTGCCAAATTCCCGCGGGATCCCGCAGCAAGATCCAAAATGGCGCAGCACTCGCAAAATATCGAGAAAAACAACTCGGCAAACGATGATAAACGCCGCGCGCCGCAAAATTGTATCACCAAGAAAAAAAAAATCCGCTGCATGCGAATTTGCGGATTTTGCGGGAAATTCGCAAATCTCGCGGATTGCGAATTTACCGAATATCCGCAAAATCGATTTTCCGCCCATACTTAGCTGTCACAGACAATGAACAGTTTAGTTCGCCTTCTGAATTTTGGGGTTTCAAATTCTAGTCATTCTTTGTTTATGGAGTTACTGTTTTCACCTAAGAAACGCAGTTGTAGTGATAAGTAACTTGGAATGTTCTGCTGTACAGCATCACAGGTTATGCACGCCATCCTAAGCATACAGCATTTCGCCAAAGGGAGCCAATTTGGAGATCTCAAGTCTGGCAATTTTCTAAGTGTTTGGAATTATCTGAGCTGCAAAGCTGAATGATTTTTTTAGGAGCAGTAATCTTGATTCAGGAAGGGCAGTGACTAAGGCTGTACCATAGTCCAGTCTGGAGTTAACTAAAGATAGCACTATACTTTTCAGAAGCTGTCCAGAGATCATGCGTTTCAGGTTGTGAGTGTTGTGCAGTAGCCACAGAGCATGTTTCTTGACTTTGTAAATGTGAAATATTGCAGGGAAACAGTTGTCAAGTATAAATACAAAGAACTTGGCTTTACTTACTATTGTTGGTATTTTACCTAAAAGTTTAGAATTTGGTATCCAGTTATGGGCAGGTGTCAATGTATAGTTTGGAGAAGGAATTCGGTTTTGTCAGGATTGAGCATTGTTAGGAAGAATATATCTAGCCAGGTCTGGTTATTGCAAGGCCTTTCCTAAAGTTAGCAGCATCTTGTTTAGAGTTCTATGCTAGAGCAGATGATCACCATCCTTCGCATGTATGTTTAGGGCAATGTTCCTATTTTTTTCATTAGTTATGCAATATATAGGTTAGATATTGTAGGGGCTAATATAGAGCCTTTTGGTACACCATGAGGAGAGTGTGGTGGATCTGATCAAATCTCTCCACAACATTGGACCCAAATAGCTCTACGAAAGAATCTCTTTCCACACACCCAAAAAAACCTCTACTTCGCCACCCTAGCAACAACCCCTCGCATCCGCAGAACCAGAGCCGGGGTTGATTGCTGTCCCCACCCTTGATTGCTGTGTCTGATATTTTGTGATTGCCTATATGGTTTTATTCTACCTCTCCTATGGATTTTTGGGATGTTCTATTTTGTACCATTTCTCTGATGTAACGTAAGTGGTTCTATTGTACAGTGCTCCAACACCTTCGGGTAAAGTCTGCGCTTTATAAAAATGCATACATAAATAAAAAATAAATTAAAATAAGAGCCTTCTCCTACGTCGCAGCTAAAGCCTGGAACGAACTCCCAGTCAACATCAGATGCTGCCCCACCCTGCATACATCCAGGAAGAGCCTCAAGTCCTGGCTTTTTGGCTGACCTAGAGCTACACCCCAGCCCCCGTGCCTTGAGACCCTCACGGGTGAGTAGCGCGCTTTATAAACCCCCTGATTGATTGATTGATTGATTTTCTGATCGTAACTACTTAGGATTGGTTTCCAAGTAAGATCATAATCATTTTTTAAAACTGCACATCGTCTCCATCTTTTTCTGGTATATCTTGGAGGGTCACTTGGTCCTCTGTGGATGAGGCTTCTATGAGGTAAAGGACAACAACAAGGCAGGATTAGGGTTTCAGTACCGATGCATCACCCCTCGCTGAAGCTGACTAATTTGAGTCTAATTAGTGGTTATTTTTTAATGTGGTCTCTTAATTGTTTCTCGACCACATAATTCAATGTTCAAGTTGCTGAGCTCTTTAGTGTCTATTAGGGGCGTCATTAGTGGGTCGTTTGTAAGCAGTGTGAACATTTCCTGGTCAAGCTAGCAGTTTATGAGTTTGGTCCAGTACAGAGGGATTTGGGTTGCCGAAGTGTTATTTAAGGAGGCTGGGATAAGGACTTAATCATTTTTTTTTAAGACGTTTATTAATGTTCAAAAGTGCAGTACATATAGCGAAGCCTACAACCCTGCGGGCCGGCTGCAAAGGAACGGTAAACCGTGAGGGTGCAAGTCTGCACAGGAGGGCGTATCGTTGCGCCCCTTGTGTCTCTGGCATGTTAGGTCACAGACAGTATGGTCACATTACCTTAAATCAGTAAAAGAATAGTTCCATAAATGACGTCTTAATTTTCAGTTTTTCTAGAACTAAGCCATGAATTCAGCAAACTAAACAGAACAGTTCGTATCGGTATGTCCCAATGTTCCTTTCGTGGTTTCGCCACATCAAGTCTGTCCCATTTGCACGGTGTTGGTAGGAGACACCTCTGGTCAGTGTGGTGTATGTCGATGATGCTACAGTACATCAGGGGGTCAGTGGTGTGCATGCGCAAGTGTTCTCGGACTTAAAGTGGGACAGCTCCTTTGGGCCGTGGCACTTCGCCGGCTGCCGGCCTGGTTAGTGGTGCGTGTAGCAGTCAGGTGGAGTAGCCTAGCTGTTGGTGTATCAGGCGGCGTCTACGCCTGTGTTCGCTGCTGGGATAAGGACTTAATCATGAGACAAACTTGACATGAATTTTAAGGAGACGCTTTAGGTCAGATAATTCTGTTTTAATTCACAGTTTGCGATATTATCCTGTAACTAGGATCTGTTTGCCTCCAAAAGAAATTGGCAAATTTATCAAATTAAGTTTTATAGGACTGTGAGGTGGAGAGATGAGGAGCTCACGTAGTTATGTATAGTGCTTTGACGAGTCCTTTTGGTATGTTCTTTGCTTCATCTAACTCTCGTCATAAGAGTGTTTATTTCGGGACAAAGCCCATAAAAACAATTGATTAGAATACATTATCAAATACTAAACGTAAACTAATATAAAGCATAAAAAGTCAACCTTAAAATCAATACTATTCAGAAAAGCGACTTATTAAATTAGCATAGTACCTTATAATAAAAAGGAAATATAACATTTCAATAGGTCACTAATTGTGTTGTATAGTAGTCACTGATGAACTCTGACCATTTCTTTCAGAAACTAAATAAGACCTGGGTCTCCAGACATCATGCAGAAATGGTGTTAACACCAACACTGCTATCTGAGAGGTATTGAATTTTAGTAGTGCTAGGGCAGACATTGTTCTCCGCCGATCTAAATATGGATTTGAGCCACAGTGACCTAAGGAAGGACAAAAGAAGTGAAAGTGCATGTCATACTCAACAGCTATATCGCACTCTGGGAAGTGTTGAGGTGTGGCGCAGCAGCCAGGGCGGCTGACTCCGGAACATGGGGCTCATGGTTTAATCACAGGCACCGGCGGCAGGTTAGTTCAAAGGAAAAAATCCATGTCTTAGTTTGATGTAGAGGGATCTAGCAAAAGCTGTAAAGATTGAGTCTAGGCTTTATTCACAGATGGGCGATGATTTTCTTAAAGTAAAGTGCCTAGTTAAATGAGCACTTGTAGATCTTGTGATCCAAGGGTCCCAGAAATGGGATCGTGTTTGAAGCCTCAGCTGTGATGGATTGAGGGAAGTTCCACAGCTTAGACAGAACCAATGAAGACACCTCCATCCGAATGTGTACGAAGAAATCCAAAGATCCACTGCGGACGAAGGATAGAACATCATACACGCCTCTATAAATACCTTCAGCTCTGTGATGTGCCTTGGTCTCGACCAATATATTAGAGGTCTCAACATGACTGTAGACCCAATGGCCATTAGGTCTAGGTTGAGAAGCATATGTATAGTTGGTGTGCACAGGCAATTTCAACAGGTGTTTAAGGAATCATAGCTCAAAGCGCGTTAGCTCTGGGGCGTTGAAGAAACCCCACAATTACACACCATACAGGGCTGCGCTCTGACCTTGTGCTATGTAAACCTCTAAGGCTAGCTAGATCGGGTGGCCACCTTTGTTAATGGCAACTTAGAGAGTGATCCCAGTTCACTTGGCCATCAGATTTCTTAAGTAAATCAGATGCTGCCACCACCTCACTATATGTGAAATGTTTATGCCCAAGCAAAATAGGAGAACTGGTCAAGAGGCGAAGAGTTTAAGATGAAGTTGTTCTCGATGCCTTTGTGTGGGCGAAACATCATTAACTTAATTTTTGCAGTTTGATTCAAAGACCCTTGCAAGAACAAAATTCTCCAAAATGGTTTCATATATTTTGGAGACCAGTGAGGGGTTTTGACACCAAGAAGGTGTTGTCAGCAAACAGCAGTGTTGCCACCTTGATCCCACCCAGGTGTGGATTTGGGGGTCTTTTGGGGGACCACCAAAGGTGCAGGGTCACCCTAGAGTCCACGGGTCCGGAATACAAACCGAGACCAATGCTGGAGCCAGAGAGAAAGGATATTTATTACTATCTCACAAGAGAGAAAGCATCAACAACAGACACTCATAGCTGTCTGAGGAAGCAGTCTGCAAAATGTTCTTACTTTACATCTTATATACCCTCTATCCTGCCCCAGACATGTAAGGGAGCTGTACCAATATTACTTTATTACATTCATAAACAATGGTCAATCTGGTGGATCAGCAGGTGAGTAGCCTTTGGGGGTTTTCGCAGGACATGGGCAAAACATTATAATTACATATTACACAGAGGTCAATCTGATAAGTTTGTAGGTGGTAGCTGTGGGCCTCTGCAGGGCGTAGCATGATTACACAACAAGCCGGAGTCGATCTGATGTCCACAGGTGGCAGCTATTGGGCGCCTGCAGGGCAGAGGACACAGGATGGGAACAACAAACATCTGTTTCTTTTGTTGAGATGGCCACTAAAAGTTCCCCACTAACGTGTAGCGTTACTGACAAAGGTACATAGTGTACAAACAATGTTTGGAGGTTGGCATCCGGCAACAATACCTAAAATTTGCAAGTCACCAAGCAAATCATTCTAATTTGTTCTGATCCTATAAAAAAAGATTATTTTTCCTCTCAGACCAAATTTACAAGAGATTGTCTTCATAATTGGCAAAGCATATTTGAAATGTTTGAACTGTTTACTTATTAGCTATTTCAGTTCAGTTTTGTAGAAAAAAATGAAAAGAACCCTGACATCCTACTGCCCTCCATTTCACATGTTTTTCACAGTGCATTCGTTACGCAGTTTACCCTACAAAATCCTTTAATTTCAGTTGCAGAAAACAAACTGACTTTTTGACCTCTGTATCTGAAAGCTGAGAAAATGTTGCAAGATAACAATATTTAAAAGCATTGTAATTTCTTATTCAGCTTGCTGAGTAAGCAGGACACCCGTTGTCAATTTGCCATGGTAATCCTTTAAAATAGCTTGTTTACATTAAATCTTGCTCGACATTGTGCAAGCCCTGCTAATGTGATGCATGTTTTTCCCATTTTCGAAAGCTTTCATATTCATCTACCTTCTTTTTCCCTTAAAAAACGTAAATACTGTATTTTTATTTTAAAATCCAAGGAGCCGTCCAGCAGCCACTCAAATCTTCATTGTCCTTTGTATATTTCATGTATATAAAAAACTCTATTCCAAAGATTTACCTCTAATTTCACCTACATCCTCCAATTTAGAGGTAGAAGCTGAGCAATCTGCTCAAATGTGGGTTTCCAAAACAACATAGTAATGAGAAATGCATTTTCTTAGTTTACTCATTGTCCCCTAAAATCAGTGACCTTCAATAAATGAGAAAACTAATAACCCCAGTCTCCAATCTCCCAAAATGACGAGTGTCTCGAATTCAATTAATTGTGCAAGCATGCATTTAGAGCAGGGCTCGCCGACGAGTAGCTCGGGAGCTACCAGTAGCTCACCAGTTGCCTGTAAGTAGCTCTCTTTTGTGCAGCCAGCACACAAAATTAGAAGCTTTTGTTCGGTTGATTTAATACAGGCATTCCAAAATTGAAAAAGGGTGTATTAGGGAAAAATTTGCATATTTTCAGAACTCATAAGCTGATGTTTGGAGAAAAATGGTTGACATTATTTAAACGTCATGAAAGTAATGAAAAATCATCTGGCGTTGGGCAAACCTAATATTACTCTTACGAACTTGGGGCCAGGAGTATTGCTGTTGGCATCCCCGCCTGATGTAATAATATGAACCCTGTTGGTAATTTTGCATATGATGGTCATTAATTTAATCCTGGCTGAAGTGGTCACTATTTCAACTTACATAATATGCGTAGGTGAGGTCGATTTTCATTGAACGTAAATAGCTCTCATTACAGAAGAGGTTGGAGACCCTGAATTTGGAGCAGCCTCACCAAGTGAAGGTGGGGGGGTATAAGATGAATTCGTCCTCATGGGGGTCTGATCGTACTAAGGGGGTATATCGCATAGGATATTGGCCAGAGGCATTTTAGTCAGTGCTCTTTATCTAGACAGGCAATATTTGAAGCCACCTTCTCTTATTGTGATTACGCTATACTGTCTTCTGGGGTCGGGCCTAAGCTCTCCTCTCTCTTTTTATAATTTCCTTCTTCCATAACTCCGAGGAATCAAACATGGATTATCTAGATCTGCGCCCATGCGATTGAGCTTCTACTGTCTCTATTTTCTGAGGGTCCAAGGAGCCATATTTTGGCCAGGTATTATCCCCATCCTTTGACATGTATTTGTCCCATAATGTGCTGTACATTTATAGGAGAATACCGTACTTTATGTATATTTCTCTACTCGGGGTACCCTCCGGGGGAAACGGCTGACTTTCTTCCAATATCTGAGATCAAGAGGTGTGACAACAACACCATTCGTGCAAACTCTACTAAATGTGGGCATGTTTTTCTAGTTTCTTAAAAAACGTCTCTACAAATTTCAGAAAACTGGACAAATAGTCCACCTTACCCGTTTAACTTTTGTTATTTGCAAATATCCAAATACCAAGTCTGGATAACCAAAATACCAAACAAAAGGTGTCATCAACAACCTTATCAAACGGATTTACCAAGTACGGGCATGCTTTTCTGTGTTATCTTAAATAATATCTCTGCAAATTTCAAAGGTCGGACAAAAAGTCCACACTACCCATTTATCTTCAATCTTTGCAAAGAGTGAAATCAAACAAACCAGAAATCCAAAACCAAGTACAAACACATACCAGAATCCTTTGTCTCGTTCTTCAGGTGGTCTCTCGACTACAAAATAGTCCAAATCTATCAGGGTCCCAGTCAGGACGGGCTCTACTTGCGGGGGTCTCCTCGGATGGAGTGACGGTCAGGTGGTGGCTGCACAGATGAGGGTTTCTTGGCGTAGGCTAGCTCCACCACTGTCCATTCGAACTTCCTCGGCAGGACCCCTCGACGGGGCAACCGCGTCGCTGATGGGCTCCACGCTTGAGCACCAATTGTGGATTTGGGGGTCTTTTGGGGGACCACCAAAGATGCAGGGTCACCCTAGAGTCCACGGGTCCGGAATACAAAGTGAGACCAACGCTGGAGCCAGGGATAAAGGATATTTATTACTATCTCATGAGAGAGAAAGCATCAACAACAGACACTCATAGCTGTCTGAGGAGGCAGTCTGCAAAGTGTTCTTACTTTACATCTTATATACCCTCTATCCTGCCTGAGGCATGTAAGGGAGTTGTACCAATAATACTTTATTACATTCATGAACAATGGTCAATCTGGTGGATCAGCAGGTGAGTAGCCTTTGGGGGTTTTCGCAGCACATGGGCAAAACATTATAATTGCATGGTACACAGAGGTCAATTTGATAAGTTTGTAGGTGGTAGCTGTGGGCCTCTGCAGGGGGTAGCATGATTACACCACAACCCGGAGTCGATCTGATGTCCACAGGTGGCAGCTATTGGGCACCTGCAGGGCAGAGGATACAGGATGGTAACGACAAACATCTGTGGAAACTCCCTGCCCAACTGGTTGAACCTGAGCTGGTCAGTTTCAGGCAGGTCAGAGCACGGACAAGGTGTGGACATACGTGCAGGGATGAGGCAAGTCAGGAATGTGACCCCAGAGTTTTCGTGACACAGAAAGAAGGTCAGTGATAAAGGGTGGGTGAAACACAAAATGGCAGAACGAGTGGCCAGACAACAGATATACTTTTATACAGAGTACAAAATGGCTGAGCGAGTGTCAAGATAAAAAGTCTATTTTCCACACAGGGCTGGAGCATTGCAAACACAAATTTTGACATACCTGTCCACTCCATTAATATAAAGTGAAAATAATACGCGAGATAGGAAGCAACCCTGTCAGACCCCCTTAGCACTGGTAACAGTCTAGTGGTTTAACCAGAAGTGCCCTAACATATTTTGCAAAATGTTCTTCATGCAGGCTAATTAGTAGTGTTTCCAGATGGAATACCAAGGTAATATTGAATAGCCTACAATAAATTGCAGGGAACATCGTCAAAGACACAGCATAAATCAACAAAAAAGACATATAGCAGTTGCTTTTTCAGAACCACAGACTTGGTCATTAAGAGATAGAACCTGAATGCATGATCTGTTGGGCCCATTTTAAATCCAGCCGGTCAGATGGAAACGATCTTGTTCTCCTCACCCTAACTTTCAATCCTTGCGAGCAGTTCACTTAAAAATATTTTTTGAATGTTTTCAAGAAAGCTAATGGGTAATAGTTGACGGGTCCAATACTTTGCTTAAAAATGGGCACATTGTTGGCTCCCACCCATGAAGTGAGGATGGAGGCTCACTGTAGAATTGCGTTGCTAATGAGGATAATATAGCAGCCCCATAAGATGGTCCTATTGAGTCTTGAGGCCTTTTCCTGCTTGTTTATGGCTGGCTTCACCTCTTTTAGCGAGAAAGTGCTTAGGTTGCGGGATCCAGCATGATCACATCAGGAAACAGGTGTTTCATTTGACAGAACTGTCAGGGAATATAACTCGGGGAAATGGTAGTACCACTGATTCTCAGTTATACATGGCTCTAGGGAGGAGGTTTTGTTATTGTGTCCTGAAGCTATGGTTTTCCAGAAGGTTTGTTGATCCTTATTCCTTTCAGCAGCAAACAGTTTGTTCCAATTATCTTTTTCCCATTCAGAGTTTTTTACTTCTGTGGAATATTTATAATGATGACTTGCACCTTTGATCTCTGCACGTGATCCCTTTTGTACAACTGTATTAGAGATATATTTGGTAATTTACAGGATTTATCGAACCATTGCTAAGATTTGAGGGAGGATTTTCTTATGGGCTGTTAATATAGATTGGGCTGTTTTACAAATATATATGGTCTCTTTAATATCTGTATTCCTTGCGAAATCTTTGTTCTGGCATCGCTTGACGAGGATTCCAGGTCCCAGTGCAGTTAAGACTGGTGTCTGGGATCTTCACCATGGACGTTGTATACTGTTCTTTAACCCCTCTCCTGCTGGTGACGGAACCACTCCGTCATCAGCCGCGGTCGCGCTGTGCTGATGACGGAGCGGTTCCGTCACGGCCCGCTCGGAATGCCTGTGTGGCGCGGATTCCGCGCCTGCGCTGAACGTTCCATTGAGCGGGCGGGGCCGTGACGGATCCGCTCCGTCATGAGCACAGCGCAACCGCGGCTGGTGACAGAGCGGTTCCGTCACCAGCATGCGCCCGCTGCACAGCCCCCCCACCCCCTTAGCACTGCGGCGGAATAGCCGCCGCAGTGAAGGGGTTAAACCTGGAATAAGAGCCTACTTGGACCCTAGTTTTCTGAATCTTTCATGTGTGCTGGCACACCATACGAATAGGCGATCAGGAGGAACTGATTTCCATCCTTTGAATAGCACATTTACCCATTTCCATCCACGCCGGCAGCTGAAGCAACTACAGTAACACTGCACACTTTTCACTAGTGGAGAAGTTACGGCATGACGTCGTGCCAGGTGAGCGTTGTAGGTGAAGGGAAATCCTTCTAAGAGAGTAATTTTCTCTCTGGATTTCCCTTCCCTTTTTGAAAACTCAGGAGCAGCAACATTGTTGTGGTGTCACCAGGTCTTTAAGTGGAAGCTTTTTCAATATTATATACAACGAGCCATAGTTACTGCTTATTTATCTTATGCAACAAACAACCTTTGACAAAGGTAATAGTCCTGACTTGCTGTAGGTATCATGTTACTTGTTGTATCATATATCTGGAGGCAATGACAGACACATCAAAATAAAAGGCGGGCGACACACTATGCTAAGAACATATTTTTAGCATACGTGTTTTTAAGCCATGCTCTTAATTACATTGTCAATGCACCTTTGAGAGACCCCCCCCGCCCCTCCCCAGTTTTTTCATCCCACTTAAAGCTCTGACTGGACCTATGGTTTTTGTGATTTATGCCTGTAGCAGTGTCATTCTCAGTGTTTTCGAATTTTGTAAGACTTTACTGGGGGGCAGTGTTGTTTTGGCATATGTTCATCTGCCCTCGCATGCACTACATTCAGCACTGCCATTTACCTGACTAGCTCGAGAAAAACACTGATGCATAGTTGTCAAGGTTTGTGCTCGTGTGCCGAGCGCGCTTATGCTCTCGGATTTAACAATCCTACAATTCGCCACTGTACCTGTGGTTGTCTTCATTCTGTGTGTTCAGTAACAGCTCCGGTGATCAGCCTTTGGCATTTCCGCTACCTCCTGGAGACGTCAGTGAAGTTCACGCCTTTTTCAGGGCTCTTAGTGTCATTTAATTGGTGTGAGACTCCAGGTCATTCTCATTGGTTCATGCAACAGTTGCCCCTATTTGGCGAAACAGTACTGAGCACAGTGGTCAACCTTTAATCAATTATTTGATTAGTGACATTCTGTACAGCATGCAATCTGTAAATCCTCCAGTCTCCTTTCTTAAAGAACCTGGAATGCAGAAAAAGAAATGAAAGCAGTGATTTGAGATGTTTGAGAGCCATTTAATTGCAACTCATGCAATTAAATTTGACCCTATTTGGAAGCAAGCCATCCTGTACAATTGATTAGGTGGAGAAGGTCAAAGGATCTTTGATCACCTTCCAATGTCTCTGTCTCAAGGGTCTAGCGAGATGGATGTATATTTGGAAGCAGTGAATAGACCTCAAAAATATTTTAAGCGCGACCACTAGCATTATAGTGGAATGACACAGGTACTTCACATTCCATCAACTGGAACATGAACCTATTGATATGTTTCTTGCGGAAATCAGGATTTTGACGTCTACCTGTGACTTTGATGGAAATCTAAACAATTATCTATGCGACCAAATAGTACTCAACTGCTATGTTGGTGAAACTCCTGAAATTTGTATCAGAATTGGAAGATCCATCATGGCTTTAAAAAAATTGGGAATACTTAAGCACATTACTGAAGTGGAAACGGTGAATGCTATTTTACTTAAAAACAAATCTGATGTTTCTTCACATGTTGGGCAGAGGAAAATGGCTAAAGGTGGTGCATCTACCAATAATATGCATTATAAGTGCAGCTCAAAGACTTACTTGGCCAATGCCAATGTTTGTCCTGCTTTAGGGAAAAGTTGCTTAAAATGTAAAAAAAAAGATAGCCATTTCGCAAGAATATACCAAGCTTCTAAAAAAGCTGTGTTAGTTAATGAACAAATTCCAACTTCTGGTTTAGAGGATGAAAAGTATGTGAGCACTGTGGCAGAGTGATGCTATGTATGAAGGTAGTTTAGTCTACAATTAGTGGTAAAGGTGGTGATCCAGTATGCACAATAAGCACGGGTGATATCCAAGTTAAAGTCATTGTAGATTCTGGGTCACCTGTAACCTTTGTTCCTTACGATTTGTTCTTTAAGCAGTTGCATTTGGAGGTTTCTCAAATGACATGTTGGGTTACTTCCAGGAGAAGGTCACATACAAGGATAGAGGGATTTTCACCAAGATCCATGTAGCCAAGAGGGGTTACAACATAATAGAGTGAAGAGATTAACAGGAGTTTGGGATGGTGCGCAGCCCACAAATAGCATGTTCCACTTCTTTGGCTGATGTGAGTCATTCCCAGGAGAAGTACGTAAGTATGTCACTGGATCGCCACAAGTCTTTGTTTGAAGACAAGCTTGGCACTGTGAAAGGCTTTGAGCACAGAGTAATTTTAAAAGACTAACTCATTGTTGTGGTACATACAGTTATGAATATACATTTGAAAATCAGGAAAAAGTTGTGGGAACACTTAGATATGTTATATAGGGAAGGGGGTCATAGAATCCGTTGATGCCTCACAGTGCATCTCCCCCACAGAGGTAGAGAAGAACAGGACAGGGGATTTGAGGTTGTGAGTTGACTGTAGGTCCTTAAATAAGAACATCTTAGTAGACTGTTTGACTTTCCCAAAGATTCAGGAACTGTTGGTACAATTAGGCAAGGCAAAAGTGTTTTCCACAGTAGATTTGTGATCAGCCTACCACCAAGTGGCACTCAGTAAGGACTCCAAAACCCTTACCACTTTTAATACACCATTTGGAGTATTTAGATTCCTCAGTATGCCATTTGGACTGAAATCAGCAGCGTCAGTCTTCCAGAGTTTGATGGACAATTTATCTGGTGACATGGTGTACAAGCCTACCAAGATTATATTTTAATTATGTAATGAGCATGAACAGAAACATGTGCTTGTTCTGGAAAAAGTGTTGTCTGTTTTACTAGACAAAGGGTTTAATGTCAAGAAGAGCTAATGTAATTTTCTAGTGAGAGATGTCGAATATCTGGGGCATCACATTTCAGCAGATGGAATGAAACTGGAGTTGGGTTTGTTGGAAGCCATAAAGGATAGTGCTCCTTCCAAGGATAAGGATCAATTGCAATATTTCCCTGGCTTATGTGAGTATTACTCCCACAATTTGTTAACAATTTTGTACTTCAAACCAAGCCTTTGAGGAAGCTTTTAAGTAGTGGGGTACAATTTAAATGGGAATATGAGGGAAATGTGTCATTCAAACTTTTGATAAATTTGATTCTAAATGCTCCTGCTCTCCACCCCTTTAGAAATAATGGAGCACTGTGGAAGTTGATTCCAGCACTGTAGGTTGTGGGAGCAATATGATTGAGAGAGAGGAGTGAGAGGTGTTGGGGGCAACTAATCACTTTGTCAAGTATTTGTGGGGTAGAAAACTTTCCTTAGGGACAGATCACAGACCACTTGTTAACTTTAACTAGCGCTGTGCTGTGGATCGCGCTGCACATTTTAAATACCTGTTTTGTATTTTTTTTCTCTTGAGTTGCATTCTGCCTTGTTTTTAACCTGCTACTGTCGCGACCCCCCCTGGCCCCTTACCGCATATAATTACAAATTCCAGCACCGCTGCTTAGCGGGTCCGGGCTCCTGGGTTTCTGCATCACGTGGTTTTCGACGTGACGACGCCGCCATCTTGGGAAGGCTGGTTCCTTCCTACCGGGGGTTAGCGCGCTAGCGCTTGTTACCGCCAGTCGCCTACATAAGGTGAGCTTAGACACGGGGTCAGCCTGGAGAAGGTGACCACCGCGTTATAGAAGCGCTTAGAGCGATACTTTGACTAGCGCTGTGCTGTGGATCGCGCTGCACATTTTAAATACCTGTTTTGTATTTTTTTTCTCTTGAGTTGCATTCTGCCTTGTTTTTAACCTGCTACTGTCGCGACCCCCCCTGGCCCCTTACCGCATATAATTACAAATTCCAGCACCGCTGCTTAGCGGGTCCGGGCTCCTGGGTTTCTGCATCACGTGGTTTTCGACGTGACGACGCCGCCATCTTGGGAAGGCTGGTTCCTTCCTACCGGGGGTTAGCGCGCTAGCGCTTGTTACCGCCAGTCGCCTACATAAGGTGAGCTTAGACACGGGGTCAGCCTGGAGAAGGTGACCACCGCGTTATAGAAGCGCTTAGAGCGATACTTTGACTAGCGCTGTGCTGTGGATCGCGCTGCACATTTTAAATACCTGTTTTGTATTTTTTTTCTCTTGAGTTGCATTCTGCCTTGTTTTTAACCTGCTACTGTCGCGACCCCCCCTGGCCCCTTACCGCATATAATTACAAATTCCAGCACCGCTGCTTAGCGGGTCCGGGCTCCTGGGTTTCTGCATCACGTGGTTTTCGACGTGACGACGCCGCCATCTTGGGAAGGCTGGTTCCTTCCTACCGGGGGTTAGCGCGCTAGCGCTTGTTACCGCCAGTCGCCTACATAAGGTGAGCTTAGACACGGGGTCAGCCTGGAGAAGGTGACCACCGCGTTATAGAAGCGCTTAGAGCGATACTTTGACTAGCGCTGTGCTGTGGATCGCGCTGCACATTTTAAATACCTGTTTTGTATTTTTTTTCTCTTGAGTTGCATTCTGCCTTGTTTTTAACCTGCTACTGTCGCGACCCCCCCTGGCCCCTTACCGCATATAATTACAAATTCCAGCACCGCTGCTTAGCGGGTCCGGGCTCCTGGGTTTCTGCATCACGTGGTTTTCGACGTGACGACGACGCCATCTTGGGAAGGCTGGTTCCTTCCTACCGGGGGTTAGCGCGCTAGCGCTTGTTACCGCCAGTCGCCTACATAAGGTGAGCTTAGACACGGGGTCAGCCTGGAGAAGGTGACCACCGCGTTATAGAAGCGCTTAGAGCGATACTTTGACTAGCGCTGTGCTGTGGATCGCGCTGCACATTTTAAATACCTGTTTTGTATTTTTTTTCTCTTGAGTTGCATTCTGCCTTGTTTTTAACCTGCTACTGTCGCGACCCCCCCTGGCCCCTTACCGCATATAATTACAAATTCCAGCACCGCTGCTTAGCGGGTCCGGGCTCCTGGGTTTCTGCATCACGTGGTTTTCGACGTGACGACGCCGCCATCTTGGGAAGGCTGGTTCCTTCCTACCGGGGGTTAGCGCGCTAGCGCTTGTTACCGCCAGTCGCCTACATAATGCTCGCCCGTAGCATAGCGGTCTAGCGTAGCGGTCACGCCTTCGCTACGCCTGAGTCTCGCCAGAGTCCTGCCCGTCTGCGCCCGTCAGCGCTAAGGCAGGGCTAGGGCAGGGGACTCTGGCCCACTCACGATGATATCTGCTGAGAATCTCCGTCTACTGCGTCGTCGGGTACGAGTCTGCCGTCATGGCACATTGGATCCTCTTAGTGGGCCATTTCAGTGCCCCTCTTGTTCTTTTAAATTACCTTTACCTCTGCCCATTAAGGGTCTGCAATCTAGGCCTGCAGTGGACAGTAAATTGGATATTGCTGTGGTCTCTTCCACCCAATCTTCTCTTAAAATCTTTCATTTAAATGTCAGATCATTGTCCTGCCACGCTCTTGAAGTTTTTACCTTGATAACTGATGAGGCCCCGGATATTTTTTTCCTCACGGAAACTTGGCTGCATGACCAGTCTATGGCGGTCATGAATTTAGCCTTGCCTGTGGGATGCACTATGCACTCCCTTCCCCGCAATGCTAGAGGTGGAGGTATAGCAGCTGCGGTGAAATCATGCTACCCTGCATTTGGAAACCCATCACTTTGCCAGGATGTGAGAGTGCCCTTTTCAACATCTCAGTGAATCCCCACTTTACGTTTACGGGACTCCTAATTTACAGGCCCCCTGGTCCCGATGGCGCTTTTCGCCAAAGCCTCCCGGAGGTGATCTCCTCCCTAGTTTTGAAAACTGCTAACTTTACAATCCTAGGTGACCTCAACCTCCATATGGACGTTCCACTCTCCAACTCGGTACATAGCTTGTTGGCGGATCTTGAAGCGCTTCAAATGATTCAAATGGTACAACTACCGACCCATACGGGTGGCCACATATTAGATCCCGTTCTGACGAACCTTGTAACTAATATTTCAGTGCTGCCCCCTAGACCTATGGCATGGACTGATCACCATTTGATTGAGATCCGTATCGTCACTACTCTACCTCCCCCGAAAAATAACATCCCAGCCAGTTTCAGACGCCCCTGGAGAAATTTGAATTTAGAGCATTTCCACCAGCTACTGATGAAATACCATCCTTCACCTCCTACTGAAGTCTCCCGGGGCTATGATACTTTCTGCGAATGGCTCAATCAGTCCCTAGATACGCTCATTCCGGCCAAGTGGAGTAAGACCAGATCGAGTCCTTCAAGCCCTTGGTACGATGAATCCCTTAAAGCCCTCAAAGTTTCCTGTAAAAAAGCAGAACGCGCATGGCGTAAAACGTATGATACTGACCTCAAGGCGGCCTATAGGGCTTGCACTAGAGTGTATCATCGGGCCATATGTGCAGCTAGGGCTGCTTTTTACGCTCAGGAGATTAAGAATAGTACTAACCCCTCTAAGGTCATCTTCAGGGTGTGTAAGGACCTCACAAGCAAGAGGACGGACATTGCTACTATTGAGCCCTCCATGGCACACTGCGAGGATCTAGCCTCGTTTTTTGTTGAAAAGGTGGAGGCCATCTACAGGTCATTTTCTCAGCTTCCCATCAGGGAGGAAATGTCTACTTCTATGGCTCTTAAACCATTGCTAACCATCCCCAGTCCGACCCGGGATGAGTTTTTAGCTTTGACAACAAAAGTCAAATCCGGTTCTCCGGATGATCCCTTGCGACCCGCTCAATTCCGGGAACTTGCTGAATGTTGCTATCCTGCCCTACACGATCTCATCGATCTGTCCTTTAGTTCGGGCAGTGTTCCCAAGGCCTGGAAACAGGCGATGGTCATTCCGATCCTTAAAAAACCTACCCTCGATCCGACTAAGCCAGAACACTACCGGCCCATTTCCCTTCTTCCTTGGCCAGCCAAGCTAGCGGAAGCACATGCTAACCGTATTCTATCTGCTCACCTGCAAGAAATGAATCTACTGGACATTTCCCAGAACGGATTCCGTGCAGGTCACAGCACCGAAACAGCTCTCTTGGCTGTGGTGGAACATATTAGGAAGATGTTGGATCAGGGTCAGACGGCGGCACTGATCCTTTTGGATCTCAGTGCCGCCTTTGATACGGTGTCCCATCAGATTTTATTACATCGTCTGATGGAGGCTGGAGTCGGAGAGACGGCACTTGAGTGGTTTCGCTCTTTTCTTGAGGATCGAGGTTTCAAAGTGTCCACACCTCCTTTTGTCTCTGCTTCACGTCCTATTCTTCAGGGTGTTCCCCAAGGTTCGGCTCTCAGCCCCACTTTATTTAATTTATATGTTCAGCCTCTGGCGGAGGTAGCCCACAGTTTTGGTCTTTCCTTAGTGTCATACGCCGATGACACGCAGCTGGCGGTGGCACTAAACGGCGACTCCAACATGGACGCCCCCACCTTCCAGTCAGCGTTAAAAGCTGTTTCTGGCTGGATGGCGAACAACCGGCTTCAACTTAATGCCTCTAAGACCGAGGTCATTATTTTTGGTAAGGAAAGTGGCCTATGGGGAGATCAATGGTGGCCTACTGATCTTGGCCTGTCCCTACCCCTGTGAGTGAAGTCAGAAACCTCGGGGTGTGGTTTGATGACAAGCTTTCATTTATCTCCCATACCAAACGCGTGGCTGGCGTATGTTTAGGTACGTTGCATTGTCTGAGACCCATCTTTACATTTTTTGATGCTGAGACAAGACAGATTATGGTCCAGGCTCTGGTTCTTACCAGACTGGACTATGCCAACTCTCTGTTCTTGGGTTTAAATCAGGCCGAACTGTCCCGTCTTCAGAGGGTCCAGAATGCGGCCGCTAGGATGCTTGTCGGCCTCCCGAAATTTGTCTCAGCTCGCCAAACTATCCGGAATCTCCATTGGCTTCCGATTGAGCAAAGAGTTAAGTTTAAAGCCCTCTGCTTAACTTTTAAAATTCTTAAACTAGCCTCTCCTCCTATTCTTTCACAGACTATTCTGCACTATGTTCCTGCTAGAGCTCTTCGCTCTGCTGGATTGAACTTCGCCACAGTGCCCCGTTTTAAGCGGGCTAGAATGGGTGGTCGCTCGTTCTCAGTGCTGGCGGCTGCCCTCTGGAACTCTCTTCCAGCTCCACTCCGTTCAATCCCAGACCTGTTTCTTTTTAGGAAGACCTTGAAGACCTTCCTCTTTTCCACAGTCTAGTCTGTCTTCTTGCCTTTGCATTCTCATATGTGTTGTGTTATTCAGATCTCCAAGCGCCGGGACGCCTCTTAGCTGCGGCATCCGTGCGCTATATAAAAAATTAATAACATAACATAACATAACATAACTTGTTTAGTTATGTTATGTTATGTTATGTTAGCAAAATGTATAAAGCGCATGGTTACCCCAGCACCGGGGCGTCCCATCGCTAGCAGATCGGGCGGCAGAGGTAGAGAGGAAGCTAGGAAGACGGCCAACCGGCAGACCGGAACAGTCGTAGCAGGGCTAGAGAATGCCCCAGCTAGATGGAAGCGAACAGCCACGTTTTAATCTGTTTTCTGAAGGCCAGGTGGTCTTGGGTGCATTGGGCCGCGATTGGGATAGAGTTCCAAAGGAGAGAGGCTAGAGACCTGAAAGAGCGCCCTCCCGCTCTGCACCTGCGCACCCTAGGAGTGCAGGCCAGGTGCAAATCAGCAGAGCGCAGAGTCCGTGTGGGTACATACAATGAGCATTGGTCCTGCAGAATCTAGGGGCCTTGGCTAAACAGGATCTTGTGAAGAATGCAGAGAGTTTTAAAATGGATTCTCCGTTCAATCAGAGGCCAGTGTAAGCGTCGCAAGAAATGGGAGGTGTGACAGTATTTAGGGAGGGCAAACAGAGTACAGGCAGCAGAGTTCTGGGCTTGTTGTAATCTCTTCGTGACCATTTTATTGGTGCCCAGTAGGAGTCCGTTACAGTATTCCAGACGAGACAAGACTACCGATTGAATGATCATCTGACGGATGGGGGCAGCAAAGAATCCTAGGATGGGTTTCAGCCCACGTAAGTGGCCAAAACAGGTGCCTGTCACTTTTCTGGCATGCAGTTCAAAGGATAGGGAAGTATCCATTAGGATCCCGAGATTTTTTACTGAGTTCTTGGGTTGGGCGAGCCTTTCCCAAACAGGAGCACCCCAATTGTGCGAGCCTTTCCCAAACAGGAGCACCTCAGTTTTAGAGGAGTTAAGTTGGAGGTAGTTGTCCGCCAGCTAATCTGAGATTGCCAGGATGTCTTCCTGGAACCTAAGTTTGTCTAAGCTGGGGTCTTTGGAGAAAGTAAACAACAACTGCATATCGTCTGCGTAAGATAGCATCTTAATACCCCAGGCCTTGGCCAGAAGGGCCAGAGGGCGAATATACACGTTGAAGAGTGTATGGCTCAGCGCAGAGCCCTGTGGGACACCGCAGTTGAGAGGATGGATATTGGACTGATGATGGGGGGCATGGATCTGGAAGGAACGTTCAGATAAAAAAGATGCAAACCAGGCCCAGGCCGTTCCACAGACCCCGGCCTTCCTGAGTCGATGGAGCAGGATCGCATGGGAGACCGTGTCAAAGGCCGCACTCAGATCAAGCAGCACCAGAGCAGTGGTCCGCCCTCATCCAGTACCGCCCTCAGCTGCTCTGTGACTGCCAGCAAGGCGGATTTCGTGCTATGATTAGACCGGAACCCATTTTGTGACTTATACAGGATCTCATTCTCCTCTAAATACTTGGTAAGGATGGTGTTTACATGGGATTCCATGACCTTCACTAGGTAAGGGAGCAATGAGATAGGCCGGAAGTTCTCAGGGGCAGATGCATCCAATGTGGGCTTTTTTAGGATTGGAACAACCTTAGCCTGCTTCCATGATTTGGGGATCACCGCTGGACGGAGTGACCTATTAATCAGTACCCTCCCCTCGGTCAGGAGACAGTCTTTGAACTTCCTGAAAATGTCAGGTTTGACAGGATCGGCAGGAGAGCTAGATTTCACTTGTTGGAGATAGTGTCCATGTCTTTACAGGACAGGGGGGTAGGGCTTGAAGATGGGTAGAGGAATCTGCGATAGTGATAGGAGGCAAATAATCCTGTATCGCCCTATGCCCCTCAAGTGTAGTGTAGATGCGGTCAATTTTATTGATGAAATACTGGGCTAGAGCTTCACACTGCTGGTTGGAGGAGATGATATTATTGGTGATTGCTGTGGGTTTCGTCATATCATTGACGAGGGAAAATATGGTTTTGGAGGGATTGGCGCTTGAAGTGATTAAATTGGTATAAATGCGGCGTTGGCCTTTTGGACAAGCTTATGATAGGCTTTGATCGGCCGTCTATAGAGTTGTTTTGCTATGTGGTCATAGGAGCGCTCCAAGGATTTGCAATGTTATTTTTCCTGCCTTAAAGACTAGTTATACCACGCATGGGATTTTACACCTTAGTAAAAGTCAATTTTTTGGGAATGTATCAGTCTAAACAGAGCTAGTCCCAGACTGGTTCGATTCTTGTCAAAAATTCACAAATGTAACTTTCAGGTAAAGAACATACTAGTGGAAATAATGTTAGAAAAGAGTTTGTCTCTAGATGTCCTTTAAGCTCTGACTCGGTTGGTAGTAGTATGGATGGAGTAAATTGTGTGGACATCATTGATGGAACAGTCTTTTCAGAAGGTGTGGTGCCATCCAAATAATGGTCATATAGGGGCAAAAGTAGGTAGCCGTTTGCGATTCGCAAACGCTGAAATTCAGCGAATTTCAGCGTTTGCGAATCGCAAAAGGCGTTTTGATATGTAGGTGCCACTTAGCAAAATAAGGAATCGCAAAAATTGCTATTCCTTATTTTGCTTATAGCATTTAAGGAATCACAATTTTGCGATTCCTTAAATGGTATGTAGGCGTGCTTCAAAAATTGCGATTTTTGCATAAGGAATCGCAAAACACCACCTACTTCAAGTAGATGGTATTTTGCGAATTACATCAAAAATGCATTTTAAAAAAAAAATTCAAAGTGCCATGTGGCGCACAGACATGCCCTTAGGGCATGTATGTGTGCTACATGTACTTACAGGCACATTCCAGGGGTGCAACAGGTGTCCTTTGGACACCCTGGCACCCTTGGAATTGCGATGCTCAAATTGCGATTTTCTCATAGAAAATCGCAATTTGAGAATGTATCCCCATTCATTCCTATGGGCCTCTTAGCCCATAGAAATGAATTGGACACTCATTCCTTAATTGCGATTCGCAATTTGCTAATCGCAATTAAGGAATGTTAGAGATTCGCAAAAAAATTGCGAATTATTACCTACATTCCATTTTGCTATTTTCAAATAGCGATTCCTTAAAAATCGCTATTTGGGAATCAGAAAAGGGAAATTACCTACATATGCCCCATTGTTCTGAACAGGGTGTTTATTTGGTAACACTGAACAAGTAGAGTTTTGAAGGTTGCCAGCGAAGGTAATTTGGAGGGTGACTTGAAAAATTACTAGAAGATAAAATAAGAGTTGACTATTGAAGAGGATTTGGTGTTGAGAGGGAACTGTTTGGTTTCCCTGGCAATGTTGCAACTGCGTCTGATAGGGTTGGCCCATATGAGGCATGCAGGTATGACAGGCACTAAAAACAGGCTTTGTGAGTACTATTGGTGGCAAGGAATGGATACTGAGGTTGAACCATATACAATATATTGTGGTTAGTGCATGGGGCGGAGAAATCTCTTTGTATGTGTAACACTCCCTTATCACTAAGAAACCTTGGAGGGAATTGGGGATAGAATTCATTGGACCTTTGAGCAACTTGCAGGAAAACTTAAGGTATGTGTTTGTTGTGGTTGACTATCATTCCAAGGGGATCAAGTGAAAATTACTGTGGGAACCCAATACTAAGGTTGTGATAGTTTTCTGAAAACCTTGTTTCAGAGGGAGGGAATCCCCAAGTTTTTATTTTCTGACAATGGAGTCCAATTCAAATAGGAATGCATAAAAACGTTTTGGTTTTGCATGGCATGAAACATTTGTCGGTAGCTTTATATAGCCCACAACGGAATAGTATGGGAATGGTGTGGTGGAGAGAGTAAATCACATAGTGAAATATACTATCAAATTAGCTTTGTCTTCAGGTTTGGATGTTTGTGAGAAGGTGGGTAAGAGGTTGTAGAGTTACCACAACAGTCCTCACTCTACCTTGGGGTGTTGCCCGGTTTGTGTTACTGAAGGGTAGGGTGTTCTTCTAATGAGTTGTGACCAAGGTGGGTTTTAGACACTACACGAGAGGATGATGGTGCGGTTGGGCAATCAAAAGCAAATCTAGATACAATGAACTAAAAAGGGTGTATGATGCATGTTTTCCCTTTCGCCATGGTGCAAAGGTGCCTGCTTTGAGGAATGATTGTTGGTGTGCAGGAAGGGGCACCTTCCTGCAAGAAAACAATCATTAATGGCGTTTTCCTACTTCTATGTGTGCTGCAGAATGCAACACACATTGGAAGAACAGAACATAAGGAAAAATAAAAGTATTTGCCCTTGTTTGCCACTCCTAGGCCTCCCCTGGGGAGGTGCAGGATTCGGACACAATCCCAGGTTTAAGACAATTTGTACATCTGGGGATCTGTCAGGTTCCATGGTTGTTGTGGAGGAACACCCACAGCAACAGCCATGAAACGCCCCTTTCATGCAGAGTAATGTGTGAAAGGGGCCCATATCTACAAGGCCATGAAACGTCACACAGGGTGACTTTATGTGGCCTTGCAAATATGGGCAGGCACACTACGCAGCCAGTAGATCTAAAAGAAATGATGCACCGGAGCACAAGGGATTGTAAATGAGGTCCAGAGACTGCAAATGTTGGAAAAGGATTCCGCTCAGATGACTTGCCACCAGGCAACGAACAGACCCAAAAGGCCGACTGGTATGCCCAGGTATTTTAGTGATTTTGTGTTGTCTAAAGGGTTTTTTGCTTGAAGGGAGGGTTGTTATGAGCTGTAAATGTAAATAGAGCTGCTGTTACAAATATGTGAAAGTGGGTAGGAACGCACTACTTGCATGTAACAGCGCCATTACCCCATAGCGTCTTGGCAGTCGTAGTTCGGTTTTTCACACAAACTTCATTATGTTTCAGCTAATGCCGTCTTTCCAAATTGTATCTCTAGACACCAGTGTTTAGGGATTCCTCCCTCATCAGTAAAGAATATTTGCGGGTTGCTGGACATGTTGCCAATTTTCTCAGGTATAATCTTACTCATAGCATGCAGGCATTCAAAAGCTCATCAGCTTGGGCGGCTCACAGGAGCCTTTTATCAGTGAAAGTGGGTAGGCACGCACTGCTTGCATGTAACAGCGCCCCATAGCCTCTTGGTAGATGTAGTTCAGTTTTTCACACAAAGTTCATATTGTTTTTCAGCTAAGGCAGTTTTTCGAAATTGTATCTCTAGACACCAGTGCTTTGAGATTCCTCCCTCATCAGTTGAGAATC
This sequence comes from Lissotriton vulgaris, assembly GCF_964263255.1. NCBI lineage: Eukaryota > Metazoa > Chordata > Amphibia > Caudata > Salamandridae > Lissotriton > Lissotriton vulgaris. Next base: position 741,184,894 of record NC_141685.1, on the reverse strand, counting down.
TTTACGAGTTGCTGGATATGATGCCAATTTTCTCAGGTGTAATTCCACTCATAACATACAGGCGTTCCAAAGCTCGTCAGAATGGAACCGGCTCATGAGATGGCAGGGAAGTTGGCTGAATAACAGCTAGGAACTTTGGAGTCAGGAAGCAACTATTGCGGATGTTTACCGCCAATATTTTAAGCGCACTTGCTGGATATACTCTTTTGTTTATCCATATGGCCAATTGAAGTTACAAGGACAGCTTAATATTGACGGCCGCCAATACTTTAACTTTTTGTTCAACGGACAAACTTTCCGTTAATTTGGATACTTTCATGTCAAATTATTTTAAGAGATGGCCGGGTTGGAGTTAGAACTGTTTTACTGGTTGCTTCGGGTTCATAGTCTTTCAAATATGCAGCCCTGAAGAAGTCATGAGGTACTCCCTCAGTGACAAAACCCGTGTTGACTGGCTATAACAACAAGAAAAGAGGCTAATGGGCCAAAAGTCAAAAAAGAGAAACACAAGAACTTCAACAAAAGAAACCCTTATTTTGTTCTACGACTGTACTGACTATATAGTATTGATACTTATTGAAGTATTGCGTGTGCTAGAGCCTTACACATTTTTATATGCTTGCTTGGTAGATTTGAGAGAGTATACATTGGAAATCAACAGTTTTTACTTTCTGTCTTTTTAGTGCAAATGATCCTTTTCCATCACAGGATGTTCATACAATGTTGTTGTTTTTTGTTAAATGATTTATATCTCTATTCGGAGAGTGAGTGATCATGTTATGAGCTATGTTCTGGCATACATTTTTGAATCTTAGATTGTTGCACTTCATGTGACTATGTTTTGGTTGCCCTCTAGTGAAAGAAAGGAAATTCAAAGGGGATATGTAGATGGTCTGGCCATTCAACTAATATGATTTTTTTATGGCAATCCTAACGTCTTTGACAATGATTATGTCCACAGTGAAGTTATTATTATTTATGGGGGGGACATTTGTATGAAATTAATGTATTTGAGGAAAAATACAGAAGAATTTAGATGGTGACTTTGACTTGTCTCATCAATGGATATTGAAGTCCCCCATAAAGATGTTTTTGGTGTTGAGCTTTTTTAATTATGTGCTCCATTTTTATGGTCTTGCTTGACATAGTAGTTGTCTCCAGACACTTGTGAGCATTACCAGAAAGGGGCTTTAGCTCTGCCCACATGTTAGGATTCAGACATAAATGTTTTGATTGGGCAGAAGTTGTGTGCTTCCACAAAAAAGGGCGTTCCTTTCATACCGCTGTGATCATTCTGTTTATTTATCCAGCAGCCTACGCTTGAACTTTAGGGGCACACACATGACATTGAAATCCTATTAAAGTGTCTTAGATAACTAGATAATGTATGGTGGGTTTCTCTAGCAGCAGTAGAGATAGGAGGGCAGTCATTAAACTACATGGATTTTTAGGGATGGTTTTACAGTGTAACTGTAACCTACCGTTTAACCTACCCTAATATTATTGTACTGTTCTTTACTTATACACAAACACATACCTATTCCCATGCTATTTACATGTAATGCCTCACATTACTATAGAACGTTCCTTTAAAGCCAGAAGTATTGGTATTGCCAATGTTTGTTTTTTCCTGGAAGACAAATTGTTGCAACTAAGGTAACAACCTCGCACCAGGTCATTATGGACACTGTTTCCATCACTAATAAATCATTGAATTCAGATGTCTTAGTCTAATTAATTCAATGGGAGCACACCAAGATTACAACACGCAGAAAGCAATAGCCTGTCAAATGAAAGTCCTGAACTGGAATCAGCATTTGTTATGACCTAGAGGGAGAAGGTCGCCATAGCTTTATTGGATAATATTGCATTTTATTAGGATTGTTTTGCTACATCTAATTTACACCGCCAAACCCTGGAAATGTTAAAAAGTGTTTTTACTTGGAATTAGTAGAGTGTTTAGAAACTAGTGGTATTCCTCTCCTGGTGTTGTTCTCTCGATCTAGACACAGAACTGAGTATCCTTGAGGGAGAGCTAGGAATATATCATGGTTTAAGAGTAGGTGTTAAGACATCTCAGTAAAAAATAAAATATCCAGATAAAGACATTTGAGGGGTGGATTTATTTCGGTATAGTATGCTGCTGCCGATCTTCAGAAGTGCACCATGGACCAATTACTTTTTGTTGTTATTTCAGTGGGCAGGGTGTTACTTTTTATTAGGTTATTCGCGTTTAGAATTGATGGGTAATTTTAAATTCTCTCCCTAGTGTTAGTAAGGGTGAGATGCTTATTTCAAGGAGGATGTTTTAACTGATATGTTTATTTTTAGTCTTATGAAATTGAAAGTGTCCGGTATGAAAGACGATAGATGGGATATGGTTCACTATACGAGGATTTTTTGAATCTGTATGAGTTCAATAATTATCTATTCTAGAGTTATAATATTGGTATCTAGTGGCTAGACATTAATATTTGAGTGGATCTAACAGGTTGGTAATGCTTTGTCCAAGCCAATCTAGAGTTTTATTTAGTAGGAGTTGTGTCCTGGATGCCATATTGTTTTCAGCTTGGCTTACCATTTGTAGTGAATTGAGCAGAGGCTCAGGAAGGTTTAGATTACAGATAGTAGTAATATTGGCTTCAGGTTCATCTCGCATCAATATGTGCTTTAGTGGAAGTGAGTTAAGTGCCTGGAACAAATGCAGAGTAGATTCTATTTGCATTGCTGGGTCATGATTTTCAGAGTCGGGTTGGTTATCTGGTGGGGTGTACTCAGAGTAATTGTAATTGCATTTATATAGTGCTTACTATCCCTGACGAGGCATCGAAGTGCTTTTTCGGTGAGTGGCACACTACTCCAGAAGCCAAAAATAATTTGTGGCAAATTAGTATAGGGAAATATGAAATTAATTAGAGTGGTGAGCATGTTAGTCTGTTATTTGGATTGAAAAGGATAGTGGAGGGAAGTGTTTGCATTTATATAGCTCTTGCTACCCCTGATTAAAAAAAATAACAAACTTTATTGAAGTTTTCTGTTCAGCACAAACATACACTGTGATAGGGTTCATTACAGAATACTTCCCAAAGGGGTCAATATTACAATCATATAAAGCTTAGTCATGCAAAATGAATTCTACTATACAGTGCATTGGCCCTCCCTCTCTGTACGAATTTTATTGAGATGTAAAAATAAAAAAATAAAAAATGAAACAGAGGTACAGTGAGTACGCTGAAAAGGCCTGCAAATGGACACACCTAGGTTCGGAAATAGAACTTAGCAGGATATTATATGTCCACATCACAGCATCATCATCCGTAGAAGATCCCTCCTGCCGTGGGGTAATGTGACCTCAAATGGGGTTTATTTATTTATTTTATTTATTTTTGGAGTTTTCTATAGCGCTGGCCAGACCCCAGGGTATCGGAGCGCTTTACATTCAGTCAGGAAGAAACAGGTGCGAAAAATAGTGCAGCATACTGTAAACAGGGTACATACAAGGTCAGCAATTAGCTCAGTGGTCTTCCGCCTGGGTGGCGGTTTTGAGGTAGAGTTGTTGAGGTAGTCCGAGTTCCAGGATGCGCTATTGAGGTAGAGTTCGGGAATGCGCGGTTGAGGTAGAGGATTTTTAGTTGTCTCTTGAATTCGGGAAAGGAAGGAGTGGTTCTGATGTCCACTGGGATGCAGTTCCAGATTTTTGGTGCGTTGCCGGCAAAGGAGCGGCTGGCGGTTTTTTGTTTCCGGGTTTTCAGGGGGATGAGTAGTAGAGAGTTTGAACTTCTGAGGTTTCTGGATTGACCTGCTTTCTTGAGCTTGGAGGCTAGATATTCCGGTTTTCCTGTGTGTAGGGCTTTGTGTGTGAGGCAAGCCGTTCTGAAGTTTGCGCGCATTTCCACTGGAAGCCATTTAAGATCTTTGAGTGCGGGGGATATGTGGTCAAATTTCCTTGCACCTGAGACCATTCTGGCTGCTGCATTAAGGGTGGTTTTCAGTGGCGCTAGGTGGGATATGGCTGTGCCGGATAGTGTTGCGATCCCATAGTCCAGTCTGGATAGGACCAATGCTTGGGTGGCTTGTTGGAGATCTTTTTGTGGGATGTGTGGTTTGATTTTATTGAGGAGCTTCAGATTGAGGAAGGCGCTTTTCGCGGAGTTCTTGATGTGGTTTGACATAGTTAGTTTGTTATCCAGGGTGATTCCCAGTGATTTTACTGTGTTGGTCGGGGTGAGATTTCCTTTGAGAGCGTCAATGGCTTTCACCCATTCAGTCAATTTGGGGTTGTCATCTTTGTTGGAGATGAGGAGGATCTCAGTTTTCCCTTGGTTTAATTTGAGGTGATTCGTCCCTAGCCATTCTTGGATTTCATTTAGAGTGTTGTTGAGTCTTAGAATGTCGTTATAGGAAGTGGCTTCTATGTAGATCTGAGTGTCGTCCGCGTATAGATGGAAAGGGATATTAGCTTTCTTCAGTATGATGGTGAGGGGAACCATGTATATGTTGAACAGTTGAGGGGAAAGGACGGATCCTTGGGGGACCCCTCTGGTCACGGGTAGAGGGTCTGATGTGAAGGATTTTATTTTTACTCTTTGAAAGCGGTTCTTAAAGAAGGAGTCGAACCATTTCAGGACCATGTCCTCCGCACCTACTCGTTCTTTGAGGGCTTTGATGAGGAGCTTGTGGTCAACCGTGTCAAACGCCGCTGACAGGTCAAGAAGGATGAGTAGGCAGCATTGATCCGAGTCAAGGGAGTTGCGGATGTCATCTACTATGTTCAGGATTGCGGTTTCGGTGCTGTAGCCTTTTCTGAAGCCAGATTGGTTTGGATCAAGCAAGTTGATGCTGTCGAGCTGGTTGTTGAGTTGGCGTAGTACGCATTTTTCTAGGATTTTGGCTAGGAAGGGTAGATTTGAGACTGGTCTGAAATTGTTGAGGTCGTTGGAATCCAGGCCTGGTTTCTTCAGGAGGAGAGTGACCTGGCCAACTTTAAGGCAGTCCGGGATGATGCCAGATTTTAGGGAGCTGTTAATGATTTTACACCAGAGAGGGGCAAGGGTGAGTTTGAGGTCTTTGGCCATTTGGGCGGGGATGGGATCAGAGTTATGGGAGGAGGGTTTGGAGGATGAGATTAGGTTGAGGATCTCTGCTTCTTGGACGAGGTCGAAAGAGGACCAGGCAGTAGAGGTTGTGTCTCCAGCGGTGGTGAATGTTGTAGTTAGGTTGATGTTGATGGTCGGGGTAGGGCTGATGTCTAGGGATAGTTCGATCTTGGCAATTTTTTCATTGAAGAAGGAGACGAAGTTGTCACATAGCGTTTTGGAGGGTTGAGCATGGACGGTGGATGGCTTAGAGGTTTATTTTTTGATGATCTCAAAGAGTTCTCTAGGTCTATTTTTTGCCTTTTCTAGCGCGTTGCAGAAGAAGTTTGTTTTTTCATTGTTGATGTGGTTTTTGTACCTTCTTCTTACTGCTCTGAGTTCCTCGCGCCGGCTGCAGGAGGGGTATTTTCTCCACTGTCGTTCTGTGGCTCTGAGAAGTCTCCTTTCCTCGTTGATGTCTTTGTTGAACCAGGTTCTCGATGGAATGTTCCTGGGTCTTTTTTGTTTTAGAGGTGCCAGTTGGTCTAGGATGGCGGTAGTGGTGGAGTTGTAGTGAGAGATGAGTTCGGTAGTTGAGAGGCCTTCTGTGTGGCTCAGCAGGGAGGCAGCTATTTTTTCTTCTAGTTCTTTTGGGTTGATTTGTGAAAGACTCCTGGACCATGTGCTAGGGGCTGTGCTTGTGGGGAGGGACTGGACCACTCTCCGTCCTGCTGTATGACTCAGGAAAACCTACTGGTTGGTATCTCTCCGGTTATCATTCATATAATGTAACTCTAACGAACCCCCCCCCCCTCAACCTTAACTAACCCCTCCTCCCTCCCCTCCTAGTCATGCCGCTGAGTTAACAATGTTTCACTGTTGGACGTGTGGGCAGGAGAGTGACGTTCTGTGTCCCAAATATCTTATACCTGAAGGTTCAGTGTCAGGGACAGATGTTCTCCCAGGTTCATCCCGCCCTATCTGCCATCTGCTTTCTAGTCTATCAGTGCCTCCCGAAGTCGGCCGTCTGCTGCAGGGTCCCTCTGCTCAGGATTCCCATTGGTATCAACCATTGGATGTCTTACCAGCTCCACAAGTGCCACCCATGCGCGTGCCGTCTCCAGAGACCTGGCCATTCGCAATCTGCAATTCCCCTCCACCTCTGCCCATTTCACTAACTCCCTGTGCCATCACGCTAAATTGGGGCCATTCCTCGTCCTCCAGTGGCCGGCAATCTCCCTTTAGGACAAGACCAACCCCAGGTCTATAAATTTACTAGTGACTTTGGTCTTGGCAGTATGTGGGAACCAATGTAATAAGTAACAGCCTGATGTAAGTGCCAGCACTATCTTCGTTGCTGCTGCCAGTTCAGTCGTCACCCCCCTCCAGTACTCTCCCAGATGCAGACAGTCCCAAAGCATGTGGAGGAACCCCGCCCGCTCTAGGTTACACCGTGGACACGCTGTGTATCCCCCAAAGTATTAATTCACCTTGCCCGGGGTAAAGTACGCCCTATGCAACACGTAGAAGTGGATTAACTGGAAGCGTGCATTCCTAGTACACTTCCAGGCCCGTTCCACCAATTCCCCCCAGGGCTTCTCCTCAATGGGTTCACCCAAATCCTCTTCCTACTTGAGACACATGGTCGTCAGGGGCTGTCTCAGGCTGTGGGGGATCCTCCTGTATAGGCACGTAACCTCCTTAATAGTTCCTGCCCCATTACTACATATTGGCAGACCAGAGAGGCCTGAGGTTCCGCCATCCCCTCTCGCCAATGTTTTGTAATGGCTGCTGTCAGTGCGGCATGTAGAAGAAAGTCCCCTCGTGGTAGGTAGTGGTGCTCCAAAAGGTCATTAAAGGGTAGAAGGCTACCATCCTCAAATAGGTCCCCTATAGTGGTGATCCCCTCATTGTCCCAGACCCGTAGCCTGCCCCAATCACCTCTGTGAGGTAAAGCCGCACATATCGTCAGCAGGATCTCTGGAGCATAGGGGGTGCGCATATGTGCCTGTCTAGCCAGCCGGTTCCAACACTGTCGTACCGCCTGTAGGTCAGGCGTAACCATTCTTTGCTACCCCTGATGGGGTGTTGAAGCGCTTTTTGGCAGGTAGAGTGTGAAATGTGTGACAGGATATTTCCTGTGAAAATGAGTGTGTTTTCCAAGACAGATTCAGGTTCTTTTCCTTGGCAGGCGTGTCTAGTTGTGTAAATTTGATGTAATCTGTCGTAGACAGCAAATTACTTTCCGTATTTCAATTGACTTAATGCAACCATTTTATTTTGCGGGTCTAAAATAACATACTTTACAGCTCTTGTGTGATCTCCAATAACATCAATTAGAGGATGTGATCTGACGGGTAGATTCAGGGCCGGGCTGACTACCGGGCAGTTTGGAATGATGCCGAGCTGGGGGCTGATTTAATTGCAGTGGGGCTGATTTCGTTCACGGAGACCTGCGTGTGCTTCGAAATAATTAAAGCAAAATGAATTTTGTTTAGCACACGCAGGTCTCCATGAACAAAATCAGCCCCCAGGTCAGCAGCATTCCAAACTGCCCGGTAGCCAGTCCGGCCCTGGCTAGATTGCCTACTTTGGTGCTGGAAACCAGAGTGCGAGCCTCGTGGTCGCCTCTACATCCTGTGATTCTGGGCAAATCACTTGGGGCCCGATGTAGGTAATCTCGATTTACCTACTCTTAAATACCGAATCATACCGAATCGGTATTTAAGAGTAGGTAAATTGGAAGTAGGCAGATGTAGGTAATTTTTCTCTTCCAATTACCGAATCTGTAAGATTTGGGGCTAGATGTAGGTAAAATAGATTTACCGATTTTTAATTACCGAATTTTACTGATTCGGTAATTAAAAATCAGTAAATCTAAGCTGTGGACATGTAGGTATTCCAGATGTGCTAGAATACCGATTCGGAAGTATTCGGTATTTACCGAATCGGTAAATACCGAATATCACAAGGGTGCAGGGGGTGTCACTTTGACACCCTCTGGCACCCCCAAAACAGGCTTGGGTGCCATGTGGCAGGCATACATGCCCTAAGGGCAGGTCTGCCTGTCACATGGCATAGGTGTGCATGCACACATGTGCATGCACACCGGAATCGGTATTTTACCATCAAATTGGATTTGATGGTAAAATACCGATTCTGTAAGGCCTCTGGGACTCAGAAGAGTCCCACCTACATATGGGAGCCTCAGATTCGGTAAATGTACCGATTTGTTATTTTACCGATTCGGTAAAATTACCGATTCGGTAATTTTACTGAATCGGTAAAAAAAATGCCCCCATACATACCTGTCACCCATTTACCGACCAGTAATGGTCAAAATCAGCCGTTACCGATCGGTAAATGGCCTGAAACGGCCACCTACATCTGGCCCTTGGTATTTACCGATTCGGTAAATACGGAATTGGTATTTGCCATTGGTTCCTATGGGCCTTGAAGCCAATAGGAATCAATGGCAAGTACCGATTCGGTAATTACCGAATCGGTAAATACCGAATCCTGCCAGAGGGAACGGGGTGTCACTTTGACACCCTGTAGCACCCCAAAGTCAGGCTTGTGTGCCATGTGGCACACATACATGCCCTAAGGGCATGTCTGTGTGTCACATGGCACAGGTGTAAATGCACAGATGTGCATGTACACCTGAATTCGTTATTTACCATGCAATAGTATTACATGGTAAATAACAAATTCTTAGGGGCCTGTGGCACTGTTTAAAGCGCCAGCTACATCTGCATTTACAGATTCGGTATTTTTACCGAGTCTGTATTTACCAATTCGGTAATTTTACAGATTCGGTAAATACAGAATCGGTAAAAATACCGAATCTGTAAATACATGCCCCCTACATTGGAAAAGGCATTTACCGTTCCGACCGGTAAATGCCTACCTACATCAGGCCCCTAATCTCCCCGTGCCTGAATGTGTCCTTGTGTAACGTAACAGGTGCTCATGTGAAGTGCTCCAATACCTTAGGGTCGAGTTTGCGCTATATCTATCTGCATTAAACAATATAATGACACCTTCCCTGAAGCCTATAAGAGCATCATTTACATCTCCTGTTTGGTGTATAGTTACATAATGTACACCTACCTCAAGGTCAACAGTGCACCAGTTGTAGTTCCTGTGCAATCAACATCATTTCCATCTACCAAGTGATCTAGAGTAACAACATGTACAGCAAGTGCAAGGTTCAGTGTAATGTCACATAAATCTCCTGTGTGGTCTGGAGAAACATAATTTACATCTCCTATAAGGTTTACTTACTTTTCTTACAGTTCCTGTAGGCTCTGAGACTCCTTTGGTAAATTGGTGAAGTGCTGAAGGTGGATTATGGTCTGAAGGAATGACTATGTTTTTGATCCCAGTGAAGATATTACAAAGGTTTGGAGGCTCAAGATGGAGCCTTGGATCAAAAGAGCTCAATTCCTGTAGAGCGAAAAAGATAGCAGGGAGTAGTCGAAGTTGCAATATGGCACTTGGTAGTTGTTTGCCATGAAATATTAAATACTGTTCGTTGGTCTGTGAGACTGTCTTGGTTTTATGTATACGGCTCTGCAAGTGAAGAGTATAAAATAGAAAATTTGATTTATTCACCACATTTTCTGATTGAGGTTTTTAGCAAACATACAAAGCAAATATTGAAACTACACGAATCATGGATAATATGCAGATGGACAAACATGTCCTCCTGCAGGTATGTACGAAACTCACAGAATCGAAATCATCAAAAAAAAATTGCTGTTTGTTCAAGAAACAGAGGATTAAGGAGGACGTTCTTTTGTCAAAAGGAGTGGCATACCCTTTGAATAGGTTTCACATAGACATGAAAAGGAGCCCATATTTTTTCAAGCTTCCCAACTATAGCATTTGCTGGAGCAGTCAGTTTCTCCAAGGCATAATTGTGTCAGATTTCTTGATGCGATAACTCGATAACCTTGGTTGTCGCCCTCCTAGGAGTGGAGGCTTCCAATTGGGAGATATCATTGATTAGTCAATTGTGCTTGCAAGGAGAAACCTAGAGATTAATTTGTCAGTAATGGACGACCGCAGGTACAGACCGTCCACGTCATCCATTAATTGATCCAATGAAATTGTCACATTCTTTGCCTCGATAATTATCAATAAATCTTCTTTCTAAAGGTCTGACAGAGTTACATGTCCAGCACATGTGAAACAAAGATCCGAACTGCCAATCAATACATTAAGGCTGGAAGGTGTAAAATAGCACCTCAAAATCATTTTATAAGCATTCACTTTGAATTGGGTACATTTAGATATCTTGGGTACTGTCCTTCAGATGCTGAGCCTTGAATCTTCTGTTATTTTGTCAGCTAGCTCACATTCCCAATCCATCACACTGAGGTTTGGGTGGGAGGAGGTGACATTTGGAGCTCTCCCCTCTTCGGATGGGTGGTGTGGTCGGAGCGCCACACTGTGCAGGATCGGTAAGGGTCCCGGCCCGGGGCTTAGCTGGAGATTCAGTGTGATGTGGAGTGCCTGAGGGTCCTCTTTTTAGGTTGGTGTGGGGTACCCGCAGGTGAGGAATTTGTTAGATTGGTTGTATCAGGTTTAGGCCTAGTTAGGAGCATGGCTAGCGATAAGGTGGAGCCTTGTTGGAGGTTTTGCTAGTTTTTGGGGGTGCTCGGCAGGAGGGTTTGTTGATTCTGGGTGTCCTAAAGCAGGCCTGGGTCACTAGGCAAGGAAGGTCATGGAGGAGGTCGGCAGTAGGGGTGGCAGTGGCAATTATGAACTGTTCCCCTCTACATCCTAAGCAGAAAAAAGTAGGTAGAGTGGGTGATCTCGGAGGGAGTAAAGCTCCTGAGGGCAGGAGACACTTAAGAAGCATCCGGGCAGAGCAGTACAGTTAACTGCAGTAAAGCAACAGGCTTGGGGGGAGTGGCACATTGGATCTTCTTTTGCGGGCCAAGTGCTGACACATTCTGGGGCAGGTACGTGAGGATCAGGCGGGCAACGCCCATTTGGCTCAAAGGGCTTCAGCCATCCCCGTTGTGTGTGACAGCCTGGGCGGAGACAGCTTCACGGGCACACACACAGCCGCACCCTAGTACTTCACAGGTGTTTAAAAGACCATTTGCTTGTTAATGAGGCTTTGTTGTTTTTCACCCCTTCTTGAGCCCCTGCATCTCCACTATGCCTATTGCTGGAAAAATTAGTCATCCCCCCGCCCCGAAATTGTTTCTAAGCCCCCCACCCCCCTGAAATTTGACTCTTGTTGCACCTCTGGTGAGGATACGGTGAGGCCTCCACAAGGGTGGCAGGAAGTGGGGGCGTTGGTGAAGGCAGGTGCTGTGACCATGCTGGGCAGGCAGGTTGAGCCTACTACGTGGATGACGGAAGTATATAGAGGAGGCGGTAAAAGGTTGATTACAAAAAGGCAAGTACATAGCTCACTAAGGAGTGGGCACAGAAGAAGTGACCTTTGTAGGTAAGAGCATGAAGGAGGGGAAATCTGGGGTTATTGGACGGGGAGGGTGTGAGGTAAAACAAAGGGAAAGAAAAAACGGAAAGTAAAAAGATAAAGCACAATAAACTCTCTCATATGGCTCTCACAAAGTCTTTGGGGCCCATTTAATGGCAGAAATAAAATAACACATTTGGAGGTCTTTAAGCCGCTGCATAGAGAGGTCTGGGCATAGAAAGGATTTAAGGAAGAGCAGAGGGACCTGTCATGATGGCCTATTGTGCCGGTCACCATTGAGAACTAGGCAGGAGCTTACCTAATTTATCTAAGTGTGTATTGTGGGAGTTTCCAAGGGTACTGTGTGGCGCTATTCATGTATATAGATGTTATAAGGAAGGCACGGATTGCACTTGGAGGATTAGGGGTTCACTAAGAAGAGTACTTTCAAGAAAGCTTGGCTGATGATGCTGCAGTAATTGGGGTGAGCTGAAAACGGAAATGTGGCTCTGCTGGACGACGCCTGCCAGACCTGCATCAAGAAAATATACAGTGAGTGGGATGCCCCTAGTTTATCAGCCCTTTCATGGGCAGCCCATTCAGGAAGGGGACTGCAGTCATGGTAGTAGACAAGCTGCATATATTGGATCTTTCTGGGCCTTTAACAAATGCGCTTGCAACATGGCATACCATAAATGTAAGCATGAGAGCTCAAAATGCAGGAAGAAACAAAACACCCAGTCATACAAGGTTGTAATCAGGGAGGAGTGGGATTAATGGGGCACAGGGAAGCAAGCACATATACAGGCAGGTCGGGTCATGGCTGTCAGGGTACCATAGGAAAAGGCCCTTACTTCAGTCAACGTTACTAAAACATGATGATGCTACATTGTTGTTTGAAGGGTTTTAAAAGGGGTTCAACGTGTTATGATGGTTCTTGGGACATGAGATGGTGATCCGGCGCTAGTCACAAATTCTGAGCCTAAGAAGTAGATTTTGAAAAGCTGCAGAGGGAAGTGGCAGAGGGTAAGATGGAGGGGTTTGCTGATTGGCATTTAGAAAGATAGACCATGTCCCGATAGGTGTGGCGCCCTAAAAAGAGAAAGGACTGTTCAGGTTGATTCAGCACTTGACATGAGCGGATTACTATTTTACAGTAGCGGTTCCTGGAGGGAGTGCTGCAGGGCGGATAGACAGTGTGGGGAGGGGCAGGGTGCGGGGTAGTATACTAGGGCATAGGGCTGAACCAAGGTAAGTACATAAATACATAAATAAAACGAATTACATTGTGCACGCTGCATCGTGCCAATGTAATTAGTTTTATTTACTAACCCCACCCTGTCCCTCTCCCGCCCCACTGCCCCGCAGCACTCCCTCCAGGAGCCTCTACTGCTATATACCTGGCTCCCTTTCATCTGTTCCCTACTCATCTGTGGACGATGCCAATGAATTGGTCAAAAGAGCTGCATTTGGGGCATTCATGGCAAAGTGTGACATAAAATCGGATTTTCGGTTGCTGCCAGTTCATTCCAAGGACTTTCAGTTGTGGGGTATTCAGTGTCATAATTACAGCATCTTGTTCTCTTTTTGAAAAGTTCAGTGCAGTACAACGGCGTAGCTAGACATTTGGCTGCCCGTGGCGGTCCCTGCGTCTGCGGCAGCATGTAAGAGCGGGGGTGCCCCCTAAAACTCATGCAATCACCCCCGCCTACCCCACCCCTCTCTCTCCCCCCGCTACGCCACTGGTTCAGTAACTGAAGTGTTAGGTTGTGAACAGGTGGCACATTACATGGACACTTTCTTTATAGTGGGATCCCAGAGTCGTGTCAGGGCGCCTTGGATACTTTTAGCAGTTTGATGGCGGAGTTTGGAGTCTACTGGTGATGGAGAAAACAGTGACTGTTAACACTTTAGGGCACTGATATAAAGTCAATGGTGATGGAAGCTATGTTAGAAGAAGAAAAGAAGGCAACAATGATTGCTTTGCAGGAAAATATTTTTGGGGAGGAAGAATGTCGAAGTAAGGTCAATACAAGTTCTCCTAGGCCACATGAACTTTGCTTGTTGACCAGTGGGAGAAGGTAGAACTTTTTGTAGATGATGGCATTGGCTTTGGCAGGTCAGTCATTCTCACATCATAGAGTTCGATTGTCAGCGGGTGTGATGGCAGATTTAAGGATATGGTTGGCTTTTTTTAGACATCCAATGGAGTGCAATTGGAGATCCTGGGTGAAGAGGCGGAATGGGGTAGCCAAATATTTTAGGACGTGGCTGGTGGGTGTTGTTTCAGACTGTTTTGGCAAAGGAAATGGTGTACAGAGTAGTGGCCTAAGCAGTGTAGGACAGAACAACGAAGAATTGCCATTTTTTAAATATTTGTTTACTGAATTTCCAAAGTAACAGCCATATTATTGCAGGTATCAATAATCACCACCGACCTAATGTACACAGTTATCAAATCTGGATTCCACTACTGTGATTACCCTATAGCAATTAATTTTTACAACTTCTAAGCTTGCGTACATTGACATTCCCTTAATATGTGTCGGGTCAAACAACAGTCAATCATTAAAACACAATGAGTCATTGTAACTTAATAATCACAGTCCTAATAAACATCACATGCTCATGGCAAGTGAAAACAGTGCCAGATTGGCAGAAGAGGGTGATCACAAGGAGAAAGGGAGGGAGAAGGAGTGAAGGGGCACAATGGACAAATGAAGAAAGTCCCAGAAAGGGTCACTGTTCAACAGTTCCAGTCCACCGCGTGCTTGCATCATAAGGTTCTGCACTTTCATATGTACTAAGTTCGTCTTGGTGGCAGGAGGTGTAGCCCCTCGCCACTAAGGTCTGCATATTGTCTCCATTACTCTCTCAAGGCTGCCTTTCGTCAGATTTTGCTTCAGGTTTATCTAGGTAACTGTCTCAGTGTATGTATCTCCTCTCCCTACCTTCTATGTATGTATGTTAGATAGCAGCTCTATTTAAGCATGCACCCACTTAACCAGGTCTCGCTGCCAGTCTCTTATTCGTGAGGGAGACGGGGACTTCCATGACGTAGCAATGTGTCTTTTTTGCGAGTACCAGTGCTAAGTCGATGAATTTACGAATATGTTTTGTTTTCTTTGTGCGTGTTGCAGACCCAATAGAGCCTCCTTTGCTCCTGTGTTACCAGTCACGTCAGATACACATACCAGTACATCCTCCCAGTAGATCCCCAGGCACTGCTACACCATGTGATAAAATCCTGCCTCGTATTCCGCACATTTAGGGCAAGCACTTGTTGCCCCAGGACACATTCGCCCTATCTGTTTGGGAGTCAAGTAAAAGTGACATAAGTGGTTCAACTGTGAGAATATTAATTTAGCATTCCAGGAGACTCGCCTTCACTTTGCCTAAAACATTGAGCCCATTCCTTTGCAGATAGCTCTCGATTGAAGTGTTAAGTGAAACTCTCTCCACTCCTTCCTCATGCCCATTCCAGACCCTGTGTTGTGTTGAACGGCGTCTTGTAGATGTGTGATCGCTTTCTTTTCGTGCCCATGTGTCAGTCGCACCTGCAATAGATGGGAGGCCAGCGTGACATCATATGTACTTAACAACTGATGTGTACATGCGGTGTATAGTAGGAAATTCCCCCAACCCAGGGTAAATGTCTCCATGAGATTCATAAAGGTTTGTAAGATCTTTTCAGTAAACAAATCCTCCCACTGGGTGGGCTCCAAGGGGTCTACTGTAGTCCTTACGAAGCCTATCACAACCGGTGAAGTTGCCACAAAGGTAACACCAGAGCATAAGGCAGAGGTCTTCAAACTTTTTGATGCTGAGACCACCTTGTCAAACCTTTTTAGGTATGAGGACCCCCTCCTGACAAACATTTCTAGGACCTCTTCATAGACAACCATAAACGCACAATGTATGTTCTATTATTGTCTGAAGTATATTAATGTATTAATGTACCACGTCCTGATAGTAAGTTGAATCATTATCAAAGAGTGATACTAATGTAGGACCGTGTTGTTTCATATACATATTGCAACAACATCATGTACCCTAAATGTTAGTCAATAAGAAACAGAAATATTTGACTTAGTCCACTATAGTGAAACAATATTCAACTTACTATCTGGACGTGGGTGCCCACATTATACATTAATATACTTCAGACAATAATAGAACATACATTGTTATCTATTTCTGTAACACTATTCCTTTAGGGTCATGATTGCATGAACACAAATACAGATGACACATAGTGGCACTTATGTTGCAATCTAATTGCAATAAGATGGCCTCCACCAAAAAGGTTTGGGGTTTTCTTAACCATACATGTTTGAGCACTGCGGGGTTTACATGAGTCTATGTAAACCTTAACTTTTTATTCTCTTAACAAGCATGTTGGATTGTCCTTTTTAGGTCGAGGGACCTATAAGCTGCGAAGCGCAGCTTCCGGTCCGGAGATTTAATGTTACTTAGTAGGGCAGTTTAGACCTGCCTCTCAGCTCCGTTCGCTTCCGTTGGCTGGCTTCCTAAACAGAGGCCAGCCATTGGAAGAGAAGTGAGTCACTCCAAACAAGCCCCGTCTTTTTCGGAATCGGGGGCGTAAGTTTTGCTGTTCTTTAGCTCGTGACGTCGTCTGTCACTCAGGACAGCAAAACACGCCCCCGATTCCGAAAATGTTTCGAGCTTTGAGGCCGCCATTTTGCTGTTTGTTAAAGATGAGGTAGGTCGCCTGCTCCCGCTGTCCTCATTCCCGCCCCCTCCTGCTGTGCGCTGCTCCCGCTCTCCGTCGCTCCCGCTGTCCTCGTTCCCACCCCCTCGCGCTGTTCGTGTCCTCTGTAGCTCGTGTGCGCTGTGTATCCCACCATCCGCGTTTGTGCAGTGTGTCCCGCGCCATGTGTCCTGCCATCTCCATCAGCCTTCACTCCCTCAACTCTACCCCCAGAAGGAAACCAGAGGGCACAAGCTGCCCACACTGCCCTGAAGGAGAACTCGCCGCCCAGGGAGGAAGGACGCGAGCTGCCAGCTGACAGAGTCAGTGCGCGGAGGTCACGTGTGGAGCAGCGGCTAGTGACTCATGTATGAGACGGCATGTGTAGTATAGCACACTTCTAGCGCAGGAGCGGTCTCGCAGCGCTTGTTGGTTACCAGCTAAACCAGGGTTCGAAAACCACAAACATGGCACTGAAATCCTGGCTTCTCTGCGTGCCATCACCGTGTGACCTTGCAAATATCACGGTACCGCCCAGAATCCCACTTTCCTTCCCTCTCACACACCGGCAGCGCCGCGTTCAGTTTGGCGTGTTCGCTAAGCAGCGCTATACAAACAAGTCACCTTGCTCCCGCTGCCACCCTGCTCGTGACAAGTGAGTTACCCGCTCTCCAGGCCGCCCGTGCGCTGCCAGTGACAACGGTGCACCGCTGCCCCAGCCGGCTCTCTACGGTGCAGTGACTTCCAGTCAGAGTAAACTTCTGAGAGGCGCGTGGTCAACTGTCCGAATCTCTGCCGGGAGGAGGCTGGGACTGGCTCGGGCTGTGGATGCCCCTCGCCCCCGTAGGAGCCCTGCAGCTGCACGCCGCCCTCTACTCGCGCCTTGGCAGCATGAAGTCTGCGGAGGAAGGCACCGTGCGCCCCGCGCCAGCATTTGCGCCCGCACGGCGTGCCAGCTGCCCTGTCCCTTGATGCAGACCCCCGTCCCTCCTCCTCAGCTTAGAGCCCCGTGTCTTGGCAGGTGCCTCGCTCCCGTCAATTTTAAAAACAAAATGGGCACCGCCGCACATGCCCCGGAGTATGCATGGCGCCCAGCGGGGCTTCGTGTTTCAAAACGGGACCTCGAGCCCTACCACGCCGCAACGGGGGCACAGGAGCCTCTAACGTCGCCTCAAAACCCCGGGTTTCAATTTTTTTTTTTAAACGGGGCCTAGAGGTCAAGAGCACCACCACGGAGACCCCACAACCGCTGTACATGCCAGGGAGGCCGCATGGCGCCCAGCAGGGCTCCGGGGCTTTGTATTTAAAACGGGACCTCGATCCCTACTACTTCGCAACGGGTGCGCAGGAGCCCTCAACACCCCGGATCTCTGCATGGAGCACCACGGGGCTCCGGGGGTTTCATTTTATCATTTATTTTTTTTTAAACAGGGCTCCGGGCCTGATATGGAACCCAAGGGTCCCGGAACCACAACCGCCGCACATGCCCCGGAGCCCGTCATGGAGCCACTCACAATAGACCCCCAAGCAATAGCGGGAGCATAGGCCGCCCCCCGTGTGTCCCGAAAAGACCACCGAGCCCCCAATAGGCCTGCACGTTTGGCGAAAAAGAGACGAAGAGGCAGAACGAGCCGGCTGTTGGCAGGCCACTGTCCCTGGCCGCACGGCCGTACTCAAGTGCAGGGCTCTCAATCCGGCAGAACTTCAAAGGTTCCGGCCCTCCTCACAGCCAGGTAACCTTT